>NC_092153.1:70226504-71426504 GCF_045791955.1 Oncorhynchus clarkii lewisi
TCGTGGCACACCCGCGTTGTGCATTATTTCCATAAAACTCATAGCCCCTCGTTGTTAATACCTTACATAATAACCCTTTTAAACTGTAACTGCTAAATAAATAACAAGTGCATAATGAACTGTAAAATAATGAAGTGTAATCAATATTTTCTGTTTGTCTGAACTGAAAGAGAGGGAAAGTGGGTTTCTGGAAAGGTCTGTAGCTAGGAAGAATGTGTGAGACAAGTGCCTGGATTCAATCTGGGACCGCGCTATAGCACACTTGACATTTAGGTAATTTCCAATTCAGCGTTTACCTTGAATCTGAAACATTTAACTTGAATGTAATCTCCACAAACTCAGTAACATTGCCTTTAAAAGCTGCAATGTCTACGAGTGTGATCGGATTGAATCCTAGCCAAACAGATAAAAATGTGTTCTCGTCCTGGTTGGTTAGTGTGTGCGAACAGGATGTGTTATGTCTCACTTCAAGGAAACCAAAGGTGAACGTGTGTGTGTGTGCATGTGTGTGCGTGTGTGTGTGCTGCTGAGATTCAATTAAACTCAATTAGAGTGGAGACCAACCAAGGACACCACAACAATAGGCCACATTTAAGCCAGGTGGTAAACATGTGTCTTTAGCCCAGACTTCAAGGCAGTGATGTTCTGGGCTATGCAGAGATGGAGGCTTGTTGGTCACCAAAGGAGCAGAATGCTTTATCCATCATTTTTAGGTGGGTCTTTGGGACAGAGAAGAGTCTCTGATCATTTGTCATGATCCGAAAGATGATGGTTTGCTTTAGTGGGCACACTACAACATATAATGAGTTAACAAACAATTTCACTCAATAAACCTGAAAAAACAGCTAGCTGGAGCTCGTCTGCGCGGTTGGCTGGATATTTTTTATTTATTTATTTAACCTTTATTTTATTTAACCAGGGAAGTCAGTTAAGAACAAATTCTTATTTACAATGACGGCTTACCCCGGCCAAACCATAACCCGACGATGCTGGGACAATCATGCGCAGCCCTATGGGACACTAAATCACGGCCGGTTGTGATACATCCTGGAATCAAACCAGGGTCTGTAGTGACACCTCTAGCACGAGATGCAGTGTGTTAGACCGCTACGCCACTCGGGATATGCCCTCACCTTCTATGTACTTAATGCTGATTGGTTTGGTTCTGTCCACTATAGTTCTGTACGGTTAGAACGTGATGTTGAGTGTGTCCAATCGGCTGATTGGTTAGAATGAATTAGTGATTTATAGGTCTGAAGGCCAGTCAGATTGAAAGAGCTGGCCTTTGTTATAAAGCCAGTAGAATAACTGTAACAGCTACAACATGTTTGCTATTGAAACCTGTGTGTGTGTGTGTGTGTGTGTGTGTGTGTGTGTGTGTGTGTGTGTGTGTGTGTGTGTGTGTGTGTGTGTGTGTGTGTGTGTGTGTGTGTGTGTGTGTGTGTGTGTGTGTGTGTGTGTGTACTTATTTATTTATATCAGTTTCACAAAATCTCTATAGCAGATGTCTCTGAGTAAACATGGCAATTGTGTAAAAGTTCTGAGCTCCAGGTTAAGGGACACTCCCCTTCCTGGCATTGCTCAAAGAAACAAAGTCCCGACAAAGATATTTACTTGCACTCAATGTGCTTACACATTGTTGTCTCTTTTATGCAGAGGTGGTTAATGTTTATGCTCTCACCCTCTTCTCCCATCTCTGTCCACAAAGTCTTCTGAAGAAGGGGCAGTGAGCACCATCTACTGTGCTGTCGCCGAGGAGATGGAGGGAATAACAGGAAAGTACATTGACAGCGACTGTTCCCTGGTTCTCCCCGCCCACCTGGCCAGAGACCCCGCCCTCGCAGTCAAGGACTTTGAGTTCTGCGAGAGATTGACATCCAAGCTCTGAGAGAAAGATACAGAGAGAGAGAGAAAGAGAGAGACTAGTTTGCAGTGGGGTCAAATTCCTTTTGAACTCCATTTACCCTTGTTATTATGAAGGATTAATAAAAAATGCAGGGTCAAATATGTCTATAAATTCTGTTTCTATCTTAAGTGTATTATTCAATAACAGACTTTATAAAAACACAGTTGAAGTCGGAAGTTTACATACACTTAGGTTGGAGTCATTAAAACTCATTTTTCAACCACTCCACAAATGTCTTGGTAACAAACTATAGATTTGGCAAGTCGGTTAGGATATCTACTTTGTGCCTGACACAAGTAATTTTTCCAACAATTGTTTAGAGACAAATTATTTCACTTATAATTCACTGTATCACAATTCCAGTGGGTCAGAAGTTCACATACACTAAGTTGACTGTGCCTTTAAACAGCTTGGAAAATTCCAGAAAATTATGTAAAGGCTTTAGAAGCTTCTGATAGGCTAATTGACATAATTTGAGTCAATTGGAGGTGTCCCTGTGGATGTATTTCAAGCCTATCTTCAAACTCAGTGCCTCTTTGCTTGACATCATGGAAAAATCAAAAGAAATCAGCCAAGACCTCAGAAAAAAATTGTAGACCTCCATAAGTCTGGTTCATCCTTGGGAGCAATTTCCAAACGCCTGAAGGTACCACGTTCATCTGTACAAACAATAGTACGCAGCTGTCATACCGCTCAGGAAGGAGACGCGTTCTGTCTCCTAGAGATGAACGCACTTTGGTGTGAAAAGTGCAAATCAATCCCAGAACAACAGCAAAGGACCTTGTGTAGATGCAGGAGGAAACGGGTACAAAAGTATCTATATCCACAGTAAAACGAGTCCTATATCAACATAACCTGAAAGGCCGCTCAGCAAGGAAGAAGTCACTGCTCCAAAAGCGCCATAAAAAATCCAGACTACGGTTTGCAACTGCACATGGGGACAAAGATCGTACCTTTTGGAGAAATGTCCTCTGGTCTGATGAAACAAAAATAGATCTGTTTGGCCATAATGACCATTGTTATGTTTGGAGGAAAAAGGGGAAGGCTTGCAAGCCGAAGAACACAATCCCAACCATGAAGCACGGGGGTGGCAGCATCATGTTGTGGGGGTGCTTTGCTGCAGGAGGGAATGGGGCACTTCACAAAATAGATGGCATCATGAGGATGGGAAATTATGTGGATATAGTGAAGCAACATCAAGGCATCAGTCAGTCAGTTAAAGCTTGGTCGCAAATGGGTCTTCCAAATTGACAATGACCCCAAGCATACTTCCAAAGTTGTGGCAAAATGGCTAAGGACAACAAAGTCAAGGTATTGAAGTGGCCATCACAAAGCCCTGACCTCAATCCCATAGAAAATGTGTGGGCAGAACTGAAAAAGCGTGTGCGAGCAAGGAGGCCTACAAACTTGACTCAGTTACACCAGTTCTGTCAGGAGGAATGGGCCAAAATTCAACTTATTGTGGGAAGCTTGTGGAAGGCTACCCGAAACGTTTGACCCATGTTAAACAATGGAAAGACAATGCTACTGTTATGATTTTTATGAATAATGACTAAATGATGTATACATTTAACATAAGAAAGGAATGTATGTGTGTGTCGAAAGAGAACGAAGAGGGGCATTAACCTATGTTTGAACCGACCCGGCTGTAACTCTGGGGAGATAAGATAGGACAGGGAGAGCCCCTCCAGAGCTCTCGTATCTGGGGGAGACTGGAACTGTCAGCTGTGTGGTAATAAACTGTGGTGAGACTCATGAGAAAATCCCTATGTTGGTGTGTATGTATGTGTGTAGGGTAAGAGAAAGTTATAAAAGGAATGTCTTTGTATATGTACAGCAGCGCTCTAGTAAATAAACCTTGCTGACTATGGTAGACTGGCCTCTGACTGTTTCATTTTAATAAGAACCTTACAAATTCTTAGTAACAGACAGAGTATTTTAATTGAAGTTCAGTTTATGAACATTGAGAACAAAATTCTCATAACAGCTACCAAATACTAACCGAGTGTATGTCAACTTCTGACCCACTGGGAATGTGATGAAAGAAATAAAAGCAGAAATAAATCATTCTCTCTATTATTCTTCTGATATTTCACATTCTTAAAATAAAGTGGTGATCCTAACTGACCTAAAACAGGGAATTAATACTCTGATTAAATGTCAGGAATTGTGAAAAACTGAGTTTAAATGTATTTGGCTAAGGTGTATGTAAACTTCTGACTTCAACTGTATCTTAAAATAGATGTAGATTTAGCCTGTTCTGGATTAAACAAAGCCGATTGCAAGAGGGAGGATTAGAGCTACTCTAGGACTAAATTGAAGCTTAAATTAAGACTTCAGAAGCAGGTTTAACTTCTGCTTAGTACTGTTTGTGAGGGAGCATGGACTATTTGGAATATCTAAATGAAGACCAACATGCCTTAGAGGCCAGCCAGATGAGTACTTGTGGATAAGAGTAATCCATTAAATTACTTTACTGAAATATCTTTTTGAGACCGCTTTCGTACTTCCAAAAAAAATTTATTGGAGATAATATAATTTGCTTGAGCCTAGACTTTCCTCTCCGTCTCAAAGAGGAAGGCCTTTACCCAAGTTCTGATTGAGGTTTTTGGCATCTGGAATCTTTCATCGTGAAACTGGGGATTCGTGTGGTGCCAGTGAAGCAACTTTGTGTAGAATAGGTCAAAGTCTGCAGGACAATTTGTGAACTGAGGAGTCTTTACATCAAGTTTCCTGATGCTGCTGGCAAAAAAAATCTATGAATATGGGCACTTCCCAGGAGTGATTGGCTGTACAGATGGATGTCATGTTCCCATCAATTGTCCATCAACTCCTGATGCTGAGTAGTACAGGAACCGTAAGAATTGTTTTTCCATCAATGTTCAGGGTGTATGCACTCCTAATTTAGAGTTTTCAAACATTGTTGCCCGTTGGAAAGGTGCAACTCATGATTCTTCTCAACTCTACCAGAAGTCCTCCAATGGAAGATCAGGATCAAGCAGATGTGCCCAATGGCTGAGGCAGGCAATGACCAACGAGGACTTGCACACAGAGTTGCTTTCACATTGCAGCACTTCAACTAGATGAGATGCATTTAAATATGGAATGTATTCATTATGGCTTATTTTTGCTTTTATAATGTTTGTTCTGTATAAATTTCAAATAGTTTGCATCTAAATTAAATGAGTGACTAAACCAAGGCTGGTTTAAAATGTAATTTGTGGTGATTAAAATACTCTCACTCATGAATATCCAAATGGCAAAACATGTATTTTTTACATATCATATTGTTCACCATAGCTGGTAATCAATTGTCTCATTACTGTATATTTTTTGGATCATACCTCTCTCTTCCAACTTACTATCCAATTCAACCTGTAGAATCCTCATTTTCTTTTCATGTTATTCCATCAGATATTTCATTTTATGCTCATTAAGTTTTCTGGCTAACTTTTCATGCATTGTCATCTTTTTTGTTCTCTGCTGAAAGGTGGTGGCAGCATTTTCTCTAAGGGATGCTATAACAGATGTGGAGGGTACACACTCACTGTGCACTGGCTCTTCCAACCTGTTCACATTCCTTTCCTCTGGAAAAAGAACACTTTTAGAAGCCATGTTCATGAAAGCTACTTAAATGTCCTAGTTTAACTAGGAGTAAGTATTTGCTCAATAACAAATATTTATCTCAATACTTTGTTATATACCCTTTGTTGGCAATGACAGAGGTCAAATGTTTTCTGTAAGTCTTCACAAGGTTTTCACACACTGTTGCTGGTATTTTGGCCCATTCCTCCATGCAGATCTCCTCTAGAGCAGTGATGTTTTGGGGCTGTTACTGGGCAACACGGACTTTCAACTCCCTCCAAAGATTTTCTATGGGGTTGAGATCTGGAGACTGGCTAGGCCACTCCAGGACCTTGAAATGCTTCTTACGAAGCCACTCCTTCGTTGCCCGGGCGGTGTGTTTGGGATCATTGTCATGCTGAAAGACCAAGCCACGTTTCATCTTCAATGCCCTTGCTGATGGAAGGAGGTTTTCACTCAAAATCTCACAATACATGGCCCCATTCATTCTTTCCTTTACACGGATCAGTCGTCCTGGTACCTTTGCAGAAAAACAGCCCCAAAGCATGATGTTTCCACCCCCATGCTTCACAGTAGGTATGGTGTTCTTTGGATGCAACTCATCATTCTTTGTCCTCCAAACACGACAAGTTGAATTTTTACCAAAAAGTTATATTTTGACATTCTCCCAATCTTCTTCTGGATCATCCAAATGCTCTCTAGCAAACTTCAGACAGGCCTGGACATATACTGTCTTAAGCAGGGGAACACGTCTGGCACTGCAGGATTTGAATCCCTGGAGGCGTAGTGTGTTACTGATGTTAGGCTTTGTTATTTTGGTCCCAGCTCTCTGCAGGTCATTCACTAGGTCCCCCCGTGTGGTTCTGGGATTTTTGCTCACCGTTCTTGTGATCATTTTGACCCCACGGGGAGAGATCTTGCGTGGAGCCCCAGATCGAGGGAGATTATCAGTGGTCTTGTATGTCTTCCATTTCCTAATAATTGCTCCCACAGTTGATTTCTTCAAACCAAGTTGCTTACCTATTGCAGATTCAGTCTTCCCAGCCTGGTGCAGGTCTACAATTTTTTGTGTCCTTTGACAGCTCTTTGGTCTTGGCCATAGTGAAGTTTGGAGTTTGACTGTTTGAGGTTGTGGATCGGTGTCTTTTATACTGATAACAAGTTCAAACAGGTGCCATTAATACAGGTAACGAGTGGAGGACAGAGGAGCCTCTTAAAGAAGAAGTTACAGGTCTGTGAGAGCCAGAATTCTTGCTTGTTTGTAGGTGACCAAATACTTATTTTCTACCATAATTTGCAAAGAAATTCATTAAAAATCCTACAATGTGATTTTCTGGATTTTTTTCTCATTTTGTCTGTCAGAGTTGAAGTGTACCTATGATGAAAATTACAGGCCTCTCTCATCTTTTTAAGTGGGAGAACTTGCACAATTGGTGGCTGACAAAATACGTTTTGCCCCACTGTATATAAAAAATTGCCCTAACAATTGTCAAAGACTCCAGCCACCCAAGTCATTGACTGTTTTCTCTGCTACTGCACGGTAAGCCGTACCGGAGCGCCAAGTCTAGGTCCAAGAGGCTTCTAAACCGTTTCTACCCCCAAGGCATAAGACTCCTGAACAGCTAATCAAATGGCTCCACAGACTATTTGCATTGCACCCCCCACCTACCCACCTTCTACGCTGCTGCTACTCTCTGTTATTATCTATGCATAGTCACTTTAACAACTCTACCTACATGTACATATTACCTCAATTACCTTGACACCGGTGCCCCCGCACATTGGCTATGTACCGGTACCCCCTGTGCCCCCGCTATTGTTATTTACTGCTGCTCTTTAATTATTTGTTATTCTTATCGCTTTCTTTTTTTTTTTGTATTTTCTTAAAACTGCATTGCTGGTTAAGGACTTGTAAGTAAGCATTTCACTGTAAGGTCTACCTACACCTGTTGTATTCTGCGCATGTGACAAATAAAATTTGATTTGATATATACAAAAGTAGGTGGACAACCCTTCAAATTAGTGGATTCTGCCATTTCAGCCACCTGTTGCTGACAGGTGTATAAAATCAAGCACACAGCCATGTAATCTCCATAGACAAACATTCGCAATAGAATGGCCTTACTGAAGAGCTCAGTGATGTTCAACATGGCATTGTCATAGGATGACACTTTTCCAACAAGTAAGTTTGTGAAATATCTGCCCTGCTAAAGCTGCTCCAGTCAACTGTAGGTGCTATAATTGTGAAGTGGACACGTCTAGGAGCAACAACAGCTCAGCCGTGAAGTGGTAGGCCACACAAGCTCACAGAATGGGACAGCCGGGTGCTGAAGTGCGTAGCGTGTAAAAATTGTATGTCCTCGGTTGCAACAGTCACTACAGAGTTCCAAACTGCCTCTGGAAGCAATGTCAGCATAAGAACTGTTCGTCGGGAGCTTCTTGAAATGGGTTTCCATGGCCGAGCAGCAGCACACAATCCTAAGATCACTATGCGCAATGCCAAGCTGGAGTGGTGTAAAGCTTGCCACCATTGGACTCTTGACAGTGGAAACACGTTCTCTGGAGTGAAGAATCACGCTTCACCATCTGGCAGTCCAACGGACAAATCTGGGTTTGGTGGATGCCGGAAGAATACTGAGAATTTTCCAGACCATGTGTGTTAATTATTAATTGCAGAAGAGCTAGTAAGATGAGTGCACTCTACATGTGCTCTGGGTCATTAGACATCATTAGACATGCACCTGTCTGGGGAGTGGACACGAAAGGTTATTCTATTAACTGTGTTATGGCCTAATATGTACTGTTGCTATGGTTACATCTCTTGGGGCTTTTCCAGAACATGGGTGTCCCTTTCAGAGGAGTTAGCAGGATGACATGTCTGGTTATTTCTGTAAATTGCCAAGGACTGCTGCTATGGTCCTACATGCATGCACCAGTGCTGAGATCCCGTTAATGGGATCGATTTGACAACAACCAGTGAAAGTGAAGGGCGCCAAATTCAAACAACAGAAATCTCATAATTAAAATTCCTCAAACATACAAGTATCTTATACCATTTTAAATGTAATCTTGTTGTTAATCCCACCACAGTGTCCGATTTCAAATAGGCTTTACAGCGAAAGCACCACAAACAATTATATTAGGTCAGAGCCAAGTCACAGAAAAACACAGCCATTTTTCCAGCCAAAGAGTGGAGTCACAAAAATCTGAAATAGAGATCAATTCATTACTAACCTTTGATGATCTTCATCAGATGACGCTCATAGGACTTCATGTTACACAATACATGTATGTTTATTTCGATAAAGTTCATATTTATATCAAAAATCTCAGTATACATTGGCGCGTTATTTTCAGTAGAGCCACATCTATTGACAGAAATACTCATTATAAATGTTGATGAAAATACAAGTGTTATACATAGAACTTTAGATAAACTTCTCTTTAATGCAACCGCTGTGTCAGATTTCAAAAAAGCTTTACGGAAAAAGCAAGCCATGCAATAATCTGAGTACGGCGCTCAGAGACCCAACAAGCCAAAAAGATATCCGCCATATTGTGCAGTCAACAGAAGTCAGAAATAACATTATAAATATTCACTTACCTTTGATGATCTTCATCACAATGCACTCCCAGGAATCCCAGTTCCACAATAAATGTTTGTTTTGTTCGATAATGTCCATCATTTATGTCCAAATAGCTACTTTTGTTAGCGCGTTTTGTAAACAAATCCAAAGTCACGAAGCTCGTTCACTAGGAGCAGTCAAAATGTCAAAAAGTTCCATTACAGTCCGTAGAAACATGTCAAACGATGTATAGAATCAATCTTTAGGATGTTTTTAACATGAATCTTCAATAATGTTCCAACCTGAGAATTCCTTTGTCTTCAGAAATGCAATGGAACGGGAGCTACCTCTCACGTGAACGAGCATCACGACTTTGTGGCACTCTGCCAGACCACTGACTCAAAGAGCCCTCCTTTACAGTAGGAGCCTCAAACAAGTTTCTAAAGACTGTTGACATCTAGTGGAAGCCTTAGGAAGTGCAAAATGACCAATATCCCACTGTATCTTCAATAGGGAATGAGTTGAAAATCGACCAACCTCAGATTTCCGTTTTTTGCCTGCCATATGAGTTTTGTTATACTCTCAGACATCATTCAAACAGTTTTAGAAACGTCAGAGTGTTTTCTATCCAAATATACTAATAATATGCATATATTAGCAACTGGGACTGAGTAGCAGGCAGTTTCCTCTGGGCACCTTATTCATCCAAGCTACTCAATACTGCCCCCAGCCATAAGAATGTAAGGCGAGTACATGTCTGTATTTTTTAACTATTGGTGTGGCTCTACAGTTTCCATGCCCTAATATGAAACCAAACAAAAATGTGTGCAATGCAATAAGATAACGGTGGCTAAATGCCAGAGGGGATGAGTCATTAAGAGGAGTTACTATGGAAGTGACGTAAGAAGGAAAAATATATAAGAAGTATGTGCCAAGACTGGAAAGTAGTTGTTTTTCATGAACCAGCTCTGCTTTTACTATGTTGTAATAAAAGTCTACTTGAACTCACAGTATTTGAGAAATATGACTGAATATTTCCACGACAAGAACGCTACCTGCCCCAATGCATAGTGCCAACTCTGAAGTTTGGTGGAGGAGGAATAATGGTCTGGGGGTGTTTTTCATGGTTCAGGCTAGGCCCCTTAGTGAAGGGAAATCTTTACGCTACAGCATACAATGATTCTGTGCTTCCAACTTTGTTGCAACAGTTTGGGGAAGGCCATTTCCTGTTTCAGCATGACAGTGCCCCGTGCATAAAGCGAGGTCCATACAGAAATGGTTTGTTGAGATCTGTGTGAAAGAACTTGACTGGCCTGCACAGAGCCCTGACCTCAACCCCATCAAACACTTTTAGGATGAATTGGAACGTCGACTGCGAGCCAGGCCAACATCAATGCCAGATCTTACCAATGCTCTTGTGGCTGAATGGAAGCAAGTCCCCGCAAAAATGTTCCAATATAAGAGTGGAGGCTGTTATAGCAGCAAAGGGGGGCCCAACTCCGTATTCATGCCCATGATTTTGGAATGAGATCAAATCAAATGCGCCGAACACAACAGGTATTACAGTGAAATGCTTACTTACAGGCTCTAACCAATAGTGCACAAAAGGTGTTAGGTGATCGACGAGCAGGTGTCCACATACTTTTGGTCATGTAGTGTATGCTACAGAACTGATTCGCTAGCAGAGACTGGAATATGTTCTGGGATTCATCCAATGGCATTGAGGAGTATAGCACCTCAGTCACCGGCTTCATCAATAACTGCATCGACAACGTTGTCCCCACCGAGACTGTACGTACATTTCCTAACCAGAAGCCATGGCTTACAGGCAACATCCGCACCGAGCTAAAGGCTAGAGCTGCCGCTTTCAAGCAGCGGGACACTAATCTGGATGCTTATAAGAAATCCTGCTATGCCCTCAGACAAACCATCAAACAGGCAAAGCGTCAATACAGGATTAACATTAAATCCTATTGCAATAGCTCTGACGCTCGTCAGATGTGGCAGGGCTTGAAAAATATCAAGGACTACAAAGGCAAGTGTCTTCACTAATATTTTCAACCTCTTCCTGACCGAGTCTGTAATATCTACAGTGCCTTGCGAAAGTATTCGGCCCCCTTGAACTTTGCGACCTTTTGCCACATTTCAGGCTTCAAACATAAAGATATAAAACTGTATTTTTTGGTGAAGATTTAACAACAAGTGGGACACAATCATGAAGTGGAACGACATTTATTGGATATTTCAAACTTTTTTAACAAATCCAAAACTGAAAAATTGGGCGTGCAAAATTATTCAGCCCCCTTAAGTTAATACTTTGTAGCGCCACCTTTTGCTGCGATTACAGCTGTAAGTCGCTTGGGGTATGTCTCTATCAGTTTTGCACATCGAGAGACTGAAATTTTTTCCCATTCCTCCTTGCAAAACAGCTCGAGCTCAGTGAGGTTGGATGGAGAGCATTTGTGAACAGCAGTTTTCAGTTCTTTCCACAGATTCTCGATTGGATTCAGGTCTGGACTTTGACTTGGCCATTCTAACACCTGGATATGTTTATTTTTGAACCATTCCATTGTAGATTTTGCTTTATGTTTTGGATCATTGTCTTGTTGGAAGACAAATCTCCGTCCCAGTCTCAGGTCTTTTGCAGACTCCATCAGGTTTTCTTCCAGAATGGTCCTGTATTTGGCTCCATCCATCTTCCCATCAATTTTAACCATCTTCCCTGTCCCTGCTGAAGAAAAGCAGGCCCAAACCATGATGCTGCCACCACCATGTTTGACAGTGGGGATGGTGATGAGCTGTGTTGCTTTTACGCCAAACATAACGTTTTGCATTGTTGCCAAAAAGTTCCATTTTGGTTTCATCTGACCAGAGCACCTTCTTCCACATGTTTGGTGTGTCTCCCAGGTGGCTTGTGGCAAACTTTAAACAACACTTTTTATGGATATCTTTAAGAAATGGCTTTCTTCTTGCCACTCTTCCATAAAGGCCAGATTTGTGCAATATACAACTGATTGTTGTCCTATGGACAGAGTCTCCCACCTCAGCTGTAGATCTCTGCAGTTCATCCAGTGATCATGGGCCTCTTGGCTGCATCTCTGATCAGTCTTCTCCTTGTATGAGCTGAAAGTTTAGAGGGACGGCCAGGTCTTGGTAGATTTGCAGTGGTCTGATACTCCTTCCATTTCAATATTATCGCTTGCACAGTGCTCCTTGGGATGTTTAAAGCTTGGGAAATCTTTTTGTATCCAAATCCGGCTTTAAACTTCTTCACAACAGTATCTCAGACCTGCCTGGTGTGTTCCTTGTTCTTCATGATGCTCTTCATGATCACAGTGCAGGTGCATTTATACAGAGACTTGATTACACACAGGTGGATTGTATTTATCATCATTAGTCATTTAGGTCAACATTGGATCATTCAGAGATCCTCACTGAACTTCTGGAGAGAGTTTGCTGCAATGAAAGTAAAGGGGCTTAATAATTTTGCACGCCCAATGTTTCAGTTTTTGATTTGTTAAAAAAGTTTGAAATATCCAATAAATGTCGTTCCACTTCATGATTGTGTCCCACTTGTTGTTGATTCTTCACAAAAAAATACAGTTTTATATCTTTATGTTTGAAGCCTGAAATGTGGCAAAAGGTCGCAAAGTTCAAGGGGGCCGAATACTTTCGCAAGGCACTGTATATGTTTCAAACAGACCACCATAGTCCCTGTGCCCAAGAAAGCAAAGGTAACCTGCTTAAATTACCTCCAACCCGTAGCACCAACGTCGGTAGCCCTGAAGTGCTTTGAAAGGCTGGTCATAGCTCACATCAACACCATGCCGGAAATCCTAGACCAACTCCAATTCGCATACCGTCTCAACGGATCCACAGATGACACAACCTCAATCGCACTCCACACTGCCCTTTCCCTCCTGGACAAAAGGAACACCTATGTGAGAATGTTGTTAATTGACTACAGCTCAGCGTTCAACACCATAGTGCCCACAAAGTTCATTAAGCTAAGTTGTGTTGTAACAAGGTAGGGGTGGTAAACACCTTCCTCTGAACCTGGATCCTGGACTTCCTGATGGGCTGCTCCCAGGTGGTAAGTGTAGGCAACAACACATCTGCAACGCTGATCCTCAACACAGGGACCCTCGGGTGCGTGCTCAGTCCCCCCATGTACTCCCTGTTCACCCATGACTCTGTGGCCAAGCACGACTCCAACACATTATGTTTGCTGACGACACAACAGTGGTAGGCCTGATCACCGACAGATGAGACAGCCTATAGGGAGGAGGTCCGAGACCAGGCAGTGTGATGCCAGGACAACAACCTCTCCCTCAATGTGAGCAAAACAAAGGAGCGGATCATGGACTATAGGAAAAGTAGGGCCGAATAGGCCCCCATTAACATTGACGGAGCTGAAGTGGAGCGGGTCGAGAGTTAAGTTCCTTGGTGTCCACATCACCAACAAACTATCATGGTCCAAACACACCAAGACAGTTGTGAAGAGGGAGACTGAAAAGATTTTCCATGGGTCCCCAGATCCTCAAAAATCTCTACAGCTGCACCATCGAGAGCATCCTGACCAGTTGCACCTTGTATGGCAACTGCTCGGCATCTGACCATAAGGAGCTACAGAGGGTGGTCCATTTGGCCCAGTACATCACTGAGGTCAAGCTTCCTGCCATCCAGGACCTATATACTAGGCGGTGTCAGAGGAAGGCCCAAAAAATGGTCAAAGACTCAAGTCACCCAAGTCATAGATTGTCCTCTCTTCCACCGCACGGCAAGTGATACCTGAGGGCCAAGTCTAGGACCAAAAAGACCCTTAACAGCTTCTACCCCCAAGCCATAAGACTGCTGAACAATTAATCAAATGGCCAACCGGACTATTTACATTGACACCACCCCTTTTTGTTTTTACACTGCTGCTACTCGCTGTTTATTATCTATCCATAGTCACTTTACAAATTACCTTGACTAACCTGAACCCCCCGCACATTGACTCAGTCCTTTATATAGCCTCAGTATTGTAACATAATATTTTTTACTTTGGTTTATTTAGTAAAGATTTTCTTAACTCTATTTATATAATGACACAATGCTAGACCCAGATGCAGACACAGGAGGCAGATGGTTTGAGCTTTGATATTTATTATAGTCCAAGAGATAGGCAAAAGGCAGGTCGGGGACAGGCAATAGTTCATAGCCAGGGCACAGTCCAAAACGGTACAGGGCAGCAGTCAGGCTCGAGGTCAGGCACAGGCAGACAGAGTAGTCAAGCAGGCAGGCAGGCTCAGAGTCAGGACAGGCAAGGGTCAGAACCAGGACAACGAGAAAACGAGTGACTGGGGGAAAACCAGGAGCTAAGAGAAAACCGCCGGTTGACTTGGCAAGCAAGACAAACTGGCACAGACAGACAGACAGAAAACACAGGTGTAAATACACAGTATTTAATGGGGAATGGGGAAGAAGGGCGACAAGGACAGGTGAAACAGATCAGGGTGTGACAATTTCTTGAACTGCATTGTTGGGTAAGGGTAAGGGCTTGTAAGTAAGCATTTCACGGTAAGGTAACCTGTGGAATTCGGCAAATGTGACAAATAAAATTTGATATGATTAGATGTTAGCGATGCAGAAAAATTTACAGTTTTTACATAGAATTAAGCATAATGATAATGGCTCTAGATTGCAGGAAAAAGCTGTTTCAAATGCTAAATACTCCAACCTCCAATGCCCTCCGGCCATCCTCAAATACTGTGTGTGTGTGTGTGTGTGTGTGTGTGTGTGTGTGTGTGTGTGTGTGTGTGTGTGTGTGTGTGTGTGTGTGTGTGTGTGTGTGTGTGTGTGTGTGTGTGTGTGTGTGTGTGTGTGTGTGTAGCCTAGTGGCTAAGAGTGTTGGGCCAGTAACCGAGAGGTTGCTGGTCTGAATCCCCGAGCCGAATAGGTGAAAAATCTGTTGATGTACCCTTGAGCAAGGCACTCAGCCCTAATTGCTCCTGTAAGTTGCTCTGGATATGAGTATCTGCTAAATAGCGTAAATGTATGTGCTCGTGTGTGTGTGTGCTCATGCGTGCACATTTGTGCACATTTGTGCATGCTTATGTGTAAAGAAGAGAGAATGTTGTCAATTAACTCACTACCAGCAATGAGTGGTTGTTTCTTTACATTACATAGACACTGCAATCTAGAATGTAGGGTATGTAAGTGTGACATATATGGATATACAGCAATTTCACAAGACAAGCAAAGTAATGTTGAAATTATTGTTTCCCTTTATTCATATCATTGACACATAACAAGCTATCTGTGCATGTATTCCTGGTCAATTATAGTATACTGGCACCTTTGATGTGTCTTATGTCTCCTCATTTGGCTGAGAAAAAGATAGACGAGAGAGAGAAAGAGAAAAGGAACGGAAAGAGAGAGAGAGAGAGAACGTGAGAGGGAGAGATAGTACAAATATGTAAGAGCCTCTCAACTTTAAGCACTGTATACCTGATTTGTGTTTTTACCTGATTTTGTACCTGAAGTTTTTTGCAAGGTTGGAGACATTAAAACTCGTTGTTCAACCACTCCACAAATGTCTTGTTAACAAACAATCGTTTTGGCAAGTTGGTTAGGACATCTACTTTGTGCATGACACAAGTCATTTTCCAACAATTGTTTACAGACAGATTATTTGTCTTGATGTCAGCTTTGCACACTTTGGCATTCTCTCAACCAGCTTCATGAGGTAGTCACCTGGAATGCATTTCAATTAACAGGTGTGCATTGTTAAAAATTCATTTGTGGAATGTCTTTCCTTCTTAATGCGTTTAAGCCAATCAGTTGTGTTGTAACAAGGTAGGGGTGGTATACAGAAGATAGCCCTATTTGGTAAAATACCAAGTACATATTATGGCAAGAACAGCTCAAATAAGCAAAGAGAAATGACAGTCCATCATTACTTTAAGACATGAAGGTCAGTCAATCTGTAAAATGTAAAGAACTTTGAAAGTTTCTTCAAGTGCAGTCGCAAAAACCATCAAGAGCTATGATGAAACTGGCTCTCATGAGGACAGCCACAGGAAAGGAACACCAAGAGTTACCTCTGCTGAAGAGGATAAGTTCATTATAGTTACCAGCCTCAGAAATTGGCAATTAACTGCACCTCATATTGCAGCCCAAATAAACACTTTACAGAGTTCAAGTAACAGACACATCTCAACATCAACTGTTCAGAGGAGACTACGTGAATCAGGCCTTCGTGGTCAAATTGCTGCAAAGAAACCACTACCAAAGGACACCAATAAGAAGAAGAGATTTGCTTGGGCCAAGAAACACAAGTAATGGACATTAGACTGGTGGAAATCTGTCCTTTGGTCTGATGAGTCCAAATTTGAGAATTTTGGTTCCAACCGCTGTGTCTTTGTGAGACGCAGAGTAGGTGAACGGATGATCTCTGTATGTGTGGTTCCCCCCGTGAAGCATGGAGGTGTGATGGTGGAGGATGCTTTGCTGGTGACACTGTTTGTGATATATTTAGAATTCAAGGCACACTTAACCAGCAAGGCTACCACAGCAGCGATACACCATCCCATCTGGTTTGCGCTTAGTGGGACTATCATTTGTTTTTCAACGGGGCAATGACTCAACACACCTCCAGGCTATGTGAGGGCTATTTGACCAAGAAGGAGAGTGATGGAGTGCTGCATCAAATGACCTGGCCCCCATAATCACCTGACCTCAACCCAATTGAGAAGGTTTGGGATGAGTTGGACCGCAGAGTGAAGGAAAAGCAGCCAACAAGTGCTCAGCATACGTGGGAACTCCTTCAAGCATTCCAGGTGACTACCTCATGAAGTTGGTTGTAAGAATGTCAAGTGTGTGCAAAGCTGTCATCAAGGCAAAAGGTTAACCACCTTGTGCTTGATGACAGCTTTGAATAATCTAAAATATATTTTGATTTGTTTAACACTTTTTTGGTTACTACATGATTCCATATGTGTTATTTAATCATTGTGATGTCTTCACTATTATTCTACAATGTAGAAAATAGACAAAAATTCAGAAAAACCCTTGAATGTCCAAACTTTTGACTGGTACTGTATGCAGTTGAACCAGGCTGTAAATGTCCTGTAATCACCCATGATGACAGACAGTTGTGGCTGTTATGTGCATCTAATTTCATGTGTTATATCTCTATGGTCATGGGTACCTTTCTTCTCTGCCTGCTCCACCATTTCATGGATGATGTCTTCCAGCACGGGGGCCACATGCTCCAGCTGTTTGGCTGTCAGTCGAACACTTATCTCCACTGTCTTCCCCTGTCCACACACATTTATTAGACTTTTATAACACAAAATAGTCAACAACAAAAAACATTGTGTGTGTGTGTGTGTGTGTGTGTGTGTGTGTGTGTGTGTGTGTGTGTGTGTGTGTGTGTGTGTGTGTGTGTGTGTGTGTGTGTGTGTGTGTGTGTGTGTGTGTGTGTGTGTGTGTGTGTGTGTACTTACATGAGTTCCACCATCGTCCTCAGGAAGCTGTTGGTTGGTGACATCCTGAAACTGTCCATCCTCTGACCGAGGCTCCATGTCCTTCCTCCCCAACTTATCCTGTAGGGCCTAAACACATACACACGTATTTTCAAATAAGGTGTCTGAATCAACTACTTCTATTGGAAGTATTTTAAAGCATTTTCAAATAATTTCTGGAAAAAACCTACTGTTTGAAAACATTTGTAAATACTTATATCAAATACCAAATAGACATGGGTTCAAATGCATGGGAGTATTTATTTGAGTATTTTTTTTAGATATTCCAATATTCAACTACTTGTTTTCAAATCAAAAATATGAAAATACTTAATTTCAAATGTCTTTGAATACCCTAAATAGTATGTGAACCCAGGTCTGACACAGATTGTGTAGAACAGACATGCCTCAGCTTTAGAAATCATATCAGCTCTGGTCATGGCATTTTCATCTGCAAAATACAGTACCGTGCACCCTTCTTAACGTGACACTGGTATTCTCCCACTGGGCACAGTTCAACATCGAGTTTTCATTTACATTTGGTTGAGTTGTCAACTAACATGAAATCAACTAAAAATGTCACCCTGTCATTGGTTTTAGGTTAGAAAAAAAGGCCAAATTCCCTGATGTCGATTACTTTTTGCAAATCCAATCCGTTTTCCACGTTGATTCAACGTCATCACATTGTTTGGTTAATTCAACCAGTTTTTTCCCAATGGGTTGGCTGTTTTGTTTACCTCTGTCCCCCCCTTCCTGTGACTCACTTCACGCGTCTCACCTTCATCTCCCTCATCTCTTTGGGGCTGAAGAAAGAGAAGTGTCCCTCTGCCCGTTCATGCAGCATGGCCACCAGACACACCAGCACCACACAGCCCGTCACCGCTCCACGCATGGTCATCCTGCTTAGTCCTGTCCAACACAAACATGTTTGCACGATGTTGTTTGACCATTAAAGAATAATGATGCTGACCAAGACAATTGACTTGTGTAATGTAAACATCATGTAATGAAAGTAAACTGATTGCACAGATGGCTGCTCACACAAACACTCAAGCACAAGCACAGACATATGCAGACAGGCACACAAAAAACACACACACGGTGAGTAAACTCCTTAATAAATAAATACAAAAAGACAAACAGAAAATGAGACTGACAGAGACAGAGATAGATAAAGACAGACAAACAGACAGAAAAAGAGAGACCAACAGAGAAAGAGAGACAGACAGAGACAGACAGATCCATATCGCCAACTTGTTGAACTACCCACTCTGTTTCCCTGTGTGAGTCCCTGCTGGTGATGAGCTAACTGGCTGTGTCCTATTGTTCTGTCACCTTGCTAGAGACCCTGCTCTTTATATGGATCCACATCCTCATCCCTCGGTCTCTTTTACTGTCCCCTCTGACATCTGCCCCTCAACAGATCTACCAGCCACTCTCCTCCAGCTCCCGGAAACACAGGCATGTCTTAATGGGAATGGGCTGCCTTTCTTCTTGAATCAAATCAAATCAAAGTTTATTTGTCACGTGCGCCGAATACAACAGGTGTAGTAGACCTTACAGTGAAATGCTTACTTACAGGCTCTAACCGACAGTGCATCTTCTAAGTTAAAAAAAAGGCTTAGGTGAACAATAGGTAAGTAAAGAAATAAAAATAACAGTAAAAAGACAGTGAAAAATAACAGTAGCAAAGGGGGTTACTGTGGAAAAAAGTAGAATAGTAATAGGATGTATTATGTGTTTACAGTACTATTTCCCTTGTTATTATCGTACTGCTAGATAATGTTAGAGCACAGACAATTCTGATTAAAGAGGACGTTTTGAGAGAGAAAATTCTATGCCAAATGTACATGCTGTTTTTGACTATGTTTGTTTGTGTGTGCACATGTATGTGTGTGTGTGGGGGGGGGGGGGCTGCTTCAGTTATAGCCAATAATACATTCTCAGCTCATCAGTAATATCCTGTCTACCGTGACGTTTATGACCTGGCATTGTAACACTCAGCTACACACATGGCACCACATACATTCATTTCTTGGTAACAGGTTACCGTGGATGGCTTTTACCATACCGTTTCCTGCTGTAACACTTCACTTGTTTACTATTTAATCAATCATTCTTGCATGGTATTTTAGAAAAAACATTTTAGATATTCTTCATGTGACGTGGACCTTGTCTAAATGGACTGTAGATCGACATAATAAATTCATAGAGATACATGTCAAATGTGTTTAAAGTGACTGGTCTTTGTTGTAGGCTATCCTTTGCTTGTTCCGACAGTGTTGTAATTTTCTCTATTTATTTTTTATGCAATAAGCGTGATTGACTGAACATGAGGAAACCTTTAATATCTAGATTTGGCCAGTTACATTTTTTGTTGAGTGGTTAGGGACAGGTTGAAATTTACTGGGGGGAGGGATGGACCAAAATAGGAGAGGGGTTGTCAAACTTAAAAATGTTTGCTTTGAGGAGAGTTGTGTTTTTTTTATTGGGCACAGGGGAGGGTAGTGACCAATAAAACAAAGGTTTGCTATTGTGTAGCTATTATTAAGCTTTAGCTACCGCAGGCCTATGAAATAAAGGCAGTGCGCCCTGGCGGTCCTACTGCCTCCGACAGGTGAGGTGAGTTGAAGAAGACTGTTTCAGGCCTACCAGAGTTAATCCTATAATCTAAAAATATAATGCTTATCTTTATACAAAATATTCTGATCGAACATTAACAAATTAGCCTCCTTCTGTATATCCATATCTGTATAGCAGACGCAATAGCCATCTGTCATAAAGAAATGAATGTTGTGTCATAGCACGCCACCAGCATACCTCTATCTCTCGCCATCTCTCTGGGGTTAGGACGAAGCTTCCGTTCCTTACATACAATTGAAGTTGGAAGTTTAAATACACCTTAGCCAAATACATTTAAACCCAGTTTTTCACAATTCCTGACATTTAATCCAAGTACAAATTCCCTGTCTTAGGTCAGTTAGAATCACCACTTTATTTTAAGAATGTGAAATGTCAGAATAATAGTAGAGAGAATGATTTATTAAAGTTTTTATTTCTTTCATCACATTCCCAGTGGGTCAGAAGTTTACATACACTCAATTAGTATTTGGTAGCATTGCCTTTAAAATGTTTAACTTGGGTCAAACGTTTCAGGTAGCCTTCCACAAGCTTCCCACAATAAGTTGGGTGAATTTTGGCCCATTCCTCATGACAGAGCTGGAGTCAGGTTTGTAGGCCTCCTTGCTAGCACACGCTTTTTCAGTTCTGTCCACAAATCTTCTATAGGATTGAGGTCAGGGCTTTGTGATGGCCACTCCAACACCTTGACTTTGTTGTCCTTAAGCCATTTTGTCACAACTTTGGCAGTATGCTTGTGGTCATTGTCCATTTGGAAGACCCACTTGTGACCAAGCTTTAACTGATGTCTTGAGATATTGCTTCAATATATCCACCTAATTTTCCACCCTCATGATGCCATATATTTTGTGAAGTGCACAAGTCCCTCTTGCAGCAAACACCCCCACAACATGATGCTGCCACCTCCGTGCTTCACGGTTGGGATGGTGTTCTTCGGCATGCAAGCCTCCCCCTTTTTCCTCCAAACATAACAATGGTCATTATGGCCAAACAGTTATATTTTGTTTCATCAGACCAGAGGACATTTCTCCAAAAAGTATGATCTTTGTCCCCATGTGCAGTTGCAAACCGTAGTCTGGCTTTTTTATGGCGCTTTTGGAGAAGTGGCTTCTTCCTTGCTGAGCGGCCTTTCAGGTTAAGTCGATGTAGGACTCGTTTTACTGTGGATATAGATACTTTTGTACCTGTTTCCTCCAGAATCTTCACAAGGTCTTTTGCTGTTGTTCTGGGATTGATTTGCACTTTTCACACCAAAGCATGTTCATCTCTAGGAGACAGAACCCGTTTCCTTCCTGAGCGGTATGACGGCTGCATGGTCACATGGTGTTGCTATTGTTTGCTACCTTCAGGCGTTTGGAAATTGCTCCCAAGGATGAACCAGACTTGTGGAGGTCTACAATTTTGGCTGATTTCTTTTGATTTTCCCTTGATGTCAAGCAAAGCGGCACTGAGTTTGAAGGTAGGCCTTGAAATACATCCACAGGTACACCTCTAATTGACTCAAATGATGTCAATTAGCCTATCAGAAGCATCTAAAGCCATGACATAATCTTCTGAAATTTTCCAAGCTGTTTAAAGGCACAGTCAACTTAGTGTATGTAAACTTCTGACGCACTGGAATTGTGATACAGTGAATTCTACGTGAAATAATCTGTCTGTAAACAATTGTTGGTAAAATTACTTGTGTCATGCACAAAGTAGATGTCCTAACTGACTTGCCAAAACTATAGTTGGTTAACAATAAATTTGTGGAGTGGTTGAAAAACGAGTTTTAATGAATCCAACCTAAGTGTATGTAAACTTCCGACTTCAACTGTATATATAAGTTGGTTAGGACATCTACTTTGTGCATGACACAAGTCATTTTTCCAACAATTGTTTAAAGACAGATTATTTCACTTATACCTCACTGTATAACAATTCCAGTGGGTCAGAAGTTTACATACATGAGAGGATATGCAGAGAAGAACTCCCCAAATACAGGTGCGCCAAACTTGTAGCATCATGAAAATTGCTGTGCAGCGACCTGTTTTTGCTTTGTCATTATGCGGTATTGTGTGTTGGGAAAAAGAATTTAATGCATTTTAGAATGAGGCTGTAACGTAACAAAATGTGGAAAAAGTCTAGTACTGAAAGCAAAAGTCTGAGTGCACTGTACAAACAGCATGATCACTTTGCTCGTTGTATTAATTCTCGCATCTGTGAGCTCTCCTCCTCTCACCTTTTCCAATTCGCTTGTGGACTTTAGTGCACAACACATCAGCTGTCTGTGACCAGGCAAAGAATCCTTTCCAAGCCAAACCTTCATACCAGAACCATTAACCGCTACACACAGCCTACAATGTTCTTTATTAATTTATTTATATTTTTATTTAAACTTTATTTAATTAGGCAAGTCAGTTAAGAACAAATTCTCATTTACAATGACGGGCTATCAAAAGGCAAAAGACCTCCTGCGGGGACGGGGGTTGGGATTAAAAACATAAATAACATATAAATATAGGACAAAGCACACATCACGACAAGAGAGACAACATAGCACTACATAAAGAGAGACCTAAGACAATAACATAGCAAGGCAGCAACACATGACAACACAACATAGTAGCAACACAACATGGTAGCAGCACAAAACATGGTACAAATATTATTGGGCACAGACAACAGCACAAAGGACAAGAAGGTAGAGATAACAATACATCATGCAAAGCAGCCACAACTGTCAGTAGGAGTGTCCATGATTGAGTCTTTGAATGAAGAGATTGAGATAAAACTGTCCAGTTTGAGTGTTTGTTGCAGCTCGTTCCAGTCGCTAGCTGCAGCGAACTGAAAAGACGAGCGACCCAGGGATGTGTGTGCTTTGTGGACCTTTAACAGAATGTGACTGGCAGAATGTGGAGAATGAGGGCTGCAGTAGATATCTCAGATGGGGGGAGTGAGGCCTAAGAGGGTTTTATAAATAAGCATCAACCGGTGGGTCTTGCGATGGGTATATAGAGATGACCAGTTTACAGAGGAGTATAGAGTGCAGTGATGCGTACTATAAGGAGCATTGGTGGCAAATCTGATGGCCGAATGGTAAAGAACATCTAGGGTAGAGAAAGCTTGTTGGACACTAAGAAAGCTTTGTTGTTGACCATTTAACACAAAATCCGGGGAGTGGCCAGCTGAGTATAAGACTGCATCATCCGCATATAAATGGATGAGAGAGCTTCCTACTGCCTGAGCTATGTTGTTGATGTAAATTGAGAAGAGCGTGGGGCCTAGGATTGAGCCTTGGGATACTCCCTTGGTGACAGGCAATGGCTGAGACAGCATATTTTCTGACCTTATACACTGCACTCTTTGAGAAAGGTAGGTAGCAAACCAGGCCAAAGACCCTCAGAGACACCAATATTCCTTAGCCGGCCCACAAGAATGGTCTAACATATCAAAAGCTTTGTCCAAGTCAATAAAAATAGCAGCACAACATTGCTTAGAATCAAGGGCAAAGATGACATCTTTAAGGACCTTTAAGGTTGCAGTGACACATCCATTACCTGAGATGTCCATAACCTGGACATCAAGAAAACCAGTCAGTTGATAATTGACAAGTTTTTCCAACACTTTTGATAAACAGGGCAACATAGAAATAGGCCTATAACAGTTAGGATCAGCTTGATCTCCCCCTTTAAATAAAGGACGAACCGTGGCTGCCTTTCAAGCAATGGGAACCTCCCCAGAAAGGAGAGATGGGTTAAAAAGGTCGGAGATAGACTTGGCGATTATAGGGGCAGCAACCTTAAAGAAGAAAGGGTCTAAACCATCTATCCCAGATGTTTTTTGGGGGTCAAGTTTCAGGAGCTCCTCTAGCACCTCGGACTCAGTGACTGACTGCAGGAAAAAACTTTGTAGCAAGGCAGGGGAAAAAGAGGGAGAAGCATCGGGATAGTTCCAATAGAAGGGGTGGGAGATGAGGAAATGTTGGAAGGGCAAGGAGGCATGGCTGAGTCAAATAGGAATCCTGACTTAATGAAGTGGTGATTAAAAAGCTCAGCCATGTGCTTCTTGTCAGTGACAACCACATCATCAACTTTAAGGGGCATGGGCAGCTGTGAGGAGGAGGGTTTATTCTCCAGGTCTTTAACCGTTTTCCAGAACTTCTTAGGGTTATCCCCACAGAGAGAGAACTGCTCCTTGAACTTTGGCCTTCCGGATAGCCTGAGTGCACTTATTTCTCATTTGTCCGAACGAGAGCCAGTCAGCCTGAGTATGCGTGTGCCGAGCCTTTCATCAAATGCAATTCTTGAGGTAGAGTAACTCTGCAAGATCATGGTCGAGCCAGGGGCTGAACTTGTTTTTAATTCTCATTTTCTTTAATACTACTGAAAATATAAAAAAGAAGGTCCAAGCATCTTCGACAGGGATCAAGCTGATTCTATACCATTTTACAGAGGCCAGTTCATGAAGGAAGGCTTGCTCTTTCAAGTTTTTTAGCAAGCGTCTATGAAAAATCAGGACAGGTCATTTCACTGATCAGCCATTATAAACACAGGCTGTAAAACAGTGATCACTAAGGTCATTACAGAAAACACCGGACTGATACCTATCAGGATTATTTGTGAGGAAAAATACAAGAAGAGTAGCCTTTTCTGGGTGTTTGGAGTGATACCTTGTGGGATTGGTAATAATCTGAGAAGGATTTATGGAGTCCCATTGCTTTAGAACTTGGTCGGGTGGTTTAAGCATGTCCCAGTTTAGGTCACCTAGCAGGACAAATTCAGACTTGGTGTAAGGGGCCAGGAGAGGGTACAGGCCGGTGCTGATGGAGGACGATAGCACCCAGCAACAGTCAACAAAGCTATTTGAAAGTGAAATACTTAAAACCAGCAAATCAATTTGTTTGGGGACAGACTTGGTGGAGACAAAAAATATGTTGTTACCATATTATCTAAAGTCATAGCTAGCTGCTGGAACTAACGCGTTAGTAAACCCGCTACGATCATGCAGTACAGTGTACAGTCAGCAAGCAGTTTAGCAGTTACACCAACAGGCCACTGTGGCAATAAATTAATAAAATCAAAAGCTTACCTTGACTTGGAAGAGTTCCAGTGTTGGATAACCATAGCCAGCTAGCTAAAATAGCATCCAACTCTGTTTGAGTAGGCTAAAATTGCTAACTGCATTCGCTGAATGGAAGAAAAAAAATGACAATGAGAAATATAGCAAGCTCTATCTCTACTGCTTCTCCTTATTTTTTGAAGAAATTCATTTGTTCAAAACTGTTCAACTATTGTCTTTTTCCATCACTGAGTCAACTACTCACCACATTGTGTGCACTGCAGTGCTAGCTAGCTGTAGCATATGCTTTCAGGACTAGATTCATTCTTGGATCCTTTGATTGGGTGGACAACATGTCAGTTCATGCTGCAAGAGCTCTGATAGGTTTTCAGATTCAGAAAGCTTTAATGTCCTCAAGAGGCAAGTCATCTTGCAGCAGTCATAAAACATATAACATCTAAAAATGTTAAATAATTAGCAAAGAATATTTAAAAACCAATAGGCATGGTAAGTGCAATTTCATAGTGCAAGTGCTAAGTGCAATTAGTCCAACATTTGTTAAGTTGCAGAATTGCATTCGGAATAAAAGAGAACAAGGCCCTATTTTTTTAACCTTAGTCAGTCTGTACCTGCATCCAGAGGGAAGGAGATGGAATTCAGGGTGGAGTGGATGGGAAGAGTCAACCGCTATTTTATTTGGACGTCCTCCAGAAGTTGTCATAATTACTGTGTAAATCTATGGAAGGGGGTGAGAACCAAGAACCTCTTAGATTTTGTATTGAAGTCAATATACCAAGAGGAGGACAGAAGCCAGCTGTCCTCCGTCTACACCAAGGTTTTATCCTACAGAGTGCTGCTGAGGATACTGTAGACCGTCATTGCAAAATAGTGTGCTTTAATCAATTATTTGGTGACATGTGGATATACTGTATTAATTTAACATTAATTTAACAACGTATACAAGTAAAACATATATACCAAATAAGACTCTTCTTTTCAGAAAAATATGAGGCAAAAATGATAATAAATTAAACTAAATTAAATTACTTTTTTTGTATATATAAAAACCTAAATCATCCCAAAGTGCTTTAGGATTGACAAGTGAGGGTTTTGCCACTGCTAAACTGCTTGCTGCTGACTGCACTGCATGATTGTAATGGGTTTACTAACCTGTTAGTTCTAGTAGCTATGTTGACTATGACGTGACAAAGATGTGTGTAGCAGTTAGCCATCATGACATGAAGGTTTGGCTTGGAAATGTTTTTTCGCCTGGTTAAAGACATCTGATGTCTTGTGCACTGAAGTCCACAAGCGAAGGGAAAGGGGAGGAGAGCGCGTACATACACTAGATGCGAGAAGGAATTACAGTGCCTTGCGAAAGTATTCGGCCCCCTTGAACTTTGCGACCTTTTGCCACATTTCAGGCTTCAAACATAAAGATATAAAACTGTATTTTTTTTGTGAAGAATCAACAACAAGTGGGACACAATCATGAAGTGGAACGACATTTATTGGATATTTCAAACTTTTTTAACAAATCAAAAACTGAAAAATTGGGCGTGCAAAATTATTCAGCCCCCTTAAGTTAATACATTGTAGCGCCACCTTTTGCTGCGATTACAGCTGTAAGTCGCTTGGGGTATGTCTCTATCAGTTTTGCACATCGAGAGACTGATTTTTTTTCCCATTCCTCCTTGCAAAACAGCTCGAGCTCAGTGAGGTTGGATGGAGAGCATTTGTGAACAGCAGTTTTCAGTTCTTTCCACAGATTCTCGATTGGATTCAGGTCTGGACTTTGACTTGGCCATTCTAACACCTGGATATGTTTATTTTTGAACCATTCCATTGTAGATTTTGCTTTATGTTTTGGATCATTGTCTTGTTGGAAGACAAATCTCCGTCCCAGTCTCAGGTCTTTTGCAGGTTTTCTTCCAGAATGGTCCTGTATTTGGCTCCATCCATCTTCCCATCAATTTTAACCATCTTCCCTGTCCCTGCTGAAGAAAAGCAGGACCAAACCATGATGCTGCCACCACCATGTTTGACAGTGGGATGGTGTGTTCAGGGTGATGGGCTGTGTTGCTTTTACGCCAAACATAACGTTTTGCATTGTTGCCAAAAAGTTCAATTTTGGTTTCATCTGACCAGAGCACCTTCTTCCACATGTTTGGTGTGTCTCCCAGATGGCTTGTGGCAAACTTTAAACAACACTTTTTATGGATATCTTTAAGAAATGGCTTTCTTCTTGCCACTCTTCCATAAAGGCCAGATTTGTGCAATATACGACTGATTGTTGTCCTATGGACAGAGTCTCCCACCTCAGCTGTAGATCTCTGCAGTTCATCCAGAGTGATCATGGGCCTCTTGGCTGCATCTCTGATCAGTCTTCTCCTTGTATGAGCTGAAAGTTTAGAGGGACGGCCAGGTCTTGGTAGATTTGCAGTGGTCTGATACTCCTTCCATTTCAATATTATCGCTTGCACAGTGCTCCTTGGGATGTTTAAAGCTTGGGAAATCTTTTTGTATCCAAATCCGGCTTTAAACTTCTTCACAACAGTATCTCAGACCTGCCTGGTGTGTTCCTTGTTCTTCATGATGCTCTCTGCGCTTTTAACGGACCTCTGAGACTATCACAGTGCAGGTGCATTTATACGGAGACTTGATTACACACAGGTGGATTGTATTTATCATCATTAGTCATTTAGGTCAACATTGGATCATTCAGAGATCCTCACTGAACTTCTGGAGAGAGTTTGCTGCACTGAAAGTAAAGGGGCTGAATAATTTTGCACGCCCAATTTTTCAGTTTTTGATATGTTAAAAAAGTTTGAAATATCCAATAAATGTCATTCCACTTCATGATTGTGTCCCACTTGTTGTTGATTCTTCACAAAAAAATACAGTTTTATATCTTTATGTTTGAAGCCTGAAATGTGGCAAAAGGTCGCAAAGTTCAAGGGGGCCGAATACTTTCGCAAGGCACTGTATATATACAACAAGCTGTTTGTATATGGCTGCTATGAAAGTGAACTGTGTTTGCATGTGATCAGGGGTGTTCTCATTGCACCTATTCTGTTGAAAAACTTTTCTTAAATGAAAGCCAACAGAACAAAACTGGTATAAACATATATGAATTTGTCCAATAGAAACTCTCGTTTGCAACTGTGACTAATGATTATACACCCTAGATTAGCTATCTGCAGAAACAAATTGTGCATGGCGGTATTGAATGTGTCACTGTCTGTCACCTTAATTACTCAAAATTCTCTCGACCTGTGCACCTAAGTTGTTAACTTTCATTCATAGGCAAAGTTGTAGCAACCTCATAATGGGTTCAGGGAAAATGAGATTATCACATAGAAGCCTAAAACTATCGCTGGTACATTGAGCTGGGTGAATGGAGAATGATTGACAGTCATCCAATATGCTGTAATAGAAATAAGGCCATGTGTAGTGTGCAGTAATATTCAATGTGTGAATATACAGTATATTATATATACATCATATGTGACTCGTAATAAGACTAAGAAATTAGCCTATTAAAATGTTTACCTGACTCCATAAAGATAATTAGCGATATGCAAGAGACAATGGTTGAGTTACAGTAATAGGCAATAAAGAAGTATCTGAAAATGGAATTCTAAATACAAGTGTATTCAATTACTTTGCAAAAAGAATGGATTCACATACAAGACATAAAGCTTAAGTTATAAGACGCGGTTAGCCATTGTGGCTGGAACCGCGGATTGTCTCTGGCATTTGTAATTCTTGTTTACACAAGTAAACAAACTGTTGTCCAAACCAGTTGTTAGACCTTTTTGCCTAAGCTGTTGATATTTTTTGTTGTTTATCCTACTTTTGTTTGGCCCTGTTGTTTATTTTCAAATACCCAACATATTCAACATGTATTATAAAGAAATGGTTGTATATCAATTACATATACTGTAGTTGAAAAAAACTTGCTTGCCCAGTTTTCCAATTGTTTTTTACTGGTTCCACTTCTGTATTTCATCAATAGGTGGAGACATTGACCATAGTACCCCACACCCTGAGGGCCAACCTGTTTGGTCTCCCATTAGCACCACCAGCTGAAAATAGTTTTCTTCCTAATTGTCTTTCCCATGCCCTATATGAATTGAATTAAACTTTTTTTTAAATAATGTTGAGTGAGCTTTTACATATAATTAAATTAAATTAATAGAAAATAGCCAAAGTCAAAAAACACATATATAATTGCTGTAGATTGTGCAGACAAGGTCCTTGAACCAAAAACAGTTGTATTCATGCAAGTGATGTGGGGTGGAAGCTATGGAAGTTTTAAGCAAGTCTTTTTTTTACATATAATGAGAGATTTCATTTAAAATGGCAAAAGTAAAAACAAATTACAAAAAGTTAATTACAAAAGTAATTACAGTAGATTGTACAGACAAGGTCACTGAACCAATAAACAGTTGGTTATTCATGAAAGTCATATGGGATGGAAGGTATTGAAGTTTTTACGCCAGTATTTTATTTAAAATTAATTTATTGAAAAAAGTCAAACAACTCTAATGCAATTGCCGTAGATTCTACAGACAATGTCCCTGAACCAATAACATTTGGTTGTATTCAAGTGATACTAAGGAATTATTTTTTTTAAACTTAAATTAATTAAATAATCAAATTTAATAAATTAACAGCCAAAGTAAAAAATATATATATACAAAAGTAATTGTCATGGATTGGAGAGATCCCTGAACATATTACAGTTGGTTTGAGATTTGTCATATGGTTACAAAGCTATTGAAGTGTTGCAGTTAACACTAGGTTCAATTGCACTTTTAACACGGTCCCTTAGCTGCAACTGCACGGAGAATGAGACATAGAAATGAGCGTACACTAATTTTTAGAAAAGGCAATGTAACAGCGAAAATAAGGGGTGTAACTTGTTCGTCATCTGATTTAAATATAACATTCATATCATCCTTGAATGTTCCTTTGAAAAGGTATTGACGAGCAAAGTCCGAATCTTTAACATAAAGCTAACTTCACAGCCCTGCCATATGCATGCTTGTCCCAGCCCACGTTTTGACAACTGAATGGGAATGTGCCTCCCCACACATTTGATCGATAACTAAGAGATATGATATCAGTCGTTCGGGTGCAGTATAGCAAAGTGATTCACATGTCTTGCTCGCTAACCAGATTACACCTGCGTCTCTAGCTGTAGGCACAAAAAACGAGTTGGGGTGAAAAATACATCGATTTGACCAACCTACTGACCGGTAGAATAGCAACACTAGTTAACAAACTCTCTGTCAGGAAGAGATGTGAGCCGTAGAAAAACAAAAAACAAACACAGTAGCAGGCGAAATTAGAACAGGAATAAGGAAACGTTGCATGACAACCAGCAGCGCACATGACAGAACCGGAAATATTTCATTTCATCCTGGTATAGCTGCATGTACCTTTGCAACCCTGTGATGTTCTTAGCATGTAGATTGTAGGGTGCACCCTCAGCAAATACCTGCCTTAATAAGTTTATTTTATTTATTTATTGCACCTGTATTTAACCAGGTAGGCCAGTTGAGAACAAGTTGTCATTTACAACTGCGACCTGGCCAAGATAAAGCAAAGCAGTGCGACACAAACAACACAGAGTTACACATGGAATAAACAAACGTACAGTCAATAACACAATAGAAAAGTCTATAGACAGTTTGTGCAAAGGAAGTAAGATTATGGAGGTAAGGCAATAAATAGACCATAGTGGCGAAATAATGACAAATAATAATTAGCAATTAAACAATAGAGTGATAGATGTGCAGAAGATGAATGTGCAAGTAGAGATACTAGTGTGCAAAGGAGAAAAAAAAGGAAAAAAATAATATGGGGATGAGGTAGTTGGGAAGGCTATTTACAGATGGGCTATGTACAGGTGCAATGATTTGTAGGCTGCTCTGACAGCTGATGCTTAAAGTTAGTGAGGGAGATATGAGTCTCCAGCTTCAGTGATTTTTGTAATTCGTTCCAGTCATTGGCAGCAGAGAACTGGAAGGAAAGGCGACCAAAGGAGAAGTTGGCTTTGGGGGTGACCAGTGAAATATACCTGCTGGAGCACGTGCTACGGGTGGGTGCTGCTATGGTGACCTTATCTCACCTTTCCCTAGCAAAGATTTCTAGATGACCTGGAGCCAGTGGGTTTGGCGACGAATATGAAGCGAGGGCCAGCCAACGAGAGCATACAGGTCGTAGTGGTGGGTTGTATATGGGGCTTTGGTGACAAAATGGATGGCACTGTGATAGACTGCATCCAATTTACTGAGTAGAGTGTTGGAGGCTATTTTGTAAATTACATTGCCGAAGTCAAGGATCGGTAGGATAGTCAGTTTTACGAGGGTATGTATGGCAGCATGAGTGAAGGATGCTTTGTTGCGAAATAGGAAGTCAGTTGAAAAGCTTTAGTAATATATTTTTTTAATAGTAGCCAAACAATTATGGGAAACAGCAGTAGAGGTACACATAGTTGTTACGTTTTAAAAAGGTACTGAACCAGAAAAATGACTTTTCTGGTTGACCAAATATCTACGAAGAGGTCATCATTTCATGGAGTCTGCAAGTTAGGTAAAAAAATATATTTTTTTACCAAATTAAATTAATGTATTGTGTTAGAGGTTTCATGATGCTTGTATCTAAACCAAAGTATATACATTTAAGATTGTTCTATACATCAGTTGGGGTCTCTATAAGTTTCAATATGAGGTCCTAAACCTAAAATGAAAGTGCATCCTTGTAGCTGTGTGGGATAATATAGTCAACATTTTTGCCTTTGGGTAAGTTGAGCAAATGGCCATGGGGTATGTAGTGTCTTAGTTCATATTACTTATTTATATAATAAGAAAGACTCAGAATACAAGGAAATCAACTGGACCTTCACATTTACTCAAATGAGATAGTACCAGAATAACATAGAACAACACTGTGCATGACCAAGGGTGCTCCATTCTTAAAGGGGACATCAGTAATTAACAGAACATAACAGGGCAAATTGAGCCAATGGTAAGGAAATGTAAGTGTTTTCTTCTCAAGGCATTATCGCTGGGATATGAGGTAACAAAGGGGCCTAGGTTTAAGGTGCGATATACAGATATCGCTCTGCCATTTCATGGTTGCTAAAATTGTAATAGTTAGCCTAATTTCAGTTTATGTGAATCATTGTACCATCTAAACCGTTGTGAAATATCTTTTCAATAAGCAAAATGTAGCATTTTTTTAGGCGAGGGTAATCTGCTTCCCAAAGCTCTCCTCTGGATCACCTCCAGACCAGCAGCAGCCAATCAGATTCCCAGTAAGTGCATCAACCAAGTGACAGAAGTACGAGGTTTCAATGACCCACAGAAAGAGGAATATTTCAGGAAAAGAACGAGTGATGATAATCTTGCCAGCAGAATCATCTCACACCTTACAACATCAAGAAGTTGCTACATCACGTGCCACATATCAGTCTACTGTTGGATTTCTGCCCAAGTCCTTGAAGAATTGCTGATGACAAACGAGTTTGGAGAGATCCCTACAACTCTGACTGAGATGTACTCTCACTTCCTGCTCATTCAGACAAACCTGGCAAATGAAAAGTATCTGGGGCAAAATGAGAGAGATGCACAGAAGATCTTGGAATCAAGGAAAGATTTCTTTCTGACATTGGAGAGGCTATCATTTGAGCATCTAGAGAAAGGCAATCTCATGTTCTATGAAAAGGACCTGAATAAGTATGGCATTGTGGTCAGTGAAGCTGCAGTGTACTGTGGGTTGTGCACAGAAATCTTTAAAGAATATTCTGTGTTGTACAAAAAGAAGGTCTACTGCTTTGTGCATCTGAGTATCCATGAGTTTTTTTCTGCGCTGTACGTGTTCCACTGCTGTGTGATCAAGAACGTCAAGGAGCTGGAGCCTTTCCTGGAAAGTGTGCCAAAATAATGCTACTTGGATGAGCTTCCCTTGCACAGGCTTCTGCAGATGATGGTTGTTAAAGCCTTGCAGAGTAAGAATTGACACCTGGACCTGTTTCTCCGCTTCCTAGTTGGCATCTCACGGGAGGCTACTTAGAAACTCTTGCAAGGCCTCTTGTCACAAAGTGAGAACGGTTCTGAATCTGTTGAGAAAATGATGACATATTTTAGAGATCAGGATATTGTAGGGGATTACTCACCCGAAAGATACATCAATCTTCGCCAGTGCTTGACTGAGATGAAAGACAATTCAGTACAAGAGGACATTCTAAAGTACCTTAAGTCAGAAAATCATGCAGAAACAGAACTGTCACCTGTCATTGCTCAGCACTGGCCTACATGCTTGAAATGTCAGACGAGGTGCTGGATGAGTTTGACGTGAACGGATACAACACGGGTATTACGGGTGATGTGAGACTGCTTCCAGTTGTGAGGAACTGCAGAAAGGCAATGCAAGTATTCATCCAGAATTCACACATACTGTATGTCACACAATCAGATTTGACCATGAACTGACATTTTTACTATAGTGAGAGCCTTTCTGATACCCCTAGTAGCACTGGGTTTTCATTTGTCAGTTGCTTACAGTTACCTGGTAAATCAAAATAATACTCAAAGGTAAACTCAGCGATATGATGCAGAAAGTAAAAAGCCTAGTGGGTCAATTTCTGCAACAACTAAGAGCATTGAAGCCTGATGCTCAACTTCTCTGCTGTTTTGGTCACATGGTTACCACGCTGTGAACAGTGTGAAGCGAACCTGAGCAAGTGCTCAGATACTGTGTGTGCTGCTCGTGGAAATGTTATTTCGCTGAGTCTACTTTCAAAACATCAGTTAAGCTACCCTGACATACACTACATCACAAGTTAAATTAGTTGTATTTTCTTTATTTCTACAGATTATCTGGCAATGTACTTTCAAATGAGTGCTTCGAATTACTGGCCTCCATTCTCCAATTTGCAGACTCACCTCTGAGAGACCTGGACATGAGTAACAATTCCTTTGATGATTGCAAAAAGAGATGTTATTCTTTGCTGGATTAAAACCTCCACATTGTAAACTGGAAACACTGAGGTCAGTTCTTTTGGAGGGGTCTAAGTATGATATCATGATAACAACCCACAGATTGACTCTGACAAACTGTTCCATAAGGTTTAGAGCGTGTTTTGGGCATTAATGCTGCAATATGTAACTTTGTGGGTGACCCGACCAAATTCACATAGAAATGTGAGTTATAGGCTGCTGAGGGGTGGACAGGTCATAATAATAATGGCTGGAATAGAGTCAATGGAATGCAATCAAACACACCAAAGATGTGGTTTCCATGTGATTGATACCATTCCATGGACTCCATTAAAGTCATTTTTATGATTCTCTATACTATACATTGCCTGTTTTGTCACAGGAACTGAAATTAGGCTACCCAATTAGAATTTTAGCAACCAGGAAATAGCGGAGCGATTTCTGCATATTGCACCTTTTACAGTGCCTTGCGAAAGTATTCGGCCCCCTTGAACTTTGCGACCTTTTGCCACATTTCAGGCTTCAAACATAAAGATATAAAACTGTATTTTTTTGTGAAGAATCAACAACAAGTGGGACACAATCATGAAGTGGAACGACATTTATTGGATATTTCAAACTTTTTTAACAAATCAAAAACTGAAAAATTGGGCGTGCAAAATTATTCAGACCCTTTACTTTCAGTGCAGCAAACTCTCTCCAGAAGTTCAGTGAGGATCTCTGAATAATCCAATCTTGACCTAAATGACTAAAGATGATAAATACAATCCACCTGTGTGTAATCAAGTCTCCGTATAAATGCACCTGCACTGTGATAGTCTCAGAGGTCCGTTAAAAGCGCAGAGAGCATCATGAAGAACAAGGAACACACCAGGCAGGTCCGAGATACTGTTGTGAAGAAGTTTAAAGCCGGATTTGGATACAAAAAGATTTCCCAAGCTTTAAACATCCAAAGGAGCACTCTGCAAGCGATAATATTGAAATGGAAGGAGTATCAGACCATTGCAAATCTACCAAGACCTGGCCGTCCCTCTAAACTTTCAGCTCATACAAGGATAAGACTGATCAGAGATGCAGCCAAGAGGCCCATGATCACTCTGGATGAACTGCAGAGATCTACAGCTGAGGTGGGAGACTCTGTCCATAGGACAACAATCAGTCGTATATTGCACAAATCTGGCCTTTATGGAAGAGTGGCAAGAAGAAAGCCATTTCTTAAAGATATCCATAAAAAGTGTTGTTTAAAGTTTGCCACAAGCCACCTGAGAGACACACCAAACATGGGGAAGAAGGTGCTCTGGTCAGATGAAACCAAAATTGAACTTTTTGGAAACAATGCAAAACGTTAAGTTCTGACGTAAAAGCAACACAGCCCATCACCCTGAACACACCATCCCACTGTCAAACATGGTGGTGGCAGCATCATGGTTTGGGCCTGCTTTTCTTCAGCAGGGACAGGGAAGATGGTTAAAATTGATGGGAAGATGGATGGAGCCAAATACAGGACCATTCTGGAAGAAAACCTGATGGAGTCTGCAAAAGACCTGAGACTGGGACGGAGATTTGTCTTCCAACAAGACAATGATCCAAAACATAAAGCAAAATCTACAATGGAATGGTTCAAAAATAAACATATCCAGGTTTTAGAATGGCCATGTCAAAGTCCAGACCTGAATCCAATCAAGAATCTGTGGAAAGAACTGAAAACTGCTGTTCACAAATGCTCTCCATCCAACCTCACTGAGCTCAAGCTGTTTTGCAAAGAGGAATGGGAAAAAATGTCAGTCTCTCGATGTGCAAAACTGATAGAGACATACCCCAAGCGACTTACAGCTGTAATCGCATCAAAAGGTGGCGCTACAAAGTATTAACTTAAGGGGGCTGAATAATTTTGCACGCCCAATTTTTCAGTTTTGGATTTGTTAAAAAAGTTTGAAATATCCAATAAATGTCGTCCCACATGATTGTGTCCCACTTCTTTATGTTTGAAGCCTGAAATGTGGCAAAAGGTCGCAAAGTTCAAGGGGGCCGAATACTTTCGCAAGGCACTGTAAGTAATGGGCACACACACAGAAATGAAATTATTTTTTTATGGTGCTTTATGTTCAGCTTCACTTCACACATATGCTTTCTATGCTGAGTTTCTTAAAACAAACATTAAATAAATGGAAAAAGACAACCTGTTTTATCCAATTGATGTCTCTGTCTTTGTAGACTCTCTGGCTGTAAACTCACAGAAGAACCATCTTGTGCAACTTTGATTACTGCACTAATGCCAGTGATCCCAGATACAATCAGTGAGTTTAATTTAGGATAACAAGTATTTTTTGATGCATGCCTTGTACACTTAGTGTGCACTGATTGGCATACATGTACCTTTGTTTGATTTTTTGTAAGGATAGTTCATCTTCAATCATTTGAGTACTTTCTTGTATTACCACAGGGGGCATAGAATTTACCGATTGGGCCTTAAAAGGCCTGTACTTGAGTTTCAACAGACTGAATGACTCAGGAGTGGAGATGCTTTCTGCTAGACTGGACAAGCCACGCTGTAAATTGGAAAACTGAGGTCAGAACTATTGTGATTTTGTTTTCACTTTTTTACTTGTTACTCGGCTTGTTAGGGGTCCTAGCACATCATGTATTAGTTGTATTATTATTCGGGTAGTTCCTTCCTTCCAGACAATATCTCAACAACAGATTTGTAAAAAAGTTGTATAAATTGGCAGGAAGGTAGAAACCATCAAGTGTAACTATGGTGCCAAATTTGGCACAAGCATCATATTTGACCTACAGCTCCACCAAAAAATATTGCCTCTGCGGACCTATAACATTCGCCATGATGGATTTTCCGCCATCTTGGAATTTAGGAAAAATCTTTATAAATCTTCTCACGAACCACTTCCCCGATTTGGCACCATATTTGATATGTGTACTCATTGTACTAGTCCCTAAATGATTTGCAAATAATACGATGGCAAGTCAACAAATGGCAGCTAGACAAGACAAGGAAATTCTGACAAATGTTTCTCGAAATTCCATTGGCTACAATCCATACTATTTTGGTCAATCAGCTTAAATCTCATGTTGGTGATGGGGAAAGTATGACTTTGAAAATCTGTACTAAGTTTGGTCTTGATATCAACAACAACAAAAAGACATTCAATGTATGGCCTTTGCCCTCATCTACAGTTGAAGACGGAAGTTTACATACACTTAGGTTGGAGTCATTAAAACTTGTTTTTCAACCACTCCACAAATTTCTTGTTAGCAAAATATAGTTTTGACAAGTCATTTAGGACATCTAAACTTTGTGCATGACAAGTATTTTTTCCAACAATTGTTTACAGACAGATTATTCCACTTATAATTCACTGTATCACAATTCCAGTTGGTCAGAAGTTTACATACACTAAGTTGACTGTGCCTTTAAACAGTTAGGAAAATTCCAGAAAATTATGTCATGGCTGGTTCATCCTTGGGAGCAATTTCCAAACGCCTGAAGGTACCACGTTCATCTGTACAAACAATAGTGCGCACGTATAAACACCATGGGCCCACGCAGTCATCATACCGCTCAGGAAGGAGATGCGTTCTATCTCCTAGAGATGAACGTACTTTGGTGCGAAAAGTGCAAATCAATCCCATAACAACAGCAAAGGACCTTGTGAAGATGCTGGAGGAAACAGGTACAAAAGTATCTATATCCACAGTAAAACGAGTCCTACATCGACATAACCTGAAAGGCTGGTCAGCAAGGAAGAAGCCAATGCTCCAAAAGCGCCATAAAAAAAGACAGACTACGGTTTGCAACTGCACATGGGGACAAAGATCGTACTTTTTGGAGAAATGTCCTCTAGTCTGATGAAACAAAAATAGAACTGCGGTAATGACCATCGTTATGTTTGGAGGAAAAAGGGGGAGTATGCAAGCCAAAGAACACCATCCCAACCGTGAAGCATGGGGGTGGCAGCATCATGTTGTGGGGTTGCTTTGCTGCGGGAGGGACTGGTGCACATCACAAAATAGATGGCATCATGAGGGTGGAAGATTATGTGGATATATTGAAGCAACATCTCAAGACATCAGTCAGAAAGTTAAAGCTATGTTGCAAATGGATCTTCCAAATGGACAATGACCCCAAGCATACTTCCAAAGTTGTGGCAAAATGGCTTAAGGACAACAAAGTCAAGGTATTGAAGTGGCCATCACAAAGCCCTGACCTCAATCCTATAGAAAATGTGTGGGCAAAACTGAAAACGCGTGTGTGAGCAAAGAGGCCTACAAACCTGACTCAGTTACACCAGCTCTGTCAGGAGGAATGGGCCAAAATTTACCCAACTTATTGTTAGAAGCTTGTGGAAGGCGACCGAGAAATACATAGGTGGGCAAATGTACAGAAATATAATTTTCAATAATATTTTTATTTATTTCAATATACAGTATCAGTCAAACGCGTGGACACACCTACTCAAGAGTTTTTTATTTTTACTATTTTCTACATTGTAGAATAATAATGAAGACATCAAAACTTTGAAATAACACATGTGGAATCATGTAGTAACCAAAAAAGTGTTAAACAAAATATATTTTATATTTGAGATTCTTCAAAGCAGCTTTGCACACTCTTGGCATTCTCTCAACCAGCTTCATGAGGTAGTCACATGGAATGCATTTCAATTAACAGGTGTGCCTTGTTAATTTGTGGAATTTCTTTCCTTCTTGCATTTGAGCCAATCAGGTGTGTTGTGACAAGGAAGGGGTGGTATACAGAAGATAGCCCTATTTGGTAAAATACCAAGTCCATATTATGGCAAGAACTACTAAAGTTCACAAATAAGAAGAAGAGACTTGTTTGGGCCAAGAAACACGAGCAATGAACATTGGGGTAGAAATCTGTCCTTTGGTCTGATGAGTCCAAATGTGAGATTTTTGGTTCCAACCGCTGTGTCTTTGTGAAACATAGAGTAGGTGAACGGATTATCTCTGCATGTGTGGCTCCCACAATGAAGCATGTAGGAGGAGGTATGATTTTGTGAGGGTGCTTTGCTGGTGACACTATCAGTGCTTTATTTAGAATTCAAGGCACACGTAACCAGCATGGCTACCACAGCATTCTGCAGTGATACGCCATCCCATGTGGTTTGCGCTTAGTGGGACTATCGTTTGTTTTTCAACAGGACAATGACCCAAAACACACCTCCAGGCTGTGTAAGGGCTATTTGATAAAGGAGAGTGATGGAGTGCTGCATCAGATGACCTGGCCTCCACAATTACCCGACCTCAACCCAATTGAGATGGTTTGGGATGAGTTTGACTGCAGAGTGAATGAAAAGCAGTCAACAAGTGCTCAGCATATGTGGGAACTCCTTCAAGACTGTTGGAAAAGCATTCCTCATGAAGCTGGTTGAGAGAAGTCCAGTGCCAGCTGTGAATCCCATTTAGTCTTGAATTAAGTAGAATTCCCTATGCTGGATGACAGTGCTTAAGTTGATCTGGATCCTGCTTGAACAGGATCAGGCATCTTTCAATTTTGGACTGTTTCGTTCTGGAAACCATTTGCCAGGATCCGTTACCTCTCATGGCACAAACACTGTGTACAATGTAAAAATTCCAATTAAATCAGACTTTTACTTGAGTCATTTTCTATTAAGGCATCTTTACTTTTACTGAAGTATGACAATTGGGTACTTTTCCCACAACTGGCCATTGCTGTGATGAGAGGCTTCAGGCGCCTCTCTCTATCTCTCACAGAACTAGAATGAGAACTTTTTGTGATCTCTCTCCCGCTCTCTGCTCTGATTAACATGACATGAGCCTGCAACTGTCATCTCTCCAGAGTTGCACTCAATCATTTATTTCCTTATAGAATCATAGCCGCGGGAAGGGTGTTGGAGGTGCCACAGCACCCCTAAAAATTAAAATAAATTTGCCAAAGTTATAGAATAACTTTGTAATTCAGAAGACTACACCAGGAGTAGGCCTGTAATTTAACCACAGAGGATCAATAGCATAAAAAAGTATACCCTGGCTGTGGATTGTGAGTAGCCCAATCCCAAGGCATGCCCAATGTAGGGAATGCGCTGCAAATGTCAGTGAGCAGCATGCAGCAAAAAACAGTCCTTGTGCAACATCGATTTGGAAAGCAAATGGATTCTGCTGAAAGGAGAAGACTAACCTATGTAGGCAACCAAATATGTTATCAACTTCCAAATAGGCCTATTGAAAGAGCAACATTGTTTGACAAAGTAAAACGAGAGAGAGAAATAGGCTTTTGGCATGCTGGTGAGTGAGCTGAGCACCATTGGGTGAGTCTGAAAAAAAAAAAAATGTATACCTTTTATTTTACTAGGCAAGTCAGTTAAGAACAAATTCTTATTTTCAATAACAGCCTAGGAATAGTGGGTTAACTGCCTTGTTCAGGAGCATAACAACAGATTTTTACATTGTTAGCTCGGCAATTTGATCTTGCAATCTTTTGGTTACTAGTCCAATGCTCTAACCACTAGGCTACCTGCCACCCCACATTTCCTCCTCATATTGTACAGTGTCTCCACACACCTAGGCCAAAAGGCTATTGCTGGATTCAAGACAAGGTCGTTTTAATTGATCTCAGATTCTCAGTTTGTCAGTGTCAACGTAGCCTGTCATTTCGATCATAGGTGAGGTATTAAAACAAGATTCTGCTAAAGTCTCCAGTAATCTAAACGTATATAGAATCACATGAAATGTGTTTATAAAAGGCCGAAAGGGCTTTTACAAATTCCTCATCTGTGAAACTTCTCCAAGTGCCTCTACTCTATTTCTCCAAGTGTCTCCACTCTATTTCTCCAAGTGCCTCTACTTTATTTCTCCAAGTGCCTCTACTCTATTTCTCCAAGTGCCTCTACTCTATTTCTCCAAGTGCCTCTACTCTATTTCTCCAAGTGCCTCTACTCTATTTCTCCAAGTGCCTCTACTCTATTTCTCCAAGTGCCTCTACTCTATTTCTCCAAGTGCCTCTACTCTATTGCTCTATGCCAGCACACAAAAGCGATGCTAATACATGCAAAGCTTTATTATAAAGTTTTGTTTTATTCATCCATTCTAATACCTCAGAACCCCCCATGTCACCCCCCTCTCAGCTCACATTTTATTCTGGCACCTCCCAATTTACAAATTAAGCACTGTTGGAGGATATTGCTTTTGCTCTTACATTTTCATGACAAAGTTGAAGGGGGCATAGTTTAAAAAAAATCACTGACAGTTAGCTTGTAAATGTTTTAAAGAAGATAGAAAATGAATGAATTTCAAGTACTGACAATGTGTGAACAGTGTTGAATTGCAGAAGCTAACTCCATTGACATTATTAATTTAAAATTAATTTAAAATAATAATATAGAATACAATTTGAATGACAGAATAATGAATGACATTCAAAACAGATTAAGCTAAATACCTATTAAATATTGTATTCCTTTGCAGATCAATAGGTATTTATATAGGCTGATATTATGGCTGTGATACTCCATAGAAATCCCCATTGCAATAATTTGCCTAAAGCCCATCACAAGCCTCGCTTACAGCATCCCCTCCATGTTCTCTGTCCCTCCCAAATGAGCTCATCATTCACCAATCACCAGGTAGTGCACGACATGACGAGTTCATGAATCTCGCGATACAAAGTCGACCCCACGGTAATACCGTTATGTAGCCGCGTGTGGAAAACTAAAAGTCTTTATACATTCGTGAAGCAGAGGAAAGGACACGCATAGCATCAGAGATTGTGCAATCATGGTAAGATATTTTTTGTTATACGTTTCAGCATTTGAAATACCAACAAAAACTACTCATCAATAAAATGCTTTGGAAAATAACGTTAGCTTACCCAACTAGCTAACTTATATGGCATATATTCAATTTCAGGGTCGAAAGGTGAATAGTTAACAAGTTAAGTTACAAAAACGTGTTTGATTTATCATATCAGAATAAAACATTTACTGTAAGCAATTAGCGTTCCATTCCAAATTGACGGTCATTACCCAACGTTAGCGTTCTCAGCAAAGATTGGGAATGTGTTGGCAGCCTCACGACTAGGCCTCAGTCTTGTTAAAAAGCCAGATTTGCAAAAAGGATTTAATGAACACATTTAACATAGCTATTGATAATAGCCTAATTTGATAAACATTTGCTATAGGTAATGGACTAGTTTAAATATCTTTATAATGTGCATGCCATGGGTACTGCGTATTGATTCCCACAACACGTGGTGACCGTAGTATTGGGTTAATGACGCGCAAGTTCAAATAGGTTCACGTTACAAGTATTTCTCCAAAATACTATCTAGTACCTACACTGAACTTAAATCTAAAGTTGATAGATTCTAAACTCAACATGTAAAGTGTTTTTCATGAGCTGAAATAGAAAATCACAGAAATTAACCATAGACACAAAGTTTATTTCACATTTTTGGTAGAAATGTGTTTACATCCCAGTTAGTGAACATTTTTCCATTGCCAAAATAATCCGGCCACCAGCCAGGTGTAGCATATCAAGACGCTGTTTTAACTGCACATTGTAATGACCATGCTGTTTTGTCACAACACCATGCCACAAATGTCTCAAATTGAGGGAGTGTCATGCGGCCTGCAGAAATGTCCTTACAGAGCTGTTGCCAGAGAATTTAATGTTCATGTGTCTGCCCTAAACTAACTCAAATGTCGTTTGAGAGAATTTTGCAGTGCAGACAAACCATGCCAGCCCAGGACCTCACCAGGGGTCTCTGTAATAGACCCTGAGACTAATTCTGATTGGCTGGGCCTGGCTGCTTAGTGGGTGGGCCTATACCCTCCAAGACCCACCCATGATGCACCCCTGCCCAGTCATGTAAAATCCATAAATTGGGGCATGGGTTCTTAAACTTTTCCAGCCTATTTTCCCCCATTAAAAACACTCTTGCATATCTGTCTAGGTTGGTGCTGTTGCTATTAACATTCAATAAATAATTCTGAATTGGATTAAACCGATTGATCACACATGAATAACAGAACACACACAGGCTTTTTGATAGTGCAACCCTCATTAACAGTACAGATAGACCAGAAAACAGACAGTCCTAATGAGAGCATGTCTATTCTGGGCTCTGTTTTTGCAGAGTGCAACACTGAGGTCATACTCTTCCTGTACTTGTTTTTTAAGTGTGTCAGAGTTGGGAACCCTGACTCGCGTAGGCATGTGGTGCCAAACTGGACCAGAACATCTACTGCTTTCTCAGTCAGACAGGAGACCGCTTCCTGCTGTAGATGAGCAACCCAGAACTGTGAGTGTATTTACCTCAAAACATCTTGCTTCAATAAGTTTATTCCAGTTATGAATACAAATTATTGTATTTTATCAGCAACAGTTCCAACCTAGACTAGTTTTCAACCATTTCTACAGTAGATGTACAGTAGGCCTGATCATTTTTCATCTGTACTGTTACTTAGGGTTGTACTATTAGTAGCTAGCTTGCTTTGGCGAATGTTAGCTATTAGCTGTGTACAAGGCCAGGGATTTGATTGAAAGAAACTCACATCTACTACTATGAGTTAGTTAGTGCTCCCTTATAACTGCTTATCACCTGTTAAAAAATGTTGACAATGCCTTGCTAGCTGACTTTTCCACTGTCTAAGCACTTTCCTGGCGCATTCTGCCCTGTTCTGAAAGAACTCCCTGGGTTTACCATCAGGTTGCTGTGGATGTTTGGTCGTGTCGTTTTATACATTTTTTTTCGTTATGTGAGTCTCATTGCTAAGCACTTCCCCACACAACACATTGTGGGCCCTCCTCGTTATCAGTTTGTATGAAAGAGAAACTCATCGCTGTATATGCGTTTCATGCGCTCAGTCAGAACTTGTGGCTAGCATGAGTCCGTTTGATGACAACAGTGAGTGATGGTGAGTGGGAATGACAAGTCAATGGCTGACAGCGCATCTGCGGCCTGAATGACAGCGCTGCATCGTGTCACGGCATAATCTTCAAGAAAACGGATCCGGTAAACTGCGAGGCACACGTGCACACAGAGAGTGCAGATGCACGTGGCCAAATCAGTTCCAGTAAATAATGAAACGATTATGAATGTACACTGACACGTCGCAACCCACCATTAACAGGAAGGTGGCCCATACTTTAACCTCTCTGGGATATGTGGGACGGTAGCGTCCCACCTCGCCAACAGCCAGTGAAATTGCAGGGTGCCAAATTCAAACAGTAATCTGATTTAAAATTCCTCAAACATACAAGTATTATACACCATTTTAAAGATAAACTTCTTGTTAATCCAGCCGCCGTGTCGGATTTCAAAAAGGCTTTACGGCGAAAGCACACTATGCGATTGTTAGGTCAACGCCTAGCCACAGAGAACCATACAGCCATTTTCCAACCAAGGAGAGGTGTCACAAAAGAGAAATAGCGTTAAAATTAATCACTTACCTTTGATATTCATCTGATGGTACTCCCAGGTCTCCATGTTAGACAATTTTTGTTCGATAAAGTTTATCTTTGTGTCCAAATACCTCCCTTTTTGTTTGCGCGTTTAGACCAGTAATCCAAATGCGCAAGGCGCGGGCACTAAGTCCAGACAAAGTCCAAAACTTCCATTACAGTTCATAGAAACATGTCAAACAATGTATATAATCAATCTTTAGGATGTTTTTATCATAAATCTTCAATAATATTCCAACCGGACAATTCCTTTGTCTTTAGAAATGAAAGGGAACGGAGCTCAGCCAGACCCCTGGTTCAAACAGCTCTTATTCGCTCCCCTTTCATAGTAGAAGCCTGAAGCGACGTTCTAAAGTCTGTTGACATCTAGTGGAAGCCTTGGGAATCTGATCCCATAGACACTGTATATTGGATAGGCAATCATGTTTAAAAAAATACCAATCTCAGATTTCCCACTTCCTGGGTGGATTTTTCTCAGGTTTTTGCCTGTCATGCGAGTTCTGTTATACTCAGACATTATTTTTAACAGTTTGGAAACTATCTAAATCTACTAATTCTATGCATATTCTAGCTTCTGGGCCTGAGTAGCAGGCAATTTACTCTGGGAACCTTATTCATCCAAGCTACCCAATACGTTCCCAAAGAAGATAAAGGCCGGATTAGGGCATTGCGAATGTATTTAAATAATTTTTATGAACTGTAACTTGTTGCATTTATTTGTGTTGGGTATACATTATCACTTCACACGACCCGTGGGCTGCGCTGACCATAGTCCACTTCTGACATGTGACTTTATTCTCGCTAAACATCCTTTCTCTTGTCCACTTGGCATTATCTGCACCGCGTGGCTATTTCCATCATGGCAGGTGTGGTCCACGCTGACCTGAGGCTGTTCCTGGAGACTAACCTGCCCATAGGGGGTAAGAAGGCGGCGATGCTGGGGGTGGGTGATGCCAGGATAGGAGGAGCTCTGCAGGAGGAGCTGGGCCTGTCTATCCAGACTGGTGGAGTGGTGTCAGATACTGAGAGGTGAGGACTCACATGAACTACAGTAAAAGTAATTTTTTTTGGGGGGGGGGGGGGGGGGGGTGTTTATCTCCTCATCTTTTATGTTGTGACTAGTAACTTGTGTGTGGCTGGCGATACCTGGCCTGTGGTGATGTCAATATAATCAACCCCTGACCCTCGTGATGGTTTATACTGAAAATCTGAACGGCCGCCAGGGCGAATGACCTAGGGCTGTAAAAGTGCCTCCACCGCGCATACTCAATGTCACTACCCATCTCCCCTGAAGGGGTGCGTCTCCACTTCCACTCCCTGGTAAAGGGGCTGACTAGGTCTGGGCCACAGCTACTCCAGAGCCAAGGTCAAGTTCAACGTCAACAGGTCTGACAACATGATCATCCAGTCCATTGCCCTCCTGGACCAGCTGGACAAGGACATCAACACGTTCTCCATGCGTGTGCGGTACGTACAGCTGCTGTGAATGTCAAGTCTCCCTCATAGGGTACGTAGTAGTAGACCCAACAACCATCCACTTGGCAGTCTTGCTAACATGACCAAATGATTACTATACCAAATCTGTCTATCCCCTAAACTCTATATTGCGTGTTCCATTGGTGCTGACAGTCCCGCAGTATAAATGTCAGGTATGCCTTCAACCTGGTTAAGACTATCCTAACATTTCCTAACTTTTGCTCGCCCCTCCCCTTCTGCTTTATAGTGAGTGGTATGGCTACCGCTTCCCAGAGCTGATCAAGATAGTGACTGACAACTCTACGTACTGCAAGATGACCCAGCTGATCGGCAACAGAAAGGAGCTGAGCGAGGAGAGTCTAGAGAGCCTGGAGGAGGTAGTGATGGACAGTGCTAAAAGGCCCAGGCTGTCCTGGAGGCATCCCGCAGTTCCATGGGTCAGTCGCCAAGCCACACAGTATATTATACACACTTATAAAACCAACCCCTTTTTTGCCCATCTGGGACTTTAAGTGTCCTATATGACCAACACAGAGGGGAAGAGTATGATAGTTCTCTCATAAACCTGTAGTGTAGGCTCAAATCCTCACTGCGGATCCTGTCGGGAGATACAAAACGTATATTTCAGTCTTCACAGTAGAGATGTTTGTACATTGAATTCCCGTGTCTGGGTATCGAGACTGCCGCTGAAACTGTTTTCCCCTGGCTTTCTGTAGGCATGGACATCTCTCCCATCGACCTGATCAACATTGAGAGGTTCTCCAACCGTGTGGTCTCGCTAGCCTCCTACAGGCTGGAACTCCAGGAGTACCTGCGCTCTGAAATGAGCCAGGTGGTCCCCAACCTGGCTGCCCTTATAGGAGATGTGGTGCGTAGTAATTAGGTTCAGCAACTGTCCAATATACATACTCTTCCTAAGGGGACTGAATGATGTTTATACCAAATCTGTCAATCCCCTGAATTCTTTGTGTTGAGTCTTCCATCGGTCCTGACAGTCCCTGACACCTCAGCTCATGGTGAAATGTTCATCGGCCGACCTCTGACGTGGTGTTTCTTCCTTCTTTAGGTGGGAGCACGTCTTATCTCCCATGCCGGCAGCCTGGCCAAGTACCCAGCCTCCACCGTGCAGATCCTAGGCACCGACCGAGAAGGCCCTGTTCAGGTACTGGGGCACCCACTCCCTGCTGGGCGAACTGGCAGCTACTATGATGGCGGGGATGGGGCTAAGCAGAGAAGGGTGACTGGTGGTGTGACCCCTTCAGCGTGATCCCTCTCCCTTATGCACCCCCACAGTCTGAGCAGCTGCCTAGTGCGCAGAGGTAGATACTGTAACTCCAACATACTCAACCAATCATTTATTGTGTAGAAAAATCAACAATCAATGGTTGTAACATGTTTCCAAAGTGACTTTCACTGGAAACCCAACATCCATTCCCCACACAGGGCTCTGAAGACCCGTGGCAACACTCCTAAGTACGGTCTCATCTTCCACTCAACTTTCATCGGCCGTGCTGCAGCCAAGAACAAATGGCGTATCTCCCGTTACCTTGCCAACAAGTGCACAATCGCCTCACGAATCGATACCTTCTCTGGTGAGTTAAGATGTCTGTTAACCCATGAGGAGAGCAGAGGACAAACTTAGCTTGGGCCTGGGAGATCAAGGTCCTCTCGGCGTTCTGTTTCGGGTCCTGTTTATTATGACCCTTTTGGATTATTTGCAATGATGTTCTTATTTTTCGTCAACAGTAATCCACCTCTGGGTACATGATGGTGACTAGCTAAATACTGAGCTTTGGTGTCTTGACTACTGCTGCCACGTGCTCTCCTGTGGTGGTATTGACGTTTCCTCTCCCTCCCGCTGACAGAGGTGCCCACCTGTGTGTTTGGTGACAAGCTGCTTGACCTGGTGGAGGAGCGCCTGTCATTCTACGAGACGGGTGAGGCACCTCGCAAGAACCTGGATGTCATGAAAAGAGGCTGTGATACAGGTGAGCTATGTCACTGGCGTGGGATTAATTTTCTTGGGTTTGTGAGCATGCTTTTACAGCATTTGTACGGGAATAAAAATCTGGGGAAAGTAATGGAATTTTAAAATTGTGATTTCTAGGCCTGGAAGGGTTTTAGAAAGTCATCAAATCTGAAACATAATGGACATTTCTGTTTGTAATTTTAAGCATGGGATCAAAGCAGCCTCCCAGTGTCAATACATTACGTGTACTTTTGTATGCGTTGGTCATGAGAAATTTGGTTACAAGTAATGAAATTCCATCTGTCAATGTGTATGAACCCTGCTTTTAGGACTCTTTTTCCTTGTAGATGTTTAGCTAATCTGCTGTGAGTGATGACAACACTTTCCCTGACTCAAACGTGGGGGTTTAACTGATTTAATGAGCCTGACACAGCGCCAAAGCACATCAATGCTACTAGTAGCTAGTCTTCTATAAGTATTTGCTGTTTACCCATGCTGTTTGGCTTACCACTCCTAGGCAGGAGAGGTGGCAGCTGAGATAAAGATCAGATTGGAGAAAAGGGAGAAGAAACATAGGAAGTGGGAGAAGAAGCAGGCAGCCCTTTCCACAGGCGATGAAGAGGTATGTATTGGTTTAGCTCTGTCCGGAAACTGAAAGCATGTTTAGATTTGACCCTTCTACGTGGTTCTCTCTGTGTATGACATGCTAAACTAACTTGACTCCGAACCATTGGCTGGTCTTCTACTGTAGACCAAATCACTGAAGTGAATCGGACATTACAGCTCTTATCATACTGCAATTAAAACTAATGCCAAGGGGAAATTATGTAACATCCTAATGTGTTTTCTATTATGGGTTTATGCTAATGGGAGAAGGGAGAATGTGACGTCGCTGTGGTAAAGAAGCATGCAGCAGAGGAAGCTGTCCAAATGAAGGAAGAGGCTCCAGCAACAGAATGGAGACCCCATAGCCAAAAAGAAACGAAAGAGTGAGGCAATAGAGGTGGTGGCTGAAGAGGCCCTAGAGACCCCCCAGACTGAGAAGAAGAAATGTTGAATAGAGGATTTGGATGAGACTGAACATTTCTTAGTTTTGTACAGTTGATTTTTTTTATAGCTTATTTTTGACTTAACCCACCCAATGAGGTTGGAAGCAGATTGACTTGTGTAATCAGTGTTTGTCTCAATTTTATACCTTCCCATCCTCAACGCACTTCACACTGAAAGTGAATATTCAGCTCAGTGCCTTGAAGTTAATGTAATTATACAGTCGCATTATGTAAATACTTTCATGTCCATTTTCTCTATTAAATCTGTTTAGCGTCAACTTGCTTTCAACCATTTGTCAACTAAATATTATATACGCTACCTACCCGATGTGTCTGAAATATACTGAACAAAAATATAGTGTTGGTCACATGTTTCGTTTCTTCAGCTGAAATAAAGGATGGCAAAAATGTTCTATACACACAGCTAGTTTCTCTCATTTGTTTACTTTCCTGCTAGTGAGCATTTCTAATCTATCTGCCTGACAGATGTGGCATATCCATAAGCTGATTAAATGGCATGTGTATTACACAGATGCACCATGTGTGTTTAAAGACCACTAAAATGTGCAGTTTTGAGTGAGTGCAATTGGCATGCTGACTGCAGGGCCGTTCATTTCTCCACCATAAGCCACTGTCATTTTGGAAGTATGTCCAACCAGCCTCAACTGCAGACCTCGTATCTGTGCCAGCCCAGGACACATCTGGCTTCTTCACCTGGGGGTTGTGAGAGCAGCCACTCGGACAGCTGATGAATCTGGGTTTGTGCAACCAAAGAAGTTCTACACACACCTTTTCTCAGTGAGGCTCGTCTGCAATTCTTGACCTGACTTCAGTGGGAAAATGCTCACCTTCGATGGCCACGGACATGCTGGAGAAGTGGGCTCTTCACTGATGAATTCTGGTTTCAAGTGTACTGGGAAAACCATGTATGGCTTTGTGGGTGAGCGGTTTGCTGATGTTGACAGTGCCCCATCATGAGGTTATGTTATGGGCAGACAAACTACAAACACAATTGCATTTTATCAATGACAATTTGAAGGCAGAGGTAGTGATGAAATCCTGAGACCCCATTATCGTGACTCATGTCATAAGGATCTATGCACAATTCATGGGAGCTGAAAATATCCCAGTTCCTCCATGGTCGGCATACTCGTTACCCATTGAGCATGTTTGGGATGCTCAATATATATTTTTTAGATTTATTTAACCAGGTAGGCTAGTTGAGAACAAGTTCTCATTTACAACTGCGACCTGGCCAAGATAAAGCAAAGCAGTGTGACACAGACAACAGTTACACATGGAATAAACAATCCAATGACACAGTAGAAAAAAAGAGTGTGCAAAAGGCATGAGGTAGGCAATAAATAGGCCATAGTAGCGAAGAATTACAATTTAGCAAATTAACACGTGTGATAAATGAGCAGATGTGCAAAAGAGCAGAAAAGTAAATAAAAACAGTATGGGGATGAGGTAGGGAGATTGGGTGGGCTAATTACAGATGGATTATGTACAGCTGCATCGATCGGTTAGCTGCTCAGATAGCTGATGTTTAATTATGGTGAGGGAAATATGTCTCCAGCTTCAGCGATTTTTGCAATTTGTTCCAGTCATTGGCAGCAGAGAACTGGAAGAAAAGGCGGCCAAATGAGGTGTTGGCTTTGGGGATGATCAGTGAGATATACCTGCTGGAACGTGTGTTACGTGTGGGTGGTGTTATCGTGAGCTGAGATAAGGCGGAGCTTTACCTAGCATAGACTTATAGATGACCTGGAGCCAGTGTGTCTGGTGAAGAGTATGTAGCGAGGTCCAGCCGACTAGAGCATACAGGTCACAGTGGTGGGTGGTATATAGTGATTTGGTAACAAAACGGATGGCACTGTGATAGACTGCATCCAGTTTTCTGAGTAGAGTGTTGGAAGCTATTTTGAGGATCGGATCGGTAGGATAGTCAGTTTTACTAGGATAAGTTTGGCGGCGTGAGTGAAGGAGGTTTTGTTGCGAAATGGAAAGCCGATTCTAGATTTGATTTTGGATTGGAGATGTTTAATATGAGTCTGGAAGGAGAGTTTACAGTCTAGTCAGACACCTAGGTATTTATAGTCCACATATTCTAGGTCAGGACCGTCCAGGGTGGTGATGCTGGTCGTGCGGGCAGCAAACGGTTGAAAAGCATTTATTTGGTTTTCCTAGTGTTTAAGAGCAGTTGGAGGCCACGGAAGGAGTGTTGTGTGGCATTGAAGCTCGTTTGGAGGTTAGTTAGCACAGTGTCCAAGGAAGGGCCAGAAGTATACAGAATGGTGTTGTCTGAGTAGAGGTGGATCAGGGAATCACCCGCAGCAAGAGCAACATCATTGATATATACAGAGAAAAGAGTCGGCCTGAGAATTTAATCCTGTGGTACCCCCATAGGGGGGGAGGTTAGGACAACAGGCCCTCCGATTTGACACACTGAACTCTGTCTGCAAAGTAGTTGATAAACCAGGCGAGGCAGTCATTAGAGGAACCAAGGCTATTGAGTCTGCCGATAAGAATACGGTGATTGACAGAGTCGAAAGCCTTGGCCAGGTTGATGAAGACGGCTGCACAGTACTGTCTTTTATCGATGGCGGTTATGATATTGTTTAGTACCTTGAGCGTGGCTGAGGTGCACCCGTGACCGGAAACCGGATTGTGCAGCGGAGAAGGTACGGTGGGATTCAAAATGGTCAGTGATCTGTTTATTAACTTGACTTTCGAAGACTTTAGAGAGGCAGGGCAGGATAGATATAGGTCTATAGTAGTTTGGGTCTAGAATGCCACCCCCTTTGAAGAGGGGGATGACCGCGGCAGCTTTCCAATCTTTAGGGATCTCGGACGATACGAAAGAAGTTGAACAAGCTGGTAATAGGGGTTGCAACAATGGCGGCGGATAGTTTTAGAAAGAGCGGGTCCAGGTTGTCTAGCCCAGCTGATTTGTACGGGTCCAGGTTTTGCAGCTCTTTCAGAACATCTGCTATCTGGATTTGGGTGAAGGAGAAGCTGGGGAGGCTCGGGCGAGTAGCTGCGGTGGGGGCGGAGCTGTTGGGCGGGGGTTGGAGTTTCCAGGTTGAAGGCATGGCCAGCTGTAGAGAAATGCTTATTGAAATTATCGATTATCGTGGATTTATCGGTGGTGACCGTGTTACCTAGCCTCAGTGCAGTGGGCAGCTGGGAGTAGGTGCTCTTGTTCTCCATGGACTTTACAGTGTCCCAAAACTGTTTGGAGTTAGAGCTACAGGATGCAAATTTCTGCTTGAAAATACTAGCCTTTGCTTTCCTGACTGACTGCGTGTATTGGTTCCTGACTTCCCTGAACAGTTGCATATCGCGGGGACTATTCGATGCTATTGCAGTCCGCCACAGTATGTTTTTGTGCTGGTCAAGGGCAGTCAGGTCTGGAGTGAACCAAGGGCTACATCTGTTCTTAGTTCTGCATTTTTTTAAATGCTTATCTAAGATGGTGAGGATATTACTTTTAAAGAACGACCAGGCATCCTCGACTGACGGGATGAGGTCAATATCCTTCCAGGATACCCGGGCTAGGTCGATTAGAAAGGCCTGCTCGCATAAGTGTTTTAGAGAGTGTTTGACAGTGATGAGGGATGGTCGTTTGACCGCAGACCCATAGCGGATACAGGCAATGAGGCAGTGATCGCTGAGATCCTGATGGAAAACAGCAGAGGTGTATTTGGAGGGCAAGTTGGTCAGGATAATGTCAATGGGGGTGCCCATGTTTACAGATTTAGGGTTGTACCTGGTGGGTTCCTTAATGATTTGTGTGAGATTGAGGGCATCCAGCTTAGATTGTAGGACTGCCGGCGTGTTAAGCATATCCCGGTTTAGGTCACCTAACAGAACGAACTCTGAAGCTAGATGGGGGGCGATCAATTCACAAAGGGTTTCCAGGGCACAGCTGGGAGCGGAGGGGGGTCGATAACAGGCGGAAACAGTGAGAGACTTATTTCTGGAAAGATTAATTTTTAAAATTAGAATTTTGAACTGTTTGGGTATAGACCTGGAAAGTATGACAGAACATTTGTTATATAAATAATCTAATATCAAGCATTACTAGCAGACCAAAGCTCTGGTTAAACTGGATGCCCTCAGATAACTCTGGGCCCAGTGTCCTCAGTCAAGTTTAGAGCCTACGTGCAATAACATGATTATCCGAAGGACACACAGCTGCCATCACGCAAATATACTCCCCTGTAAACTACAAAGAACATCCTGCAACACTAACGAGCTTAGAGTGCCAAACTATCTCACTGACATTGACACTTGCATGCACTCCTGCAAAGACAGGAAACACCTGAGCCTAAAGCAGACATTACCAGTCCCTAAATCCACGCTTCCTTGACACACATACATTTCATGAGCACTGTACACTCACACTCTACCCCCCCCCTACTGGTCGAGTGCCAAGAGCAAAGGACTTTGCTGTGCACCAATGGGGCTCCTGCTCTGGCTAGAGCAGACCCGCCTCCAACTCTTCAGGACCAGTCAGAAGACCAACACGACAAGACTCCACCTACATTATTCTGTGTATACATTCTGCTGTAAACTCTGGCTAAGCACCCTTTTCTGGGCTGACTCCTTCTGAGCCAAAGGAATAGGGTCCGTGCACGTTAAACTGCAGGACAAGATATCTTTTGACTCAATATACTGCCTTTTTGCTATACTTGATTACACTCTGTCTAGCGTCCATGATTTGGTCTCACTCTTCTGTTTTACAACACCAACACTTTGCAGGCTATCTCTGCAGTAGATTGCAACTCATCCCCCTTTGGCAGTTCTATCATGACGGAAAATGTGGCCTTCCTAAACCAGGATTCAGACACGGCAAGGACATCAGGGTTGGCGAAGTGTGCTAAAGCAGTGAGTAAAACAAACTTAGGGAGGAGGCTTCTGATGTTAACATGCATGCAACCAAGGCTTTTTCGATCACAGAAGTCAACAAATGGGGGTGCCTGGGGACACGCAGGCTATCAAAATCTGGTCGTCTAGAGCGTTGGGGACAAAGAATAAAAGGATCAGATTTCTGGGCGTGGTAGAATAGATTCAGGGCATAATGTGCAGACAGGGGTATACGTGTACGACAGCATGTTCTAGGTACCGCCAATATCCAACAACTTCGCACAGCCATTGAAGAGGTCACCAGATACTGTTTTTATGATCTACACCCCTATCTTAAATTAGGCCCTAATCTATGGAATACAGATACCTTATTTCAATTGACTAACTCAGTAAAATCTGTCACAAGTTGTGTTTATTTTGGTTCAGAGTATTTCCATGTGGCTAGAATTGCAGCTAATGCTTTGTAAACGGGGATAGTTACCTTTGAAGTTCCCTGAGCCAGGAATGACTGCAGCTAGTTGCGCGCTCATTGCATCATTAAAAGAAGCAGTAATAAGGCCTCTTGAAAAAGCCAAACCTTGACCCAGAAAATATAACAAACTATCGGCCTATATTGAATCTTCCATTCCTCTCAACGTTTTTATAAAAAGTGGTTGCGCAGCAACTCACTGCCTTCCTGAAGACAAACAATGTATACGAAATGCTTCAGTCTGGTTTTAGACCCCATCATAGCACTGAGACTGCACTTGTGAAGGTGGTAAATTACCTTTTACTGGCATCAGACCGAGGCTCTGCATCTGTCCTCGTGCTTCTAGACCTTAGTGCTGCTTTTGATACCATTGATCACCACATTCTTATGGAGAGATTGGAAACATGGACAAGTTCTGGCCTGGTTTAGATATTATCTGTCGGAAAGATATCAGTTTGTCTCTGTGAATGGTTTGTCCTCTGACAAATCAACTGTAAATTTCGGTGTTCCTCAAGTTTCCGTTTTAGGACCACTATTGTTTTCACTATATACAGTGGGGCAAATAAGTATTTAGGCCCGGGCGGTGTGTTTGGGATCATTGTCATGCTGAAAGACCCAGCCACGTTTCATCTTCAATGCCCTTGCTGATGGAAGGAGGTTTTCACTCAAAATCTCACGATACATGGCCCCATTCATTCTTTCCTTTACACGGATCAGTCGTCCTGGTCCCTTTGCAGAAAAAAGCCCCAAAGCATGATGTTTCCACCCCCATGCTTCACAGTAGGTATGGTGTTCTTTGGATGCAACTCAGCATTCTTTGTCCTCCAAACACGACGAGTTGAGTTTTTACCAAAAAGTTATATTTTGATTTAATCTGACCATATGACATTCTCCCAATCTTCTTCTGGATCATCCAAATGCTCTCTAGCAAACTTCAGACGGGCCTGGACATGTACTGGCTTAAGCAGGGGGACACGTCTGGCACTGCAGGATTTGAGTCCCTGGCGGCGTAGTGTGTTACTGATGGTAAGCTTTGTTACTTTGGTCCCAGCTCTCTGCAGGTCATTCACTAGGTCCCCCCTTGTGGTTCTGGGATTTTTGCTCACCGTTCTTGTGATCATTTTGACCACACGGGGTGAGATCTTGCGTGGAGCCCCAGATCGAGGGAAATTATCAGTGGTCTTGTATGTCTTCCATTTTCTAATAATTGCTCGCACAGTTGATTTCTTCAAACCAAGCTGCTTACCTATTGCAGATTCAGTCTTCCCAGCCTGGTGCAGGTCTACAATTTTGTTTCTGGTGTCCTTTGACAGCTCTTTGGTCTTGGCCATAGGAGTGTGACTGTTTGAGGTTGTGGACAGGTGTCTTTTATACTGATAACAAGTTCAAACAGGTGCCATTAATACAGGTAACGAGTGGAGGACAGAGGAGCCTCTTAAAGAAGTTACAGGTCTGTGAGAGCCAGAAATCTTGCTTGTTTGTAGGTGACCAAATACTTATTTTCCATCATAATTTGCAAATAAATTCATTAAAAATCCTACAATGTGATTTTCTGGATATGTTTTTTTTCTCATTTTGTCTGTCATAGTTGAAGTGTACCTATGATGAAAATTACAGGCCTCTCTCATCTTTTTAAGTGGGAGAACTTGCACAATTGGTGGCTGACTAAATACTTTTTTGCCCCACTGTATTTTCCCTCTTGGGGATGTGATTCGAAAACATAATGTTAACTTTCACTGCTATGCGGATGACACACAGCTGTACATTTCAATGAAACATGGTGAAGCCCCAAAATTGCCCTCGCTAGAAGCCTGTGTTTCAGACATAAGGAAGTGGATGGCTGCAAACTTTCTACTTTTAAACTCGGACAAAACAGAGATGCTTGTTCTAGGTCCCACGAAACAAAGAGATCTTCTGTTGAATCTGACAATTAATCTTGATGATTGTACAGTCTTCTCAAATAAAACTGTGAAGGACCTCGGCGTTACTCTGGACCCTGATCTCTCTTTTGACGACTGTTTCAAGGACAGCTTTTTTCCATCTACGTAACATTGTAAAAATCAGAAACTTTCTGTCCAAAATGAATCCATGCTTTTGTTACTTCTAGGTTAGACTACTGCAATGCTCTACTTCCGGCTACCCGGATAAAGCACTAAGCAAATTTCAGTTAGTGCTAAATACGGCTGCTAGAATCCTGACTAGAACCAAAAAAATTTATCATATTACTCCAGTGCTAGACTCCCTACACTGGCTTCCTGTTAAGGCAAGGGCTGATTTCAAGGTTTTACTGCTAACCGACAAAGCATTACATGGGCTTGCTCCTACCTATCTGATTTGGTCCTGCCGTACATACCTACACGTACACTACGGTCAAAAGAGGCAGGCCTCCTAATTGTCCTTAGAATTTCTAAGTAAACAGCTGGAGGCAGGGCTTTTTCCTATAGAGCTCCATTTTTATGGAATGGTCTGCCTACCCATGTGAGAGACGCAGACTCGGTCTCAACCTTTCAGTCTTTACTGAAGACCCATCTCTTCAGTGGGTCATAATATTGAGTGTCGTCTGGCCCAGGAGTGTGAAGGTGAACGGAAAGGCTCTGGAGCAACGAACCGCCCTTGCTGTCTCTGCCTGGCCGGTTCCACTCTCCACTGGGATTATCTGCCTCTAACTCTATTACAGGGGCCGAGTCACTGGCTTACTGGTGCTCTTTCCTGACGTCCCTAGGAGGGGTGAGTCACTTGAGTGGGTTGAGTCACTGACGTGATCTTCCTGTATGGGTTGGCGCCCCTCCCTTGGGTTGTGCCGTGGCGGAGATCTTTGTGGGCTATACTCGGCCTTGTCTCAGGATGGTAAGTTGGTGGTTGAAGATATCCCTCTAGTGGTGTGGGGGCTGTGCTTTGGCAAAGTGGGTGGGGTTATATCCTTCCTGTTTGGCCCTGTCCGGGGGTATCATTGGATGGGGCCACAGTGTCTCCTGACCCCTCCTGTCTCAGCCTCCAGTATTTATACTGCAGTAGTTTATGTGTCGGGGGGCTAGGGTCCGTTTGTTATATCTGGAGTACTTCTCCCGTCTTATCCGGTGTCCTGTGTGAATTTAAGTATGCTCACTCTAATTCTTTCTCTCGGAGGATGCCTCAGGACTACTACCTGGCATGATGACTCCTTGCTGTCCCCAGTCCAACTGGCCGTGCTGCTGCTCCAGTTTCAACTGTTCTGCCTGCGGCTATGGAATCCTGACCTGTTCACCGGACGTGCTACCTGTCCCAGACCTATTATTTGACCATGCTGGTCATTTATGAACATTTGAACATCTTGGCCATGTTCTGTTATAATCTCCACCCGGCACAGCCAGAAGAGGACTGGCCACCCCTCATAGCCTGGTTCCTCTCTAGGTTTTGGCCTTTCTAGGGAGTTTTTCCTAGCCACCGTGCTTCTACACCTGCATTGCTTGCGGTTTGGGGTTTTAGGCTGGGTTTCTGTACAGCACTTTGAGATATCAGCTGATGTACGAAGGGCTATATAAATAAATTAGATTTTATGTCAACTCGAATCCCTAGCAATCTGTATTGTTGCTTTTCTGTAATTGGGTTGTGTACAATAATTTACAACTGGAAATATACATTTTAGGAGCCTGCCTTCTGCATAATGGTATTCATGAAACTGCAGATTGCAAATTTAAGGACAAAAAAAATGTATGAATCAAATCATGGACAGTCCCAGCTTGCTTATCCTTGAGATTGTTGCCCGGTAAACGGGGTGTCATTCGATGCGGAGTAGACAATTCCCGAACACAGCTAATGGAACTTTAGTGAACTTTGAATAACTAAAACAAAGTACAAGGCATGTTGTGACTACATGTAAGCAAGCTTCCAAAGATCAAACCTTTGTATCTTAGTTTCAAAGTGGGAAAGGAGTTTATTTCACCCTGTGAGTTGAGTGACTAAACCAATGGTTGAGTACATGTGTTGAATCACAAGAATATGCTGAGTGACTGGTTTACAGTACGGTATCATGTGGACCTGCAATGTTTTATATAATAATCCAATAAAATACATTTATAATTCATAACTGTTCAGAACTTTTATTTGTTGGACAATGAAGATTAAACCAATGTTATTGACATCCAATGCCTGGCTGTCACACGTCAGCCAACTAAAGGTGGGAATCAAATGTTGGAATAAAGGGGCGAAAAATAAAAAACTCAAGCTATCAACAACTTAAGTCACCCTCAATAGAAAAGAGTTCAGATGGGAGAGACCGAAGTTACAAAAAAATAAAATAAAAAGCTTTTAAAAAAGGCTTCACCATGAAAAATGATGCTTAGCAGTAATGTACATCAGGGTCATGTATGCATACAAAAATCATCCACGCCACATGATGCTTGTTCTGGTTCAAGTATATTCACCATCAACTTCATAATTACTTCTCATGATCTTTGATGCTCATCTTCCTGACATTTTGAAATAAAACAAAACATCCTTCAAAAAAAATAAAACAAATGCAGAAAACCACATTTCATGTCCTACCAATACATATATACTGTATAAATACATACATAAATATATTTTACATACAACAGCCATAAATTTGAAAAGGGGAATATTGAGTAGGGGGGGATGGGTGGTAGTGTGTTTTAGCTCGGTGCTGTAAAATGGTTTGTCCTTCGATGGTCTGATCAGTCAAGATAGGTGGGCACGCTGCAGTATATACACTCAGACACACAACCCTGTCAGTTGCCCCAGTATGGGGAGCTGCCGTAGCTGGACTTGTTGACCTGGCTCTTCTGCTGGATGCTGCTAGACTGGCCTCGCTGGCTAGGACCGCCCTGCAAACGGAGATGAGGACACCGTCACAAACTGGACATGACCATCACAAGTAAGGTACCACACTGATACACAACAAAGACGTAATGGGAATATAAACCAAAGGTGGGCTATGTGATGGCTTGTGTGAGTGCAGACTTTTGTTCAAGCTGCAATTTATCTGATTGACCTAAATCAGTCTTGATTGAAGACTTGACGGGTAGATACTGCTTGGCTGGAACAAAAGCCTGCAACCGCACCAGCGCATTGTAGGATTGTCCACCACCATCTAACCAGTGCCGTTGTGTGGCATGTTAAAGCAAGTTTATGCAGATGAGTGTTTGAGAGGAGTGTGTGTTACCTGTCCGTCCTGAGCCAGGTGATGGTGCAGCATCTGGGAGTGGGGTTGCTGGTGGGCAGGCTGCAGGATGTGGAGGAAGGGGGCAGGAGCATAGCCCCCTGGGGCCCCTCCAGGACCCCCCAGAGCTGAGGGCAGGTTGAAGGGAGGGGGAGTCCCCGTATGGAAACCCTGCTTATCAAAGGACTGGAGAAAGACGGAAGGAGAGCAAAGTAGAGGTCAGCGATTAGGTTTCTCTGGTGGAAAACAAACATGGAGAAACAAATAACATCTCTGTTAAGCCCTGGCAAGGACTTGAATTTCAATTATAATTGACAAGAGATAATTATTATTGTGTATCTTATCCTAGGAAAATAAGCCCTGGTGGACTAATGGGTATTGTAATGAACTAAACAAAATTTGAAATACAAACATGACTACATCAAAGATCTCACCTGGGTCTTGTTGTAAACACTGCCACTGATTTCTGGGATCCCGGTGTTGCCTGACGTCACAGAGATGCCGCCTAGCGTACGACAAAATATAAAATACTATAGTTGAAAAAAAACATTCAAATCACAGAATTACTTTAGCAATAAGTCCTGAGGTGTGGTAGTGCCTTCAGAAAGTATTAAGACACCTTGACCTTTTCCACATTTTGTTAAGTTACAGCCTTAGTCTAAAATGTATGAAATAGTTTCCCTCCCTCAATCTACACACAATAACCCATAATGACAAAGCAAAAACAGGTTAAGAAATGTTTGCTGATTTATAAAAAGTAATAAAACCTTACATAAGTATTCAGACCCTTTACTCAGTACTTTGTTGAAGCACATTTGACAGCGATTACAGCCTCGAGTCTTATTGGGTATGACGCTACAAGCCTTCTCTGCAGATTTTCTCAAGCTCTGTCAGATTGGCTGGGAAGCATTGCTGCACAGCTATTTTCAGGACTCTCCAAAGATATTCGATCGGGTTCAAGTCCGGGCTCTGGCTGGACCACTCAAGGACATTCGGACTTGTCGCAAAGCCACTCGTGTTGTCTGGTCTGTGTGCTTAGGGTCATTGTCCTGTTGGAAGGTGAAACTTCGTGCCAGTCTGAGGTCCTGAGCACTCTGGAGCAGGTTCATCAAGGATCTCTGTACTTGGTTTCATCAGACCAGATAATCTGGTTTCTTATGGTCTGAAAGTCTTTCAATGTCTTTTGACAAACCCCAAGTGTGTGGTCATGTGCCTTTTACTGAGGAGTGGATTTCGTATTGCCACTCTACCATAAAAGGCCTTATTGGTGGAGTGCTGCAAAGATGGTTGTCATTCTGGAAGGTTCTCCCTTCTCCACAGAGGAACTCTGGAGCCCTGTCAGAGTGACCATCGGGTTCTTGGTCATCTCCCTGACCAAGGCCATTCTCCCCCGATTGCTCAGTTTGGCTGGGCGGCCAGCTCTAGGAAGAGTCTTGGTGGTTCCAAACTTCTTCCATTTAAGAATGTGTTCTTGGGGACCGTCAATGCTGCATAAATTTTTTGGTACTCTTCCTCAGATCTGTACCTCGAGAGAATTGTGTCTCGAAACTCTACAGACAATTCCTTTGACTTCATGGCTAGATTTACCACAACTACAATCAAGTTGTAGAAACATCTCAAGGATGATCAATGGAAACAGGATGCACCTGAGCTCAATTTCAAGTCTCATAGAAAAGGGTCTGAATAATCCCCTTATTGCTATTATAAACTGGTTACCAACTTAATTAGAACAGTAAAAAGTAATTTTTGTCATACCCATGGTATAGTCTGATATACCAAAGCTTTCAGCCAATCAGGGCTTGAACCACCTAGTTTATAATGCCTCAAAGCATGCCAGGACAGCTTATGACACTATACTTTCAAAATAATGTATCAAATGTTATTGAAATGACAAGTTACTGACAATATTATGTATTTATTTAACCTTCATTTAACCAGGCAAGTCAGCTGAGAACCAGTTACAATTTTCAAAAATTAAAAAGACAGAAACATGGACAACTCAAGAGACAAAATAGTTCAAGCATGGTAACAATAGGGGGACAGATGGTAGGTAAGATGACAGTGAAGTGATGGGTGATGTACCTTTACCAGCACCTGTAGCAGCAGATTTGGCCTGACTCTGGGATGAGTTGCTGTACCCTTTGCTGTAGTCCACTCCTGCTTGGCCCTGGGTCAGGTCCTCATACCCTGAGGACACCACAACAACATACTGACATCAACTCTGTCCTTTCCTCAGAGGTCGACTAGATTGTTGGTGTTTGTGTGCGTCTCGCTCGCTATCTCACTGTAACCGACCTGAGCTGAAAGTGTGCTGGCCGTAGCCGCTGGGCTGCTGCTGGAAGGGGCTTGCTGAGGGGTTACCCAGACCCACACCATGCTGTTTGGCTGGCCCTTGTCCCTGGGGCATGAACATGGTGTGGCCGTACTGGAAGGCAGCGCCGGGCATCCCGGGATAGTAGGGCAGGCCCGTGTAGCTGTAGCCCGGCGGGAGGAAGGCCTGCTGCTGCTGGCTGCTGTGGTGGCCCTGAGGCTGGGGCTGGCCTTGAGGCTGAGGGGGTTGAGGCTGGGCCTGGGTCTGGCCTTGTTGGGGCTGCTGTTGGGCTGACAAGTTGCTGGGGGGTGCAGGGGAGGTGGAGTCACCCCTGCCAAACTTTGTGACTTCACCTGCAGAAGGGGTGGGAGACATGGAGGTGTCCGCTAAGTGTCTGTGATTGTGTCGGATGCTATTTTCAAACAAATACAAAAAATTACAGGAACTTGTTTCAATAGGCTGATTCCAATAAGTTGACCGACGAGTTTGAGAGTAGCGATGCCAGAGTAGCTTACCTGAGTAGGGGTTATTGGCGAGGCTCCCATCTCTGCCAGAGAGTGCTGTGGGGCCAGGGAATGTGATTCCATAATAATCCTGCAAAGAGGGCTTTACACAGAGAGACAGGATCAGAAAGGACATCCTAATGCTTGTCCTGTCTTTTCACAAACACTTTCATTGATTAGTGAAGGGTAAAGGGTTGAGACTCACCATAGGCAGTCTGGACTGCAGCATGTGGAGGTCCTCATAGCCATAGATCTGCTGTGGAATACACACAGGGCAAGTACAGTCAATTGGAGGAATAGTAAGTCCAGATAACAAAAGACAGATGCTTTGAAAGTAGTTTATGGGACAGGTGAGACAGTTGCACGCACGCACACTAGTGTTACCGAAACCAGATTTAGTATCATAATATTCAAATCAAATGTTATTCGTCACATACTTCATAAACAACAGATGTAAACTTAGTCAGTGGTGGAAAAATGGTGATACTTGAGTAAAAGTATAGATACCTTAATAGAAAGTTACTCATGTAAGTGTTAGTCACCCACTAAAATACTACTTGAATAAAAGTCCAAAAGTATTTGGTTTTAAATATACTTAAGTATAAAAATAAAATCTAATTGCTAAAATACACTTAAGTATACCATTTTTTTAACATTTTTTTTTAATATACTTGATTTTACATTTTAGGGATAGCCAGGGGCACACTCCATCACTCAGACATCATTTACAAATGATGCATTTGTGTATAGTAAGTCGGCCAGATCAGAGGCAGTAGGGATGACCACGTGTTCTCTTGATACGTGTGGGAATTGGACCCTTTTCCAGTCCTGCTAAACATTCAAAATGTAACAAGTACTTTTGGGTTTTAGGGACACTTATAATACATATATAGCCAAGTATGGAGTCAAAAGTACATTATTTTCTTTAGGAATGTAGTGAAATAAAAGTAAAAATATAAATAATAAAGTACAGATACCCCAAAAAATGACTCCCTGTCACTTCTTGGCGACAGGGGAGCAGTATTGAGTAGCTTGGATGAATAAGGTGCCCAGAGTAAACTACCTGCTACTCTGTCCCAGATGCATATATATGCATATTATTAGTAGTATTGGATAGAAAACACTCTGAAGTTTCTAAAACTGTTTGAATAATGTCTGTGAGTATAACAGAACTAATATGGCAGGCGAAAACCTGCGAAAAATCCAACCAGGAAGTGGGACATCTGAGGTTTGTAGTTTTTCAAAGCTTGGCCTACCGAATACACATTGAGATATGGATGAGGTTGCACTTCCTAGGGCTTCCACTAGATGTCAATCGTCTTTAGAAACTGGTTTGAGGATTCTACTATAAAGGAGGGGCTCATGAGACCTGAAGTTTCTAAAACTGTTTGAATGATGTCTGTGAGTATAACAGAACTCATATGGCAGGCGAAAACCTGCGAAAAATCCAACCAGGAAGTGGGACATCTGAGGTTTGTAGTTTTTCAAAGCTTGGCCTACCGAATACACATTGAGATATGGATGAGGTTGCACTTCCTAGGGCTTCCACTAGATGTCAATCGTCTTTAGAAACTGGTTTGAGGATTCTACTATAAAGGAGGGGCTCATGAGACCTCTGAGTCAGTGGTCTGGCAGAGAGCCTCGGTTTCATGACGCGCGCTCCCGACAGAGTTACCTCTCGTTCCAATGCTTTTCTGAAGACAAAGGAATTCTCAGATTGGAACATTATTGATGTTTTATGTTAAAAACATCCTAACGATTGATTCCATACATCGTTTGACATGTTTCTAAGGACTAACGGAACTTTTCGAGTTTTGTCTGGATGAAGTGCCTGCGCCTCATGAAGATGGATTACCGGGCTGAACACGCTAACAACAAGTGGCTATTTGGACATAAATGGAATTGGAGCCAGTTCTGTCAAGTTGTGGGAAGTGGAGGTATGATGTTTTCATTAGAATGCATGCCGTCGCTTGCTTTTCAAAAGTGGCACATTTGCAAGAAGACTGACTAGCTTACTTCTGCCCCCTTAAGAAGATTCAGACAAATTACTAGACAGACACGATCCTCTCAATCTGTATATGACGTGAGACACATTTGACAGAAGTACCGAAAGTAAAAAAATAATCTAGTTCCAAACTGTTTTTTATGTTGTAGTATTGAAAAAGTACCGAAGTTGTGGTATACCGTGCAACACTAATGCACACACACACACTCACTCATTACCGGGTAGGCTGGCAGCAGGCCTCCTGGGCCCATGATGTACTGATTGGGCAGTAGTGGGGGCCCTCCCTGGGACAGGTTAGGATGAGCTTTACCTGGATAATACAAGGATACACACTGCTTCTAGACAATACAGTTTCACTTGTATGCTTCATGTTTCTGGCTAACTCTGTGTGTGTGTGTGTGTGTGTGTGTGTGTGTGTGTGTGTGTGTGTGAATATATTTGTGAGTACCAGTTGAGGAGGAGAGCAGTGGTGCAGTCCTGGGGGCCGAGGAGAGGTTTGATTGGGCTGTGGTTCCATTGGCGCTGAGCCCCAGTGCTTGGCTGGCGTGTAGCCCGCTGGTGCCACCCATGCTACTGACCATACTGTTCATGTGGCTCATGGTGCCCATGATGTGAGCCATGCTGCTGTTGACCTGGTGCAGAGACTGGGCCGGGGCCTGGTGCAGCGACTGAGCCTGGGCCTGGTGCAGCGACTGAGCCTGGGCCTGGTGCAGCGACTGAGCCTGGGCCTGGTGCAGCGACTGAGCCTGGTGCAGCGACTGAGCCTGAGCCTGGTGCAGCGACTGGGCCTGAGCCTGGTGCAGCGACTGGGCCTGGTGCAGCGACTGGGCCTGGGCCTGGTGCAGCGACTGGGCCTGGGCCTGGTGCAGCGACTGGGCCGGGGCCTGGCCAGTTGAGTAGGAGCCAGACGAGGGCGCCAGAGAGCTCACACTACTGTCCACACTGGTGTACTACAAAGAGAGGGATAGAGAGTTAAGGAGGAGATTGTACTCTGCATAGACCTCTCTAAAATAAATGTATGTGTGAGTGTGTGTTAAGCCATACTCACAGTGAGAGAGCTGGAGCCGAGCACTGAGGAATGACTACTGCTGCCATGACTACAAGGTAGAGAGAAGAAGACCCCTTAACTTTATCCACGTTTTGTTACGTTACAGCCTTATTCTAAAACGGATTAAATGATTTCCCCCCCAATCTAAACACAATATTCCATAATGACAAAGCGAAAACAGGTTTTTAGAATTTCTTGCAAATTGATTAAAAATAAAAAACAGAATTAATGATTTGGAAAGGCACACGCCTGTCTATATAAAAAGTCCCACAGTTGACAGTGCATGTCAGAGCAAAAACCAAGCCATGAGGCCAAAGGAATTGTCTGTAGAGCTCCGAGACAAGATTGTGTGGAGGCACAAATCTGGGGAAGGGTACCAAAAAATGTCTGCAGCATTGAAGGTCCCCAAGAACACAGTGGCCTCCATCATTCTTAAATGGAAGAAGTTTGGAACCACAAAGAATCATCCTAGAGCTGGCCGCACAGCCAAACTGAGCAATCGAGGGAGAAGAGCCTTGCTCAGGGAAATTTCTGACAGAGCTCCAGATTTCTTCTGTGTAGATGGGAGAACCTTTCAGAAGGACAACCATCTCTGCAGCACTCCACCAATCAGGCCTTTATGGTAGAGTGGCCAGATGGCTGCCACTCCTCAGTAAAAGGAACATACAGTGCCTTGCGAAAGTATTCGGCCCCCTTGAACTTTGCGACCTTTTGCCACATTTCAGGCTTCAAACATAAAGATATAAAACTGTATTTTTTTGTGAAGAATCAACAACAAGTGGGACACAATCATGAAGTGGAACGACATTTATTGGATATTTCAAACTTTTTTAACAAATCAAAAACTGAAAAATTGGGCGTGCAAAATTATTCAGCCCCCTTAAGTTAATACTTTGTAGCGCCACCTTTTGCTGCGATTACAGCTGTAAGTCGCTTGGGGTATGTCTCTATCAGTTTTGCACATCGAGAGACTGACATTTTTCCCCATTCCTCCTTGCAAAACAGCTCAAGCTCAGTGAGGTTGGATGGAGAGCATTTGTGAACAGCAGTTCAGTTCTTTCCACAGATTCTCGATTGGATTCAGGTCTGGACTTTGACTTGGCCATTCTAACACCTGGATATGTTTATTTTTGAACCATTCCATTGTAGATTTTGCTTTATGTTTTGGATCATTGTCTTGTTGGAAGACAAATCTCCGTCCCAGTCTCAGGTCTTTTGCAGACTCCATCAGGTTTTCTTCCAGAATGGTCCTGTATTTGGCTCCATCCATCTCCCCATCAATTTTAACCATCTTCCCTGTCCCTGCTGAAGAAAAGCAGGCCCAAACCATGATGCTGCCACCACCATGTTTGACAGTGGGGATGGTGTGTTCAGGCTGATGAGCTGTGTTGCTTTTACACCAAACATAACGTTTTGCATTGTTGCCAAAAAGTTCAATTTTGGTTTCATCTGACCAGAGCACCTTCTTCCACATGTTTGGTGTGTCTCCCAGGTGGCTTGTGGCAAACTTTAAACAACACTTTTTATGGATATCTTTAAGAAATGGCTTTCTTCTTGCCACTCTTCCATAAAGGCCAGATTTGTGCAATATGCGACTGATTGTTGTCCTATGGACAGAGTCTCCCACCTCAGCTGTAGATCTCTGCAGTTCATCCAGAGTGATCATGGGCCTCTTGGCTGCATCTCTGATCAGTCTTCTCCTTGTATGAGCTGAAAGTTTAGAGGGACGGCCAGGTCTTGGTAGATTTGCAGTGGTCTGATACTCCTTCCATTTCAATATTATCGCTTGCACAGTGCTCCTTGGGATGTTTAAAGCTTGGGAAATCTTTTTGTATCCAAATCCGGCTTTAGACTTCTTCACAACCGTATCTCGGACCTGCCTGGTGTGTTCCTTGTTCATGATGCTCTCTGCGCTTTTAACGGACCTCTGAGACTATCACTGTGCAGGTGCATTTATACGGAGACTTGATTACACACAGGTGGATTGTATTTATCATCATTAGTCATTTAGGTCAACATTGGATCATTCAGAGATCCTCACTGAACTTCTGGAGAGAGTTTGCTGCACTGAAAGTAAAAGGGCTGAATAATTCACGCCTAATTTTTCAGTTTTTGATTTGTTAAAAAAAGTTTGAAATATCCAATAAATGTCGTTCCACTTCATGATTGTGTCCCACTTGTTGTTGATTCTTCACAAAAAAATACAGTTTTATATCTTTATGTTTGAAGCCTGAAATGTGGCAAAAGTTCGCAAAGTTCAAGGGGGCCGAATACTTTCGCAAGGCACTGTAACTGCCCGCTTGGAGTTTGCCAAAAGGCACCTAAAGGACTCAGACCATGAGAAACAAAATCCTCTGGTCTGATGAAACAAAGATTGAACTCCTTGGCCTGAATGCCAAGCGTCACACCCGGAGAAAACCTGGCACCATCCATATGGTGAAGCATGGCGGTGGCAGCATCATGCTGTGGGGATGTTTTTCAGGAGCAGGGACTGGGAGACTAGTCAGGATTAAGGCAAAGATGAACAGAGCAAAGTACAGAGAGATCCTTGATGAAAACCTGTTCCAGATTGCTCAGGACCTCAGACTGGGGTGAAGGTTCACCTTCCAACAAGACAACGACCCTAAGCACACAGCCAAGACAATGCAGGAGTGGCTTCAGAACAAGTCTCTGAATGTCCTTGAGTGGCCCAGCCAGAGCCCAGACTTGAACCCGATCAAACAGAGACTTGAAAATAGCTGTGCAGCCACACTCCCCATCCAACCTGACCGAGCTTGAGAAGAGAAGATTGGGAGAAACTCTCCAAATACAGGTGTGCCAAGCTTCTAGCGTCATATCCAAGAAGACTCAAGACTATAATCGCTGCCAAAGGTGCTTCAACAAAGTACTCTGTAAAGGGTCTGAAACCTTATGTAAATGTGATATCAGTTTAACATTTTTTCCACATTTGCAAAAATGTCTAAAAGCCTGTTTTTGCTTTGTCATTATGGGGTATTGTGTGTAGATAGATAAGGGGAAAAAAGTATTTAAGCAGTTTTGGAATAAGGTTGTAACGTAACAAAATGTGGAAAAAGGGAAGGAGCCTGAATACTTTCCGAATGCACTGTATAAAGGACATTCATTCATTTATATATACACACACCACTTGCCTTCTGCTCTTGATTTAGATATATATATATTCACAATCAAGTATATTCATCTCAATAGATACTAGAAGTTAACTGCATTTGTAGCCTATAGTGGCAAACTTGAACTCTGTATGCATAAATTGCCTCTCACTCATGTCAATACAAGCACACATCCAAAGACGTCAAGGGAAAAGTGAGTAGATGTGTGTGTTACCTGCTCAGTGTTGCCAAGCTGGCAGAGGGCATGTCGTGTGGCAGACTGGGAAGTGCTGAGCTGTGGGGGGGTATGGAGGAGGGCATGAGGGCAGAGGGGGCAGGAGCACTGCTGGTACTGATGATCGGAGAGGGAGATTCTGGCTTTGGAGTGGAGGAGGCTGATGAAGCTGGGAAGAAAGAGAGAGGGAGAAACAATCACAATTTAACTACAAAAGTAGCAGCACTGAATGAATGATTGATTTAATGAAATGTGTTACTTACTGTCCATCGCAGACGTCCTCACACTGTTCAGACCGTTCTGTTGAGACGAGCAAACGACCAAGTTTGTATTCTTCACTCAAGTCAACTTATCTTTATTATCCGACAGTGGGAAATTATTTTATCATACAACAACAACTGGTGCGTCTCACAATTACACAAGCCATGACAGTGTGGAAGGGTCTTATTCATTAGTGCACACCGTAGCAAAACGTTTTGCAACGGAAAATAAAAACAAACGCTTCTTATTGGACAAGTTCAGGTCGTTCCTCCATGTTTCAGTCCGTTTGGTGCCGAACGACTACGACTCCGGTGGCCTTCAATGTTAGATAACCTAAACATCGACTCACCATGATTGGTCCGGGGGCCTCTTTGCTCTGGGAGAAGGCCAGGCGTGAGTGAGGGGCCACAGGCCCACAGTCATAACCGCTTCCCAGTGAGACGAAGGGAGAAGTGGAGGAGGAGGAGGGCACTGAGGAGGAAATGGAGGAGGAGGGAGTGGAGGAGCTGACCATACCCATAGCGGAGGGGGCGAGGCTGGGCATGGCCACCGACGGGGAGTGGTAGATGGGCTCAGAGGAGGACAGAGGGAGGGGAATAGAAAGAGGGGTGCCCATAGATTCACTGGTGACAAACAGAGAAGAAGGTTTTAGTTATAAACATGCCATAAGTACAAGTACATAGTATAAAGTATTCAAATAGACTTCTAGTCCAAGGGGTGTGGTTGCATGGTCTTCAGTCTGTTGGCCACCCCTTTGATCTGTTCAGGAGAGTGCAACATAACATAATACATATAGCTAGACATAGAATAACATAGAAATGTTGTGCAGAACAGATAGACAATCCTATCAGGCACAAAGGGGAATCACGTAAACTCGTTACTCTTCTATCTGCAACATTTAACCTAACTGAATACACCTGTGGTGGAAATTGTGACCCACCTGAGGGGTTTGGAGTAGAGGTTGGTCTGGCTCTGTGGGGCGGGGGCCCTGGAGGCCACGCTGACACATGTCTCCACGGGGCCAAAGTCCGGCAGGGTGGCCTCCGAGCCAAAGTCCAGCGCTCCGAACTGAACGTTGAGACCGGGGATGTCGGCAGAGCCGGGCATTTCCACCGCCGACGAAGGGATCTGGACAGAAGGGGAGGGAAAGCTCTCACTCAGAGTGGGCATACTGTCGGTAACATTATCATTTACAATCCTTGCATCTGAGAAGATCAGCCTGTGTAAGGATCTGCAAAGATTTGCTTATCTTGATCCCCAATACCCTCAAACGCCCTTAGCTTCTTAGTTTAGAGCAGTGCGCTACAATGCTGGGCATTGATCAAATTAAGCATCAAGACATTGATCTAATCAATCAGGTGTGTTAGATGGCGCCGGAGAAGAAGGCTGACGTTTTACGTGTTCCTTTCCAATTGTGTTTTTTTGTTCGTTTCTTGGCATTGTTTGTAACTTATTTTGTACATAATGTTGCTGTTACCGTCTCTTATGATCGAAAATAACTTCTGGAGATCAGGACTGAGATTACTTACCATGGACTGGCAGAATCCTTTTTTTCCTTTAACGAGTGACGAGCTCGATGCGAATTATATACTGCTTTCCCGGGAACAGGTCCAGATCCCCGTCATTTGCGTGAAGAGAAGGCGGAGAAAAAGGGGCCGGAGGGCAGTTTGCCTTCTGAGAATTCGTATGCGATTGAATAAACCCCCACCTCCTTCCATTCTGCTAGCAAACGTGAAATCTTTGGAAAATAAAATCAATGACCTACGTGGAAGATTAAACTACCAGCGGGACATTCAAAACTAATATCTTACGCTTCACGGAGTCGTGGCTGAACGGCAACGTTATCAACATACAGCTGGCTGGTCATACACTGCACCGGCAGGATAGAACAGCGGCGTCTAGTAAGACAAGGGGCGGCGGACTAGGTATTTTTGTAAATAACAGCTGGTGTACAAAACTCTGGACCACCTATACTCCACACACAAAGCGCTCCCTCGCCCTCCATTTGGCAAATCTGAACACAATTCTATCCTCCTGACTCCTGCTTACAAGCAAATATTAAAGCAGGAAGCACCAGTGACTAAATCAATTTAAAAAAAGATGAAGCAGATGCTAAGCTACAGGACTGTTTTGCTAGCACAGACTGGAATATGTTCCGGGATTCCTCCGATGGTATTTACAACATCAGTCATTGGCTTCATAAATAAGTGCATCGATGGCGTCGTCCCCAGTGACCGTACGTACATACTAGAGGTCGACCGATTATGATTTTTCAACGCTGATACCGATTATTGGAGGACCAAAAAAGCCAATACCGATTAAAATCGGCCGATTTTTTAAATATTTTTTTATTTGTAATAATGACAATTACAACAATACTGAATTATTTAAACTTAATACAATACATCAATAAATTCAATTTAGCCTCAAATGAATAATGAAACATGTTCAATTTGGTTTAAATAATGCAAAAACAAAGTGTTGGAGAAGAAAGTAAAAGTGCAATATGTGCTATGTAAGAAAGCTAACGTTTAAGTTCCTTGCTCAGAACATGAGAACATATGAAAGCTGGTGGTTCCTTTTAACAGGAGTCTTCAATATTCCCAGGTAAGAAGTTTTAGGTTGTAGTTATTATTGGAATTATAGGACTATTTCCCTCTATACCATTTGTATTTCATTAACCTTTGACTATTGAATGTTCTTATAGGCACTTTAGTATTGCCAGTGTAACAGTATAGCTTCTGTCCCTAGCCTCGCTCCTCCCTGGGCTCGAACCAGCAACACAACGATAACAGCCACCCTCGAAGCAGCGTTACCCATGCAGAGCAAGGGAAACAACCACGGACTCAGAGCGAGTGACGTTTGAAACGCTATTAGCGCGCGCTAACTAGCCAGCCATTTCACTTCGGTTACACCAGCCTCATCTCGGGAGTTGATAAGCTTGAAGTCATAAACAGCGCAATGCTTGACGCACAACAAAGAGCTGCTGGCAAAACGCACAAAAGTGCTGTTTGAATGAATGTTTACGCGCCTGCTTCTACCTACCACAGCTCAGTCAGATACTTAGATACTTGTATGCTCAGTCAGATTATATGAAACGCAGGACACGCTAGATAATATCTAGTAATATCATCAACCATATGCAGTTAACTAGTGATTATGATTGATTGATTGTTTTTTATAAGTTAGCACAGTTTTACCAGCAACTTACCTTGGCTTACTGCATTCAAGTAATAGGCAGTCTCCTTGTGGAGTGCAACGAGAGAGAGGCAGGTCGTTATTGCCTTGGACTAGTTAACAGTAAGATTGGATCCTCCGAGCTGATAAGGTGAAGATCCCATGAACGAGGCAGTTAACCCACCGTTCCTAGGCCGTCATTGAAACTAAGAATGTGTTCTTAACTAACTTGTCGAGTTAAAAAGATTCAATAAAGGTGAAAAAAATAGAAAAAAAGTGCCAAATCGGTGTCCAAAAATACCGATTTCCGATTGTTATGAAAATTTGAAATCGGCCCTAATTAAATCGGCCATTCCGAGTAATCGGTCGACCTCTAGTACATACCCCAACCAGAAGCCATAGAGTACAGGCAACAACCGCACTGAGCTAAAGGTTAGAGCTGCCATTTCCAAGGAGTGGGACTCTAACCCGGAAGCTTGTAAGAAATCCCGCTATGCCCTCCGACGAACCATCAAACAGCCAAAGCGTCAATACAAGACTAACATCGAATCGTACTACACCGCCTCTGACGCTCGTCGGATGTGGCAGGGCTTGCAAACTATTACAGACTACAAAGGGAAGCATAGCCAAGAGCTGCCCAGTGACACGAGCCTACCAGATGAGCTAAATTACTTTTATGCTCACTTCGAGGCAAATAACACTGAAACATGCATGAGAGCACCAGCTGTACCGGAAGACTGTGTGATCACGCTCTCCGCAGCCGATGTGAGTAAGACCTGTAGACATGTCAACATTCACAAGGCCGCAGGGCCAGAAGGATTACCAGGACATGTACTGCGAGAATGCGCTGACCAACTAGCAAGTGTCTTCACGGACATTTTCAACCACTCCCTGTCTGAGTCTGTAATACCAACATGTTTTAAGTAGAACACCATAGTCCCTATGCCCAAGAACACTAAGGTAACCTGCCTAAATGATTACCAACCCGTAGTACTTACGTCTGTAGCCATGAAGTGCTTTGAAAGGCTAGTCATGACTCGCGTCAACACCATTATCCCAGAAACCCTAGACCCACTCCAATTTGCATACCGCCCTAACAGATCCACAGATGATTCAATATCTATTGCACTCCACACTGCCCTTTCCCACCTGGACAAAAGGAACACCTATGTGAGAATGCTATACATTGATTACAGCTCAGCATTCAACACCACAGTGCCCTCAAAGCTCATCAATAAGCTAAGGACCCTGGGACTAAACACCTTCCTCTGCAACTGGATCATGGACTTCCTGACGGGCCACCCCTAGGTGGTAAGGGTAGGTAACAACATCCGCTAATCTGATCCTCAACACAGGGGCCCCTCAGGGGTGCACGGCCAGGCACGACTCCAACACCATCATTAAGTTTGCAGATGACACAACAGTGGTAGGCCTGATCAACGACCACGACGAGACAGCCTATAGGGAGGAGGTCAAAGACCTGGCCGTGTGGTGCCAGGACAACCTCTGCCTCAACGTGATCAAGACAAAGGAGATGATTGTGGACTACAGGAAAAAGAGGACTGAGCATGCCCCCATTCTCATCGACAGGGCTGTAGTGGAGCAGGTTGAGAGTTTCAAGTTTCCTGGTGTCCACATCACCAACAAGGTCCAAGCACACCAAGACAGTCGTGAAGCGGACATGACAAAACCTATTCCCCCTCAGGAGACTGAAAAGATTTGGCATGGGTCCTCAGATCCTCAAAAGGTTATACAGCTGCACCATCGGGTTGCATCACTGCCTGGTATGGCAACTGCTCGGCCTTCGACCGCAAGGCACGACAGTGGGTATTGCGTACGGCCCAGTACATCACTGGGGCCAAGCTTCCTGCCATCCAGGACCTCTATAACAGGCGATGTCAGAGGAAGGCCCTAAAAATTGCCCAAGACTCCAGCCACCCTAGTCATATATTGTTCTCGCTGCTACCGCACGGCAAGCGGTACCAGAGCACCAAGTATAGGTCCAAGAGGCTTCTAAACAGCTTCTACCCCTAAGCAATAAGACTCCTGAACTAATCAAATGACTACCCAGACTATTTGCAACCCCCCCCCTTTTATTCCACTGCTACTCTCTGTTATCATCATCTATGCATAGTCACTTTAATAACTCTACCTACATGTACATATTACCTCAATTACCTTGACTAACCAGTGCCCCCCTGTGTATGGTCTCGCTATAGTTATTTTACTGCTGCTCTTTAATTACTTGTTACTTTTATTTCTTAATTGTATCATTTTTTTAAACTGCATTGTTGGTTAGGGGCTCGTAAATAAGCATTTCACTGTAAGGTGTATTCAGTATTCATCCCATGTGACATTTGATTTGATTTAGAACTAGGCTAAGCGCCTTAATAGCAAAGGTTGATCATTACTGACCTGCACACTGGGTGAATCTCGGAAGACTTTCCTTGATTCCCCCGTCTTTGATTCCTTGACTTCACACAGGGAATCGAGGAAAGACTTGACTTTGGTTCCTTACCTTGGAGGTGGGAGGTATCCTTCGTTTCTGAGCCTTTAGTTGAGGAACGCGGTGCTGCTGCTGCAGCGAGCTGCTGCCCTGAGGGTCCGGTCCTGCGCTGGGGGCAGGCTTGGCACCGATGGCGGCCAGGGGGGGTCCCTGGCTGGGGGAGGGGGATTGGGCTGGCGGGGGGCTGGACTGGCGCGCCAGGGGCAGAGAGGGGGCGCCGTGTCTCTGGACTAGATGGCTCAGCACCAGGGACGGCTCAGGCTGCAGTCTAAACTCCCCTGGAGGGCAAAAACACACAAACACAGATCAGCCAGGCATATGGACACAAACACCACATTAAGACATATGGTCATTTATTTTTTGAAGCCATATGCCAGGTATTTGAAATGATAGATGAATTTGATAAATCTCTAATTAAATCTGATAAAAAGTGTTTGAGTGTGTGGTGGGTGTTGTTCTTTGTGGGGATGTGAAATCCCACACAAGGACAGTAAAACAAGGAAGATTCTTCCCACGTACCCCACTAGGACAAAGGCTATTTTAAACTTAGGGGTTAGGTTTATGGTTAGGCCTACAATTAGGGTTAGCAGTTAGGTGTTAAGGTCAGGGAAAATAGGATTTTGAATTTAAATAAAGTTTAGGTCCCCACGAGAATAGAAAAACAAGTGTTTGTGTGTCTCACGGCTGAAGTGGGAGGTGAGTGAGGTGGTGGTGGTGCTAGGCTCTGGGGTCTTGATGTCCCAGCTGGAAGTGGAAGGCGGAGGGAGGACCGGGGGCGCTACTCCTAACCCTGGGAGTCTACTCCCCAGAGAGGTGCTGCTGGTCCCCTGTGTGCTGGGAGGGGGGGCTGCCTGGGAGGAGGGGAGAGGACCCAGGCCTGGGCCCTTCAGCTGCTCCAAGATCTGGGCCCCTGGACTGGACTGACTCCTCTTAGACTGACCCAGGTCCCCAAAACCTGCCCCCAGCACTGACGACTGGCAGGGAGCGAGCGAGACAGAGAGTTAGCTTGGGGTGCTTGCAAATTGTTTAAGACATATTTTCAGAAAGAATGGGGCGCTATGATAATACAAGAAAAATATGGTGATCATGTACAGGAAATATGTATTTGAAAACTGTAAAGGAAACAAGTGTGTGGGAGGGTATGGCTCACCAGGGCGGCATGTGCGTAGCTGGTACTGCCTGTGCCGACGGCCGACCCGTTGCGGGCGGGGTGATGGTGGGAGTTTGTGAAGACCAGGCTCTGAGAGGAGGGTGCCTCTTCTCCTCCCACTGGCTTCTGCAGCATAGACACATGGTCCAGGCTACAGGAGATACACATACAATTATTACAAAATAATACTATTTCTATTATACACATACACACAGTCAGAATGGGGACCTGCTACAGAGATACACATCACAGCCACTATGAGAACCCGGTCTACAGGTGAAGGATCCATTCATCCAGGATATTGTGCATGTATAGACCTGGGCCAAACATATCACTCCATGGAATAAACCTGGCAAAAAGGTAAAACTGTTGTTTTGTGCACCGCTGGGCACTAGTATTGTCCTATATTTTGTGCGCCGCCCTATGGGAATCCCAATCGCAGCCGGATGTGATACAACCTGGGATCGAACCAGGGTCTGTAGTGACGCCTCTAGCACTGAGATGCAGTGCCTAAGACCCTGCTCCACTCGGGAGCCCATATATATATATACAAACACAATACCAAAATCAGTGTTGAAATGTGCCCTAGTTGGTTGTGCGGATGTTGAGCAGGGAGTTACCTTTGCCCAGGTATGATGTGGTTCTGAGGTGCCGGTGCACTTGAGGCAGTGAACACTTGTGTCTCAGAGAGCTGAGGGAAGACAGAGAGGGTTACGGAGTTGGTGACAAATGCAATAGGCAGAGTTGTGAGATGCAAGCAAATCTATGGTTTTGTTAAATTACAATCCACAATGGCCAATCTAACACTGTCCACTTCAAGGAAAGCTCCATATCAACTAGCATAAACCTTTTCAACAAACAACTAACGCTGTATGAGAACTAGTATATTGTATTTGTTCCATCTGAAGATAAATCTCCAAAACGTGAACATAAGACTTACAGCTCCCTCCACCCCCTGACCACTACTCCCCAGTACTCAGACTCACATCCTCGCTCCAGTCCTCAGCAGCCCAGTCCTCCAGAGTACTCCTCCAGGCCACTGCATGGTGAACACCAGTGAGGGGTTAGAGGTTATTGAAGGTCAGAGATGAAGGGGGAAAAACAGAGGCTTTATGGAGAGGCGTTAGAATATGAACTGAAGTCCAGGGACATTTCCCTAGCACTAGTCTACAAGGAACATTAAAAACAATGAACACATCCTGACCAATGAATACATCCAGAGTTTATATTTTTTTCAACTCATTGGTGGATGTGTGCACACAATTTTTTGAAAAGCCCAGTGTTTCATGGTTCTGGCCTCACCTGTCCCGTCTGTGCTGTTGATGGCTCCTGACTCCCAGGAGTCATCTTGTGTGGTCCCTGTCCTCTGTTCTGCAGTGTAGTCTGCTGGGTTAAAGGTCCTGAGGAGAGGAGGGGTCTAGGTGTAAGAAAAAGCAGTGTACGAGGAACCAGACAGGTGTGTGTGTAAGAGTTGGTATGTGCAGGTGTGTATATTCCATAACTCACCCCATTCCCTGGGCTGAGAACCTGCTTCCCGCTGGCACCCTGCCCCTTCCTCTGCCTCCAGATCCGACTGTAGTACACACACAGACAGACACACACTAGGTCAACACACAGAAAGCATGGAACCAAACAAATTGTGTTTAGTTAAGATACCACAAGTTACCTGGGAGTGTTGACTGGAACATATGAGAAAGTGCCACTAAATGACACTCACCTCTACCCCCTCTCCCACCCCTACGGCCTCGCTCTGACCCTCTGTCCACCGGGACCGCTTCCACACCATTCTCCTCTGGCCGCACTGCTCAGAGAGACAGAAAGAAAAAGGGAGAGAGGGGAAGGGACAGGACTTAGTAACTGGATAAAATGTGTTGCCTTTTAACCAATTCTGCTAAATAGTGCATCAATGACTAATAATGGCTTAGTGACAAATAGGCTGCCAATAAATTCTTAGTAAATGCTCCATGCAGTGTTACCTAATCCAAGGTATGGTCAATGAAATAAACACAGACTAATACCCTTTACAGACAGATTATATGGTATGTTGTCTATAAAAAAAATGCTGCCAATGTTTTATAGAGCCCAAATCATACAGTCCCATTTTTACCACATTCTTTTATATCGCCCATGCACATGCCGGCAAGTACAGGAATGGGAGTAGTCATGAGCGATGTGGGTGGACGTCTATTTTAATACATCCATTAAATATATGCCATCACAAAGAAACCCATTATTCATGTGTTTTAGGCAGGTCCTAAGAAACATTATAAGACTAATAAAATGTATTTTCAAAAGAATAGAAAGGCATATTTTGAGTTTAATTATGTTACTGGTCTGTGCACCCTACAGCCTACGCCATGCTCATGAAATCAATAGTTATTTTAACAGAGGACTCACTTAGGCTACCCTGATCACAGTCAACACATAAGAATATAATGTAACAGAATAAAATACAAATAATATTTCCCCACACAACTTCCACTTTTTTGATCCACGTTTTATCTCTTTCCTACCCTCACTCCGCTTTGTTGGGAGCAGGCATAGGGTCTTACATTGAGAGTATCTTCATCGTCAATCTATACTTTCAAAAGCATGCGAGTCATTTCACAACCTCCGCTGGCTTTTGGAGTCATCTATATTAGAGGTTGACCAATTCATCGGAATGGCCAAATAATTAGGGCCGATTTCAAGTTCTCATAACAATCGGAAATCTGTATTTTTGGACACCGATTTGGACGTTTTTTAATGTTTTATTTAACTAGGCAAGTCAGTTAAGAACACGTTCTTATTTTCAATGATGGCCTAGGAACGGTGGGTTAACTGCCTTGTTCAGGGGCAGAATGAAAGATTTTTACCTTGTCAGCTCGGGGATTCAATCTTGCAACCTTAACTAGTACAACGCTTTAACCACCGGATTACATTGCACTCCACGAGGAGACTGCCTGTTACGCGAATGCAGTAAGAAGCCAAGGTAAGTTGCTAGCTAGCATTAAACTTATCTTATAAAAAACAATCAATCACTAGTTAACTCCACATGGTTGACGATATTACTAGTTTATCTAGCGTGTCCTGCGTTGCATATAATCGATGCGGTGCGTATTCGCAAAAAAGGACTGTCTTGCTCCAATGTGTATCTACCCATAAACATCAATGCCTTCCTTAAAATCAATAAACAAGTATATATTTTTGAACCTGCATATTTAGTTAATATTGCCTGCTAACCTGGCTTGTTGCGAACTCTGTGAAGACTATTTCTTCCTAACAAAGACAGCCAACTTCGCCAAACGGGGGATGATTTAACAAAAGCGCATTTGCGAAAAAAGCACAATCGTTGCACGACTGTACCTAATCATAAACATCAATGCCTTTTCTAAAATCAATACACAGAAGTATATATTTTTAAACCTGCATATTTTGCTAAAAGAAATCCAGGTTAGCAGGCAATATTAACCAGGTGAAATTGTATCACTTCTCTTGCGTTCATTGCACGCAGAGTCAGTGTATATGCAACAGTTTGGGCCGCCTAATTTGCCAGAATTTTACGTAATTATGACATAACATTGAAGGTTGTGCAATGTAACAGGAATATTTAGACTTATGGATGCCACCTGTTAGATAAAATACGGAACGGTTCCGTATTTCACTGAATGAATAAACGTCTTGTTTTTTAGATGATAGTTTCCGGATTCGACCATATTAATGACCTACGGCTTGTATTTCTGTGTGTTATTATGTTATAATTAAGTCTATGATTTGATAGAGCAGTCTGACTGAGCGATGGTAGGCAGCTGCAGGCTCGTAGGCATTCATTCAAACAGAACTTTCGTGTGTTTTGCCAGCAGCTCGTCGCTGTGCTTCAAGCATTGAGCTGTTTATGACTTCAAGCCTATCAACTCCCGAGATTAGGCTGGTGTAACCCGATGTGAAATCGCTAGCTAGTTAGCGGGGTGCGCGCTAATAGCGTTTCAAACGTCACTCGCTCTGAGACTTGGAGTGGTTGTTCCACTTGCTCTGCAAGGGCCGCGGCTTTTGTGGAGCGATGGGTAACGCTGCTTCGAGGGTGGCTGTTATCGATGTGTTCCTTGTTCGAGCCCAGGTAGGGGCGAGGAGAGGGAAGGAAGCTATACTGTTACACTGGCAATACTAAAGTGCCTATAAGAACATCCAATAGTCAAAAGTATATGAAATACAAATCGTATAGAGAGAAATTGTCCTATAATTCCTACAACCTAAAACTTCTTACCTGGGAATATTGAAGACTCCTGTTAAAAGGAACCACCAGCTTTCATATGTTCTCATGTTCTGAGCAAGGAACTTAAACATTAGCTTTCTTACATGGCACATATTGCACTTTTACTTTCTCCAACACTTTGTTTTTGCATTATTTAAACCAAATTGAACATGTTTCATTTTATTTGAGGCTAAATTGATTTTGTTGATGTATTATATTAAGTTAAATATGTGTTCATTCAGTATTGTTGTAATTGTCATTATTACAAATAAATAAAATAAAATATATATATTTTTTTAAATCCGTCGATTGTTTGGCTTTTTTTGGTCCTCTATGTCTAAACTTTATTTAGGCTACATTATTGAATGCTAAATGTTTCTGATCAGTGATAGATGAGCAAAGGAATAGATGAGTTAAACCACCTCCACTTATTTGCCCAGCCAAAGAATTAACCAAATATACATATGGAGAGTCAGTTAAACAAAATCCCATTGGTTGATTAAGACAAGTCACAGGCTTTTGGTTGGGAGTAGACCTAGGCTACAACTGCAAGTCAAGAGCAAAATTATCCACTTGTTAAGCTACATAACATGCTGGCAAAATGTTCTGATCAGTGCTAATGAATGAGCCAACTAGACAAGATGATCATGAGCAGAACGCACCTGAACTTAACTAACATTTCCACAGCCTAATTGTAGCCTAACCAAGAGCCAAACAGCGAATGAGTGAAAAGAAAAATCTGAAATGTATGGATTTATCAAGACAAGTCCCCACGCTTGTCTCAAAGCGGCAGGAAACTGTGCTAAAATAGTTGACCACACGTCAGACTATTGCTTCAAATATATTATAATAATTGGAAGACAGTTTCAGTAAGCAACAATTTGATGCCTTCAATGACATTTGCCTACTTTATTCCCATATTTTTCGTAATTCTGTCATTTATTCCCAGTTATTCTCTATGGAGCCATCCAGTTGTGGCTAAGAAAACAGTACATGTGGTGGGCTATGCAAAGAAATAGGTTTAGTGACATGCCTCGCAAAGTTTAGAGGATAGTAGTAACGTCCGCTGCCTAGCAACCATCAAGAGTTTAAGAGCATAGTGCGTGCCAATCCCATCTCAACATTACGGCTACATTTCATACTAAGCCGAAGGCAGGCCTTGATACCGGCAACACCATTCAGATATAAAGAAAAGGCAGAAAAAGTTGGTGGGATGCTAAAGTTGTCGGGAAAACATATTGGTTTGAAAGGTGTAGAACTGTAATAAACAACTGAAATCCTTTGACTTATCATTCACCCTGGCTCTTAGGTGATCAATTAGGCAGTGTTATAATGCCTTGTTTATTAACATATGGATAGAATTTGAGAGACTCCGTGGCCCCCTACCTCTCTCCCCCGGGCGGCTGCGATTGCTGGCCCCTCTGCCTCTCCGGTTGCTTCCCCCGCGGCCCCTGCTGACCTCCCTCTCTCCTCCTCTCTTCTCCCGGTTCTCCTTGCCCTCCGCAGGGCCTTCCTTCGCTAGGGGTTTCTTTTTCCCCACTGTCTCCCATGAGGTCTGAGAGAGAAAGAGAGGTTTTAAAAAGTTTGATCTCTCCTTATTGACACATCCTCACTTGCTTTGAAAGGGGGGGGTGTATAGGGAAATGGGAACAAGAGGTGGAGGGATGGAATTAGAGGGGGTGATAAGAGTAGAGGATGGGAAGGAGGGGGAAGAGAACGACAGATTAAAAGGTTACAAGTCAGATCCTACAACTGCTTGAACTTCTTCCTTTCCCATGAACTTCAAAGTACAAAATAGTCAATGTGAGATCATGTATTTATGTAATCGACATGTGGTTGTAACCCTGTATACCCCTCCTACTGCAGTGTCACAACGTCACTGACAAAGACAGACATCATGAAGGATTCATGACCACAGGGTTACGGGAACAGCAGTAGTAGATTGGGCTTGATTGGAAGGGCTGTGACAAGGGTTGTTGAGCGATTCATTGCCTACAAAAAATGTAGCTACTCTATTGTTCCTGCAAGCATGGGGGGAGGCCGATGATAGAGGGCACCATCAGACCAACTCCTTGAACTTTGCAGTTGTCACTCAAAAACACTATTTTCTGCACGTGCCGCACAAAAACCTGTCCCTGATATTCACACCTCAATACAACACATTACATTTAACTTCACACTTTTTGGATATTGGATGTAGAACTCATTCTGATATGACATATCTGACATCACGCTCTGAACTCCCATATTCTATTTGTAGGACACGTAGAGATGCATTGTGTCATTCATTTCGATATGAGAAACATGGATTTTGTTTTCACATGTTATTTCTGCACTTGTTTGCACTATGCTATATTCTTTGGGCACCATGTTGTTTCAATAAATATCCTCAGGCCTCAGTTTTGGATCTATTCCTTTTTTTGACAGCGTGCAGGTCTCTATTTCTTCCAGACACTTTCAGTCGTAAGGACCTTAAAAGAGAGCAGAAGGCCTCTGATCAGATGTGAGTAACATACCATTATTTAGTAATCACACAGGGAGAAAATCTGTTCGCATCTCACTTTCATAGCTCAATGAGTGACACACTGAGTCTGCGCACTTTTCATCAATTCCCCCCCACCACTCCAATCCCCCCCCACCACTACCACCACTCCCTATCCCAAACATACATATATATATATATATTTTTTTTACAGATCTACACGATTCACGTGGATTACTTATTTGGAGATAAAAACGGCAAATATCTCAGAAAAGTGATGTTTGCTTCCCTGAATAAATCAGAAAATGAACGCAAGATGGCGCCGATAGAGATGGCAGCTTCGCTTCTAGTCCTTAGGAAACTGTGCTGGATTTGATGTTTTATTTCTTACACTGTTAGCCCAGAAAATCTTAAGTGTTATTACATACAGCCAGGAAGAACTATTGGATATCAGAGAGATGTCAATTTACCACCACAACCAGACTCTACGACCAGGAATATGACTTTCCCAAAGCGGATCCTTTGTCTGCACCTCCCAGGGCATCTGAACTGATTCCAGAGGCCGACACAAAACAATGCAGCCAGAGGAGAGGGTGCCGGAGCGGTCTTCTAGTGAGGCTTCGGATGCGCCCACACCACCCACCGCTTCCGAGTATACTACTCACTAATGTCCAGTCCCCAGTTAACAAAGTCGATGAAATCAGGGCAAGAGTTGCTTTCCAAAGAGATATCCGAGATTGTAACATACTCTGTTTCACGGAAACATGGCTAGCTTGGGACATTCTGCCGGAGTCCGTACAGGAACAATGGGATTTTCAGCGCATCGCACCGACAGGAATAAACATCTCTCCGGTAAGAAGAAGGGCCGGGGAGTATGTTTCATGATTAACAACTCATGGTGTAATTGTAACAACATGCAATAACTCAAGTCCTTTTGTTCACCTGACCTAGAATTCCTCACAATCAAATGCCGACCGTATTATCTCCCAAGAGAACTCTCCTCCGTTATCGTAACAGCCGTGTATATCCCCCCGCAAGCGGATACAAAGACGGCCATCAAGGAACTTCACTGGACTATGCAAACTGGAAACCATATATCCTGAGGCTGCGTATATTGTAGCTGGGGATGTTCTCAAATCAGCTTTGTTAAAAAGGCTACCTAAATTCTATCAGCATATCGATTGCAGTACACGAGCGAGTAACACGCTCGACCATTGCTACTCTACCTTCTACAATGCATACAAGGCCCTCCCCCACCCTCATTTTGGCAAATCCGACCATGACTCCATCTTGTTGCTCCCCTCCTATAGGCAGAAACTAAAACAGGAAGCGTCCGTGCTTAAGTCTATCCAACGCTGTCTGACCAATCGGATTCCACACTTCAAGATCACTTCGATCACGTGGACTGGGATATGTTCCGGGTAGCCTCAGACAATAACATTGACGTATACTCTGACTCAGTGAGCAAGTGTATAAGGAAGTGTATAGGAGATGTTGTACCCACTGTGACTATTAAAACCAGAAACCGTGGATTGATGGCAGAATATTGCGCAAAACTGAAAGCATGTACCACCGCATTTAATCATGGCAAGATGACAGAATACAATCAGTGTAGTTATTCCCTCCATAAGGCAATCAAACAAGCAAAGCATCAGTATAGAGACAAAGTGGAGTCGCAATTCAACGGCTCAAACACGAGACGTATGTGGCAGGGTCTACAGACAATCATGGATTACAAAAAGAAAACCAGCCCTGTTGCGGATATCGACGTCTTGCTTCCAGCCAAACTAAACAACTTCTTTGCGCACTTTGAGGACAATGCAGTGCCACCGACACGGCCCGCTACCAAAGACTGTGGGCTCTCCTTCTCCGTGGTCGACGTGAGTAAAACATTTAAATACGTCAACCCTCGCAAAGCTGCCGGCCCAGGCGGCATCCCTAGCCGCATCCTCAGAGCATGCGCAGCACAGCTGGCTGGTGTGTTTACGGACACACTCAATCCCTATCCAAGTCTGCTGTCCCCACATGCTTCAAGATGGCCACCATTGTTCCTGTTCCCAAGAAAGTAAGGTAACTGAATTAAATGACTAGCACTCACTTCTGTCATCATGAAGTACTTTGAGAGACTAATCAAGGATCATATAACCTCCACCCTAGCGGTCACCCTAAACCCACTCCAATTTGCTTACCGCCCCAATTGGTCCAAAGACGATGCAATCCCCATCATACTGCACACTGCCCTATCCCATCTGGACAAGAGGAATGCCTACGTTAGAATGCTGTTTATTGACTACAGCTCAGCATTCAACACCGTAGTACCCTCCAAACTCATCATTAAGCTTGAGACCCTGGGTCTCGACCTCGCCCTGTGCAACTGGGTCCTGGGCTTCCTGATGGGCCACCCACAGGTGGTGAAGGTAGGAAACAACATCTCCAGTTTGCTGATCCTCAACACTGCGGCCACACAAGGGTGCGTTCTCAGCCCCCTCCTGTAATCCCTGTTCACCTACGACTGAGTGGCCATGCTCCCCTCCAACTCAATCATCAAGTTTGCAGGTGACACTACAGTGGTAGGCTTGATTACCAACAACAACGAGACAGCCTACAGGGAGGAGGTGAGGGCCCTCGGAGTGTGGTGTCAGGAAAATAACCTCTAACTCAATGTCAGTAAATCAAAAGAGATGATCGTGGACTTCAGGAAACAGCAAAGGGAGCAACCCCCTATCCACATCGATGGGACAGCAGTGGAGAAGGTGGAAAGTGTTAAGTTCCTTTGTGTACATATCACCAACAAACTGAAATGGTGCACGCACACAGACCTCAGGAGGCTGAAAAACTGTGGCTTGTCACCGATCACTAACTTTAACAAGTGCACAATTGAGAGCATCCTGTCGGGCTGTAAATTGTTTTGTGCCTGCTACGGCAACTGCACCGTCCTCAACCGCAGGGCTCTCCAGAAGGTGGTGCGGTCTGCACAACACATCACCGGGGGTAAACTACTTGTTGAAGGACACCTACAACAACCGATGTCACAGGAAGGCAAAAAAAATCATCAAGGACAATAACCACCCGAGACACTGCCTGTTCACCCCGCTTCCATCCAGAAGGCGAGGTCAGTACAGGTGCATCAAAGCTGGGACAGAGAGATAGAAGCTGTTTTTCAATCTCAAGGCCATCAGATTGTTAAACAGCCACCACTAGCAGAGAGGTGGCAGCCTACCTACAGACTTGATATCACTGGCCACTTTAATAAACGTCTAGTCACTTCAATAATGCCACTTTAAGAATGTTTACACATCTCGCATTACTCATCTCATATGTGTATACTATATTCTTTACTGTCTTTTGCATCTTAGCCACTCTGTCACTGATCATTCATATATTTTATACTTATATATTCTTATCCCATTACGAGATTGTGTATTAGGATTTATTGTGGAATTGTTAGATATTACCTGTTAGATACTGCTTCACTGTCAGATCTAGAAGAATAAGCATTTCACCACACTCGCAATAACATCTGTAAACCGTGTGTATGTGACCAATAAAATTTGATTTGAGCTGTTATGTTTCAGAGGAGACATATAGTAGTAGTACATTGTTTTGTGCCAGAAAACAAAAATTAGCCTTTGAGGCGACTGTGCAAAACTAAATTAGCTACGACTAGCTGCCCATCACCCAGAGAGAAGGAAAGTGGTTGAAGGAAATTGAAAAGGTAGCATTAGCGTTAGTCCCCTGTGCCCTACCGTGTCAGAGGTGCTCTCAAGAAGGAAGTTGATGGCTCTGTTAACATCCTCGTTGCAGTCGTGGAGCGCTACCATGCACTCGTCCTGGTTCTTTCCGGTCACCTCCATCAGCTATGGACACACGGGCACACACAAATATACACGAGTGCTTCATTTGAATCCACAACAAAACATGACAGAATATACAAGGACCCTATGTATACTGATGTTGATAGTATGTACCGCTTGTGTGTGTATCACAGAAGGAAATATTTGTCACTTCTAGTTGCATAGACAGTATTAGAAAAGGAAAAGGTCTGCACTCTTAGAATTTAGGTGTGTGGGGGAGGGGGACATTTTATAATAATATAATAATATATATATTATTATAATATATATATTTTATTTTAAATTAGATTAGTGCGGACCCTCTTTCTCTAGTACATGCAGTCACAAACATACACTCACAGGCTTAGAATGGTTTCCAAAGTTAACAGGAGAGCACAGCACAAGTGTGTTCATTCCTGCTGATTCCAGATGGAATTAAGGTAGGCCTCTTAATGGGCAACAAACATTCCAACAGACACACGCCAACATTCAGCACTGACACAATGGCCTCGGCAATGCCCGCCCATTCACCTGGTTCACTTTGTCCTCAAAATCAGAATCATTCTTGTCATAGATCATCTGGGCGAGCCGGATTTGCTCTGCGGTCGCCTGCAGGCGAGAAGAGGTAGAGCAAGGAAGGATAAATTAGGAGGAAAAGAGGAAGGTGGTGGAGGAGGAAAAGAGGAAGGTGGGGGAGGAGGAAAAGAGAAGGGAAGGAAGGAGAAGTAATGTTTTGAAGAAATTCATTAACACCTGAAGACCTGCTAAGTATGATCAAGTGAATTGTACTGTGTGTCCCTCACCTGGAGCTGTTTCTGTGGTTGAGTTGTGTGGGTGGCAGCAGGCAGCACTTTATCCCGAGTGCCCCGGGCTTTGTCGCCACCCAACGAGGTCATCATATACAGTATATACAAAACAATGTATGTACAAAATAGAAAAATCTGGAAGACAAAACAGAGAGAAAGAGGGATTGGGGTGGGAACAAAGGTCAAATGTGGATAGAAAGTCACACCAATAACGCAATCAGTATTTTCCCTACTCACTGTAGACAGTTAAATAAAGGTTAAATAAAAATACAAATAAATTACAGGTATAAGACAAACACGTATTTAAATTTAGGCCCAGGTTGTTAGGATAGTCCTGATTTTATTTTATTGCAGTTTATTTTGAACTGAAATGCATTCCCTGGTCGTGGACAGGAGTAGCCTGTATCAGACATCCATCCACACGTCAACAAAGTCGGATGGGATTGCGCAACACCAAGTCTAAACACACAGTGATCTGACTGTATTGGCATACATCTACGGTGAACAGTATCCCTAGCTAGACATACTTTATAAACTAGACTGTATAAACTGCGCGTTGAATACGGAGATTGAATAGTGAGATCTTCACACATTACACTGCTTGGTTCATATCAGACAATGCAGCTGCAGGTCAGTGGCTACCATTGGCAACTTACAGTAATGAATCCAAAAACACTGTCTCTAAAATATGATTATTTAGAGCAGCAACACCAGTTTGCCTTTGCGAAAGCAATGGACTTGGAAACCTAGCAAATAGTCTGACGGGGCCTATTTGTATTTACAAAGCGAGTTCATTATCATGAAAGCTAATGAGCTATTGGATCATGTCACTCGCCAAGAGGTTTCACCAACAACAAAACAAGTTACCGTAGCTATCGAATTTGGCCTCATCACCTCTAATAGTAGCTGGCTACTCATAAATCATTAATCTAGTTACACAATATATGACATGAACACACTCGAACGGTAGCCAATATAATCACGGCCATCAAATGGGTGCAACGCAAACAATAATTGTTATTTATAGCTTGCCATAATTAAGTTAGAATTTAAAAATGCATACCTACATAAATGACATTTATAATAAATTCCGTGTCTTCACACGTTCGATACGTTAACTCAAATGCAAGCGCGAGCGTTTCAAATACACGAATGTGGATTCTAGTCCTAGCTGCCAAATAATACACAACAGTGACAGACAGTGGGACCCCTTTGTCCTAGTTAGCTAAGTAGCTAGCTAGCTAGCTGGAAATGCAATTTAGGCTATTTATTGCAAAAAAATATACCAAAACACGACGAACGGACATTCCTGTTCAAACATTATTGAATGTTGACCAACGGGGGTTCTCCCCAAGTGACAATAACAAACAACCGTTCTTCAGGTATCAAATAATTATAGTTTGCTAGCTAACCACAAAGCTTTATCAATTCAATTCTGACGAAAATGGCCACAGCGTATGATCCAAGCTCCGACATTACTTGCCAGGGAACAAGCCAATAGAAAATAACGAAATAAAGAGTGAAAAGATGGTTTAAAGAGACAAATGAATCGGTGATATTACACTTCAAGAGGGACAAGACTATACAAGGGTTTAAATGAGCTCAAGTATAAAGATAAATATTGAGTGCCTGAACGAGATTTGTTTTTTGTATTACCTGCTAACCGCTAACACGCTCTACTCAGTCAGCAGCAGACAAGGTCACGTGATATACGGCGTAGCTGCTGTCGTTGCTTTCCTCAGTGGGAGACAAGTGCGCATGCGCGCGTCGTCCTCTTGGGGGTCATTGATATTCACAGCAAGCCATAAAGGGTCGTTGATATAAGTAAAAGTTTTAGAGTATAGCCAGGGTCACCTATGATGTCTATGAATAATGTATCAGTAATTTGTCAGTAACACAGAAACCCTGTCCGTACAATGAATTGAACTTTGTAAGTACTGTAGGGCTACAATATCACCCAATGAGCAATCCGAGTAAGTCCAGCACAAATATAATGAAATAAACCACACACAAACAGCAATATGAAATAAGAGAAATATTACATTTTTAATTTATCATTATTTTCATTTTAAAGATTTATAGGTTGGTTTCGGCTGTTGTTGACATCATACAATATCCCCAGGTTCAGTAATTTCTAAAAACATTCATGAGGTGTGTAAAGGTATAAAATAGGTCACCACCAAAGTAAAGACAGGGGTCAGTTCACACACTCCCTGGAACATATACATAAAAAGGTATGCATTTGTCCCTATGCATTTCACACACACATTTATAAAATACACTTTAAAAGTGGTTATTTGTTCAACTTATGGTCGTAATTGGGTCTCTTTTTGTTCTCGCATTATCATGAAAACTCTCAAAGTTCCAAAAAGCAAAACTATGTCAGCCTACAAGTCTTTCACAGAAAGACTATAGAAAGGCAACAAAGTCACTCAAATATACCCTGCCTTTGCACACAAGGAAAAGAGCAGCTACACTCATCCCTTGACAGAAAAAAAGAAGTGACAAAAACGATGGTGCCTCCAGATGTATTCAACTCCAACCCCTTCCCCCTACATCCTATGCGCTTGTCCAGGGATGTATTCATTCAGACCATGACCTTAGCAAACCATTTTGCAATGGAAACCGTTTACTCCAAACAAAAATCCTTTCCAATGAAAACAAGAGTTTCTATTGGACCAATTCAGGTAAGTCTCTCCCTGCTTCATTCTGCTTGCTTCTAGTGAATACACCTCAGATCTGTTAATATTGGTAAAGTCTTGGCAAAATGGCAACAATGCCATCTGGCTATCAGAGGGCATTGATGGAGTGGTCACCATATTGCTAACACCTATTAAATTCTCTCAAATCTACACAAGTGCCTAGGAGGAAAGGGCAAGGGTCTGATTTGGGATTCAGGCGCTTAAGGTCAGCACTGTCTGCAGGTTTTCATCCTCGTTTTTATATCAGCAGCTGGTTTAGAACATGGAAACCACTGGGTTGTCACAAAGCAGGATCAAAGAGTTAGCAAGATAATGTTTCAAAAATGTCCTCAAACAACTCCATATTTCCTAGTTCAAAAAGCAAGAGGGTGTTGAATTTGAAAGGGTCTAAGTAAGGGATAATCCACAACATCAACAGCCATGTATGAATGTTTATCCAAGTTAGCTAGCTGACTTAATGATTATGCTTTGTGATATACACAACCACTGACATGAATGGACCAGTAACTGGGAAGAAAGAGAACCAGCAGACACTGCGTTCCGCACGGCCCTGACGTTGAATGCCCCGGCCGTAAACCATAACTAAGGGTGATAGTGAAAGGGGGATAATAAATTATAATAAAGATAGTAGTAATATCAACAAGTGTACGTTTATGTCAAATCACACAGTCAGAATCAAAATAAAATAAGGATTCTTCAGGATTATTATTCATTGCAGAATACCTATGGCATTTAGTATCTACAGTCATCACTCCTTTACATCATCAGTCAGGGAAAAACAAAAAAAACAAGTGGCTGCCGCTGTCTGATTGTTGTACTCATCCTCTGCTTCTTCTCACCTTGCGTCTGTTTGGGTAGTTTTTCCATCGCTACGGCTCTTATTGGTTGCCATGGCACAGGGTGGTACGCTACCAACCAATGACCATGTCCTTTTTCAGTTTCTTAGAAAAGTTTAACTATACTCCTGTTCCTTCCTTCAGAACTTTGTCTCTTATGTTCCCCCCATCCTCAATATTTTATATTGCCATCAGTTTCGGAGAGAGAAGGGGAACAGTAAGGAGTGTGTCTCCAATGTTCGCACAAGGAAACGGTCTATGCCAGTATGACATACTCCCAAAAACAGACAAAAAAATTGTAATAAAACGTTAAACTTTCATTTGAGTTTTTCAAAAGCGGACCTCTCAGCTCATTACAACATAACTGGTTAATCATCTATATAAAAAAACAGGGAGCAGAGATGAAAGAACTGAATATAAACAGGGCAAAGTGCAAGGGAGGATGGAGGGATGCAACAAGGAGGTGTTGACGAGATACACATTGGCAATATGGAAGCCGTGATAAGAAAAGAGGGGGTCCAAGATCATGCTCCTGAGTCCACTAAGGAGGGACACCAGTGAGTGAAACGCTAAAAGGAGGAAGAGGAGAGAGGGTGCTGGGTAGTGGGGTAAGGAGAGAATAGCGGAGGAGAATAGAGGAGAAGGGAAGGCTAGCTCCAGAGGGCTGCGTAGTTGCCGTGAAGGCCTGAGCACAGCGGTCCGCCGGCCACAAACAGCTTGGTGCCGGAGTCGTCGTAGCAGTGTGTGTACACGGCGTTGGGAAACGAGTTGATGTCCGAGAAGTAGCTCCTCCACGTCTCGTCATGATTCTGAGGGAGAACGAGAGAAACAGGTGTGAGGGGAGGGGATGACATCAATGTTTCCCCTATATGAATTTAAATTGTGGCCTCACTGGGGGGGATATATTTCCAGGATGGTAAAAAGTTTTCCAGTGTAAACTTTAACCAGATATAAAGCATGTAGAAAAATTATAATGGAGCAATATTTTTTTTTTAAAGATTCTTTTTGAGACCTAACACTGCTGCTGAAAACAAGGGTGAAAGAACACTGAGGGGGAAATGGTTCTTGTTGTCTTGTGCTAACATCTTGTCAAGGCAGGTCCAAGATAGACTACAAACACATGAGGTCAGGAGTCACTGAATCACAGTTTCTTTTAGTGTACCCTAAAGTCAGCTGTTCATAAATATGTTCCGTGTCATGACAGTACTGTCAATAGTCACAATCTAGAAATGCTGGAGTAACCAGTATTTCATGCCATTCTTACAACAGCATTAAGGAGATGCACTTTATATACAAAAGTGTGTGAACATCCCTACAAATTAGTGGATTCAACTATTTCAGCCGCACCAGTTGCTGACAGGTGTATAAAATCGAGCACACAGTCATGCAATCTCCATAGACAAACATTATCAGTAGAATGGCCTTACAGAAGAGCTCAGTGACTTTCAACGTGGCACCGTTACAGGGCGCCACCTTTCCAAAAAGTCAGTCCGTCAAATTTCTGCCCTGCTAGAGGTGCCCCGGTTAACTGTAAGGGCTGTTATTGTGAAGTGAAAACTTCTAGGAGTAACAACGGCTCAGCCGCGAAGTGGTAGGCCACACAAGCTCACAGAATGGGACTGTCAAGTGCTGAAGCGCGTAGCATGTGTAAAAATCGCCTGTCCTCGGTTGCAACACTCACTACCGAATGCAGTGCCAACTGTAAAGTTTGGTGGAGAAGGAATAATGTCCTGGGGCTGTTTTTCATGGTTCAGGCTAGGCCCCATTAGTTCCAGAGAAGGAACACTACAACATCCAATGACATTCTAGACGATTCTGTGCTTCCAACTTTGTGGCAACAGTTTGGGGAAAGCCCTTTCGTTTCAGCATGACAATGTTCATACAGAAATGGCTAGTGGAGATCAATGTGAAAGAACTTGACTGGCCTGCACAGAGCCCTGACCTCAACCTCATTGAACACCTTTGGGATGAATTGGAACGCCGACTGCGAGCCATGCCTAATCACCCAACATCAGTTCCCGACCTCACGAATGCGTTTGTGGCTGAATGGATGCAAGTCCCTGCAGCAATGTTTCAACATCTAGTGGAAAGCCTTCCCAGAATTGTGGAGGCTGTTATAGACCAACTCCATATTAATACCCATGATTTTGGAATGAGATTTGTGAAGAGCAGGCGTCCACATACGTTTGTTCATGTAGTGTACTACAAACAGACCAGCACAGGCTGCTCCTCCCAATCCATGCAGAGGCAGGTATTCACACAGGGTTAATGAACTGGGGACACAGGAGACACCTGAACCAGCAGATCTACTAAACTGTGAAAATGTGGATATAACATCAGAGAGGGGAGAGATATTCACAGATCTCTCAGCCATCAATAGCAGTGAGAACGTTAAACAAAAAATTTACACTGGGGCTACAACACGTTGACCCAAGCACTCCTGTTGACCACTCAAACACAGTGAATCAAGTGGCTTATGGAGGACAGGTGATTATGACGTTTACTGCCACTCTGGTCTTCAAAAATTACAATTCCATGTGGTGTATTGTGAAGTCAAACCACTCATCGCCCCCTGACAGTATCAGACTGGGCTTAGTTCATCTCCAACCTGAAGTGCATGCAGTCCAGCATGAAGCCCCTGAGCAGACTGAATACCTGTTTGACTGTAGCACAGTGGGTAAGCTACCAGCCTTTTACTACATGCGGCTGGATGACTGTTTACCCCACAGTGTGGGCTCCCAGAAGCATGCCACTCGCCATGAAGATACTACTGCACTGTTGGAGCTAGGAACACAAGCATTTTGCTACACACGCAATAACATCTGGTAAAAATATGTACATTTGATTTGAAGGAAAAAGTGATCAAGGAGATAAACCGAATGGAAGGACAAGATCTCATCATGAGAGAAGAGGCCATGGAATTGGTCTCAGCCATGGTGGCTGTAAAGAAAAAAGGATAGAAGAGTGAGAATATGCATTGATCCAGTCCATCTCAACAAAGCACTCCTCAGGCCACATCATCCCATGAAAACAGTGGAGCAGGGGATCTCAGACATGCCTTCATGTTGGATGCCAAGTTTTGGTTCTGGCAGAGCACACTTGATGAAGCGTCAAAGCTCACCAACTTCTTGACCCCAGGGGGCAGATATCACTTCCTACGCATGCCCTGTGGAATCTCTACAGGAAGTGAAGTGTTTCAGGAGGTGCATGGAGCAGCTCTTCGCAGAACAACCCTGTCAAAATCATTATGGTCGACATCCTGGTCAGGAACACGACGAGCCCCTCCGCCAGATCATAGACAGGATAAAAGCTCTTAATCTCAAACTAAATCCAGACAAATGTCGCTTCAGGGTCTCAAAAGGTCCAGTATGTATACCCAGTATGTTCCCAGAAGAGTGGAGGCTGTATTAGCAGCAAAGGGGGAACCAACTTCATATGAACGCCCATGATTTTGGAATGAGAAGAGCAGGTGTCCACATATTTTGGCCATGTAGCGTAAATAGTAATAGCAGGACACTTCAAGTTAAAAGTTCCTGAGATGGGTATACAAAAGGGGAATAATAAATAAAATAATCGTACCAGCCAGCCCTTCCCTGTGGTGAGTTTGAGGATGCCCTCTCCTGGGCGCTGCCGGAACCCGCCGGCCAGGCTGGAAGGGTCCTCCAGGAACCTCTGGGCTCTGATGTCATAGAACAGCAGGGAGCCCTGGCCTGTGCCCACAGTCACTATGTGTTCATAGAAACTCACCGAGCGGATGCCTGTGAACGAGCACACACAAACAAGTTAATACCTTGCCTTTAATAGCTTTATAAACGTCTTTAAAAAAGCTGTAATAAATTTATTTCAAAAGTACTGCCTCTGCACTTCATTGTAATGCTGCGTTCAAATGCTACTCGGAAACTCGCATTTCCCAGTTGGTGAAGTCGTAAATACGACATCAGTGTGTCCAAGAGCTTTTGAATTCGGAACAACTCTTCAACCAATTATATTTTAGCTAGTTAGCTAACGTTGCTAACAATAATAATAATTTAGCAAGCTGACTAACGTTGCTAATAATAATAATTTAGCTAGCTGGCTAATGTTGCTAATAATAAATCTAGCTAGCTAACGTTCCTAATAATATTTTAGCTAGCTGGCTAACGTTGACAATATAGCCAAACTAACTACATTATTCACATTAAAATAATGTACAAATAATGTAAATGGATTTGTTTAATCATCTTTTGGTTGAAAAGGACAGTGATGAAACGGCACAACTCGTAAATTCGGGTTTCATTATTTTCTCCCGCCTTTCCAACTCGTAATCCCGACATGGAGGGCCATTCAAGTGAAATTTCAGAGTTGGTAACTCCTATTTCCGATAATTCCGACACCACTTGAAGGCAGCATAAGTGCAGAGCGGGTCTTGGCGAATGTTTGGATTTTGTTTTGCTTCTTGGTGGAATGTGTTTGTAGTACCTCGTGTTGCCTCTGGAAAAATGGAATGAAATGAAAGTTACAGAAAGTTTACAGAATGTATGCTATAGTGTTCTATATACCCTGTGTGTGTCAAACATTGTAGTGTGGTGTCAATTCCTTACCACTTCCCCTCTCCCGGGAGCTGACTGATTTGATGTTGTGAGTGGGCTGCCGGGGGTCTAGGAAGGACACATGGGCCTGAGATCCCACCGCATACACCGACCAGTCCTGACCGTACGCCAGACATACATTCTCCTTGCAGTGAGGCAGCTTTGTGGACAGCAGCTATGAACAACAGATACACAGGCTTGTTAGACAGGGATAGACATGTACAGTACCAGTCAAAAGTTTGCACACACCGGGGCCTCCCGAGTGGTGCAGCGGTCTAAGGCACTGAATCGCAGCGCTAGCTAGTTCCAGCCGACAGCAACCGGGAAACTCAATATGTGCAACTTAATATTAGGAAAGTGTTCCTAATCTTTGGTATAGTCAGTGTGTTGTAGGCCACATTTTTAATAATAGCCTATGTAAATAGGCCTACTCTACATGTTGCTGCTTTCATAAGCTTTGTTCAGCTGTAAGTTCTTTTGACTTCTCATAAAAATGTTCCATCTTGATATTGTTTGCTAAATTTCACTTATTGTTCCCTCTCATATTTTCCATTCAAAATAGAGCTGTGATGTAAAGTCAGTCTATAGGCAATTTTCTAATTGTTCCCATTTGAAAGCTGCAATGCTTGGACATTTGGAGCCTATTTGGGAAATACTCTAAATAACTAACTTGTCTTAATGGTTTTGATAGGCTATCAGTAGGATTTGGCTTTTGGCCGTTTGGTTGGCAACGGCAAGGAGGGATGCATGCATCCTTTATTTTATAATAGACTAAGCCTTGCCCAACTAAGGTTTGTTCAAACTACTAGTTAGATTTTTCTATCTCGCTATTGTTTGCTCTACCTCTAATTATTCCCTTAGGCCTATCATGTTTTTAGGTTATTCAAAAACAACTTCAAACTTTGAGAGAGCCTAGAACTCAGCTAGATAAATTAATTGTTTAATAATGAAATAGCACGGCGGGAGAAAGACAGCATGCATAAAAAATTAAGTCATATTCATATCAAATGGAGAGAAAATACCAAATGTGGATTTTAAAATAATTAAGACACCAGAGTGTCCTCTATAAAAACTAAAATAGGTTTCAGATCAACTGACATTGAGAGAAAGATAAAAACATTTGACTGGACATTCTGCGCTGCTTTGGTGAACATCTTATCTCTGTCTACATTGTTAAGTTGCATTCTGTAAATGGTTAACATTTTTTTTAAATACAGTGCATTCGGAAAGTATTCAGACCCCTGGACTTTTCCCACATTTTGTTACGTTACAGACTTATTCTAATATTGATCAAAAATGTTTTTTTTCGACACCATCACTGCAGGGATGGTGCCTAGGTTCCTCCAGACATGATGCTTGGCATTCAGGCCAAAGAGTTCAATCTTGGTTTCATCAGACCACACATGGCCTTTAGATGCCTTTTAGCAAACACCAAGCAGGCTGTCATGTGCCTTTTTACTGAGGCTTCCATCTGGCCACTACCATAAAGGTCTGATTGTTGGAGTGCTGCAGAGATGGTTGTCCTTCTGGAAGGTTCTCCCATCTACACAGAAGAACTCTGGAGCCCTGTCAGAGTAACCATCGGGTTCTTGGTCACCTCCCCGACCAAGGCTCTTCTCCCCCGATTGCTCAGTTTGGCCTTTCAGACAACTCTAGGATGTCTTGGTGGTTCCGAACTTCTTCCATTTAAGAATGGAGGCCACTGTGTTCTGGTATCTTTCCCCAGATCTGTGCCTCCACTGACACACAGGTGTGTTTCTTTCCAAATCATGTCCAATCAATTGAATTTACCACAGGTGTACTCCAATCAAGTTGTACAAACATTTCAAGGATGATCAATGGAAATAGGATGTACCGGAGCTCAAATTCGTGTTGCATAACAAAGGGACTGAACAACTATGTACGCTAGGGTTTGGCGATGTTACAATGGTATCAGATATCGAAGATGATTGACAGCCATCGTCGATTTCAAATAGTCTGTAACACGCAGTAAAGAGCTGACCGGGCAGCCCACAGCAGGCCCTGCCAAATGGCATATTCCTTTGCTTTGGGCATGCATAACCTACATTTTGTTACAGCCTTATTCTAAAATGGATTAAATAAATAAAAATCGTCACCAATCTGCACACAATACTCTATAATGACAAAATGAAAACATCCTTTTAGAAATTCAAATAGAAAAACAGAAATGTCTTATTTGCACAATCATCTTGACCAGAAATGTTTGGTATGCGAGGACATTCAACAAAAATGCAGTACTGTTTAATATTGACTCATGACGACACCAGCCAAGTCTTCATAATCTCCAATGTCCCCAAACAAGTACACAGTCACTGAACCAAACAAGCATTGCTATGCAGAGCGGAAACAGATATACTCAAACAGACCTTGCTCAAGTTTTGCTCTGCCTTCCAAAGGTGGAAATAGCCATCCAGGGACACTGCACCAAGCTCCTGAGAGAAGGCAAAACAAGATAGTGTGTAGGTCCCCGTAAGTACAGGGCTATAGTACAACACAGATTTTTACTAGAGAACACAGGCTGTGGTTTGTCTCAGAGGTCTAGGAGGGAGGTATGTCTGACCTTGTGGTTGTTGTTGAAGGCCAGGGCGCGCACTTTGCAGTTGTAGGGGTTGGTGTATTCCTTGGGGATGTCCTCCAGGGCACGGTGGGAGATGTGGGAGTAGCAGGGGACCCCCTCTTCGTCCTGCTGTCTCATGGAGTGGCTCAGAACCACCTCAGACACCTCCCACAGCCCCATTGAACCATCCCGGGACCCTGAAGAACAGCAGCACATTGATTGGTTAGTTGATTTTATACAGAGACAATATTACACACATAAAAAACTATCGCAGATGAACAATGGTGTGAAGGTCTTCCTATGGCTTAGCAGTGTGTCACCTGACACAGCCATTCTGTCGCTGATCCACGCAATGGAGAAGATCCAATCTTTATGGCCATCCTGAAAAACAGAACTTGTTTCAATGTATGATCAGGCTTGCTTAGGCTGTCTCAGCCACCAGTGCTGTCCCACTTTGTGTAGCTCAGTACCAACACACCAAGAAGAGAGGGGAACCACTCACGTCCCCCACGCAGACGGGATCCAGGGTAGGAAGCCGGTAGACGGCCAGGCTGTTAGGGTTGTCTCCGCCGGTGGCCAACAGAGTGCCGGAGGGGTTAAGCTCGATGGCGTGGATCCCACAGCCTTGCTGGTCCAGCCCAGACACTGAGCCACTACCAGGGAGGAAGGGGGCCCCTATTGTACCCGCAACCCCCCCGGGGGCCCCTCCTCCGCCGTGTCGGTCCTTCAGCATTGGGATGCGGGTGATCTGCCCTGTCAGAACATCTGCCACAAATAGCTGGGGAGAGGAAGAAAGAAATCTGGTAAGAGAAAAAGTTAAATGGTCTGGAATCATTGGGGGTCGCATTTTTTTGGTTCATAATAGGTCAGTTCAAGGTTTTCCGGTTAACAGCAAATGTTTATACACTTTTTCCATTTTGAAAGAAGAAAGCAGAGTAGAGTAAAACAAGAGGCCAATGTCTCACCGTATTGCACTTGGTTCCACACACCACCTGGCGGTGGTTGAGCCACTGGGAGGCAAACACCTTGTTGAGGCGGCCAAGGGAGAACTCCCGCTCCTTGAGGATGCCCGGGAGGCGGCCAGCAGCAAAGCCCCGCAGGCTACGCTGGAGCCGCCACTCATGCTGCTGCTGCGGCCGAAACTCTCGGCCCCGGAGCGCACACACCACCGAGCACTGACTACGCCACCACTGCTGAGCGTGCCGGGACGAGGAGGACACACGCGTCCGCTTGCTCGCCGACTGGCACCAGGCCACCTGACGGAGGAGAGAGAAAGAGAGGAGAACAGTTAGTACAAGGCTTAAATTAAATGCACCAAGTAAATCAAGAACACTGACTATTTAGAACAAGGCCATTCCAAGTGAATATGGAACAAAATGTTCATTACATTTGCCATGCTCCTGCAATTCAATAAACAGTTGTATTTTAGGCTAGAGAACGTATCTTTGACAGTTTGACTTTATGTGCATGTGCTAACTGCAGCTCTTTGCTAGGTGTAGCAGAGATTACACTCGCTGTAGTAGGTGATGTGTATAGTGTTGAGTCAGCCACATTCATAAACACACTTTACTCAAAGCCAGTGGCATGTCGTTCGTTAGTAAAGATTGAAAAAAGTAAGGGGCCTAGACAGCTGCCCTGAGGAATTCCTGATTCTACCTGGATTATGTTGGAGGCTTCCATTAAAGAACACCCTCTGTGTACTGTTAGACAGTTAACTATTTATCCACAATATAGCAGGGGGTGTAAAGCCATAACACATACGTTTTTCCATCAGCAGATATTGATCATAATGTCAAAAGCCGCATTACGTCATGCCTAAATTTGCTAATCTTGCCAATGAAAAAAAAATATTAAAAGTAATTGGCAATATCAGTGGGTTTTGTGATGAATGAGCCATCTGATTTAATGAATGACAGAGCTGAGTTTGCCCTTTTGCCCAACATTTCATTTAAGGTGCTCCAAAGCTTTTACTATCATTCATCTTTGTTTCATAGAACAGTTAATTATTTCTATTCACCTTAGTCACATACTGCAAATTGAGAAATTATGTTTGCCAATCGGTTGTGCTGCCAGACTTATTTGCCATTCATTTTCCCTCATCCCTCTCAACCATACAATTTTTTAATTGCTCATCAATAGTAATTTCTTAAATGGGTGCATGCTTGTTAGTAACTGGAATAAGAAATGTCATACATATGTCAAGTGCAGTGTCTGCTTGCTCCTCATTACACACTACAGACCAACAAATATGAATTACATCAAAAAACAAAGAAATCACTATAAAACTTCTATGACCTCATACACTATATACTGGAACTTTATACCTTTCTGTTGATATCACGTGTGGTCCTCCCACTACAACTCGCCAGGAAAGCATGCAGTTTATTAGGCAACAGATGATAAGTTATCATCACAGGGTGGTGAAAGTGCAAGGTGATGAGCTTGATGCTCCTTTCCAATAAATATCGAGGGACTTATTCTGGTGACATCATCATCGATGCTTGGCTGCCTTTTGACAAATAAACAATCTTGCTATTTTTAATCTCATCATGTAGGCTCAACAGTGTGCAGATACAGTACCTCATCTGCGCGCTTTCAGCTAGAGCACACGTGCCAATACCAGAGGGGACACATGCTATATAAAGCTTTTTTTTATTTTTACGTGAGACAAACATCAGTAGAGTTGAAAATGCAATGGAAACCCATTGAACTTTTTTATTCAGTAGATGGGATTTGAACCGCAAAAGGTATTTTTATGTGCACTATGTCATCACGCACTGCCGTTTACCTGCAACAACTCTATTTAATGGAAACATCTCTGGCCGGAAACCGCGCATGTTGATTTGATGCAGATTTTAGAATATTTGCATGAAAATCTGTCACCAATTGGATGGAAACCTGGCTATTGAGAAGTTAACCTTTCTAACGATACACTTATATCTCAACCCGAATTGCGAGCAGAGCAGACTACAAAAATGTGAGTATCAATGAACATTGATTCTGGGAAATAATTCCTCAGTTTGTCGCACTTGGCATTGCGATACCAATAGAAGCATTTTAGCCAAAGACTGCTATACTTGCTGTTTAGTCTGCGTTTTTAAAATAACCATAAATAACCACAAAGCACAATTATATAAGGAATTGTCAACTCGTTCTCGTTCTGAGAAATAAGGTATGCTACTTGATTTCAACATGGACAGGCTAGCATGCTGTTCAAACAGTTGGAAACGGACAGACGGGTGTGTTCATAACAATTCAACTGTTCTGCCTTGTAAGCTAGAAAATAGATCCTAGTTGGCTAAACTTGAAATATAATGAATACATGGCTACCCACTAGCATGTGGGCTTGTGCTTGAGATATTGTTTATGAGACCTGTGTTAATTAAGCAATAAGGCCCGAGGGGTGTGGTATATGGCCATAAGGGCTGTTCTTATGCATGACGCAATGCGGAGTGCCTGGAAACAGCTCTTAGCCATAGTATATTGGCCATATACCACAAACACCCGAAGTGACTTATTGCTATTATGAACGGGTTACCAATGTAAATAGGGCAGTAAAAATTAGGGATGCACGATATATTGGTAAGCATATCGGAATCGGACGATATTAGCTAAAAATGCCAACATCGGCATCAAGCCCGATGTCTAATTCAACGAAGATGTGCAAAACCGATGTCAAAGCTGACGTGCATATGTATATAACGTAGGTAGATGACGTAATGACAACACAAAAAATATATATAGCTCTACACAGCATTCCTAACCTAGCCCACAATGTCTGCTGTGTGGATCGAGCAGTCAACAAGTCAAGCAGTCATTTGAAAGAGTAAGAAAATTTCAGCGAGACAACTTAAAGGCGAAATCCATTAAAGCCAAGATAATGGAATTCATTGCCCTTGAAAATGAACCGTTTTCTGTTGTGGAAGATGTTGGCTTTTGCCGACTGGACGAGCACTGGTACACCCTACCAAGTAGGCGCTATTTTTCAGATGTTGCTCTACTGGGGTTACAGCGATGTCAGCCCCATAAGCATTATGAGTCTGATAGCACAGTGGGTCGACGAGGATTTTGTACTGAGGTAAGCCGTATTGCATGCTCAAGAATGTGCCGGTTCTCATACCGCTGCAGCCATTTCAATGGCATTTGAGAACATGTTTGAAACATGAACACTCCGAGCTCCATTCGAACAACTGACTCGAGAAATAAGCTCAACTGCATCTGCAGCGGGCGTGATACCGTGTCATGGCATTGAAATGCCTGCTCAACAAAAATGCCAACAGACCATCGGGTTAAGTCGAAAGAGACTGAAAAAGCGATGCGGTTGCATTCTCTCTGAGCCTCTATTGTGTCACCACCATGGTCGATGCCAGGTACAAGGACCGCTACTTCGACGCAGACAAGAAACAGAGTTTACGTGAAATGTTAAAGACACAGCTGGACAAGATGGAAACGGACACAGTGACAGCGTGTACCGAGGAAGAGGCCACGGACAGAGCTGAAACTTCACTACTTGACATGCATGATGAAATCCTGGTTGAGACTAAACAAATGAACAACGAAACAGCACAGCAAGTAAGTGAAAGAAATAGGTTTTGATTATGTTTTACTGGTAATGAGGACATAGCTGCAGGCTGCATCACATCCGCAGTGATTGGGAGTCCCATAGTGCGGCGCACAATTGGCTTAGCGTCTTCCGGGTTTGGCCCAGGGTACGCGGTCATTGTAAACAAGAATTTGTTCTTACCTGACTTGCCTAGTTAAATAAAAGGTTACTTAAATATATTTAAGTTTTAAAAACGTAAATACCAAACAAAATAACTTTTGGGTCATTGTGTGTGCGTGTCAACTATTTAACTGAAATGGAATGCTTAAAAGCCCGGTAAAATTTAACATATCGTTATCGGTATCATTTTTTTGGGGCAAGGAAAATGTATATCGACCAAAACTTTAATATCGGTTCATCCCTAGTAAAAATACACTTTGTCATACCCGTGGTATACGGTCTAATATACCACAGCTTTCAGCAACTCAACATTCAGGGCTTGAACCACACAGTTTATAATTGTCTTTATACCATGGCATTGTTGAATACTTGTTCCTGATTGTCTTGAATAGTATTTTAGAGGACAGATTATTTCCCTATAAACACACTGTATATTTACAAGGTAGAATTCAATAGCTATAGTTCATTCTTACATGTTCTATTTTGAGCTGATTTTGAAAGCAAAAGTCAAATTGAAAACATTACTGATATTATGAAAATCGAATTCAACAATAGGACAGATGGTTTGGTTAGCAAAACTAGCAAGTTTGTTTGGTTACCTTGACAACTACTGTAGCTATCTATTAAACTTGCTAGCTCCTTCTGGCTCCCGAGTGGTACAGTCTAAGGCACCGCATCTCAGTGCAAGAGGAGTCACTACAGTCCTTTGTTCGAATCCAGGCGGCATCACAATTGGCCGCGAGTGTGAGTCCCATAGGGCAGCACACAATTGGCCCAGCGTCGTCTGGGTTTGGCCGTCATCGTAAATAAGAATGTGTTCATAACTGACTTGCCTAGTTAAATAGAAGTTTAAAAATTAAATAAAAACAGGTGTCATTCGTGCAGGCCAATTATATATTTGCTGAATTCAACTAACATGTCACCTTTGGATTTCTTGGTCGTCAATTCATACTTGCATTGTTGTAACATAGGAACTAACAGTGTTATTACTTGGACATTAATGCAGTATGGGCTTTGTATGTGGTCGTGGTACATCAACATGGGAACACGATGCCGGATGTGGCACTGAATTTGGGGGCAATACTTTAACAACTCTTTTTACATACATTTTAATTCACAAAAATGTTTGCCTAACCAACCACATGGATATAGTCTAAAATAAGAACTGAATTGAGTTTAACGCAACTATATTCGGTATACAACATATGACTTAACCACCCTTATCCAGTCGAATAGGACATAACCTAGCTAAAATTCCTATGATTTTACACAGCTACTGATATTGTATTCCATTCTCAGAATGATTATTCTATATAGATTTCCATCCATCCCCTACGATCCAATATTACATCCCGTGCTTAGGAAAAAGCATTAGTGGTTGTAGGCCTAGGGCCTAACCAGAAACACTCACACACGTCTAATTTAACTAGCTAACTAATTTAGCTAGCTAACCAGTTAGAGAAACGGTCCATGTAATAAAAAAAGACAGTCAAACGACACAACTTTTAAAATAGAAACATGAACTAACATAAGCTAAGCACACTGGCCAGTGAGCTAGCTAACGTTAGCCATGGCATTCTAGCTAGTAACACGGATTGAGTTCCTTAGGAAGCTAAAGTTAATGTTACTAATAGTTATCTAGTTACTGTAACGTTACACTTTAAAAAAATGGACGTGCTTTTTTTAATCTGCGTGGCGTTAGCTATCGAGCTAAATTCGCTACGAATATGTTAGTAGTTAGCTAGCTCAACCAGTCAAGGCAAAGTGGTAACGTTAGCTAGCCAACTAGGCTAACCAAGATTTGCTCGAATGGCTAACGGCAATTGACTGAAACACCAGTCTGTTTCCTCATACCTGTTGTTGTTGGTCCTTGGACTCCCCTGCCTTCCTTTTCCTGCTAACTGTTTTTCTCGCCATAATCTGACACACACAAATCCCTCACCCACATGGAGGCCAAATAATGACGCTAAGTACTGGGTCATATAATGGCGATAAGCTATTTTGTTGTCTTGCTCGGAGTGTAGCAGCGCCCGGCGACGTGGAAGGACGATCACATAAGGGTGAGGTTGACGAGCTAGCTTCCCTTCCACTCCGGCCTCCGAAACTCAAACTCTAGCTACGCGCGTAGATTAGCTTGTAACCTACTAAAATGTGTTTCGGTCGAGGAGCCAAAATATGAGACTCCCCTACAGTACAAATCGATTTTTATATTTTATCCAATTGTTCTTTCTTTACAAATCGCGTCACCAACGGCAACAACATTCTGCCGCGCGCAGCCGCAGTCAAGTTAAACATCAACAAAAACAAGGTCGAACGTGCACGTTTACGATAAAGCGTGCGCGTTCACGAACCATTTGTCATTGGCGTCATATTTATGCTTCCGAACTCTTTGCTCCAATGATTTATTGAAAAAGCACAATATTTTTTCAATTCAGAGTTCATGCAAACATCAAATGCATGAGACTAACAGATTACATTGATCGTGCCAAAATAAATGTGCATCACATAGAATATATTGTAATATTTCCTGGACAGGTAATCCCCCCAAAAAACTATAGAGAAGTCACTCTGTAACAGGCTGACAACACCCCTTGCGTCGCGTGCGCGAGCGTTGCAACATAAATTTAGAAATCTATATTATTAAATTATTGTGCCAACGAACATCTGCGTTGCCAAGGGCTAACACTATTCCACTAACCCAAACCAGCTGTGCCCGTGCGCCATCGTGCATAAATCAAATCAAATCAAATTTTATTTGTCACATACACATGGTTAGCAGATGTTAATGCGAGTGTAGCGAAATGCTTGTGCTTCTAGTTCCGACAATGCAGTAATAACAAGTAATCTAGCTAACAATTCCAAAACGACTGTCTTGTACACAGTGTAAGGGGATAAAGAATATGTACATAAGGATATATGAATGAGTGATGGTACAGAGCAGCATAGGCAAGATACAGTAGATGGTATCGAGTACAGTATGTACAAATGAGATGAGTATGTAAACAAAGTGGCATAGTTTAAAGTGGCTAGTGATACATGTATTACATAAGGATACAGTCGATGATATAGAGTACAGTATATACGTATGCATATGAGATTAATAATGTAGGGTAAGTAACATTATATAAGGTAGCATTGTTTAAAGTGGCTAGTGATATATTTACATCATTTCCCATCAATTCCCATTATTAAAGTGGCTGGAGTTGAGTCAGTGTCAGTGTGTTGGCAGCAGCCACTCAGTGTTAGTGGTGGCTGTTTAACAGTCTGATGGCCTTGAGATAGAAGCTGTTTTTCAGTCTCTCGGATTGATCATATTTTCACTAATCCTGCTGAGCTTTGCTCCAAAGAAATATCAGTTCCCACTGGCTGTAATGACCATAACATTGTGGCAATAACAAGGGAAAGCCAAAGTGCCAACGGTTGGGCCTAAAGTAATACAGTGGGGAGAACAAGTATTTGATACACTGCCGATTTTGCAGGTTTTCCCTACTTACAAAGCATGTAGAGGTCTGTAATTTTTATCATAGGTACACTTCAACTGTGAGAGACAGAATCTAAAACAAAAATCCAGAAAATCACATTGTATGATTTTTAAGTAATTAATTTGCATTTTATTGCATGACATAAGTATTTGATCACCTACCAACCAGTAAGAATTCCGGCTCTCACAGACCTGTTAGTTTTTCTTTAAGAAGCCCTCCTGTTCTCCACTCATTACCTGTATTAACTGCACCTGAACTCGTTACCTGTATAAAATACACCTGTCCACACACTCAATCAAACAGACTCCAACCTCTCCACAATGGCCAAGAGCAGAGAGCTGTGTAAGGACATCAGGGATACAATTGTAGACCTGCACAAGGCTGGGATGGGCTACAGGACAATAGGCAAGCAGCTTGGTGAGAAGGCAACAACTGTTGGCGCAATTATTAGAAAATGGAAGAAGTTCAAGATGACGGTCAATCACCCTCGGTCTGGGGCTCCATGCAAGATCTCACCTCGTGGGGCATCAATGATCATGAGGAAGGTGAGGGATCAGCCCAGAACTACATGGCAGGACCTGGCCAATGACCTGAAGAGAGCTGGGACAACAGTCTCAGAGAACACCATAAGTAACACACTACGCCGTCATGTATTAAAATCCTGCAGCGCACGCAAGGTCCCCCTGCTCAAGCCAGCGCATGTCCAGGCCCGTCTGAAGTTTGCCAATGACCATCTGGATGATCCAGAGGAGGAATGGGAGAAGGTCATGTGGTCTGATGAGACAAAAATAGAGCTTTTTGGTCTAAACTCCACTCGCCGTGTTTGGAGGAGGAAGAAGGATGAGTATAACCCCAATAACACCATCCCAACCGTGAAGCAATGAGGTGGAAACATCATTCTTTGGGGATGCTTTTCTGCAAAGGGGACAGGACTACTTCATCGTATTTTTCTTATTTCGTGGTATCCAATTGTTTAGTAGCTGCTATCTTGTCTCATCGCTACAACTCCCGTACAGGCTCGGGAGAGATGAAGGTTGAAAGTCATGCGTCCTCCGATACACAACCCAACCAAGCCGCACTGCTTCTTAACACAGCACGCCTCCAACCCGGAAGCCAGCCGCACCAATGTGTCGGAGGAAACACTGTGCACCTGTTAGCGCGCACTGCGCCCGGCCCGCCACAGGAGTCGCTGGTGCGCGAGGAGACAAGGATATCCCTACCGGCCAAACCCTCCCTAACCCAGACGGCGCTAGGCCAATTGTGCGTTGCCCCACGTACCTCCCGGTCGTGGCCGGTTATGACAGAGCCTGGGCGCAAACCCAGAGTCTCTGGTGGCACAGCTGGCGCTGCAGTATAGCGCCCCTAACCACTGCGCCACCCGGGAGGCCCGACTTCACCGTATTGAGGGGAGGATGGATGGGGCCATGTATCGCGAGATCTTGGCCAACAACCTCCTTCCCTCAGTAAAAGCATTGAAGATGGGTCGTGGCTGGGTCTTCCAGCATGACAACGACCCGAAACACACAGCCAGGGCAACTAAGGAGTGGCTCCGTAAGAAGCATCTCAAGGTTCTGGAGGGGCCTAGCCAGTATCCCAACCTGAACCCAATAGAAAATCTTTGGAGGGAGCTGAAAGTCCGTATTGCCCAGCGACAGCCCCGAAACCTGAAGGATCTGGAGAAGGTCTGTATGGAGGAGTGGGCCAAAATCACGGCTGCAGTGTGTGCAAACCTGGTCAAGAACTACAGGAAACGTATGATCTCTGTAATTGCAAACAAAGGTTTCTGATACCAATTATTAAGTTATGCATTTCTGATGTATCAATTACTTATGTCATGCAATAAAACGCAAAATTAATTACTTAAAAATCATACAATGCGATTTTCTGGATTTTTGTTTTAGATTCCGTCTCTCACAGTTGAAGTGTACATATGATAAAAATGACAGACCTCTACATGCTTTGTAAGTAGGAAAACCTGCTAAATTGGCAGTGTATCAAATACTTGTTCTCCCCACAGTATATAAGAGATCATACAAAATGTTTTGATGATGTAAAACATGTATGTTGGTCTGATGTGTACGAGGAAGTGATTCCAGATGCAACACTTAAAGTATTTCTAAAATTATTCATGCCAGTTGTTGACAAAGCATGCACCTGTTAAGAAATTAACTGTGGGGCCTCCTGAGTGGCCCAGCGGTCTAAGCCACTGCATTGCAGTGCTTGAGGACATCACAATTGCCATAAAAGTTTGCTTATCGACCTGTCCCCAAATTAATATAGTTGGTTCAGAGTTCGTTTTGATATTTCAACCTGCTTGTCCTGATCACATCTGGTGCGCGAGCGGTCTGGTCAGCATGTTAGGCAGAATGAGTCATTCTGTCAATGAAAGGGATATTTGGTCAATAAAATAAACAATCATGGCATCAAAAGCCTGCAGTTTCACATTACCACAGGTATCAACCAATGAAGTGCTCAAAGCGTTCATGTGCTTACCTGAGGAAAAGTCACCTGGGCTCGATCTCATTGACAAAAAACGACTGACTAGCAGCACCCTATATTGCAGCGCTAATTAAGCTTATTTTTAACCTCCCATTACTCAAGGGAAAGTTTCCTAGATGAATGGAAGCATGCAAAATTGTGTCCAATTCCAAAAGACAAAAAAAAATGACATTTTAGTGTATCAAAAAGTAGCCTACTGCCGTCATTTAGTAAGATTTTGGAAGTGCTTCTACACCTGCATTGCTTGCTGTTTGGGGTTTTAGGCTGGGTTTCTGTACAGCACTTTTGAGATATCAGCTGATGTACGAAGGGCTATATAAAAATAAATTTGATTGATTTGAAGTAATTGTCAGTAACCATGTATGGGAGTATATAGAACAAATGAAAATGCTCAAAGCCTACCAGCATGCATACCGTACGGATCACTCGACTGCAACAGCTCTGGTTGATTTAACAGATCAATAACTTAGGGCCTGGTTGCATAAAACATCTTCAGTGTATCCCTTAAGGATTTACCTCAAGGAATAATTTCCCCTTACCTAGGGGAATTGTTTAAGGCGGTTGCATAGGGCCGCGCAAACGTTTTCCTTAGGTAATGGCATACTTAAGGGGTTTTACAGTAGTTTGAAGGCATGTATGGCAGAAATTCTCTGGTTACCACGATTCACTGTATGAAGGTGATCTCGTCAAATAAAATCACATTTATTTTAGGAGATCACAAAATAGAACTTCTACATTCAAGACAGGATGTTTCTTGGAGTTACTTTTTTCTCAACTAGTTTCTATTACTTTCTAGCATGTCAGGTGAGCTTACATAGTAGGTAGCTTGCGAGCTAGCCAGGTAGCCATGGATTGTGCACATTCCATTGTTTAGCTAAGTAGCTAGCTAGCTATACACCTAGCTTTCTGGTAGATATTTTCCATTTGCAAACAGGGCAGAGGAAAGCAACATTCAACTCCAAAAATGATATTTAAATTGACACCCATACTGAATGAAGCACTTAAGGGACCTCGTGGGCACCCTTAAAATTTTCCACTTAATTTAAGAGGGAAATTAGCTGTAAAATGTTGTACTTGCTGTATACAAATGTTTTCCCTCTGGTGCTATCCAAATATATGGCAACCATGTTTGCTGATGATACCACTGTATGTAACAGGCAATTCTGTAGGGCTGTTGAAAGAGGCTCTTGAAGCTGACATAAGTATTTCAAATTGGATAACCCAGAACAAATGAGTGCTAAATATAAAGGAAACCAAGGCAATGCTAATATGTACGAAGAGGAGAAGGAAGACGCTACCCTCCTTACAGCTGACAGTTGGCGGACACCAATAGAAGAGGATTTAGAGACACGGCTGTTTGTTGTTTAGCAGCACACGGTCTCTCTTGTTCATCACACATTTCACAGCTCTGCAACAAAATCAGAACCTCGTGTATTCACAGCATTGTGAAATATATGCCAGAGCAAATTTTAAAACAAACCTCAAGCTCTCATCCATAGTCAAATTAACTACTGTACTGCTCTATCATCTGGAGTAATGCAAGTGTTGGTGACCTAAACAGACTGCAGATAGCGCAAAATAAGGCAGCCAGAATGGTTCTATAATGTGGTTACAAGAGGTCTTCCAAAGAGTTACATAATGCACTCAAATGGCCGACAGTCAAGGAACTGACAGAAAATACACAAATCCTTTTTCATTAAATTAACCACTGAAAGACCTACCGGTATATAGTATAAATTGAATATGGTGAAAGACAAACGCTGTCGTAACACAGAGCAGAACCTTGGTCTCCTTTAGACCACCAAACCCCAAATTAGAGCTGGGCAAGATAGCTTTTAGTTTCAGGGCAGTAAAGACCTGGAACGTCTTGCCAGAATGTTCCAAAAACTTGCCAAGTAGTTGTTTTAAGAGATTAATTCACAAATGTCTTGAACAACTGAAGTTGGTCTTAGAGGATATTGTAATATGTTATGTTTAAATTCATATATGCACATGAGGTTCTGGGGGGTCGGGGGGTGTATTATGTATAACTCGTATTATGTATAGGTAATGGCAATGTGAGATCCTAATAAAAATGTTAAAAACTGTTAGAGCCCTCTAGATTGATGATGAATTGAAAAACTGCATGGTTCAAAGAAATTATGCCTAAAAGGTGGCAAAGAAGTCAGGCTGCTCAGCTGATTGGTTGACATAATTTAAATTGAGAAATGTTGACTAAACTTAACAAAAAAATGAAATTATATTACAAAACCAAGATAAATGACATAAAACACAATGGAAAAAGACTTGAGTACCTGATATCATGGGCAGAAAGCCAAATTAATCTCCATCGTTCATTGAAGTTGATGGGTCATTTCTAACAAAATCTTTCAATATTACCAATCACCCAAGTGGTGCAGCAGTCTAAGTCACGCAGTCCCTGGTTCGAATCCACGCTGCATCACATCCGGCTCTAATTGTCCCAGCGTTGGCCGGGGTAGGCTGTCATTGTAAATAAGAATGTGTTCTTAACTGACTTGCCTAGTTAAATAAAAAAACATTGAAATATATGTATGTATATATATATATATTTCAATTACTATTTCACTAGGAAAGTGAAATGACAACATTTTATTTTTGTATAAAATATCTAATAATGAAAGAATTTGGTCAAGTTAATGTGGGAGGTGGAAAAACAATTGTTATCCATAAGCTGCCAGGTATAGTACAACATTACAACATTGATGGGATACTATTGAAAATGGTAGCAGACTGAATTTCCAACCATATTTGCTATATCTTTGGCTAAAGCTTAAATGTGTGTGTGTCCACAGGCGTGGAAGGAAGCTAAAGTAATTCCACTGCCTAAAAATAGTAAAGCACAATTTGCTGGCTCTAACAGCTGCCTGCTCTTAGTAAACTGATGGAGAGAATTGTGTTTGCTATTTTTCAGAGAACAAATTAACTGACTTTCAGTATGCATATAGAGAAGGGCACTCAACTTGTACTGTTCTGACTCAGATGACAGATGATTGGTTAAAATACATGGATAATAAGATGATAGTTGGAGCTGTATTGTTAGATTTAAGTGCAGCTTTTGATGTTAATGATCATAAATTGTTATTGAAGAAACTCACTTGCTATGGCTTTACATCACCTACCATCAAATGGTTGGAGAATGATTTATGCAATAGAACCCAGTGTTCTTCAATGGAAGCTTCTCTAACAGCAGATATGTACAGTGCGGTGTCCATTAAGAGTAACAGCCCAAGGCAACTGTCCTATCTATTTTTACAATTGATTTGCCACTGGTCTTACACAAAGCTAGAATGACTATGTATGTGAATGATTCCATTACATTTCATCACCCAAAGTCAGTGAGCTCATTGACATTCTAAATAAGGAATTACAGCCAGTCACAGAATGGGTGATAATAATAAACGGGTCTTAAATACAACTAAAAGCATTGTATTTGGTTTAAAACATTCTAAGACCTACACCTCAACCATTGAGCAAGTTGAGGAAGCTAAACTCCTAGGTATAACATTGGAAGCTATATTAACATGGTCAAGTCATATTGACAAAGTGGTTCTGAAGTTGTTTAAAAAATATATATATATACATGTTCTGTTTTTTGGCACAACAATAACTTGTACTAGCTGTTCAGGCTCTGGTCTTGTCCCATCTTAATTACTGTCCGTTAATATGGTAAAGTGCAGCAAAAGAAAGACCTCGAAAAGCTACTGCTGACTCATAACAGAGCAGCACACCTTGCCGTTAACTGCACATACAGAACTAACATGCATGCCAGTCTTTCTTGGTTGAGGGTTAATGAGAGATTAAGTGCTTCTCTACTAGTTTTTATGAGATGTAGTAATGTAATGAATATTCCAGATTGTCTGCATAATGAAATAAAATTCAGCTCAGACACCCATACATTCTCCACAAGATATTTACATTTAAGCCATTTAGCAGACACTCGTCCAGAAGGATTTACAGCATTCATCTTAAAATAGCTGGGTGAGACAACCACATATCACAGTCATAGTAAGTACACAATGAAGTAGCTATCAGCAAAGTCGGATATAGTAAGGGGGAAAGATTCAAGTGCGTGTTAGTTCACAAAAGGCTTTTGGAAATATAACACTCAACAAAAATATAAAAACGCAACAACTTCAAAGATTTTACTAAGTTACAGTTCATATAAGGAAATCAGTCAATTGAAACAAATTCTTTAGGCCCTAATCAATGGATGGGAATACAGATATGCATATAAAAAAGAAAGGAGGACCAAGGCACTCTTCATATAATTGATTAAAATGCCTTTATTAGTATGGCACGTTCAATAGAAACAAAGTTTTTTTTAAAAACCGACACGTTTCGGCTGCATAGCCTTCGTCAGGGAGTACAAAAAAAAGGAATACAAAGCTTTTCAATTAGCCCTAATTGAAAGAGGGAGTGGTTACACAATTGGACACACCTAGTAAGCAATACTATACACATTAAAAGGTGAAATACTGTAGCTATGTTATCATAAAAATACAACTCCAAACTAGAAGTATCAGAACACTAAAAGATAGTTCTAACCTTACATAGGACTGGGAGAGGTGTCAAGAATAAAAAAGCTATATATTCCATAGTACACTAGAACACAGCAAAACATGAACAACAGTCGAACCATAGCTGAGGGCAATTGAGCAAAATGTCCACTAGATGACAGCAAATGGACCCATCACGACCCTACAGGAAGGGTGAGAAATCCATATCTTCATTTAAACCAGGGTATTTAGGTACCTGTAGTTTGTAAATCCCAAAACTTTCCCTTTGGTTTAACTGTTTAAGACGGTCCCCTTTTCTAATAGAGGCCGGAATATGATCAATACCCATAGCTTGTAGGGAGGCAGGGTTGCCATGGTGTAGGGACTTGTAGTGCCTTGCCATGGGGTAGTCTTCATTACCTACCCGTATGGCATACTTGTGTTCCGCTAAGCGGTCTTGAAGGCGTCTCTTTGTCCGTCCAATGTAGAACACCTTGCACTGTAGACATTCCAATCTATAGATGACATGAGTGGTTTTACAGTTAATGAAATGCTTGACGTAATACTCAATTTTAGAAGCTGTGTCAACAAAATACTTCTGTGCAATATTACTGCAATGGTTAAATTTAAAAGAGCCCTTGGGTTTGTGGTCAAGACAAGTTTTTTGAGTCACCCGGAAGATAACTGTGGACTAATTTGTCATTTAGGGTAGGACATCTCTTAAAGCTTATGACTGGTGGCTCAGGAAAGACTTGGCTTAGTAGCGTATAACTTTGGATGATTCCCCAATTATTTGAATGAATCTTTTAATGCTCTCTGCTTTTGAGAGCATGCTTATGTAACAAAATACAATCTCTCTGATGTATCACGAGGCTCTCCCCTTCGCAACAAGTTCTCTCTGTCAAGTAATCCAGCCCTTATACCGGCATCTTTCAGGACCTGAACGCTGTAGCACTGATTCAAGAAGCGATTCTCCAATCCAGCAGATTTGACACTGTAGTCTGTTTCCTGATTGCAAATTATGTGGACTCTTTGGAATTGGCCACATGGAATGTTTTCTTTTAGCCTTTTGGGGTGAAAGCTGTCTGCCCTCAGAATGGTATTCCCATCTGTAGGCTCCCTAAAGATTGATGTGTGCAAATAAACTTTGTCATTTTTACTAATGCCGAGGTCCAAACAATGAATGTTATCCTTGCTGTACTCCATAGTTAGTTTGATGTTAGGGTTGATGTTGTTAAGGTATTGGTGGAAGGAAATAAGTTCATCTTCTGAGCCGGACCAAAACAGGCAAACATCATCAATATGGAGTCCCCACCATATAATCCGGTCAAAGAAATGGTTATTAGAAGGATCCAAAATGAAGTCATTTTCCCATTTACAAGCCAGCGTAGGAAGGGCGGTAGCTACCATGGCACACCCTTTGACCTGTTTAAAGATACGGTCCTGAAAGATGAAGATGTTATGATTAAGAGTCCATTCAGTCAGTGAGACAATGAATTCTGATCTCAGTCTCAGGTCGGGTACTCAAGAAATGGTGCATAGCTGCCAAACCTTGTTCATGCTCAATGGTGGTGTATAGAGACTCCACATCCATGGGGACTAAAAAGGAAGCTGTACCTATACTGTTCAACTCCTTAATTTTGTTCAACACATCTGTGGTATCTTGAAGATGGGCTGGGAGTGACGTCAGAAAAAGCTTAAAGTAATCAATGTACTTAGAGATGGGTTCTGTCAGACTTTCATTACAAATAATGACTGGTCTGCTGGGGGATTTAACATTTTTGTGGACCTTTGGAAGAAGGTAAAAAGAAGCCATACTGTCCTTGAAAATAAATCTGAACTCATTGTCTGAAATGTAGCCATTCTCCTTAGCTTCTGTGAGGATCCCTTTCAATTCTGTTTTTAGGTCCTCGTTAGGGTTGAAGGTAAGAGATTGGTAGAATTCATCATTGTCTAATTGACGGTAGACTTCTGTCACATATGTCTTTACTCCACACTACTGTAGGTTAGAACTACTTTTTAGTGTTCTGATACTTCTAGTTTGGAGTTGTATTTTTAATGATAACATAGCTACAGTATTTCACCTTTTAATGTGTATAGTATTGCTTACTAGGTGTGTCCAATCAATTGTAACCACTCCCTCTTCCAATTAGGGCTAATTGAAAAGCTGTTAAAAAGAGGACCGTGTATTCCTTTTTTTTGTACTCTGATGAAGGCCATGCAGCCGAAACGCGTCGGTTTTAAAAAAAAAACGTTTTTCTATTGAATGTGCCATACTAATAAAGGCATTTTAATCAATTATATGAAGAGTGCCTTGGTCCTCTCTTTTTGATGACCAATTTACCCCTTTTACCAAAGAGCACCTTAATCTACCAAAATGTACTATTGTGTACCTTAGTAGCGCTTCCCTCCCTCTTTCTACAGATATGCATATGTTGGTCACAGATACCTTAATAAAAAAGGGGCTTCACAAAGGGCCTCAGGATCACATCACAGTATTTCTGTGTTCGTTGTCCGTAGCTTATGCCTTCCCATACCATAACTCCACCGCTACCTTAGGGAACTCTGTGCACAACATCAGCAAGCTGCTTGCCCATACGACACCATCTGCCGGGTACAGTTGAAACCGGGATTCATCCGTGAAGAGCACACTTCTCCAGCATGCCAGTGGCCTTCGAAGGTGAGCCTTTGACCATTGAAGTCGGTTACGACACCGAACTGCAGTTAGGTCAAGACCCTGGTGGAGGACAACGAGCATGCAAAGGAGCTTCCCTGAGACGGTTTCTGACAGCTTGTGCAGAAATTCTGGTTGCTGGTCTCAAACGAACCCGCAGGTGAAGAAGCCGGATGTAGAGGTTGTGGGCTGGCGTGGTTACATGTGGTCTGCAGTTGTGATGCCGGTTGGACATACTGCCAAATTCTCTAAAACCGCATTGGAGGCAGTTTATGGTCTAGAAATGAACAGTAAGTTCTCTGGCAACAGCTCTGGTGGACATTCCTGCAGTCAGCATGTCAATTGCACACTCCCTCAAAATATCTGTGGCAATGTGTTGTGCGACAAAACTGCACATTTTAGAGTGGCCTTCCATTGTCCCCAGCACAAGGTGCACCTGTCTAATGACATGCAGTTTAATCAGCTTCTTGATATGCCACCCCTGTCAGGTGCATGGATTATCTTCGCAAAGGAGAATTGTTCACTGACAGAGAGAAATAAGCTTTTTGTGCGTATGGAACATTTCTAGGATCTTACATTTCAGCTCATGAAACCGACCTGTTGCATTTATATATTTGTTCAGAATACATGTTTTTTTGGGGAGGTTCTGTGGGATTATTTAAGATACTCTTTGAAGAGATAGACAGGGACTCTTCTGTCCTAGATTCAGGGGGAAGCTGGTTCCACCATTGGGGAAAGAGGACAAAGAGGAGTTTGAACTGGGTTGAGTGGGAGCTGCCCTCCCAAAGGGGTGAGGGGGTCAAGAGATCAGAGGTGGCAGAACAGAGTACTCGGGTAGGTTTTGAGCAGAGCCTGAAGGTAGGGAGGGGCAGTTCCTCTTGCTGCTCCATAAGCAAGTTCCAATGGTCTTCTAGTGTATGCAAATTTTGACTGGAATCCAGCTGAATGTGCAGAGGAGCGGGGTGACATGGGAGAATTTGGGTAAGTTGAATCCCAGGCAGGCTGCAACATTCTAAATAAATTGCAGGGGTTTGATGGCACAAGCAGGGTGCCCAGCCAACAGCGAGTTGCAGTAGTCCAGATGGGAGATAAGTGTCTGGATTAGGACTTGCGCCGCTTCCTGTGTGAGGTAGGGTCATACTCTGCGGATGTTGTAAAGCATGAACGAGTCACTGCTTTGATTTTGGTAGAGAACGGCAGGGTGTTGTCCAAGGTCACGCCTTGATTCTTTGTACTCTGGGATGGGGACACTGGAGTTGTCACCATGAGACTCCCCAAGAGATGGTGAGACTCCCCAAGTCCAAAACAAATTCACGGCAATGCACAGTATTATACAGAGCCATGATGATCGCATCGAACTCCATTCCATCTCCAATTTCGAACAACAAAATTACCTTAACTGCAGAGACTGTGATGGGACATGTTTTATTGTATTGTTTGTATTATATTTTTGTTGTATTGTTTAAATATCATTGTATTTTACATTTGTGTGAATGTCCATGTCTACAAGTGTACCAATGTTTTGTTACTTGTCATGTGTGTTTTGTGCACCCCAGGAAGAGCAGCTGCTGCAAAAGCGAATGGGGTTCCAAATCAACTACTGGTGCTTGCCTGTTCATGTCACTGCAACGTTACACAAGCCCTTGATCAGGACTCTCAGAACCATTACATTACACAAAACATTGGACGAAGGCATCTTCTGTATGGGGGAGTTGTGTTAAGAGCCCCGACATTCTGTCTCAATGTTAACACGCGTTGCGAGCGGTACGGTTTTGGAAGCATAAACACCTCATCTTTCATATTAGCGAGAAATAATTTTCAAAAAAATAAAAAGACCTGCACACTTTTATAAGGTTATGGCTAGTGTTCCCATACAGCCATTTTTCCTGTGAACACCACTGTGCTAATTAGCTATCTCCGGACAGCTGTGTGTAAGCGTTAGGATGCGTGTTTTCACTGAAAAATACTGTCAGCTGCAACTGTGTTGAACGTGGTTGAAAACAGTCTGCAGTAGTTGTGCATTTTGCAAATATATTTTTGATGTGATATGAAAGAGGGATTTATGTTAATAGAAGAGTACCACAATTGAGAATCGATTCATGTTTAGAGGGAATATTTGGATGCTTTGGCTTCCAGAGCCATTTCGTCTTTAAACAGAACATGTAAGGTCCTTGGACTATAAGGAGTTATGTTATGCTCCTTTAGTCCAACATTAGGCTACGTTACACAAGAGAATAGTGACTAGACCATACAGGGGTCAGGGTTGTGAAAGGTGATCAGTCTGAGGCAACCTCTGCTGCCTTGGAACAGTTGAGCAACTGGTCACGACCTGCAAATAAAATACATAATCTAGTCTGATCACAAGTCTATATTCCCAACAGTGTCAAGATCAGGAATAGTAAAATAAACATGGTATATTAAGGAAGCACACAGGAAATACAAATATAGGTCATGGCCTACATTGTCATGCCATGGCTTTTAGCCCACGTTCAGCTTAGTTCCATTTAAGTCTAGTTCTCTTTGGTGTTTCCTGAGTCCCAGTCTGTCGGTGCTGTCAAACAAACTCATTGTCACTCATTATCATGCCTAATGTTTGGCTTGACAATGACAGCATTGGATTTGGCAATATAACAAAAACAGATCTGAGACCAGGCTACAGTACTTGTGGTGTTCACAGGTCCTAGAAGACTGGTTACTTAGTTGTAAGCAGTATGGTTATTACTCAACTCAGTTGCTCAATAGGCAAAGTCTAGCTGTAACCGTATTGCTTTCACCTATACAGCTTAGAGATCTCTGTGAACACAAAAAGTAATTTTACACTCTGGCATTTTCAAAATAGAACCAGACATGGAACAAAACCGTTATATGCTCTGTGATGTCACAGTAATGGTATATGAACAGAACAGCTCTGATCTGCTTTGACAGACAGCAGAAATATGGCTCCATTGTTTTTTTCTGCTGACCACACCACTGAAAGTTTTTTGCCATTACTCATAATGCTCAGGGAACAATCATCTCTTTGCATTGTCGTCGCTTCACCATTGTGCTGCTGTACACACTAAGTGAGAAACACCCCAATCTATGAAATATTGATAATTTCTAATCTGCTTGAGTACTAACAAATTCATTGTTTTCCAATAACCATGGACAAAACAACCCATACACCTTATAAATAGTAACAGCCACACCATTGAAAAGATGTGTACATTTAATCACATTGAAGAATTGCCAAATGATTCAGGAGTAAACTGACATTTTTTAAATCACATTTCAGGGGCTACCAGGAACACAACTCCTTATTTTTATAATTTAAGACATCAAAATCCAGATGTCATATCAGACCCACACTTCAAGTCTCTCACTGACTCCGAGGCTTACTACAAAACCAAGATCTCAAGTTAAGATTAGACCCAATAATGTCCACAATACAGAAAGCAGGCCAGCAATATTTTTTTCCCCTCAACCATCACCATGTTCCATGTGGCTTGGCATCTTATAATACCAGAAAGCCCCTTCGGTCTGCTCTCCTCTACCACTCTCAGATGCAGACGCACACACACGTATTGCCAACATATTATCAATACAAAGATCAAACTCCACAGATCGTATGCTCTCAATAACAGATCCTTCTTATAATAGTAGGCCTATGTGATAATGTAAATCTGCAACAATTGATTTGTACATGTCTTCTGGTAGAACTAGGTACAACCTCAGAGGTAAGTGCCAATTTTCAGTCACATTCCCCTGTAGTGCATTCAACTTCTCAGCTCTGAATCTTAAAATCAAATGTTAATGTTGTAATTTGTCACGAGATCCTCTTGATTACCAGAGAGATCAAGACTGTTGTATTCTAAAGACATTGGTCATTACACTAGGCAAGTAATCATGAAGCTTGAATCGACTGGCTGCTTGGTTGGGAGAGGAAAGCAGCTTTCTGCACACAAGATTCAAACATTAAATGGAGAGCATCATGGCACTTCAAAAATCACCTGTAGACTCATACACACAGGTCAATAAAAAAGGGTTGATGCAAGGTGAAAACATAGCTATATGAAATGCAATTATAAAATCAAATAAATCACCCTAATGAATTTGGTTAATCATTTAACTGACAAGCTGTTTGATCTTCTGACCCGTTCTTGGAATATTTGCCAGTCCGATTCCTATGCACGACACCAGGCAAAGAGGCAAAAACACTTTCAGATCAGCATGAATGTGTGTTACAAAGATCACAATCATAGTTGATAGCAGAGCCTGATCTTCAGTAATGAGGGGAGTAAATGACAGCAGACAATTAAATCAAATGTTTTTTTTTTTACAGATTTCCTCCTCCAGTGAGTGTCTCCAGCAAAGGCAATCTGTCATTTTGGGAGTTACTCACTGCTTAGACCCAAGGTTTACTGGGTCCCAAAAATATGCCAGTCAGTCACACATTATAAAACATATTGCACAAAAGTTTAGGTTGCAAAAACAATTATTTTTTTCCAGCTCTCTGTCCAGTCTGAATCAAAACCAAAAGGGACCATTTCAAAGCACCACTTACATCCTAGTGCTTGCTTCTCATACAAGGTTCTCATTTTAGATCATATTTCATCTCTTTATTACTAAAAATGTCAGTGTAATTTTAAATAAGTCAATATCTATGTTGGCGAGGTGTGTGTGTGTGTGTCTGTACAGTTTGTCACACTTCTCTGTGCCAGTGAGTGTTTGTATGTGTTTGGACATGTTTCCTGCAAAATAATTTGACCACCTCTTCTCCACTGGTCTTGCAGTCCGTTCCAGTGCAGGACGAGCCAACGGGCAGTAGTATCAGTTATGTTATTATTACTTTTAAGGTTTGTTAATGCAGTTCCTAAAACAGAAAGCAAAGAAAGAATCTCTATACAAGGACTCAGGAAACAATAACAATGTGTGTCCTTTTGAACAAACGGACAAATTAACAAGCAAAACGACAGCAGAGAAAAGATGAGGAAGATCGGTGAACGCCAGTCGCGGGAACAGAGGGGGCACTTCTTGAACTCAGTTCTCTGTTCTGCGACGATGCCATTTGTGTTTTTAGGTTCTGGCGTCAGTCGGTCAGTTAGTCACACATGGGCCACTTGGCGTCCCCTCCACTCTACCATTTTGTAGGCCTATGTTGGGCAGCGGAAGATGGCAGCTTAGTTAGCTGGGAGTGTTAACTGTGCTGTAGAAAGTAGAGCCTGGCTAGTGGTTCCTCCTAGTTCAGGGCCCATTGTCCCCATCCACAGAGTCAGACACACTCACCAAAGTGCTGTGCAGCATTGGGTCTCCTCCTTTATGCTCCTTTGGGAAGTTCATGCCTCCTTTCCAACCATCACGGTGCACACACGTCGATTGACATGCTAGGAAATGTAAAAGAAAAAAAAAAAAACAGGCAAGTTTCCCTGGTGTGGTCAGCACAAACCAACCACCTCAACTCGCAGGTGCTCCTCATATTCTTCCATTTACCCCCCCACACTCTAAGAACAGAAGAATAGACTATGGATGTGTACGTGTTTGCTCGCTTAGAGTCACTGTGTGAGAGTGGAACAGAGTGGGATCATGAGCGGAAGTCAGGAGCTGCGTTGGGTCGGAGTTCACCCCTCTGTGCTGCAACACTGTTGAAACATGGGGGTTGTGCGTGTGTGTATGTGTGTGTGGGGTGGGAGGAAGCCAGCAAGGAGCATGTGGGTGGATGGTTGAAGGGGGGGCTCAGCTGGCTGCGGCACGGGACATGAGGTCCTCCAGAGCCTTTTCCTGGTCGTTGTTGTGCACCAGTAGCACCTCCTTGATGGTGTCCCTTTCAAAGCCCATCTCGCCGAACCGTGTCATCAGCGACAGGAACTCTAAGGCCTGAAGAAATCATGAAAAACATACATTGTAATTGGGAATTCTTGTTACGTATTGTTTGTAAAAATGTAACTAGATTTTTATTTTTTACAAACATTTGCAAGGCGATCTATGAGAACCTGAACAGATCAATGATATTAGGCTGGTTTAGACAATAATTAGCTATCTGATTAGTAACGTAGTAGTATAAAGTCGTTATTTACAATCAACAATGTAGTTATGAATACAAGTGGGTTGGATTTTCATTTTGTCTTCAAGTGGCCTTACGCAGGAGCTAACGTTCATGAGTTTCACACCTTCTAATGTTGCTTGATCGGTTGGTAGGCCTATCAGCGGGCCAAAATGACATGAAAAGTGCTACAAATATATTAACAGTATTGCAGCAATTTCTGCAGTTCAAAAATAAAATAGGTAGCAATGCAACCGATGCCCTATCCTAAACTGGTTGGAAGCGAGAGGCATCTTGCTGTCTGTCATTCGAGCCGCATCACATCTCATGCTAGCCCTAGCCACTTGCCTTCACTGCCTACCAACATAGCTACACCAATCCAATGCTTTAAATATTTGAGGCGGTGTGAATGAGTGCACAGGTGAGGAGGGGTGCAATATGGGATTGGGCTCCATTCAGCCTAGTAGTAAGAAACGCACACAGTCTTTCCGCTTTCTAATTAGTCATCAATCATCGTTGAAGCTGACTTCTCAGATAAAGTGATGTTTTATTTGATTAGGTAGTTAGTTGTCATTACTTTGAGCTCTGAATAATCGCTAATCAAGGATTACTTTGAGTGGTTTCAACATGGTCTCCATGACAATTTACTTGAATATGGACCCAAATAAATAAGACTGATAAAATCATGGGCAGGCTCAAAGATCTGGTTGTCAGCACTGGATACAAGGTGGTCTTCACCATGGAGCACTTGGCTAAGGTAAGAATGACAACCTAGTGGTTTGTGTGTTTGTTAGAAATCTCTGTGTGTTTGTCAGAGAGTGTCAAATGAATGAATATCAATATGAATTCAATCCTTCTTACCCACTGCCATCTGGGCCTTCAACAACACCAGGTCGTAGTTACATGGCACTACCCAGTCCCTATCTGCTTTTACACACTAGTACTGTACTATTTTATTTGCCTCTACTGTTATATTTATGCTTTGTGCAATTGTCTTGTAGTATTTTTGTTTTTACTTTGCATGTATGAAAAACCTCAGCAGACAAGATTGTTTCTCCTCGCCATGGAGACGTCAGCAACACTTTCCAGTACCCGTTAGATTACTTGAAGTTATTAATTACACTTTTGGATGGTGTAGCAATACACCCAGTCACTGCGAAGATACAGACGTCCTTCCTAACTCAATTGCCGGAGAGTAAGGAAACAACTCAGGGATTTCACCATGAGGCCAATGGCGACTTTAAAACAGTTAGAGTTTAATGCCTGTGATAGGAGAAAACTGAGGATGGATCAACAACATTGTAGTTACTCTACAATACTAACTGAAATGACAGAGTGAAAAGGAAGCCTGTACAGAATAAAATAATATTCCAAAACATGCAAGGGGATTCTACCATGTATTGACTCATGGGTGTGAATACTTACGTAAATTTGAAATTTGTGATTTAATACATTTGTTAACATTTCTAAAAACATGTTTACACTTCGTCATCAGATGGGTGTGCAAAGCAGGGACCGAAATAAATACAGGTTCTATCTCAAGGCCATCAGACTTAAATAGCCATCACTAACATTGCGTGGCTGCTGCCAACATACTGACTCATCTCTAGCCACTTTAACAATGAAAAAATTTATGTAATAAATGTATCACTAGCCACTTTAAACAATACCACTTTATATAATGTTTACATACATTACTCATCTCATATGTATATACTGTACTCTATAGCATCTACTGCATCTTGTATACGCCGTTCGGCCATCGCACATATTTTTTTTTATGTACATATTCTTATTAATTCCTTTACACTTGTGTAAATAAAACGCAGAATGTAACAATTTCAACGATTTTACTGAGTTAGTTAAGGAATTTATGGATTTCACATGACTGGGCAAGAGGGCAGCCATGGGTGGGCATAGGCCCACCCACTGGGAGGAGCCATGCCCAGCCAATCAAAATGAGTCTTTCCACCACAAAAGGGCTTTATTACAGGCAGAAATACTCCTCAGTTTCATCAGCTGTCCAAGTGACTGGTCTCAATCGATCCCGCACGTGAAGAAGCTGGATGTGCAGTGGTGTAATGTACTTAAGTAAATATACTTGAAAGTATTACTTAAGTTGTTTTTTTGGGGGTATCTGTACATTACTATTTATATTTTTGACAACTAACTTAATGTACTTTTAGTTTTTTTTAAATAATGTACGTTTTACTCCATATGTTTTCCCTGACACCCAAAAGTACTCATTACATTTTGAATGTAAAAGGGTCCAATTCCAATCCAACTCTGATCTTGCAGACTCACTAAACACATGCTTTGTTTGTACACACACACACACATTATATACATACACAGTGGGGAGAACAAGTATTTGATACACTGCCGATTTTGCAGGTTTTCCTACTTACAAAGCATGTAGAGGTCTGTAATTTTTATCATAGGTACACTTCAACTGTGAGAGACGGAATCTAAAACAATAATCCAGAAAATCACATTGTATGATTTTTAAGTAATTGCATTTTATTACATGACATAAGTATTTGATCACCTACCAACAAGTAAGAATTCCAGCTCTCACAGACCTGTTAGTTTTTCTTTAAGAAGCCCTCCTGTTCTCCACTCATTACCTGTATTAACTGCACCTGAACTCGTTACCTGTATAAAAGACACCTGTCCACACACTCAATCAAACAGACTCCAACCTCTCCACAATGGCCAAGAGCAGAGAGCTGTGTAAGGACATCAGGGATACAATTGTAGACCTGCACAAGGCTGGGATGGGCTACAGGACAATAGGCAAGCAGCTTGGTGAGAAGGCAACAACTGTTGGTGCAATTATTAGAAAATGGAAGAAGCTCAAGATGACGGTCAATCACCCTCGGTCTGGGGCTCCATGCAAGATCTCACCTCGTGGGGCATCAATGCTCATGAGGAAGGTCAGGGATCAGCCCAGAACTACACGGCAGGACCTGGTCAATGACCTGAAGAGAGCTAGGACCACAGTCTCAAAGAAAACCATTAGTAACACACTACGCCGTCATGGATCAAAATCCTGCAGCGCACGCAAGGTCCCCCTGCTCAAGCCAGCGAATGTCCAGGCCCGTCTGAAGTTTGCCAATGACCATTTGGATGATCCAGAGGAGGAACGGGAAAAGGTCATGTGGTCTGATGAGACAAAAATAGAGCTTTTTGGTCTAAACTCCACTCGCCGTGTTTGGAGGAAGAAGTATGAGTACAACCCCAAGAACACCATCCCAACCGTGAAGCATGGAGGTGGAAACATCATTCTTTGGGGATGCTTTTCTGCAAAGGGGACAGGACAACTGCACCGTTTGGAGAAGAGGATGGATCGGGCCATGTATCGCAAGATCTTGGCCAACAACCTCCTTCCCTCAGTAAGAGCATTGAAGATGGGTTGTGGCTGGGTCTTCCAGCATGACAACGACCCAAAACACACAGCCAGGGCAACTAAGGAGTGGCTTCGTAAGAAGCATTTAAAGGTCCTGGAGTGGCCTAGCCAGTCTCCAGACCTGAACCCAATAGAAAATCTTTGGAGGGAGCTGAAAGTCCGTATTGCCCAGCGACAGCCCCGAAACCGGGATATTTTACTTCAGCTCATAAAAAAACAAACCAACACTTGAAATGTCTATATTTTTGTTCAGAATAAATAGTGACAATAAATATTTTGAAACAATCAATCAGTGTTGGTGTTCTTCTCTCAAGTGTTAATGGATTTTTTTTAAATAACGGTATCTTAGAATGCAGTTGTATTCTTTATTATTTTGTCCTCAGGGTCAGAAATATATCTGGATTTGGGACAGTTTGCAATTTTCTGAAATAGTCAATATCCCAACGCAAATTAATTACTTTCCCTAGGCCACCACACATTTGAGAAGAAAGGTGGAGGGAGGAGAACGGAACATGCTTGGTGTATCTAAGTTCAGGGAAAACTGGAAGTGAACCTTAACTTAGGCCACTCAACATTTGTGTGTTGAAACAGAGATAATGGAGTTGGCTGGCTAGTCATCCTAACTGTCTTTGGTTCTGCATGCTGAGTTCATCTGTATAAACGTGCATATCAGTGTATGTGACGGTAGAGACTGTAGGTGGACTCACCTTCTCTTCAGAGCACTGGTACATCTCTAAGCCCTCCTCTACGGCACTGGGCTCAAATCCCCGCTCACAAAGACGCGTATGAGTAAACAGGTACTCCAGCACCTGGGTCACAGGATGACAGACATTGTTGATCTTTTGGTGATGGCTTCATGTGCAAGTCCAGACTGTCTATTTGCTAGGTGGTTTTACAAGCTGAGAGCAAGATAATTATGACTGCAAATATGATGGTGACCAAATTCTTGGAGGTGAATTTATGAAATAGCTAATGTTGACATTTAATAGAAATACATGAATATTCATTGTTGATTAGAGGGATAGCTAAATTCACATGATAAAATATTGTACTTGCGTGATGCTTGAGGACACTTTCATTTTGGAAGTTAGCTGTCCAACGTATCAACTACCACTCTGTAATTCCATTGTTAGCTAATGTTTATTCAAATGTTTTTTTGTAACCTTTATTTAACTAGGCAAGTCAGTTAAGAACAAATTCTTATTTACAATGATGGCCTGCCCCAGCCAAACCCGGATGACGATGGGCCAATTGTGCGATGCCCTATGGGACACCCAATCACAGCCAGATGTGATACAGCCTGGATTCGCGTCTTGCACTGAGATGCAGTGTCTTAGACCACTGCGCCACTCGGGAGTTAACTAGCCCCTAACGAGTGTCTCCTACAGTACTACTGTAATCAATCACTGCAATGCCATCATAGTGTTGAGGCATCAAACAAAGGTGATGGATGGTGTGTTTTGAGACAAAAGAAAACACTGTGTAAACGCAATTCATCTATTCACAAAAACCATCCTCAACTTGTTGCCTGGTGGACTTTTTTGTCAAGACAGACAATCACATAACGTAGACACCTGATGACTTCACAGTCAACCATGACACAGAAAATTATCTGGGCGCAATGGGCAGTGAGTGAATGACAGCTCAGAATCAAATAGAACATTTCTTTGTAACAGATCTGTGTAGAGAAAATGGGCCTAGGGTGCTGTGATCGGGAGGGAGAGCGGAGGGGCGTACCTGCTCCACATTCTGGCCTCGCCTCTGCATGGCCCGCAGGACCCCCTCGTAGGAGTACCCCATGGACACGATGGTCTCCACACATTGCCGCCCACTGGGAGACAGGTTGAGCAGTGCCGCGCCGCACGGGAGAGGACCTGCATTTATCTTTGCAGAGAGAGTTTTTATAGCATCACATCTGTATAAGAGTCCAAAAAAAGCATCTTCCTCTGGTCCACAAAACCTCTAAGCTTTTCAGAAGTTTGAAATAATTAAGCAATACATTTAGTAATTGAAACGAAGCAACGACCCACTTCACCTTCTTTGTGTAAGCTTACCTGCTTTGGTGCCCCATTTTGGGTGTGCCTGGGTGGCTCCTCTGTCTTCTGCTGGGGTGCCGGTGGGCTGCCGGTGGATAGGCTAGGTGGTACAGGGGCTGGAGAGTAGGAGTCAAATAACAAGTCCCCTTGGTCCGACAGCTTGGGGAAGGTCAGCGAGCGGATGTTGCAGGGCCGGTCTGGGTCCATTGTCCGTCCCTGGGCCAGACTCCCAGCTCTGTCCATGTCCAGTTGCGCCACCAGCCCGTTGAGGGAAAAGGCCGTTTTTGCCGGAAGGCTGGTGGCGAGGAGTTGGGGTGGAGGCGTGCTGCCTCGCGATGCCAGCTCGGGCTGGGGTTCCCCAGGTGGGGATACAGACTGCTGCTGGGGCTGTGGCTGGCTCTGGAGGATGTTGCGCAGCTCCTCCCTATCGTCCAGCGTTTTCAGCTCCAGCTTGTCGAAGGGGTCCTCCTCGCGCTCAAAGTCAGCCAGGTTAAGGTACTGGGGCTCCGGGATGCTGGGAGCGGTCTGCCTGGCGGGCGCGGGCAGCGGGGTGAGGATAGCGTTGTGGCGCAGTGCGGCCATCAGCGGATTCAATGCGGGCGGGAGAGCATCCTGCTCCTCGGCGGGGCGAGGCCTCTTGCCCCCGCCGGCCAATCCCCCGTCAGGGTCTTGTGCGGGGGGTGAGTGCTCCCTGCTCTCCAACTCCACCCTGGCCACCTCTGCAGCTCGGGCCTCCGCTGCCCTGGCCTCGGCCAGCTCCGCACCCCAGCGCACACTCCGCCTCTCCAGGGAGAAGTCATACTGCAGTGCCCAAAGAGAGACAACCAGCATGACTAGTTAGAGCGGAGCAGCAGACAAAGGACTAAAGGAACCGAGACTAATCAACCCGGGTGAATCTGGTTGAGTCATGAGATCTTATTTTCAACATTTACAGAGGTGCCCTCCTAATACAGACTAATATTACAGGGAAGCGATAAAAATTACCAAGCATCCCCATCATTGAAACGCTTGATGCAACAGTGACATAAATCAGAAGGCTTACCTGCAGGTCTGCAAGCACAGAGAGACAGTCAGGCAGGCAGAAGCCAACAGGAAGACCCACTTTGGCAGGGCAGCGGAACTTATCGTTGATTTTAAATGGAACATCATCAAGGTAGCTGATGGGTCCTGGAAAAACAGGATGAATGAATGGCCTAAATAAAAAATGACACCATGACGCAAATGCAGGAATATTTTTAAAACAAAATGAGCAGATGGAGAACAGAGGAAGAGGCCGAAAGACAGACACACTCACCATTGTTGTGGGTATCAGACTTCCTCGCAGCCATTTATAGTCTGTAAAACACAAAGGGCTCTTGAATGAACGAGAGATTCCTTAGAGGAAGCAGTGAGGGTGTTTTCACACAGTCCTATTTAAAAGTGAACTCTGGGGTAAAAACAAAGAGCAAAAGAAGTCAGTTCTCTTTGTATTCACACTGCCCTTGCCTTTGACTGAGGACTCAACTCTTTTGCCAGTTCACTTCAACTATTTTGTGGTCCTCTTTGCATTCACATTGCTATGTTAAGAAAGGAACCAATATCTCTTTCCAACATGCATTCTGGGTTTTTACAATGTGTAGGACAAGCCATTCAATCAGAAAGCGTTATTGGACAGCTAGTTATACATTTTGTACGCTAATACATTGACAGCATTTAGTTAAAATATGAAACAGAATTGCAATCAGAAGATGCTATTAATATTTGCATTTGATTGGTAACAGAATAACTACCACTATTATTATAATACCCTGCTGGTCATCTATGAACATCTTGGCCATTTTCTGTTATAATCTCCATATAGCACAGCCAGAAGAGGACTGGCCACCCCTCATAACCTGGTTTCTTCCTAGGTTCCTGCATTTCCAGGTAGTTTTTCCTAGCCACCATGCTTCTACATCTGCATTGCTTGGTTTTTTGGTGTTTTAGGCTGGGTTTCTGTATTGTGACATCTGCTGATGTAAAAAAGGGCTTTAAATACATTTGATTATTTATTCCGCAATTATTCAATCAACGCTGTAATTGAAAAAAACATTTGTACAAGGTAGGCTACTACCCCGTTAAGAGCTAAAATATAGTACAAAATCTGTTTCTCACCAAACATGTCGTCTTCTCACACTATTCAAACCCCACAATCAATGAACAGCTTATGAAGCTCTCAGCCTATTGATCACATAATGCAAACAATCTGAACAAAGACATTTTGGAATGTGTTGTAGTAGTCTAGTGTGTGGTACGGGAATAATGACATGCAAACCTGGGGAGCTATGCGTTAAAATTGTCTTCAAAAAAGGAGAACCAGACCGCTGAATTCAAGAGAACCAAACTCAGACCACCTCACGAGATGGTTACAGTTCGGGGATCTTTTGACGGGTCTGAGTTCATTTGGAGAGTTCACACTGCACAAAGAAACTAAGAGAACTGCACTGAGTACACAAAAATTGGTTGAACGGGACCAAGTGTGAAAACACCCTGAAACAACACAAAACATCAACACCATATCCACCATTATACAGAGCATTTGGAAGTACAGACCCCTTGACTTTATTTATCATTTTTTAGACATTGTTACATTTCAGCTTTATTCTAAAATGTTTCATTATTTTTTTAATCCCCTCAATCTACACACAATACCCCATAATGACAAAGCAAAAACAGATTATACACTACCGTTCAAAAGTTTGTGGTTACTTAGAAATGTCCTTGTTTTTGAAAGAAAAGCATGTTTGTCTATTAAAATATCAAATTGATCCAAAATACAGTGTAGACATTGTTAATGTTGTAAATGACTATTGTAGCTGGAAACGGCCGACTTTCGAATGGAATATCTACATTAGGTGTAGAGGCCAATTAACAGCAACCATCCCTCCTGTGTTCCAATGGCACGTTGTGTTAGCTAATCCAAGTTTATCATTTAAAAAAAAAAAGGCTAATTGAGCATGAGAAAACCCTTTTGCAATTATGTTAGCACAGCTGAAAACCGAATGTGTTCGCATTCTGTAAAGCGTTTGGGGAGGTACTCAGATCCAGACTCATTGCGGGGAAGAAATCAACGTCCGTAGGTGTGGCGTAGTGTTTGGCCCGGAGCAAGGAGTCTGAATAGCCAGGCAACTGGGGAGCCCCCTCTCCCAAAAAGCTACCATACAGGCCCCCTTTGTAGAAACACAGTGGTATATCCATGGGGGCATATTACAGTGCCTTCAGAAAGTATTTATACCGTTGGACTTATTTTCTCACCCAGCTACACACAATACCCCACGATGACAAAGTAAAAACAAGTTTGACATTTGAGCAAGTGTATTGAAAATGAAATACAGAAATGTCTCATTTACATAAGTATTCACACCCCTGAATCAATACTCTGTAGAAGCACCTTTAGCAGCGATTACAGCTGTGAGACTTTCTGGATGAGTCGAAGAGCTTTCCACACCTGTATTGTGCAACATTAGCCCATTATTCTTTGTAATATTCTTCAAGATCTGTCAAATGGTTCAATGCTAGACAACCACTTTCAGTTCTTGACAGAGTTGACTTACATCTACTTGAAAATATCAGCCACTCAGGAACATTCACGGTCTTCTTGGTAAGCAACTTGTGTGGATTTGCCTTGTGTTTTATGTTATTGTCCTGATGAAAGGTGAATGTATCTCCCTGTGCCTGGTGGAAAGCAGACAAACAGGTTTTCATCTAACATTTTGCATGTGCTTAGCTCCATTCAGTTGATTTTTTAATCCTGAAAAACTCCCGTTCTTAATGATTACAAGCATACCCATAGCATGATGCAACCAACACTATGCTTGAAAATATGGAGAGTGATCCTCTAATGCATTGCGTTGAATTTGCCCCAAACATAAATTTGCATTCAGGACAAAATGCTAATTGCTTTGCACATTTTTTGCAGTATTACTTGCTGCAAACAGGATGCATGTTTTGGAATATTTTAATTCTTTACAGTCTTCCTTTTCACTCTGTCATTTAGGTTAGTATGGTGGAGTAACTACAATGTTGTTGATTCATCCTCCGTTCTCATATCACAGCCATTAAACTCAATCTGTTTTAGTCACCATTGGTCTTATGATTAAATCCTCTCCGTCAACTGAGTTAGGAAGGACACATGCATCTTCGTAGTGACTGGGTGTATTGAGAAAACAACCAAAGTGTAATTAATAACTTCACCATGCGCAAAGGGATACTCAATGTCTGCTTTATTGTTTTTTTTACCCATCTACCAATAGGTGCCCTCACAGATAATTGTATGTGTGGGGTACACAGATAAGGTAGCCATTCAAAAATCATGTTAAACACTTATGGCACACAGAGTACAAGCAACTTCTGAATTGTTAAGCACATTTTTAAGGCATGCCATAACAAAGGGGTTGAATACTTATTGATTGAAATAACTTAACTGACATTAAAATGGGAAATTGTGTGTTGGTCAGTTAAATGCAATTCCGTCAATTTTAAATTCAGGCTGTAACAACAAAATGTGGAAAAAGTAAAGGGGTGTGATTACTTTCTGAAGGCACTGTAGGTAGGGCCGTAATGGTAAAGTGATGAGGCAATAGGATAGATAGGCAGAAGCATATGTGATGAGTGTGTGACTAGTGTGCATTGTGTATGTCGTCCATTATGTGTGCAGAGTCATAAAGGAGTCGATGCAGACAGTAGAATGTAGCTACCTGGACTATCTATACACACAAAACTATGTGGACACGCATTCAAATGAGTGGATTCTGATATTTCAACTGTGGCTGACAAGTGTATAAAAATGTAGCACACAGCAATGCAATCTCCATAGACAAACATGGGCAGTAGAATGGCATTACTGAAGAGCTCAGTGACTTTCAATGTGGTGCAGTCTTAGGATGCCACCTTTCCAACAAGTCTGACAAATTTCTGCCCTGCTAAAGCTGCCCCTGTCAACTGTAAGTGCTGTTATTGTGAAGTGGAAACAAGCTCACAGAACAGGAGCAACAACACCACAGCGTGAAGTGGTAGGCCACACAAGCTCACAGAACGGGATAGCCAAGTGCTTGTAGCATGCAAAAATCATCAGTCTTCGGTTGCAACACTCACTACCGAGTTCCAAACTGCCTCTGGAAGCAATGTCAGCACAAGAACGGTTCATCGGGAGCTTCAAAAAATGGGTGTCTATGGCTGAGCAGCCACACACAAGTCTAAGAGCACCATGAACAATGCCAAGCATCGGCTGGAGTAGTGTAAAGCTCGCCACCATTAGATTCTGGAGCAGAGAAAACACGTTCTCGGGAGTGATGAATCACGCTTCACCATCCGACAGACAAATCTAGGTTTGGCTGATGCCAGGAGAATGCTACCAGTCCCAATGCCGTGCCAACTGTAAAGTTTGGTGGATGAGGAATAATGGTCTGGTGCTGTTTTTCATGGTTCGGGCTAGACCCCTTAGTACCAGTGAAGGGAAATCTTAATGCTACAGCATACGATGACATTCTAGACAATTCTGTGCTTCCAAATTTGTGGCAACAGTTCAGGGAAGGCCCTTTCCTGTTTCAGAATGACAATGCCCCTGTGCACAAAGTGAGTTCCACACAGAAATGGTTTGTAGAGATCGGTGTGGAAGAACTTGATTAGCCTGCACAAAGCCCTGACCTCAACCCTATCAAACACCTTTGGGATGAATTGGAACGCCGACTGCGAGCCAGACCTAATTGCCCAACATCAGTTACCGACCTCACTAATGCTCGTGGCTGAATGGAAGCAAGTCCCCGTAGCAATGTTCCAACATCTAGTAGAAAGCCTACCCAGAAGAGTTGAGGCTGTTATAGCAGCAAAGGGGAGGACCAACTCCACGTTAATGCCCATGATTTTGGAATGAGATGTTCGACAATCATGTGTCCACATACATTTTGTCATGTAACATATTTGGTTAACTATTTAGCAGTTTTATGACTTGGGGGTAGAAGCTGTTCAGGAGCCTTTTGGTCCAGTACTTAGCGCTCCAGTACCGTTTGCCGTGCGGTAGCAGAGAGAACAGTCTATCATATTGTGGGTATGCATGTAATCGTTATGGACTGGGGAATTGTTCATGATAAAAAATTTAAAAAACGGAATGAAGCTAAGCACAGGCAAAATCCTAGTGGAAACCGGGATCAGTCTGCTTTCCACTAGACACTGATATGAATTCACCTTTCAGCAGGACAACCTAAAACACAAGGCCAAATCTACATGAGTTGCTTTCCAAGACAGTGAATGTTCGAGTGGCCTAGTCACCTGGGGTGGCAGGTAGCCTAGTGGTTAGAGCGTTGGGCCAGCTCGAATCCCCGAGCTGACAAGGTAAAGAAATCTGTTGTTCTGCCCCTGAACAAAGCAGTTAACCCGGGTTTTAACAAGGCAGTTAAACCACTGTTCCCTGGTAGGCCATCATTGTAAATAATAATTTGTTCTTGGTTAAATGTATTTATTTTTAAAAGATAGCACATATTAATCTGCTTGAAAATCTGAAAATGATTGTCTAGCAATGATCAACATCAAATTTGTCAGACCTTGAAGAATTTTGAAAATAATCAAAATAAAATTGGCAAATGTTGCACAATCCAGATGCGGGAAGCTCTTAGCGATTTACCCAGAAAGACCCACAGCTGTAATCACTACGAAAGGTAATTCTAACACTCACAGGTTTGGACACTTACCTAATACCATTTTTTTTTCAATAGATGTTATACAAATATTAATATTTCTTCCACTGACAGAGAAGTGTGTAGATCGATGAAAAATAATAACAATTAAATACATCAATACCAATTTGTAACAAAGAAATGTGGAAAAAGTCAAGGTGTGTGAATACTTTCTGAAGGCACTGTAAATGTAAATATTTACCCCAATTTCCTCATACCCCAGGAAAAATCCACTCTGTACTAGTACCCCATATATGTATTTTTTTTATTTAACTAGGCAAGTCAATTAAGAACAAATTCTAATTTACAATGACGGAATACCCCGGCCAAACCCTCCCCTAACCCAGACAATGATTGCCCAATTGTGCGCTGCTCTATGGGACTCCCGATTGCGGCCAGTGGTAATACAGCCCGGGATCGAACCCGGGTGTGTAGTGACGCCTCTAGCACTGTGGTGCCTTAGACCACTACACCACTCAGTGCCCTAAAATGACTAAATTAAAAGTTCAAGTCACCCAGTAAAATTCTACTTTAGTAAAAGTCTAAAAGCAGCTGGTTTAAAACATACAATGGTGGGAAAAGTACTAAGTAAAAGGTACACAAATTCCTTATATTAACATTTTTAAAACACTGTTTACTTTATGTAAGACGGCCCCCCAGAAGCAGATCATACTTCGGGATCACAACACTTTTTAGGCAAGTCGTCTGAGATCCCTAAAGATTGGAAAGCTGCCGCGGTCATCCCCCTCTTCAATGCAGGTGACACTCTAGACCCAAACTGTTATAAACCTATATCCATCCTGCCCTAACTTTATAAAGTCTTCGAAAGCCAAGTTAATGAACAGATTACTGCCCATTTCAAATACCACCGCACCTTCTCTGCTATGCAATCCGGTTTTCGAGCGGGTGCACCTCAGACACGCTCAAGGTACTAAACGATATCATAATCGCCATCAATAAAAGACAGTACTGTGCAGCTGTCTTCATCGACCTGGCCAAGGCTTTCAACTCTGTTAATCACCGTATTCTTATCGGCAGACTCAACAGCCTTGGTTTCTCTAATGACTGCCTCGCCTGGTTCACCAACTACTTCTCAGAGTTCAGTGTGTCAAATCGGAGGGCCTGTTGTCCGGACCTCTGGCAGTCTCTATGGGGAGGTACCACAGGGTTCAATTTTTGGGCCGACTCGTTTCTCTGTATATATCAAAGATGTCGCTCTTGCTGCGGGTGATTCCCTGATCCACCTCGACGCAGACGACACTCTTCTGTATACTTCTGGCCCTTCCCTGGACACTGTGCTAACTAACCTCCAAACGAGCTTCAATGCCACACAACTCTCCTTCCATGGCCTCCAACTGCTCTTAAACACTAGTAAAACCAAATGCATGCTTTCAACCGTTTGCTGCCTGCATCCGCCCGCCCGACAAGCATCACTACTCTGGACGGTTCTGACTGAATATGTGGACAACTACAAATACCTAGGTGTCTGGCTAGACAGTAAACTCTCCTTCCAGACTCATATTAAACATCTCCAATCCAAAATCAAATCGGCTTTCTATTTCGCAACAAAGCCTCCTTCACTCACGCCACCAAACATACCCTCGTAAAACTGACTATCCTACCGATCCTCGACTTCAGCGATGTCATTTACAAAATAGCTTCCAATACTCTACTCAGCAAACTGGATGCAGTCTATCACAGGGCCATCCATTTTGTCACCAAAGCCCCATATACCACCCACCACTGTGACCTGTATATGCTCTCGTCGGCTGGCCCTCGCTACATACTCGTCGCCAGACCCACTGGCTCCAGGTCATCGATAAGTCTTTGCTAGGTAAAGCGCCGCCTTAGCTCACTGGTCACGATAATACCTACTCGTAGCATGAGCTCCAGCATGTATATCTCACTGGTCATCCCCAAAGCCAACACCTCATTTGGCCACCTTTCCTTCCAGTTCTCTGCTGCCAATGACAGGAACGAATTGCAAATTATTATTATTTTTTTTTTTAAATACTAAAAATAAAATTCAAATAAAAAATAAAAACAATCGCTAAAGCTGGAGACTTATATTTCCCTCACTAACTTTAAACATCAGCTATCTGAGCAGCTAACCGATCGCTGCAGCTGTACATAGCCCATCTGTAAATAGTCCACCCAATCTACCTACCTCATCCCCATATTGTTTTTATTTACTTTTTTGCACACCAGTATTTATACTTGCACATCACCATCTGCTCATCTATCACTCCAGTGTTCATTTGCTAAATTGTAATTACTTCGCTACTCATTGCCTTACCTCCTCACGCCATTTGCACACACTGTATATACTTTTTTTCCCCGATTGTGATATTACTGTAAGCTTGTTAATTCCATGTGTAACTCTGTTGTTGTTTGTGTCGCAATGCTTTACTTTATCTTGACCAGGTCGCACTTGTAAATGTAAATAAAGGTGAAATAAAAAATAAATGTAAAAAGTAATGGGTGGACTTATTAGCGTACCATGGAGCAAAATATAGCTCGATCAGTCGGAATGTCGATGCAGTGACAGTCGATGCAATGGCCACCCGTCCTTAGCAACATATTTTAGTGCACTTACTCAAACCATAATCAACAAAAACACGTGACATTTTCAAGCAGCTATAGCTAGCCAACTGTAATCTCATCTTGGAAACATTGAACGAGTCATACTTGCATGACTCATCCACAGAGGTAGCAAGAGTAGCGACAACTTTTTATGAAGTAACATTCCAGTAACTAGCTAAGTAATTCATTAAATGAAATACATGTGATGTGTAAAGAACGTACTCGAAAACGTAACTAACTATGACAGTCATTAGGGTGTACTTTTCTAGCTGTCAGAGTGGCTATAAAAGTACCCCTTACTGACTGTAGACTGCTAGCTCGGTTGTCTCAGCTTGTGACTATCTACATAGTTAGCTGGTATTTTGAGTGATTTATCCTTGGAAAACAATTGGCGAGTAACTGTTAGATTAAGATAATTCAAGAGGAGAAAGATAGCAGGCTAACATAGCATAGGACGGTAATTTTGTCAGTTTAACGTTAATACGTTAGCTACAAATGAGCTAACTAACTTTTTCATGACCAGCTAACGTTAGCTTGATAGCTGACACAAAATAACCCACAAGTTAACGTAAACCTTAACTGAAAATCTGGAAGGAAGACAATCAGAAATAAAGAATATCCGATGTGGACATTTTAGATAACGTTAGCTAGCTAATGTTAGTTTGGTGGCCTGCACTAGACAGTGCTGGCTAGTTCACTCCCTCTCCGCCACCGCCCCTGAAAGAAAACTGAGATAACATCTTCCATTAACCCCCTTACCCGTATTATCTGCTCCGTCTTGCTTTTCCAAAAACGTACGTACACCTAAAAGCAAAGACACCTTCAAACTTTGTTAAAATAAATGTTATTGGAATCGAAATCTCTTTCATGCTTCATAGTGGAACGCCATCTTGATTTATTCGCCTTCCTTCCTATGGTTCCTGTTTGAAGTCACGTTTTCACTTGATGACGACACAAGTGTAGATAAATAAACATACAGGGTGCAATGTAATTTTATTCACAGCATTCTCTCATCACATTGAATTGCACATAATAGTTTGTTGTGTACGTTTTTGTAATATTTTTTTACATTAAAAAAAGGAAAATTATACACTTTGGACACAACCATAACAGAAACGAATGTAATTTATCTCAGAAAACACAAAATGTAATTTCAAAAACATAAAACAATTAAATAAAACAATGGCACATGCCAGTGCAATGTATAGTATTTTTTTGTCTATCATCCTTTGGCAACACTGAAGAGATGTTCCCAGACATTTTCTTTATAAGATTTTTGTCACCCTACTCTGGATTCATTCATTATTTAATCCCCTCCAATATTGTCTGAACTGAATAGGGATCAGGAGATCATGATGGCTAGTCAGTCAAGTGTTTACATGGAAACATGGTTAGTGTTCCCTTGAGAACCATAACCATGCCAATGTCGTTGAGTTTATTGATAATTTTCATAAAACAGTGACAAGCTTGGTGTCCAATGTTGGTATGATATTGCCCAAAAGCTTATCACCATGAGATACTTCAGCATTATGCATGAAGACCTTTCAGAACAAAATAGCACTAAAGCTTCATCTGATCACGGCTACAAATCTCTTTAAAGCCACAATCCTAAGGTTTGGTTTGGTATAAAGTTAAGGGATGGTGCTGGGGAAATGTAACCACTCTCAAATCCAAACCCAGGTCCATGTGACTGTTAGTTCAACACCTTATGCATTACACAAATAGGTCCAGGTAAGGTGTTGTACCAAGGTCACTACTCAACACCCTTCATTCTAAAAACATGTCCCCACACCAACATAACGAATTCGGGGGGTAGCCCAACTCAATCCTGAGTCTCTTGACGAGATGGCTGGGTGTTAGTCTAAGTTCCCTACAATATGATATGCTAATTGAAATGACAATTGAACAGCAGGTAATATCCCAGATTGTGCCTTGAATGAAACTAAGATCAGCCACACACTTATATTCCTTCCAATGCATTGATCAAGGATAACATCAGAACTGACATTATCAAATCAATAGTGATGTCATCATCATCAACAGTCAAATGCAAGTGTACTGTACCACAGTAGCCTTTATGATGTAAAGATCCAGTTTAGGAAAATGCCTCAATACCTAATGATTGTGAAATCTAGATTATCATCACTTTGGATGGTCTATCTTTCCCAATAATTTGTGTAGCATGCTTTAGAGCCATACACAGTGCATTCTTGAAGTATTCAGAACCCTTGACTTTTTCCATATTGTTACGTTACAGCCTTATTCTAAAATGTGTTACATTGTTTTTTCCCCTCACCAATCTACACACAATACCATATAAAGACAAAGCAAAAACAGTTTTTGAGAAATGTTTGCAAAATTATTAAAAATAAAAAAAGCAAATTTCACATTCACATAGGTATTCAGGCCCTTTACTCAGTACTTTGTTGAAGCACGTTTGGCAGTGATTACAGCCTCGAGTCTTCTTGGGTATGACGCTACATGCTTCTCACACCTGTATTTGGGGAGTTTCTCCCATTCTTCTCTGCAGATCCTCTCAAGCTCTTTCAGGTTGGATGGAGAGCTTTGCTGCACAGCTATTTTCAGGTCTCTCCAGAGATGTTTGATCAGGTTCAAGTCCGGACTCTGGCTGGGCCACCCAAGGACATTCAGAGACTTGATCCGAATACACTCCTACGTTGTCTTGGCTGGAGCAGGTTTTCATCAAGGATCTCTCTGTACTTTGCTCCGTTCATCTTTCCCTCGATTGTGACTATTCTCCCTGCTGCTGAAAAACATCCCCACTGCATGATGCTGCCACCACCATGATTCACTGTAGTGATCATGCCACTGAGGAGTGGCTTCCATCTGGCCATTCTACCATAAAGGTCTGATTGGTGGAGTGCTGCAGAGATGGTTGTCCTTCTGGAAGGTTCTCCTATCTCTACAGTGGAATATCTGGTGCTCTGTCAGAGTGACCATCGGGTTCTTGGTCACGTCCCTGACCAAGCCCCTTCTCCCCCAATTGCTCAGATTGGCGGGGTTGCCAGTTCTAGGAAGAGTCTAGGTGGTTCCAAACTTCTTTCATTTAAGAATGATGGAGGCAATTGTGTTCTTGGGGACCTTCAATGCTGCAGATATTTTTTGGCACCCTTTCCCAGATCTGTGCCTCGACACAATCCTGTCTCGGAGCTCTACGGACAATCCCTTCGACATCATGGTTTGGTTTTTGTTTGACATGCACTGTCAACTGTGGGATCTTATATAAACAGGTGTGTGCCTTTCCAAATCATGTCCAATCAATTGAATTTACGACGTTGTAGAAACATTTCAAGGATGATCAATGGAAAAAAGAATGCACCTGAGCTCAATTTAGAGTCTCATAGCGAAGGATCTAAATACTTATGTAAAACCTTTTTTTAAATGTTTTCACTTTGTTATTATGTGGTATTGTTTGTAGATTGATGAGGGAAAAAATAATTTTATACATTTTAGAAAAAGGCTGTAAAATAACAAAATGTGGAAATAGTGAAGGGGTCTGAATACTTTACGAATGTACTTCAGAAAGTGTTCACACCTCTTAACTTTTTTCACATTTTGTTGTGTTACAGCCTGAATTTGAAATAGATTAAATGTTGTTTTTTTTTATTCAATGGCCTACACACCCCATTGTATCAAAGTTGATTTATGTTTTTTAATTAATTAATTAAACATGAAAAGCTGACATGTCTTGAGTCAATAAGTATTCAACCCCTTTGTTATGGTGAGCCTAAATATGATCAGGAGTAAAAAAGTGATTAACAAGTCACATAATAAGTTGCATAATAAGTTGCATGGACTCACTCCGTGTGCATTTATGGTGATTAACATGATTTTTAAATGATGCCCCCATTCTCATCGATGTGTCTGTGGTTGCATCACTACCATCACTGCCTGGTATGGCAACTGCTTGGCCTCCGACTGTAAGGCACTACGGAGGGTAGTGCGTCCGACCCAGTACATCACTGGGGCCAAGCTTCCTGCCATCCAGGACCTGTATACCAGGCGGTGTCAGAGGAAGGCCCTAAAAATCATCAAAGACTCCAGCCACCCAAGTCATAGACTGTTCTCTCTGCTACCGCACGGCAAGCGGTACCGGAGCCCCAATACTCTCTGTTTATTATCTATGCATAGTCACTTTAACTCTACATATTAATCACCTCAACTAACCTGTGCCACCACACATTGACCATGTACCGGTACCCCCTGTACTGTTATTTTACTGCTGCTCTTTAAATAAATCTTTATTTTTTAAAAACAACATTTTACTCATTAATTTTTTATTCAAGATGTATTTTTCTTGCATTGTTGGTTAATGGCTTGTTAGTAAGCATTTCACTGTAAGGTCTACTACACCTGTTGTATTTGGCGCATGTGACAAATAACATTTGATTTGATTTGGAAAAAAACACTATTATCTGTAAGGTCCCTCAGTCGAGCTGTGAATTTCAAACACAAACTCAACCACAAACACCAGTAAGGTTTTCCAATTGGTAGATGGGTAAAAAAAAGAACAATAAAGCAGACATTGAATATCCCTTTGAGCATGGTGAAGTTATTAATTACACTTTGGATGGTGTATCAATACACACAGTCACTACAAAGATACATGTGTCCTTCCTAACTCAGTTGACGGCAAGGATTTCATCATAAGACCAATGGTGACTAAAACTGATACAGACTTTAATGGCTGTGATAGGGGAAAACTGAGGATGGATGAACAACATTGTAGTTACTCCACAATACTAACCTAATTGACAGAGTGAAAAGAAGGAAGCTTGTACATAATACGAATATTTCAAAACATGCATCCTGTTTGAAACAAGGCACTGAAGTAATACTGCAAAAATTGTCCCAAAGCAATTAACTTTTTGTCCTGAATACAAAGTGTTATGTTTGGGGCAAATCCAATCCAACACATTACTGAGTACCACTCTCCATATTTTCAAGCATAGTGGTGGCTGCATCATGTTATGGGTATGCTTGTAATTGTTAAGGACTGAGGAATTGTTCAGGATAAAAAATAAATGGAAGGGAGCTAAGCACAGGCAAAATCCTGGAGGAAAACCTGGTTCAGTCTGCTTTCCACCAGACACTGGGAGATAAAAACTTTTCAGCAGGACAATAACCTAAAGCACAAGGCCAAATCTTCACTGGAGTTGCCTACCAAAAAGACAGTGAATGTTCCTGAGTGGCCGAGATTTGACTTAAATCTACTTGAAAATCTATGGGAAGACCTGAAAATGCTTGTCTACCAATGATCAACAACCAATTTGACAGAGCTTGAAGAATGTTGAAAATAAAAAAAGGAAATGTTGAACAATCCAGGTGTGGAAAGCTCTTACAGACTCATAAAGACTCACGGATGTAATTGCTGCCTAAAGGTGCTTCTACAAAGTATTGACTCAGGGACGTGAATACTTATGTAAATTCAATATTTCTGTATTTAATTTTCAACAAATTTGCAAACATTTCTAAAAACATGTTTTCACGTTGTTATGGGTTATTGTGTGTAGATGGGTGAGGGGAAAAAACTATTTAATACATTTTGAATTCAGGCTGTAACAATAAAATGTGTAATGAGTCAAGGGGTATGAATACTTTCTGAAGGGTCTAGCATGCACCATCTCTTGGATTCGATAATGCTCTCTCCGGCACACCAAAAAGAATCACACACGCACCTCTCGTTGGTGACAAGACTAGCGTAAGCATTCTAACATGTTCTAGAGTGACTAACTTGTTTTTGCTTTAGTGGTATTAGTTTGACAATGAGTAGGCTTACACAGACCAATTATCATTGAGGGTTATTTACCCTAGATCAGGGTTTCCCAAACTTGGTCCTGGGGCCCCCTGGGTGCAAGTTTGGGTGTTGGCCCAGGCACTACACAGCTGATTTAAATAATCAAAGCTTGATGATGAGTTGGTTATTTGAATCAGCTGTGCAGTGCTAGGGCAAAAAACAAAACGTACACCCAGTGGAGGCCCCAGGACCAAGTGTGGGTAACCATGCCCTAGATTAGAATCTGTGCATGGGTTCCAATTCACCATATTTTGATGTCACTATTGACAGTCCATAGTCTCAACTCTATCTGTAAATTATACATGAGGAAAAATTATAGGCCTAAACTACGTTAAATTATGTAAACTGTCATTGCATTACAAAACCTATCAGACAATAAAAAAATTGCACATCTGAGAGGACCGCGCATGTCGGACGTGAGTCTATCTACGCAAGTACGTAGTGGAGAGACAGACACGCGCAATGATAGCCGGAAGCATCGATAGGGTGAAAATAGAAATCGATCAAATTCAGTGTAGTTCGTAAGTGCAAAGCTTCGACGGACTGCCTTTTCCACGAAAGTTAGCTCGATAAATTACAGACCTCTTGACGTGGCGGTGGAGGAAATGTTGTGGAGAGAGAAGGCCGTTTCTTTTTTCAAGTTACTTGGTGGGGGTTGAGCTGACGTGTGGAGAAGTTCGAGCTGCCAGAAAAGAGCAGATAAACAAACAAGCAGGGAGTCAGCTGAGCGCCTGCCTGTCCAAACGGGGGCTAACGTTAACCAGGCGAGACTGGGTAAATGTCAGCGAGATCAAATCGTCGCTCGAGTTTTTGACCCAATAATGGCTAAAATAGTGTTCTAACGTTGGTGTTTACCCACACGCCAAGTTCAAAGAGTGGCACAAAGAAGAAAAATACCACGCGAGGACAACATTATTTCACTGTGTTCCTGTCGCCTAGCATGATAGAACACTGTCAACAACTTGATATGTGCCATTGATTTGACTGTGTTTGCTTCAGCAGTTAGCAACATAAGAAACGTATTGCTTTATCCCATTGAAACGGTACAATATAGTACAAACGCTGAGTGTATAGAGGTAATTCGTGTGTCATTAACTTGAATCCGTATGAGTTGTCAAAGGCCTAATCGTTGCAGTCAACGCCAGGCTTTGCTACACGAATACAGACAGAGCTTGTCCTGCTTTGAGTTCGTAACTAATGATTACATATGATGTTGCCGTTTGCTAGTCTCGTCATTGCCCCCTCTGTACTCAAACGGCATGCAACTTTTCCTTAATAGCCTAACTCATAAATCTTTTCGAAGTTAAAATATTGTTTGTTTATATTGCTCATTAGGTCCCGGGAGTTTCCAGCTTAACCCCCTCCCGTATATGCATGTATAATATTGTTACAGGCCTATGTATTTATTGTAGCCAGTAAGCCAACAAGGTTATTGTGCCGCGTTGATTTGCTTGTCTGAACTAGGAACATTTCTGACTTGCTAACTAGTTGAACGCAGCACGTGTATAACTAGAACCACTTAGCAAGTCTGACATTTCCGAGTTTCCTAGTTTCGACTAACACGTGAACTTGGCGTTGTTTGATTTGGTTGTGGCATTATTAAAACGTAATTCAATTAGCCAACCCACAAGGAGGAAATTCAGAAATGTGAGTGTTGTACACTTAGTTACCTGAACATCCCTTTCGCCTCTCTCCTTTCCCCTAATTTACCACTCTCCCTCTCTTTATGTGTCAGAAGTGGGATAGCCATGGCCCACCATTCGACGCCCAGCTCCCAGAAGGCCCTGATGATGGAACTCAAGTCCCTGCAGGATCAGCCGGTGGAGGGCTTCCGCATCGGCCTGGTGGAGGAGTCAGACCTTTACAACTGGGAGGTGGCCATCTTTGGCCCCCCTAACACACTGTATGAGGGAGGCTACTTTAAGGTGAGGCAACTGTGGAGGGATGGGGAAGGGAGGGGTCTTTCATTGGATGCACAACACATAGTTGTGTAGCATGTTTGTGCGTGTGTATGACGTGTTCAGGTGTTTCTCCCTCCTTTCTCACTCCCTGTCACTATTTCAGTCTTCCATTCTCCCACTCTCTCCTTTCCTACCCGGCCTCTCACCCCCTTCCTCCCCGGGCTCATCCTCACCCCTACCCACCCGGCCTCTTTCCCCCTTGCAGTGTGATCGTTATGCTCCAGACTCCTATTTTTAGCTGTGGACGGATATAAATGGCATCTCAGCATAGAGGTAGAGAGAGAAGGGCATGATGAGGCTCTTCTCCTTTTTCCCTGTATAACTTATTCAGTGTGGCTAGTCCTCCACATTAGCATATCAGTTTGGTGAGAGTTCACATCCAGCCCAGGGCATGCAAACTCTTCCAAGAAGGCAAAACTGATTGCATTAACAGAGATGCAATGATCATTATAACACATTATGTGAGTGATTTCATGGTCAGGTTGTATACTGGTTGTGTAAATGTTTTTTTGGCAACCACATATGTTTTCGTCTGGCTATCGGACCAGATAAACCTTCTTACAGATAACAAAAATATGCTTTTATATGATGCCTTCTCCACCATAAGTCCAATTAGAATCATTAAATGTCATTATCACATTCCAACTTTTTCTGGATTTATAGACTAGGTTTTCAGCTAGTGGTTGCCTATAACAAGTAAGCTACTGTTTGCACCTGTTATAGGTTTAGAATTTTAAAATATAGGTGCCGTAGAGGGAACTGATCCAAAAGGGAAGTGTAGTGAAGAGTGTCAAAGGTGAAGTTCTCACTGACCTCAACATGTCTACACAGGGCATGTTTTGAAATGGTGCTAATGCTATCTGGAAGCAGAGCAGTGCTCCCCAAAGGGCTGGGGCTGCTGGACAGAATGTTCTCACACTTCTCTTTGGTTTCATTTTGATAGTGGATTCATTTATATAGTGGATTACACACAGTGGAGAGAGGCAGTATATTTGTGTCAAATTGAATGGCTATGGTAGCGTGTTGATGGCACAGGCCTGGAATGTTGCACATATAACAAGCACTGTGTGTGATTGGATTTTGCTGAATTGGCACAATTCTAATCGACAGGTGGGAGGTAGCAATAGAGAAGTACATTTAGTCACACATGCACATGCACATACTAATGTACATGTACACATGCAGGCGCACACACACACACACACACACGTGGCACCCAGTAACTCATACACACTAAAATGACCTACAAACCAGGATCATTCTCATGCCGAATTGTATCTAACTGTAATTGTCAGGGTTATTTGGCTGTCAATTAAATGTTTGAAGCTGATGGCAATTTATGTGTCTCTCTATCAGTCTCACATCAAGTTCCCCATTGACTACCCCTACTCCCCTCCGACCTTCCGTTTTTTAACAAAGATGTGGCATCCCAACATCTATGAGGTAAGAGTAAAGCCCAGTTAATGTATTCCCAATGTATATGAATTCAAACATATTTGAAGAGTTTTCTCCATCCAGAAGTTGACAGGTCGTGTTCCAACAGAACGGCGACGTGTGTATCTCCATCCTTCACCCTCCCGTCGACGACCCCCAGAGCGGGGAGCTCCCCTCAGAGAGGTGGAACCCCACTCAGAATGTCAGGTACCTCACCTAGCTCCAAACATGGTTCAACATGTATAAATACTTGAGGTTTGCTTAATTTAGCTCAATGGAACAACAGAACCAATGGAATAGTCTTAAAAGTAAAAAGTCCCCCCACCTTGCATGCGGGTCAAACTATAAAACCAAAGTGTGTTTATCTATTTGAAATTATTTATTAGATGTATTTGATTTAGGTTGGTCACTTCATTGGTGCTCCCTGTGTATAGCTCCATTCTTGTGTTTTTGTGTTACTATTTTATTTTTAAACTCTGCATCATTGGGAAGGACTCGTAAGCAAGCATTTCACGCTAAAGTCTACACCAGTTGTATTCGGCGCATGTGACAAATAACATTTGATTTGACTTTTACCAATTTTTAGCAGTTTTCCACAAAGACAATCAACATTTACAATATAAGTTGATACAAGTGACACTGGATTACATCGGCAGAAAGAGCCATTGACTTCACAACTTACCGGCTACTTGGGGGAGACAAAAATGCAATATGGTGTGTCATAACTGCTCAAATATGTGTAAAATGTTTAAAATGCAGAGCTTAGGAATAGACACAGTCCCTAACAGCAGTAAAAGTGTCAAAGACACATTACCCTTCGTGGGACAATTCCTCAACCCTCGGGGCAGGTTGAAAGTTCTGAGTGTGTGTTTAACCAACCACCCAGACGAAGTAGCATCAAATGGAGCAACACTGGGGGATGGTGAGGTAACACTGCTCTCACAGAGGAAGTCAGGTCAGATAACTCACCCACTCAAGGAAAATGAAGGCCACATTACTTAGAAGGTAAGCTAAGGTAAACTGTGTACTTTAAGGTAATGTTCAGGTAATGGGTATGTTTTAGATGACATAAAGTCATATTAGTGACGTGTGTGTACAGGACCATCTTGCTGAGTGTGATCTCTCTGCTGAATGAGCCCAACACCTTCTCCCCGGCCAACGTGGATGCCTCAGTTATGTTCCGCAAGTGGAGAGACAGCAAGGGCAAGGACAAGGAGTACGCAGAGATTATCAGGTAGGAAGAACATATGCACACTAACCCAACCATTGAGTACCTTTTTCACAACAAATAAGTTGGCTTACCCACACACTAGGGCTGACCTCATTTAGTCTACTGGTTGATTGTTTGGTCGATAGGCTGTTGGTCGACCAATATTTTATTTTCTTTCATGGTGCACAAGACACCTGTCTCAGTGGATTAACCCATTGTGGAGGCTGTGGGGATGGCACAGTCCATCACTCTAAGATGTGATATGGAAATTGTATATGGCTATATTATGTAAAAATGTTGGTGCAACACTAGTAAATTGAATATTATTTTATAACAAACGCGTTGGATACGGTCGCTGTCTGCTGTTCTGAAACATAATCTTCAGTTCCCTGTAGAATTGGAGCCTTTCCCTATGTTGCTACGTGCATAATAACAAAGTTAACCATCACATTGGGATTGAGAACAATGCAGCGGAGGCAGCTGCCGCAGCAGAGACAAGGAAACAGCCTTTTCCTCATCCTAATTGTCTAAGAAAATTGAGGAGAGAAGAAGAAACCCCAACTTAATTAGGTCTATAATCAATAGCCTGGCTTTATAAATCATCCATATGTATGTCTACATAAGTAAGACAGATCCTGCTTCTGTTGCCTGTTTGAGTGTTATTTATTTCATACATTTTAAAAAAACTTTTATTTAACTAGGCAAGTCAGTTAAGTTCAGTTAAGAACAAATTCTTAATTACAATGATGGGCACAGTGGGTTAACTGCCTTGTTCAGGGGCAGAACCACAGATGTTCACCTTGTCAGCTCGGGGATTCGAGCTTGCAACCTTTTGGTTACTAGTCCAACGCTCAAACCACTAGGCTACCTGCCGCCCCGTTTAGTAGTCTACTTATTCCGTGAGCACCAAGCCTCATGCAAAATATCACATAAAGCAATTTCACAGATTCGGCTGTTTTTAATCCTTGCTATGCTGTAATAAAGGCTTCACAATTTGTTTTTGTTAGAACTGACAGGTATTACTGATTTATTTACTGTTTACACTGTTCCAAACAGGCAGAACAATAATATTGTAATTTAACAGCACCTATTTGTCACACATAATATGCACCCAGGTCTCGCTCCTATACTCTCCTTTTTCTTGATCTCCTTATTGTTATTATTACAATTATTATGATCATCATTATAATAATAAGTAATGTCATTATCATTAGTAGGCTTAGTATATCAGCCTTGTATAACCACCATCGAGCCTTAGGCCTAAGAACCCATCCTGTTTAGTCTTAATACTGTAATTTGCTTAGGCCTATAATTGAAAATATAGGCTACTGTATCGGTGAATCAATTATTAATTTGTTCATGTCATCACACAGCATACGAGACATTCATGTTTTGAAATGCAATCAATCATTTTAGTTTTGAAATCAAATAAAGGGAGCTTTGAATAATTAGTATGCTGTAATAAAGGCTATATACACTGCTCAAAAAAATAAAGGGAACACTTAAACAACACAATGTAACTCCAAGTCAATCACACTTCTGTGAAATCACACTGTCCACTTAGGAAGCAACACTGATTGACAATACATTTCACATGCTGTTGTGCAAATGGAATAGACAACAGGTGGAAATTATAGGCAATTAGCAAGACACCCCCAATAAAGGAGTGGTTCTGCAGGTGGGGACCACAGACCACTTCTCAGTTCCTATGCTTCCTGGCTGATGTTTTGGTCACTTTTGAATGCTGCCGGTGCTTTCACTCTAGTGTGTGGGTTGTAGACTCTGTCTCATGCTACCAAGTGGTTCAGGTAGTGCAGCTCATCCAGGATGGTACATCAACGCGAGCTGTGGCAAGAAGGTTTACTGTGTCTGTCAGCGTAGTGTCCAGAGCATGGAGGCGCTACCAGGAGACAGGCCAGTACATCAGGAGATGTGGAGGAGGCTGTAGGAGGGCAACAACCCAGCAGCAGGACCGTTACCTCCGCCTTTGTGCAAGGAGGAGCACTGCCAGAGCCCTGCAAAATGACCCTCCAGCAGGCCACAAATGTGCATGTGTCTGCTCAAACGGTCAGAAACAGACTCCATGAGAGTGGTATGAGGGCCCGACGTCCACAGGTGGGGGTTGTGCTTACAGCCCAACACCGTGCAGGACGTTTGGCATTTGCCAGAGAACACCAAGATTGGCAAATTCGCCACTGGCGCCCTGTGCTCTTCACAGATGAAAGCAGGTTCACACTGAGCACATGTGACAGACTTGACAGTCTGGAGACGCCATGGAGAACGTTCTGCTGCCTGCAACATCCTCCAGCATGACCGGTTTGGCGGTGGGTCAGTCATGGTGTGGGGTGGCATTTCTTTGGGGGGCCGCACAGCCCTCCATGTGCTCGCCAGAGGTAGCCTGACTGCCATTAGGTACCGAGATGAGATCCTCAGACCCCTTGTGAGACCATATGCTGGTGCGGTTGGCCCTGGGTTCCTCCTAATGCAAGACAATGCTAGACCTCATGTGGCTGGAGTGTGTCAGCAGTTCCTGCAAGAGGAAGGCATTGATGCTATGGACTGGCCCGCCCGTTCCCCAGACCTGAATCCAATTGAGCACATCTGGGACATCATGTCTCGCTCCATCCACCAACGCCACGTTGCACCACAGACTGTCCAGGAGTTGGTGGATGCTTTAGTCCAGGTCTGGGAGGAGATCTCTCAGGAGACCATCCGCCACCTCATCAGGAGCATGCCCAGGCGTTGTAGGGAGGTCATACAGGCACGTGGAGACCACACACACTACTGAGCCTCATTTTGACTTGTTTTAAGGACATTACATCAAAGTTGGATCAGCCTGTAGTGTGGTTTTCCACTTTAATTTTGAGTGTGACTCCAAATCCAGACCTCCATTGGTTGATACATTTGATTTCCATTGATAATTTTTGTGTGATTTTGTTGTCAGCACATTCAACTATGTAAAGAAAAAAGTATTTAATAAGAATATTTCATTCAGATCTAGGATGTTATTTTAGTGTTCCCTTTATTTTTTTGAGCTATATATATATATATATATATATATATATATATATATATTGTAATGAAAACTTGAAATATATATATATACAGTGCCTTGCGAAAGTATTCGGCCCCCTTGAACTTTGCGACCTTTTGCCACATTTCAGGCTTCAAACATAAAGATATAAAACTGTATTTTTTTGTGAAGAATCAACAACAAGTGGGACACAATCATGAAGTGGAACGACATTTATTGGATATTTCAAACTTTTTTAACAAATCAAAAACTGAAAAATTGGGCGTGCAAAATTATTCAGCCCCTTTACTTTCAGTGCAGCAAACTCTCTCCAGAAGTTCAGTGAGGATCTCTGAATGATCCAATGTTGACCTAAATGACTAATGATGATAAATACAATCCACCTGTGTGTAATCAAGTCTCCGTATAAATGCACCTGCACTGTGATAGTCTCAGAGGTCCGTTAAAAGCGCAGAGAGCATCATGAAGAACAAGGAACACACCAGGCAGGTCCGAGATACTGTTGTGAAGAAGTTTAAAGCCGGGTTTGGATACAAAAAGATTTCCCAAGCTTTAAACATCCCAAGGAGCACTGTGCAAGCGATAATATTGAAATGGAAGGAGTATCAGACCACTGCAAATCTACCAAGACCTGGCCGTCCCTCTAAACTTTCAGCTCATACAAGGAGAAGACTGATCAGAGATGCAGCCAAGAGGCCCATGATCACTCTGGATGAACTGCAGAGATCTACAGCTGAGGTGGGAGACTCTGTCCATAGGACAACAATCAGTCGTATATTGCACAAATCTGGCCTTTATGGAAGTGGCAAGAAGAAAGCCATTTCTTAAAGATATCCATAAAAAGTGTTGTTTAAAGTTTGCCACAAGCCACCTGGGAGACACACCAAACATGTGGAAGAAGGTGCTCTGGTCAGATGAAACCAAAATTGAACTTTTTGGCAACAATGCAAAACGTTATGTTTGGCGTAAAAGCAACACAGCTGAACACACCATCCCCACTGTCAAACATGGTGGTGGCAGCATCATGGTTTGGGCCTGCTTTTCTTCAGCAGGGACAGGGAAGATGGTTAAAATTGATGGGAAGATGGATGGAGCCAAATACAGGACCATTCTGGAAGAAAACCTGATGGAGTCTGCAAAAGACCTGAGACTGGGACGGAGATTTGTCTTCCAACAAGACAATGATCCAAAACATAAAGCAAAATCTACAATGGAATGGTTCAAAAATAACATATCCAGGTGTTAGAATGGCCAAGTCAAAGTCCAGACCTGAATCCAATCGAGAATCTGTGGAAAGAACTGAAAACTGCTGTTCACAAATGCTCTCCATCCGTTCTCACTGAGCTCGAGCTGTTTTGCAAGGAGGAATGGGAAAAAATTTCAGTCTCTCGATGTGCAAAACTGATAGACATACCCCAAGCGACTTACAGCTGTAATCGCAGCAAAAGGTGGCGCTACAAAGTATTAACTTAAGGGGGCTGAATAATTTTGCACGCCCAATTTTTCGGTTTTTGATTTGTTAAAAAAGTTTGAAATATCCAATAAATGTCGTTCCACTTCATGATTGTGTCCCACTTGTTGTTGATTCTTCACACAAAAATACAGTTTTATATCTTTGTTTGAAGCCTGAAATGTGGCAAAAGGTCGCAAAGTTCAAGGGGGCCGAATACTTTCGCAAGGATGAGGTTGGCCGAATGATTAGGGCCGATTTCAAGTTTTCATTACAATCGCATATCGGTATTTTTGGACACCGATTTGGCAGATTTTTTTTTTTTTTGCACCTTTATTTAACTAGGCAAGTCAGTTAAGAACACATTCTTATTTTCAATGACAGCCTAGGAACGGTGGGTTTAACTGCCTTGTTCAGGGGCAGAACGACAGATTTTTACCTTGTCAGCTCGGGGATTCAATCTTGTAACCTTACAGTTAATTAACTAGTCCAACGCTCTAACCTGCCTCTCATTGCACTCCACGAGGAGCCTGCCTGTTACGCGAATGCAGTAAGAAGCCAAGGGAAGTTGCTAGCTAGCATTAAACTTATCTTATAAAAAACAATCAATCATAATCACTAGTTAACTACACATGGTTGATGATATTACTAGTTTATCTAGCGTGTCCTGCGTTGCATATAATCGATGCGGTGCGCATTCGCGAAAAAGGACTGTCATTGCTCCAAGGTGTACCTAACCATAAACATCAATGCCTTTCTTAAAATCAATACACAAGTATATATTTTTAAACCTGCATATTTAGTTAATATTGCCTGCTAACATGAATTTCTTTTAACTAGGTAACTAGGTAACTCTCTTGCAACAGAGTCAGGGTATATGCAGCAGTTTGGTCCGCCTGGCTCGTTGCGAACTGTGTGAAGACTATTTCATCCTAACAAAGACAGCCAACTTCGCCAAACGGGGGATGATTTAACAATAGTGCATTCCGAAAAAAGCACAATCTTTGCACGACTGTACCTAACCATAAACACCAATGCCTTTCTTAAAATCAATACACAAGTATATATATTTAAACCTGCATATTTAGCTAAAAGAAATCCAGGTTAGCAGGCAATATTAACCAGGTGAAATTGTCACTTCTCTTGCGTTTATTGCACACAGTCAGGGTATATGCAACAGTTTGGGCCGCCTGGCTCGTTGCGAACTAATATGACAGAATTTTACGTAATTATGACATAACACTGAAGGTTGTACAATGTTAAAGCAATATTTAGACTTAGGGATGTCACCCGTTAGATAAAATACAGAACGGTTCCGTATTTCACTGAAATTTTAAACGTTTTGTTTTCGAAATGATAGTTTCCGGATTCGACCATATTAATGACCAAAGGCTCGTATTTCTGTTTGTTATTATGTTATAATTAAGTCTATGATTTGATAGAGCAATCTGACAGAGCGATGGTAGGCACCAGCAGGCTCGTAAGCATTCATTCAAAGAGCACTTTCGTGCGTTTTGCCAGCAGCTCTTTGCTGTGCTTCAAGTATTGAGCTGTTTATGACTTCAAGCCTATCTACTCCCGAGATTAGGTTGGTGTAACCAATGTGAAATGGCTAGCTAGTTAGCGGGGTGCGCACTAATAGCGTTTCAAACGTCACTCGCTCTGAGACTTGGAGGAGTTGTTCCCCTTGCTCTGCATGGGTAACCCTGCTTCGAGGGTGGCGGCTGTCGATGTGTTCCTGGTTCGAGCCCAGGTAGGGGCGAGAAGAAGTACGGAAGCTATACTGTTACACTGGCAATACTAAAGTGCCTATAAGAACATCCAATAGTCAAAGGTATATGAAATACAAATGGTATAGAGAGAAATAGTCCTATAAATACTATATTAACTACAACCTAAAACCTCTTACCTTGGAATATTGAAGTCTCATGTTAAAAGATACCACCAGCTTTCATATGTTCCCATGTTCTGAGCAAGGAACTTAAACGTTAGCTTTTTTACATTGCACATATGGCACTTTTACTTTCTTCTCCAACACTTTTGTTTTTGCATTATTTAAACCATATTGAAGATGTTTCATTATTTGAGGCTAAATGGATTTTTATTGCTGTATTATATTAAGTTAAAATAAGTGTTCATTCAGTATTGTTGAACATGTTCAATTTGGTTTAAATATGTAATCGGCTTTTTTTGGTACACCAATAATTGGTTATCGGTGTTGGAAAATCATAATCGGTCGCCCTCCATACATATATATATATATTTTGAACTTATTTGTAAATGACAATTACAACAATACTGAATATTTTCCTCCGATCTGATTTCTCCTTTCCCTCCTGAGCAACCAGTAAACATTTGCCTGTTTCGGTGTTCTTTTTCACATCCTCTGCATCCATTTTGCTTTCACGTGTTACTGTTCTGAGTTTTTTTTATAAACCATTTATTAATGTGATCATGATAGGCTATAGGGTCAGGCCCTATTGGTCACATGCATGTATTGCTTACATGTTGCATGTAAAGAGAGCAAGTGTTTAGGGAATGTTGTTTATAAACAAATTAGGGATTTCGGTAATAACTTTTTTCAGTTAAAGTAATCAACTAAATGGCTGTAATGATGTTGCAGTTTCAGCACGGACAGCGCAATGCACACTTGCTGTGCTGTGGTGCCTTTTTGCTGCATTAGGGAGGAGAGCTCGACAACTTGTCAGTCACACAGGCTCTCACTGTAAAACATTTTTTTAACACAGTGTGACCATTGGACTCTTTCTTGAACCATTTGTGTCTTAATTATTTAATCAAACAGTGTGCTTAAAGCATCAGACAAGCTCAGTGCGTATGTAGTTGGTTTTATTCAAACACAGGGTGTCTGTCAATAAGTTTAAATGTTTTGACCAAACGATTGGTCGAAAGAACAGGATGACTCTCGGTTGACCAATATTTTTTTTGCCGGGGACAGCCCTACCACACACACACACACACACACACACAGTGAGTGAGACCTTTATGACTTCTCTTCCCCTCCCACAGGAAGCAGGTGGTGTCCACAGTGGCAGAGGCGGAGCGCGACGGTGTCAAGGTACCCACCACGCTGGCAGAGTACTGTGTCCAGACCCGGGTTCCCTCCCAGGACAGCAGCTCAGACCTACTCTACGACGACCTCTACGACGATGACATGGAGGAGGAGGAAGAAGAGGATGAAGAGGAGGAAGATAATGACATGGAGTCAGGAGGAGAGGCAGGTGGGACAAGTGAAGGAGGAGGCGTCTCTACTCGCTGCTATGACGACGACCAGGAGGATTCTGGGAACGAGGACTCTTGATGATGATGATGATGATGATGGACGCCCTAAATTGACGCCTTACACCCTGCTACGTCCAATCCTAGCCTCCCTTCTGATCCTGTTAAGCTTAGAACATCCCCTAAGAATAACACATGTACTTCGTCTGGTACATTGATAGTCAAGTAATAACTGGACAAATAGGACACCTCAATTTGAGTGGATTCCAATTAAAGGCGCGTACAACAATGAAAAATATTGAATATCTCAGCGAAATATAATTTGTGTAGTTAAAATTATATTTTTAGCACAGATGGAGTCAGAAATGTTTTAATTTCTCCTTTTGAAATGTGACTTTAACGCATGCTTTTGGTTTCCTTACTCAATGGTCATATAGTCAAAGCCTGCCTCCCTGGTCTGATAGCTTGATAGAAAGAAGATAGTTGTTGAACATAAACACAAACAAACATCCAAACCCCAGGGGAGATAGTTTGTTGCAAAATGTGCAGATAATCTCTGCCTTTAGGCTAAGATCAAGTGTAGTATCTGTTATTGTCCGTTTAAAATCTGAACAACATTTTAGAACGGGGAAATGGAAAATGGGCTTAATCTGTCTGCTCTACGGAATCACCCGCTATTGCAGTGCCTCTGGTAACGGAGCACACACAAGATGCTGCTAAATGAAATGTGGTGTTTGTGTTGCTTTACAGCATTGGGTGCGGTTGCTTTTGTTTATGTCCAACAACTGTGCTTTTTGTCATGTCACTACATGTATTTGCTAGAAGAATTTTCTGGCTTAAATCTTAATTTTTTTTGGTCCACTCTTGGCCCCTTCATACCATGTTAATCTTTCATTTTTGTGTTGTACGTCTGGCTGTCTGGCGCTTTCTCTCAGTCTGTCTCACTGTCTGGATGGCTGAATCTCGGTTTTGTGTGGCATGCTGTCTTGCTCTGTCAATGTTTCCCTCTTTCTGTCTCATCACCCTCACTGCTTTGTCAGCCAGCCAGCCTCAGTCGTTCTGTCCGTTTGTGTGTTTGTTCACTCTTAAGGCGATCAACTTTAACCTACAGACACAACACAAACTCTGCCCTGACCGACCCCACCTTCACCCCACACCTCCTGTTTCACCTCTGAACTCTGATCCCTGTAGAACTGGGGGGTCTTCATTAGGTTCCAAAATGGACAGAAACAGGGATGGACTACCATCTTCAATTGTCCAGTAAGAAATGCTAATTTTTGTTTTCTGTAGCAAAACGTAATGACTGAGCCTTTATGGGGTACTGAGAGGATATGCCGTCTCGGGCACAGAACCACAGGAGAGTTACATCCTCCTTCACTCTTTCCATCCATCCTTTCCCTGCCGCAGGGCCTCCATAGACTCTCACTGGGAGAGAACCAGGGATGTAGTGGAGAATAAACGCACCTTAACGCCATCTACGCACCTCTATATGTTGTGAAAAGTGTTGTTGGCACTCATTCAGCGTTTACCCACCTTATGTCTTTACTACTACATCCCTGGAGAGGGCTCACTCAAACTGCTCCTCAGGTTGAGCTTGGTATTGTTTAGATTCTTTTTTTTCTTTTTTGTGGTTGTGTGTTTACAGAGGCAACTTCAAATCTCCAACAGCACTATCGATCCCCATGTCACCTACATTTTCCCCCTCCAACCTCCATTCAATGTTTCCTTCTCTTTGTTATTTCTGTGTTGCCCTGTTCCGTTGGCCATGCTTCACAAAACTAAACCAGACCAGGTTCTTTGTCGTGTTCTTGATATGCTTTCTTGGAATTGGCGCAAACTCCTGGAATTCTATGCGAGCCAGTCAGGTGGTCAAAATGGAAAGTGAAATTGAATAAGTGGTATTCTGTATTTTAATCAACTATTTACACATGCCAAAAGGCATTAGCCATTGTTTATGTTAGTTAGCACATATATAGCTGAAAGAGCACATTTAGTCACCATCAACATGTATCAGCCAGGAAAATAGATTTTGCTAATTCGTGACTGAGCACATGCTGCATTGGTGATTCAGAGTTACACATGGAGCACAATTGCATTTTTTGGGTGGAAAAAAAATTATGCTTCTTGGAACTCTGCTGCAAATACTTGGGTTGTGTAAGTGAGGTGACATCACAGACAAGTCAACCTATCATCTGTGCTCATTAGGCCTGCAGTTTTCACGTTTCCGTGCGTGTGTGTTTTACCATGACCCCATTCAATGGAACACAGAACCTGTTACACCTCACATTCACAAGGAGGTGCTGGCCTGGATTCTATGCCAAGGAAATGTTTCATGACCACTTCCAGTAACGCCACAACCATCAGTCAGTTATGGATATGTGTGAAATATGTCCTGTTTTTAACAACTATATAAGGGAGAGACTTGACAAATCAGTCTGAGGAAGACTAACAGAATCAAAATAAACTTTTCTCCTCCCTTGCTCTGTTGAACTTATGCCCTCGCTGGGGCTGGCTTCATGTCAAAAAAATAGTTGACTGATGGATCACAAATAGATTGTTCTTCTCCTCAGCCACTGGACTTTCAGGGATATGATGTCAACGACCGGGGCGAACCATGTCTCAATACTCTTTAAATGGCTTCCTCTCTTCGCCCCCTTTTTCTTCATGATCACTGATAGGTGAAAGGAATGGATACATTTCCACTAGGAAGGAAGCCATTGAGTATTGAGACCCAGCGTTCTTATTCTCACTGACCTTTGCCTTCTGTGTTGACGTGGAGCAGGCAGTTGGAACAGCGTTTACCTGGTCCTGAATCCTAGATCAAAATGACACTTGTTTAGAAGGACCACATGCTAGGCTGTCAGAATCTCACTATTGCGAAGTGTGTGTACCAGTGTTTGAGGAGCTTTTCCCTCTGTGGCTGAAAACAGTCACGTTTGGACAAACTACTTCACTGTTTCCACAGAAAGTGATATGGATGATGCAGTCCTCCTTTGTTTTGTAGTTTTTCATTTAATTATCTCTTCCTATTGTGTTGTGAGGATGCAAATGTCACCTATTAAATTTATATTCTAAAAATGTTGAATTGACAGAATTGTCTGGAGTGTTGTCAATGGTACCAGTTGGTATTGAACTCATTTCTGTCTCTTAGAAAGCAGCTGCTGTACTTTGATATACTTTAAGAAATGAAAGAACAAATCATTTTGAAAAGCAGGAAGTTTAACTAGTTTTCAAGTGCATATTTCTTCCTTGAACTATAATATCTGATCCAACACAATTGTATAGGTGAACGCAGGGGTTCCACTACATGGTAAACACTGATGAGATGAACAGGTTGGAAGTATCCAAATGCCCACGTTTCTCACTGGATTTACCACAAAACTGCACACTTAAAATGTAGATTCATTACTTTAATATGATATGCATAATGTAGTGATACAATTTGTGGCATTTAAAAAATGTCATTGCAATGATAGATCAGGTGAGTCCAAGCATGTTGACTATTCAATCCCAAGAAAACATTTCACTGGTGTTGGTGTATCGGAATATACATTTAGATTCCTGAGTCGATATTTAACCCTCACATGGTAATCTGTCAAAGCATTTTTTCTGTAACTAAAATCTTAATTTAAAGCTCAATCAGCAAAGTCAGTGGACAAGACATTTTTTCTACAGTAGTTATTTTTTGTTCACTTGGACATCCTTTCTCCTTTCATTACCCCAAATCCTATTCTCTCTCACCTGAGGATCAGATGTTTCTTTGTTTGCCTTGCACTGAAAAAAACTCTTATTTAAAAATGTGTTCAGGTTTCAATCTTTGGACTTGGAAAAGGGGGAAATTAAGAATTATTTTCATTCCTGGTTCAATCATTGTTAGGCAACATTAGTTATGGACACATAGCCAGTCCCGGTCTCAAGCTTTCTCTCTCTGTTTCCTTCTCCCTCCTTCCCTCTCACCATTTTAATGCACTTCCTAATGAAAGTTTAATGAGCTGTTAGGCTATGCGATTATGGAAAGAAGAGTGAAGGTTCTGGTGTAGGAAAAGATCAAATGCCACAATGAGTTTACTGCAACTTTAAAAGGACACACAGTTTAACAGAATTTACTTCAGGTGAATTTAACCATGTCCTTTTGCATTCACGGGAACTTGTTTAGGACGCCATTGGAACTGGTAGGTCTGAGGACTTGGATTGGGTGAATGCTCTGGGGCTTTTCCTGAATGGTTTCATGCATGTCAACATCAGAAGCCTCCTCCCATAGTTTGTTTTACTCACTGCTTTAGCACACTCTGCTAACCCTGATGTCCTTGCCGTGTCTGAATCCTGGCTCAGGAAGGCCACCAAAAATTCTGATATTTCCATACCCAACTATAACATTTTCCGTCAAGATAGAACTGCCAAAGGGGGAGGAGTTGCAGTCTACTGCAAAGATAGCCTGCAAAGTAATGTCATACTTTCCAGGTCCATACCCAAACAGTTCGAACTACTCATTTTAAAAATTACTCTCTCCAGAAATAAGTATCTCACTGTTGCCGCCTAATACCGACCCCCCTCAGCTCCCAGCTGTGCCCTGGACACCATTTGTGAATTGATTGCCCCCCATCTAGCTTCAGAGTTTGTTCTGTTAGGTGACCTAAACTGGGATATGCTTAACACCCCGACAGTCCTACAATCTAAGCTAGATGCCCTCAATCTCACACAAATCATAAAGGAACCCACCAGGTACAACCCTAAATCTGTAAACAAGGGCACCCTCATAGACGTCATCCTGTAAATAAATACAAATACACCTCCGCTGTCTTCAACCAGGATCTCAGCGATCACTGCCTCATTGCCTGCATCCGCTACGGATCCGCAGTCAAACGACCACCCCTCATCACTGTCAAACGCTCCCTAAAACATTTCTGTGAGCAGGCCTTTCTAATCGACCTGGCCCGGGTATTCTGGAAGGACATTGACCTCATCCCGTCAGTTGAGGATGCCTGGTCATTCTTTAAAAGTAACTTCCTCACCATTTTAGATAAGCATGCTCCGTTCAAAAAGTGCAGAACTAAGAACAGATATAGCCCTTGGTTCACTCCCGACCTGACTGCCCTCGACCAGCACAAAAACATCCTGTGGCGGACTGCAATAGCATAGAATAGTCCCCGCGATATGCAACTGTTCAGGGAAGTCAGGAACCAATACACGCAGTCAGTCAGGAAAGCAAAGGCCAGCTTCTTCAGGCTGAAATTTGCATCCTGTAGCTCTAACTCCAAAAAGTCCATGGAGAACAAAAGCACCTCCTCCCAGCTGCACTGAGTGCACTGCACTGAGGCTCGGTAACACGGTCACCACCGATAAATCCATGATTATCGAAAACTTCAACAAGCATTTCTCAACGGCTGGCCATGCCTTCCTCCTGGCTACTCCAACCTCGGCCAACAGCTCCCCCCCCCCCCCCCCCGCAGCTACTCGCCCAAGCCTCTCCAGGTTCTCCTTCACCCAAATCCAGATAGAAGATGTTCTGAAAGAGCTGCAAAACCTGGACCCGTACAAATCAGCTGGGCTTGACAATCTGGACCCTCTATTTCTGAAACTATCCGCCGCCATTGTCGCAACTCCTATTACCAGCCTGTTCAACCTCTCATATCGTCTGAGATCCCCAAGGATTGGAAAGCTGCCGCAGTCATCCCCCTCTTCAAAGGGGGAGACACCCTGGACCCAAACTGTTACAGACCTATATCCATCCTGCCCTGCCTATCTAAGGTCTTTGAAAGCCAAGTCAACAAACAGGTCACTGACCATCTCGAATCCCACCGTACCTTCTCCGCTGTGCAATCTGGTTTCCGAGCCGGTCACGGGTGCACCTCAGCCACGCTCAAGGTACTAAACGATATCATAACCGCCATCGATAAAAGACAGTACTGTGCAGCCGTCTTCATCGACCTTGCCAAGGCTTTCGACTCTGTCAATCACCATATTCTTATCGGCAGACTCAGTAGCCTCGGTTTTTCTGATGACTGCCTTGCCTGGTTCACCAACTACTTTGCAGACAGAGTTCAGTGTGTCAAATCGGAGGGCATGCTGTCCGGTCCTCTGGCAGTCTCTATGGGGGTGCCACATGGTTCAATTCTCGGGCCGACTCTTTGTTCTGTATATATCAATGATGTTGCTCTTGCTGCGGGCAATTCCCTGATCCACCTCTGCGCAGACGACACCATTCTGTATACTTCCGGCCCGTCCTTGGACACTGTGCTATCTAACCTCCAAACGAGCTTCAATGCCATACAACACTCCTTCCGTGGCCTCCAACTGCTCTTAAACGCTAGTAAAACCAAATGCATGCTTTTCAACCGTTCGCTGCCTGCACCTGCACGCCCGACTAGCATCACCACCCTGGATGGTTCCGACCTAGAATATGTGGACATCTATAAGTACCTAGGTGTCTGGCTAGACTGTAAACTCTCCTTCCAGACTCATATCAAACATCTCCAATCTAAAATCAAATCTAGAGTCGGCTTTCTATTCCGCAACAAAGCCTCCTTCACTCACGCCGCCAAACTTACCCTAGTAAAACTGACTATCCTACCGATCCTCGACTTCGGCGATGTCATCTACAAAATAGCTTCCAACACTCTACTCAGCAAACTGGATGCAGTTTATCACAGTGCCATCCGTTTTGTTACTAAAGCACCTTATACCACCCACCACTGCGACCTTTATGCTCTAGTCGGCTGGCCCTCGCTACATATTCATCGCCAGACCCACTGGCTCCAGGTCATCTACAAGTCCATGCTAGGTAAAGCTCCGCCTTATCTCAGTTCACTGGTCACGATGGCAACACCCACCCATAGCACGCGCTCCAGCAGGTGTATCTCACTGATCATCCCTAAAGCCAACACCTCATTTGGCCGCCTTTCGTTCCAGTTCTATGCTGCCTGTGACTGGAACAAATTGCAAAAATCGCTGAAGTTGGAGACTTTTATCTCCCTCACCAACTTCAAACATCTGCTATCTGAGCAGCTAACCGATCGCTGCAGCTGTACATAGTCTATCGGTAAATAGCCCACCCAATTTTTTACCTACCTCTTCCCCATACTGTTTATATTTATTTACTTTTCTGCTCTTTTGCACACCAATATCTCTACTTGTACATGACCATCTGATCATTTATCACTCCAGTGTTAATCTGCAAAATTGTAATTACTCGCCTACCTCCTCATGCCTTTTGCACACAATGTATATAGACTCTCTTTTTTGTTCTTTTTTTTCTACTGTGTTATTGACTTGTTAATTGTTTACTCCATGTGTAACTCTGTGTTGTTGTCTGTTCGCACTGCTATGCTTTATCTTGGCCAGGTCGCAGTTGCAAATGAGAACTTGTTCAACTAGCCTACCTGGTTAAATAAAGGTGAAATAAAATAAATACAAATAAATAAATGAGTTCCCATTGGATGTTGGGCTGCTCATTTGACCTGAAATATTGATCTAAATTCATTATTGTCAAAAGTACCTCCCATCTGGTTTCTCAAGCATGAAATGAGCCACTGGTTGAATTGTGCTCTGGCTGACGGAAGAATGAATTGGTGCACCTCCTGTGAAATTCAACTTGTTTTTGTCTCCCCTTGGTGGTGATGTGTTGCAGGATCGCAGTACATTATAGGTGAGTGTGCAATTCTCAGCAGTAGTTGCCTTGTCCAATTAACTATCACATAGTTGTGTATAGATTTGCCCACTCATTGTGATCATAAATCATATTACTGAATATTTTCCATAAATATCTCAGGAGTAAGGGTGAAAGATCGGTTAGTCAATGCTGAAGTTGCATATTGGAAGGTCCATATTTAAGGGATGGTTTTTATTCTTGTTTAAAGTGCAAGACAAAAAGGTTATTATTAGTCATCACACATTGTTAACACATAAAACACTTATTGTGTCTATTGAATTATTTGGCCACTGATTCCCAAGCACAGGGGTAGTCAATAAAGTACAGAGGTTATCCTTTTCTGACCCTTAGTTTGGTGGCAGTTCCTTGGGGGTATAAGTATGTGACACAGGGGTTCAATGACTTGCTCAGACCAAATTACCACCATAGAATTAAGAATTATAACTCACTTTAGATTCACACTTTCTGTTCCATTAAATATCAAGGCTGTGCAGTCCCACAGACACTAGTCTCGCGCATCTGTGTCCAATAGCCTGGGGACGAAGTTACAAACACGTTTTTTAAAGCTAGAGACTTGCTTTTGCAGCTTGCTCTTCACAATTCCTAGCACAACATTGTGTGTAGTAGTGTCTTAATGCTTCCCTTGCTCTGTGTCTAGGTGTTGCTGTGCTGCCCTCAGGGTGTCCTGTAGGTCTTTATGCTGGGCCAGGGAGCAGGCCTCCTCCAGCTTGGCCCAGCGGTAGTCCTGGTGCTCCTTCGACAACGTGACGGCCATCTTGGGGTCCCTCAGCTCCGCGAGCCAGTACAGAACCGTCTTGGGTCGCCCTCTCACCTCGTAGCACAGCTCCTGGAGAAAGCCATCCACCACCTGCAGATGCTCCTCACGCAGCCCTGCTTCTTCCTGCGTCTCCCTCAGAGCGGTGGTGAGATCATCCTCCCCAGGGTCCACGTGGCCTAGAGACCAGCACAGGGTTGTGTTCATTATGCACCAAACAAAAGAAAACAGACAAACAGGGAGGGACTTCCTGGCCTTGATCAATCAGAACCTTTTTGTTTTCTGTTGCAAAATGTTTTGCTACAGTGTGCCCTAATGACATAACAAAAGGTATTTGTGTGTTTCACGATTTGGTATGGGACCAAAGATAGTGCAAGCTAGAATAGAGCATGTATTCTACACCTTATTCTGCACATTAGAGAACATGTGTCACAAAACATGACATGTTGATTTTCATACTCCAGCTCTGTTTTAACAGGTGTAATGTAATGTCATACTTATAAAACTCACAAGGGGACGATTGACAGTAGGCTACACCTCAAGTAAAGTGTTAGCTACTAAAATATGTAGCCTGCTGTCAATAGACCCTTATGACCCCCATAAGAGTGATATTATGCCTGTTATTTATAACAGGCCGAAAGGGTATGAACACTAATATGCCACTGATATGCACCATACCTTTGGGTGGGGTCCAGTGGTGCTTGCCATATGAAGTCTGTAGGAGGAGGTACTCAATGTTGTCAGGGAGAGGTGAAGACTGTGCCAGCCGACGAAACACAATGAATCCACACGCACGCAAGGCCATCACCTGCTGAAGCACAGAAATAGTGAAGACCTTCACGTTTCCCACATTTTTACAGCCTTATTCTAAAATGGATTAAATTGTTTTTCCCCCTCATTAATCTACACACAATACCCCCAATGACAAAGAAAAAACAGGTTTTTAGAAATGTTTGCAAATATATATATATATATATATATATATATATATATATATATATATATATATATATATATATATATATACATACACATACATACAGTGCCTTGCGAAAGTATTCGGCCCCCTTGAACTTTGCGACCTTTTGCCACATTTCAGGCTTCAAACATAAAGATATAAAACTGTATTTTTTTGTGAAGAATCAACAACAAGTGGGACACAATCATGAAGTGGAACGACATTTATTGGATATTTCAAACTTTTTTAACAAATCAAAAACTGAAAAATTGGGCGTGCAAAATTATTCAGCCCCTTTACTTTCAGTGCAGCAAACTCTCTCCAGAAGTTCAGTGAGGATCTCTGAATGATCCAATGTTGACCTAAATGACTAATGATGATAAATACAATCCACCTGTGTGTAATCAAGTCTCCGTATAAATGCACCTGCACTGTGATAGTCTCAGAGGTCCGTTAAAAGCGCAGAGAGCATCATGAAGAACAAGGAACACACCAGGCAGGTCCGAGATACTGTTGTGAAGAAGTTTAAAGCCAGATTTGGATACAAAAAGATTTCCCAAGCTTTAAACATCCCAAGGAGCACTGTGCAAGCGATAATATTGAAATGGAAGGAGTATCAGACCACTGCAAATCTACCAAGACCTGGCCGTCCCTCTAAACTTTCAGCTCATACAAGGAGAAGACTGATCAGAGATGCAGCCAAGAGGCCCATGATCACTCTGGATGAACTGCAGAGATCTACAGCTGAGGTGGGAGACTCTGTTCATAGGACAACAATCAGTCGTATATTGCACAAATCTGGCCTTTATGGAAGAGTGGCAAGAAGAAAGCCATTTCTTAAAGATATCCATAAAAAGTGTTGTTTAAAGTTTGCCACAAGCCACCTGGGAGACACACCAAACATGTGGAAGAAGGTGCTCTGGTCAGATGAAGCCAAAATTGAATTTTTTGGCAACAATGCAAAACGTTATGTTTGGCATAAAAGCAACACAGCTGAACACACCATCCCCACTGTCAAACATGGTGGTGGCAGCATCATGGTTTGGGCCTGCTTTTCTTCAGCAGGGACAGGGAAGATGGTTAAAATTGATGGGAAGATGGATGGAGCCAAATACAGGACCATTCTGGAAGAAAACCTGGTGGAGTCTGCAAAAGACCTGAGACTGGGACGGAGATTTGTCTTCCAACAAGAGAATGATCCAAAACATAAAGCAAAATCTACAATGGAATGGTTCAAAAATAAACATATCCAGGTGTTAGAATGGCCAAATCAAAGTCCAGACCTGAATCCAATCGAGAATCTGTGGAAAGAACTGTGGAAAGCTCTCCATCCAACCTCACTGAGCTCGAGCTGTTTTGCAAGGAGGAATGGGAAAAAATTTCAGTCTCTCGATGTGCAAAACTGATAGAGACATACCCCAAGCGACTTACAGCTGTAATCGCAGCAAAAGGTGGCGCTACAAAGTATTAACTTAAGGGGGCTGAATAATTTTGCACGCCCAATTTTTCAGTTTTTGATTTGTTAAAAAAGTTTGAAATATCCAATAAATGTCGTAACACATGATTGTGTCCCACTTGTTGTTGATTTTTCACAAAAAAATACAGTTTTATATCTTTATGTTTGAAGCCTGAAATGTGGCGAAAGGTCGCAAAGTTCAAGGGGGCCGAATACTTTCGCAAGGCACTGTATATATATATATATATATATATTATATATAAAAAAACATTTTCAGACCTTTTACTCAGTACTTTGTTGAAGCACATTTGGCAGCGATTACAGCCTCAATTCTTCTTCTTCTATGACGCTACAAGCTTGGCACACCTGTAGTTGGGGAGGTCCTCCCATTTTTCTCTGCAGATCTTCTCAAGCTGTAGGTTGGATGGGGAGCGTCGCTGCACAGCTATTTTCAGGTCTCTCCAGAGATGTTCGATCAAGCTCAAGTCCGAGCTCTGGCTTGGCCACTCAAGGTCATTCCGAGACTTGGCCAGAAGCCGCTCCTACATTGTCTTGGCTGTGTGCTTAGGGTCGTTGTCCTGTTGGAAGGAGAACCTTCACCCCAGTCTGAGGTCCTGAACACTCTAGAACAAGTTTTCATCAAGGACCTCTCTGTACTTTGCTCTGTTCATCTTTCCCTCGATCCTGACTAGTCTCCCACCACCGCCATGCTTCACCGTAGGGATTGTATTGCCCAGGTGACAAGCAGTGCCTGGTTTCCTCCAGATGTGATGCTTGGCATTCAGGCCAAAGAGTTCAATATTGGTTTTGTCAGACCAGAGAATCTTGTTTCTCATGGTCTGAGTCCTTTCGGTGCCTGTTGGCAAACTCCAAGTGGGAAGTCATGTGCTTTTTGCTGAGGAGTGGCTTCTGTCTGGCCACACTACCATAAAGGCCTGATTGGTGAAGTGCTGCAGAGATGGTTGTCCTTCTGGAAGGTTCTCCCATCTCCACAGAGACTCTGGAGCTGTCAGTGTGACCATCGGGTTCTTGGTCACCTCCCTGACCAAGGCCCTTCTCCCCTGATACTCAGTTTGGCCGGGTGGCCAGCTCTCGGAAGAGCCTTGGTGGTTACAAACTTCTTCCATTTAAGAATGATGGAGCCCACTGCAGACATTTTTTGGTACCCTACCCCAGATCTGTGCCTGGACACAATCCTGTCTCAGTGCTCTACGGACAATTCCTTCGACCTCATGGCTTGGTTTTTGCTCTGACATGCACTGTCAACTGTGGGACCTTATATAGACAGGTGTGTGCCTTGCCACAGGTGGACTACAATCAAGTTGTAGAAATATCAAGGATGATCAATGGAAACAGGATGCACCTGAGCTCAATTTAGAGTCTCATAGCAAAGGGTCTGAATACTTATGTAAATAAGGAATTTATTTGTTATTTTTAAATACATTTGCTAAAATTTCTAAAAACCTGTTATTATTGGGTATTGTGTGTAGATTGGTGAGGAAAAACAATAATTCAATGCATTTTAGAATATGGCTGTAGCGTAACAAAATCAGGAAAAAGTGAAGGGGTCTGAATACTTTCCGAATGCACTGTACATTCACAAATGCATTTATGATCACTCAAACATTAACTCCATGATGACTTACTTCATGACACTCCAATAATTTTGTTATTTAACAATTAAGGCAGGCTGTACTAGGCCTAATAGAGCGCACATTGATTTGAAAGACTGTGTTGTTGAACCATTGGCTACTGAAACTAGCCTATGAGTTCGTGGTTACTGTACATACAGTAGCCTCTCTAAAATGCAGCAAGCTATATAACTACATTTACAGGATTTTAGCAATGCCCCCAAATAAACATAGACAACGCAAGACAATAATTCCACATCGCCTCGCCATAACCGTAAACTGTTAACGCTGAATGCGGAACACTAGCGTTAGCATGACATGTTCTCTTGTCGCTGGGAAAATTGAATTTTGCCTATTGCTCGCTAGCTTGGTCTCACACTAGTCTACCATGTTTCTGAAATAAGTTATATCATTCACTACACTAACTTACTGTGAGATTACTCAAGTTACATCAGAAATACTTGTAACAAGCGCGGTTGTTGATGAACATTTTTTGATTTCAGACACTCTTGAACGTAGCTTTCCTTATTCTAATTTCGCGTTCCCATTGGCTGAATAGTTCATGCTATTTCTAGGACGCCCCTACCTCTACACATCTTACCTTAACCAAATTAAATGGGAACTTCAATGGGGGCAGGGATGTCCCAACTCGAGGATAGCGTGAAAGTAGGCTGAATGTCCAAAGATACTTTTGAGGAAATGGGAAACTGCATTGATTACTATTAACGCACATTGACGACGCATGGGCAACGTACACAATGGGCCGCGCGTTGCATTTTGGGCGATTTGGGGACAAGGGGAGCATTCCTTCAAGGCGTGAATGGTAGTCCATTGGGCGCTAGCTCAAAAACCAAACATTAGCATGAATTTTGTGAACAAGAAGCACAACATTACAAATATTTTCAGAGATGTGAGATGATTAACTTGTTCGCTGTAATATCGCATAGCTTTGGAATCGTGACATTACATATTGTAACGACCCTGGGTTTATAAGCGCGGAAATCGACACTGCCGCTCGAGCATGCTTTTGCGGCACAGTCGAAAGCGCGCCGGACCTCGGGCTAGAAGGTCGAGGGTTCGAGACCTGCTCCCTGCCTGTTTCATTACAGTATTTTCGAGGAAAAAGGGCATGTTATCATTTTGTTGGATAAAAAAAATAAGAAATAAACTTAATTAACAACAACAAAAATGACAGCGCATATCTCAAAGATAACATTGTGATAGTTAAGATGTTATTTGTATTATGAAATATTTAGCAGGCTATCACGGAATGCAATGACTGATAACAATTAATCAATTTACTAAATAATACTGATAACATTCGATGTATTCAAAAAATGGTCTTACATCAAACATTCTAGTCTGTCTGTGCGAATATCCACCTTGTGTTAGAGATTTTTTTAAACAACGTGCCCACTTGAGAGAGTGAGATGGGTAGATATGACCAACGGAAATGGGCCGGTGGGACAAGATAACGACATGGTACCTCCTTATTAGACCAGGCCACTGGGTGCATCTAAAATTAGTTCATTACAACTTCAGTAAGAGAGGTTGTAATGAAAAGAAAACACTATATGACATAATAAAATAAAAAAATGGAAATGTGTTTTTACTTTATTAAAGAGAAAAGGGAGTAGAGAGTAAGGGGGGAGAGGAGGAGGGGTCGTTTTTTAAATTTAAACAATCTTGTTTTAAAAATAAAATGCATCTTCTATGGGTCAAACGATTATGGGCCTGAATACTTCAGAAAGTATTCACACCCCTTAACTTGGATTTAATAGCATTTTTTGTTGTCAACAATCACAAAATACTCTGTAGTCAAAGTGGAATAAATATATATATGACATTTTTTATTTATGTAAAATAGAATCACCTTTGGCAGCGATTACAGCTGTGAGTCTTTCTGGGTAACCTAGATTGTACAATATTTGTCCATTGTTTTTAACAAAATGATTCCATCTCTGTCAAGTTGATTGTTGATCAACCTGGCCTGGCCATCAAGCCTGGCCATACATTGTAAAGCTGATTTAAGTCAAAACTGTAACTAGGCCACTCAGGAACATTCAATGTAGTCTTGCTAAGCAACTCCAGTGCATATTTGGACTTGTGTTTTAGGTAATTGTCCTGCTGAAAGTTGAATTTGTCTCCCAGTGTCTGTTGGAAAGCAGACTGAACCCAGTTTTCCTCTAACCCTTACAAAAAAGTCCTACAGGAATCCTGTAGAATATATATACTGCAGGAATAGGAAGTCCTGCAGGATACCGCACAGTATTTTTGTAAGGACTGAACCCAGTTTTCCTCTAACCCTTACAAAAAAGTCCTACAGGAATCCTGCAGAATATATATACTGCAAGAATAAGAAGTCCTGCAGGACATCGCACAGGACTTTTGGGGCCACTTTCCTATTGGACAATCCCTGCAGGATCCTGTAGGAATCATGCCGGTAGTCCTTCAGGAATACAATCCTGCAAGATTTCTGTAGGACTTTTTTGTAAGGAAGGATTTTGCATGTGCTTAGCTCTATTCCGTTTATTTTTATCCTAAAAAACTCCCTAGTCCTTGCCGATGACAAGCATACCAATCACCATTGGCCTCATGGTGAAATCCCTGAGCTGTTTCCTTCCTCTCCGGCAACTGAGTTAGGAAGGATGCCCGTATCTTTGTAGTGACACGGTGTACTGATACACCATCCAAAGTGTAATTAATAACTGCACCATGCTCAAAAGGATATTCAATGTCTGTTTTTTTTAAGCATCTACAAATAGGTGCCCTTCTTTGCGAACCATTGAAAACCTCACTGGTCTTTGTGGTGGAATCTGTGCTTGAAATTCATTGCTCGACTGAGGGACCTTACATATAATTGTATGTGTGGGCTACAGAGATGGGGAAGTCGTTTTAAAATCATGTTAAACACTATTAGTGCACACAGAGTGAGTCCATACAACCTATTATGTGACTTGTTAAGCACGTTTTTACTTCTGAACTTATTAAGACTTGCCATAACATAAGGGTAGAATATTTATTCTATTAAGTAGAATACTTATTCAGCTTTTAATATTTAATTAATTTGTAAACATTATGCGGTATTGAGTGTAGATCAGTGACACAAAATCTCAATTTAATACATTTTAAATTCACAACAAAATGTGGAAAAAGTCAAGGGGTGTTAATACATTCTGAAGACACTATAAATAGGCCTATATTATTTAGAATGCATCAGGCGATTAATATTTTTGCAACATGAAATATGCAGCTTACTATATGGCGTGGTTTTGCCAGAGGGTGTTGGACATGTGGCACAGACTCCTGCTGCTCTCACTATTTATGTACTCTCAGAAATGACTCAACTTGAACTTGAATATGCTCATTATTCCGCTCTGTTATACATCAAATACTTAAGGGTCAGATTCCATCAAGTAGCCATGAGAGATTTTCTACACTGTCACTTAAATTATATGGACATACTCACAGACACAACATATTAGTCACAAAGTCATCACTTTGTAATTCATGTTTTAAAGATGTGAGAAATCAAATACTTTATGTATTGCATCTGCCTTTTAGGCCAAAGCATTTTGTTAGTGTTTATATACTCACCATTAAATATTGAACTTTTTTTTAAACTCTGTTAGGACAGTTGAAAGCTATGCTAAAAATCTCACATGTCATTCTACAATATGTAAGCAGTGTTTGCAATATCAGCATATCCATGGAGGAGAGGGAAGAAAGACAAGAGCCTGCAACAGGTTTGCACTTTGTGGGCAAGAAGGAGGACCTGATAAAAGCCAAGCGGTCGTTCAGGACCGTGGAGGGCCGGGACATACTTGTGCTCTATCACCAGGAGACATTCTACGCTCTGGACTTCCACTGCTACCGTAGAGTAACTGTTCCTTCATGTGCCTGAGTACCAGATCTGTTTGTGCATCCATTACCAACTCCTTTGTCTTTAACCCCCTATACATGGGCTAACATACATCCTTTGTCCTCATCTTGTCCCCATTATGATTGTGCTTACATTTTTAGACAAGTGTAGACGATTAAAAGATGCATAATGATCTAATTGTGATCAGATCTTCCAGTCTACCTCTAGAGGTAGTCAGGGACTCATTGTATCTGGATATTTTACAAGTGTAAAAAGATATACAATGGGGCAAAAAAGTATTTAGTCAGCCACCAATTGTGCAAGTTCTCCCACTTAAAAAGATGAGAGAGGCCTGTCATTTTCATCATAGGTACACTTCAACTATGACAGACAAAATGAGAAGAAATCCAGAAAATCCAGAAAATCACATTGTAGGATTTTTCATGAATTTATTTGCAAATTATGGTGGAAAATAAGTATTTGGTCAATAACAAAAGCTTATCTCAATACTTTGTTATATACCCTTTGTTGGCAATGACAGAGGTCAACCGTTTTCTGTAAGTCTTCACAAGGTTTTCACACACTGTTTCTGGTATTTTGGCCCATTCCTCCATGCAGATCTCCTCTAGAGCAGTGATGTTTTGGGCCTGTTGCTGGGCAACATGGACTTTTAACTCCCTCCAAAGATTTTCTATGGGGTTGAGATCTGGAGACTGGCTAGGCCACTCCAGGACCTTGAAATGCTTCTTACGAAGCCACTCCTTCGTTGCCCGGGCGGTGTGTTTGGGATCATTGTCATGCTGAAAGACCCAGCCACGTTTCATCTTCAATGCCCTTGCTGATGGAAGGAGATTTTCACTCAAAATCTCACGATACATGGCCCCATTCAATCTTTCCTTTCCACGGATCAGTCGTCCTGGTCCCTTTGCAGAAAAACAGCCCCAAAGCATGATGTTTCCACCCCCATGCTTCACAGTAGGTATGGTGTTCTTTGGATGCAACTCAGCATTCTTTGTCTTCCAAACACGACGAGTTGAGTTTTTACCAAAAAGTCTGACCATATGACATTCTCCCAATCTTCTTCTGGATCATCCAAATGCTCTCTAGCAAACTTCAGACGGGCCTGGACATGTACTGGCTTAAGCAGGGAGACATGTCTGGCACTGCAGGATTTGAGTCCCTGGCGGCGTAGTGTGTTACTGATGGTAGGCTTTGTTACTTTGGTCCCAGCTCTCTGCAGGTCATTCACTAGGTCCCCCTGTGTGGTTCTGGGATTTTTGCTCACCGTTCTTGTGATCATTTTGACCCCACGGGGTGAGATCTTGCGCGGAGCCCCAGATCGAGGGAGATTATCAGTGGTCTTGTATGTCTTCCATTTCCTAATAATTGCTCCCACAGTTGATTTCTTCAAACCAAGCTGCTTACCTATTGCAGATTCAGTCTTCCCAGCCTGGTGCAGGTCTACAATTTTGTTTCTGGTGTCCTTTGACAGCTCTTTGGTCTTGGCCATAGGAGTGTGACTGTTTGAGGTTGTGGACAGGTGTCTTTTATACTGATAACAAGTTCAAACAGGTACCATTAATACAGGTAACGAGTGGAGGACAGAGGAGCCTCTTAAAGAATAAGTTACAAGTCTGTGAGAGCCAGAAATCTTGCTTGTTTGTAGGTGACCAAATACTTATTTTCCACCATCATTTGCAAATAAATTCATTAAAAATCCTACAATGTGATTTTCTGGATTTTTTTCCCTCATTTTGTCTGTCATAGTTGAAGTGTACCTATGATGAAAATTACAGGCCTCTCTCATCTTTTTAAGTGGGAAAACTTGCACAATTGGTGGCTGACTAAATACTTTTTTGCCCCACTGTAGATGGTCAAATCATTTAAATCATCATTATACCGCCATGGAAAATCATTAACAGGTGTGACCGTTGACTTATGGCATCAATCATTGTTTTAAAATAAATATATTCACTTTTTTACATTTTAATATTTCTTATTGAATGTTTAAAACACATATATACATAATATACTTGCAGTGAAGCAGCTCAACAACTACATCACATTAGTCATCTAACAGACTCCCATCCAGAGTGACACACCGAAGCAACCAGGGTCAATGACCTGCTCAAGGGCACGTCGACAGATCTCCCACAAGGTCAAAAAACGGGGACCTGAACCAGCGATCCATCAGCCACCGGCCCAAGCTCCCAACCGCCAGCCCTCCAAGATTCCCCACACAGTTCCTCAAGAGCTGCCTCTCAACCATTCGAGACCCCCCCCCCAAAAAAAGAAAATATATTTTTAAACAATTATTCCATTCCATTCCCCACCCCCAAGACCCCCCCTCCCCCCAAATGCACCAACAACCAACAAAATGAACAAAATAGAAAAAAAAGACAGACAAAGGAAAACAAAAAACAATGCAAAAAAACAACAAAGACATCAAGGACAACATAAATCATAACAGCAAGGCCAACTGAATATGTTAGAGTGCATGTATGTCACTATTTACCTGTGTGTGTCAGTGTATGTGCACATGTGTGCATTTGAATGAGAGTGTGTGTATATGCATGTGTACGAACACATAAGCCTCAGGCAAACCAGCATTAGCTTTAAAAACACTGCCCCTCAGTGTCATTCAAACATACCTTTTGTTATGTTATATTTTGACTTAATTTTTAAAATATTTTTATCTTGGACTGTCATTCTCCACTTCAACTTGTCTCCAATTCCACATCCTGATCATATCACAAAAAACACATACTGTGCAAGGTGTTAACAGGGTTTTGTTTGGTGTGACAACGATATCGGAGTTGGGCAAGACAGCAAACAGATCTGTGACTCGAGCTAGCTTTGAAGATGCATTCTGCATGATCTTCAGTGGCTGTTATATATGTCAAAAGTGGTATCAATCAGGGCCTCCAGGAAACCCATGAGGCGGCGCATAATTGGCCCAGCGTTGTCCGGGTTAGGGGAGGGTTTGGGCAGCCGGGATTTCCTTGTCCCATCGTGCTCTAGCTACTCCTTGTAGTGGGCCGGGCGCATGCAAGCTGAGTGCAGTCGTCAGGTGTTTCTTCCGACACATTTGTGCGGCTGGCTTCCAAGGTTAAGCAAGCAATGTGTTAAGAAGCAGTGCGGCTTGACAGGGTCGTGTTTCGGAGGACGCAAGGCTCTCGACTTTCGCCTCACCCGAGTCTGTACGGGAGTTGCAGCAATGAGATAAGACACTAACTACCAATTGGATATCACGAAATTGGGGAGAAAAAGGGGTTAAAAATAAATAAATAATAATAAAGTGCTATTAATCTACTGTAATTACCACCACGGTGGTAGATTTACGTCACTATCTATGGGACATTTTACCACACAACATCGGTATGGTTACAATGCCATAAACTGTTTGCTTATTCTGCAATACTCTGATTTCTCCTCTTTGGACAGATGCTGGAGTGCCATTGCAAAATGGAGACATAGAGGTAAATGACCTAGTATTGTAATCTATTTAATCTTTGTTGTAATCAATATCTCGGGTGCCACCTACAGTCGTGGTGCCCTTGAGCAAGGCACACAAACCCCAAACTGCTCCAGGGTTGCTGTGTGTGCCTGTGTCTGTGTCGGTGTTTGTGTCGTGTGCCGTGTTTTTAACAGTGTCATCAAAGAAATAATTGGTTTCTATCGTAAATAAATATAACATTCATGCATATCTTTCACATTTTCAGTTTGCTCCTTTATTCATGCACCTTGGTTGGAAACAAGGTACTAGTGACCAGAGGAGGCTGGTGGGAGGAGCTATAGGAAGACTGTCTCATTATAATGGCTGGAATTGAATGAATGGAAAGGAGTCAAACATGTGGTTTCAATATGTTTGATACTGTTCTATTAATTCCATTCCAGACATTACACGTGTCCTGTTTTATCGAGTCTGATTACTTCCAGGGAGAGAAGGGCAAAGTAGGGAGAGAGAGCATGGAGGCCGAAGATGCCACTAAGAAATCTAAGGCCACAACCTCCTGATGGACTGATTGGCCTCATGTCAATAGTCTAAAGTTACTTCCTCTCCTCGCTTTCTCATCTGCACTGATCTGAAGGGAAGGTGAAAGAGGTAAGGAGGCAAGGACATGATGCCACATCAAACTATTAATATACAGTTGGGGGTTTTCCTGAAGTTTACTTGTATTCAAATGGGGATGAAGTATTTATGGCAACCTCGACCTTTGACATTTGATTCATGTCCAGATGCGTAAGTGGCAAATCAGATCACGACATAAAACTTCTGAAGGCAGGATTTGACTGAACTAAAAACGAATGTCTCTGTCCTTAATGTGTGGAGTAGGGGGTTATGTTTTGTTTGTTGAACATTTGACTTGTAGCTCCTTCTCAAGTTGGATGAGTTAAGTCTACCAGGAAACACAGGAGGTTGGTGACACCTTAATTGGGGAGGGCAGGCTCGTAATAATGGCTGGAGCGGTTTCCATGTGTTTGATGCCATTCCATTTGCTCTGTTCCAGCCATTATCACGAGCCTGCCCTCCCCAATTAAGGTGCCACCAACTTCCTGTGTTTCCGGGTAGACTTAACTCATCCAACTTGAGAAGGAGCTACAAGTCAAATGTGAATTATTATTTGTATTTCATTATCAAATGTCCATTATTATTTATATGTATTAAGGATCCCCATTAGTTCCTGCCAAGGCAGCACTACTCTTCCTGGGGTCCAGCAAAATAAGGCAGTTATACAATTTTAAAAACATTACAATACATTCACAGATTTCACAACACACTGTGTGCCCTCAGGCCCCTACTCTACCACTACCACATATCTACAATACAAAATCCATGTGTACGTGTGTGTATAGTGCATATGTTATCGTGTGTGTGTGTGTGTGTGTGTGTGCGTGTGCGTGTGCGTGTGCATGTGCCTATGTTATGAGCCGTCCTCCCCTCAGCGGCTTCCACTGCCTGATTAGCACAAGACTCCTGTGGTTCAGATAGTAAAATGAGTGTTGATGGCTTGTTTTCCTCCTATGGACAGGCTAGGCCGCATTCCGCCTACGGTCTCGAGTGTGTCCCGGGTGTTCAACACCAGAAGAAGAAAAACAACTCACATAATATAAAGAGATGATGTCTATCTAGATGTCATAGTGGACAGTAAGCTTAGTTGACCTACGCAATGTGTAGGTCTACTCATGTTTAGTAGTGGAATGAGTCTACCAAAAAGAATCCAATAGCAGTATTGCAATAGATTTTTAGCCTATTTATTTCACAATTTAAATTGTCAGGGGAATGGGAACAATAGCAAATCCGTGGCAGAGTCTGTCAGCAGGCCAAGCTTCCTACAGCCCTAGAGCCCCACCCATTGTTGCATAGTGATGTTATTTTAGTTTGCACTGATCAAGGCACTGTCCATGGTAGGCTACTGAATGTTTGTGCCTGGGCATAGTAAACTGCTGTTGCAGCCCTCCTGGCAGCTACATGCTTAAATAAAGGATGTTTTTTGGCAATCTACACTGAACAAAATATAAACGCAACCATTTCAAAGATTTTACTGAATTACAGTTTATAGAAGGAAATCAGTCAATTGAAATCTATGGATTTCACATGACTGGGCAGGGGCGCAGCTGTGGGTGGGCCCGGGAGGGCATAGGCCCACCCACTGGGGAGCCAGGCCTAACCCTTGCGGAGTCAGGCCCAGCCATTCAGAATGAGGTTTTTCACCACAAAAGGGCTTTATTACAGACAGAAATAATCCTCAGACGCCTCACACGTCCTCAACTGGCAGCTTCATTAAATAGTACCCGCAAAACACCAGTCTCGACGTCAACAGTGAAGAGGCGACTTCGGGATGCTGGCCTTCTAGGCAGAGTTGCAAAGAAAAAGCCATGTCTCAATAAAAATTAAAGATTAAGATGGGCAAAAGAACACAGAGTTACTCTGCCCAGTGTCTGTGTTCTTTTGCCCATCTTAATCCTTTCTTAATGTGCTTTTCTTTCAATAAAAAATAACATTTCTAAGTGACCCCAAACTTTTGAATGGTAGTGTACATAAGTAATGCAAGATATGTAAACATTATTAAAGTGGCATTATTAAAGTGACTAGTGATCCATTAAATAAAGTGGCCAATGATTTCAAGTCTGTATGTAGGCAGCAGCCTCTCTGTGTTAGTGATGGCTGTTTAACAGTCTGATGGCTTTGAGATAGAAGCTGTTTTTCAGTCTCTCGGTCCAAGCTTTGATGCACCTGTACTGACCTTGATTTCTGAATAATAGCTGGGTAAACAGGCAGTGGCTCGGGTGGTTGTTGTCCTTGATGATCTTTTTGGCCTTGATTACCATCGTGGGTGATGGAGCCTCTTGCGCTGCCTTACGGAAGACATCCTCCTTCTCCTGAAGATAGTGGCATTTAACTATGGGTCTGGACAGCTCCCCATTCTTCAGTGCGGACTGTATGCTTCTGTGCGCATGGTCAAGGGTGGGGGTGTAATCGAGGCCAAGACTTTCCTGTAAAAGTTTAGCTATGGACAGGCTAGGCCGCATTCCGCCTACGGTCTCGAGTCCCTCTCTCATGCCGAACATGTGACCGTTCCCCCGGCGCTGTCTGTTCTCAAGGTCTTCAACCTTGGAAGTGAGTTTGACGACATCTGATGATAGCCGGGTGACTTGCTATTCCAGTGTCACCACTTATTCGGAATAAATATTTGCGCCAACCTTCAGGCTATTCAGACGGATGTCACGTCTCGCTTCCTTAACAGAGTCGATCTTTATGTAGACCTCGGTGGCGAGAATAGCTTTTTGTGTGGATATGTCAGTGAATAGTGACTCCACCTTAGTCAGCAGTCTGTTCAGATTTAATGATAGCCGCCATTACCATGGCTAGGTCGTGGGGATCAGAGTCCGTGTCAGGTGAGCCCGAGACTTCAGCAGAGACCTGCTCCTTTGTGGCTCGCAGCCGTTGTTGTCTCTACATTTTACGATTAAAAGGCCAAAAATGTCAAAAAAAAAGCCTGATTAGTAAATTGGGTTCGATTCCAAATGAAATGTTACAAAAATAACACAGTGAGGGAGATGTTGGTCAAGTATTAATAGTATATTGTTCGCCCTTCACATGTTGCTGGTCACCAGCACCCCAAAGCCTACTACTGTTGTGTCGTCTGCAAACTTGATGATTGAGTTGGAGGAGTGCATGGCCACGCAGTCATGGGTGAACAGGGAGTACAGGAGGGGGCTGAGCACGTACCCTTGTGGGGCCCCAGTGTTGAGGATCAGTGAAGTGGAGATGTTGTTTCCTACCTTCATCACCTGGGGGCGGCCCGTCAGGAAGTCCAGGACCCACTTGCACAGGGCGGGGTTGAGACCCAGGGCCTCAAGCTTAATGATGAGCATGGAGGGTGTTGAATGCTGAGCTATGGTCAATGAACAGCATTCTTACATAGGTATTCCTCTTGTCCAGATGGGATAGGGCAGTGTGCAGTGTGATGGCGATTGCATCGTCTGTGGACCTATTGGGGCGGTAAGCAAATTGAAGTGGGTCTCTGGTGAAAGGTAAGGTGGAGGTGATATGATCCTTGACTAGCCTCTCAAAGCACTTCATGATGACAGAAGTGAGTGCTACAGGGCGATAGTAATTTAGTTCAGTTACCTTTGCCTTCTTGGGTACAGGAACAATGGTGGCCATCTTGAAACATGTGGGGACAGCGGAGGGAATAACTACACTGTTTGTATTCGGCCATATTCCCAGTCACCTTTCCATGGTTAAATGCAGTGGTTCACGCTTTCAGTTTGCGCGAATGCTGCCATGTGGAGATCATCTGTTCACCTACTTTGTGTCACACAAAGACACGGCGGTTGGAACCAAAAATCTCAAATTTGGACTCATCAGAGCAAAGGACAGATCTCCACCGGTCTTATGTTCATTGCTCGTATTTCTTGGCCCAAGCAAGTCTCCTCTTCTTATTGTTGTCCTTTAGTAGTGGTTTCTTTGCAGAAATTCAACCATGAAGGCCTGATTCACACAGTCTCCTCTGAACAGTTGATGTTGAGATGTGTCTGTTACTTGAACTCTGTGATGCATTTATTTGGGCTGCAATCTGAGGTGCAGTTAACTCTAATGAACCTCTGCTGCAGAGGTAACTCTGGTGGTTCCTTGGCTGTGGCAGTCCTCATGAGAGCCAGTTTCATCATAGCGCTTAATGGTTTTTGCAACTGTACTTGAAGAAACTTTCAGTTCGTGAAAATGTCCAGATTGATTGACCTTCATGTCTTAAAGTAATGATGGACTGTTGTTTCTCTTTGCTTATTTGAGCTATTCTTGCCATTACATGGACTTGATCTTTTACCAAATAGGGTTATCTTCTGTACACCACCCCTACCTTGTCAAAACATAACTGATTGGCTGAAACACATTAATAAGGAAAGAAATTCCACACAATAACTTTTAACAAGGCACACCTGGTAATTGAAATGCATTCCAGGTGACTACCTTATGAAGCTGGTTGAGAGAATGCTGTCATCAAGGCAAAGGGTGGCTACTTTGAAGAATATATTTTGATTTGTTTAATACTTTTTTGGTTAGTACATGATTCCATATGTGTTATTTCATAGTTTTGATGTCTTCACTATTATTCTACAATGTAGAAAATTGTAAAAAAAATAAAGAAAAACCCTTGAATGAGTAAGTGTGTCCAAACTTTTGACTGGTACTGTATATTTTAGTTCAGTGTAGTTTCAAGCCCAAATAAATGGCCCTATGATGTGATTAAGACACCAGGGTTCCATTTCCCTGGCAGGCTATAGTCTATAGAATAGTGCAATGCCAAGCTATAGTCTATAGAATAATGCAATGCCAAGCTATAGTCTATAGAATAATGCAATGCCATTTCAAATTCAAACTAAAGAGGTGACAGTACACACAAAACAATCTGGGTTTCTTTGGGAAGGGTGATGGTTCAATGTGGAACCACAATGCCTCAAATAACCCTCTGAGCTCTTCAATGGTGCTTTGCAGTTCACCAAAGGGTTTTTAAAACTTTTTGTGATAATTAAAATGTAGGGTAGGTGGCTCATTAGAATGTTTTGGAGTGTGGTTTACTCATAGCTCATTCCGGTTGATCTAATCTGTTGTGTTATGCCATGACATATTATATATGACTATGACCAGTGAATGGAATTGTGTCAATTGTGAACGGTTGACTAAATCAGTCAGTGGTTCTCAATTACCTCCTCAGGGACCCCCAGCTGTTCCAGAGGTAGCTCACTTCATTCACCTTAACACAATAATATCACCTATGGAATTTTAACAATATAATATGGCTGTCCAGAATAAAAAACCCTGTATGGTTCTTCAAAAGGATCTACAAAGAACCTTTGAGATTGAGAAAGGTTATTTATAAAACCCTTCTCCATAAAGGTTATATAAGGTACCATAAGAAAGGGTTCTGTATATCCCCAAAATGTTTGTAACCATAGTGAAAGCCTGTTTTGGTGCTATATAGAACATTTTTTAATGTTTCTTTCTAGAACCTTATGAAAGGGTTATTTATAATAGCACCATACAGTTTCCATTTAGAACCTTGGGAGCATGGTTCTTTATTGAACCTTAAAAAAAGGGTTATATATACTGTAGCACCCAAAAGAGTTCTGCTATGGTTACAAGACAAAGAACCCCTATCTGGTACTATTTAAAATAAAATAAAATATTTCCTTTGAATTTCTCACCACAAAGGAGCATTATTATGCTTGGAGTTGAGAGTGATCGGCCTAGTTGTACTCTATCGGCCTTTGAATAGCAGAAGTCAGTGGTCCGGGAATTTGTGTGGGGGGCATATTAATATGCTCTCGTGCGTGAATGATCCTGTTTTCTTCTGCTGATCTGCAGTAACCTCCGATGCATGCGAATAGAGCCACAAGCCCTTATGTGACGCATTGCATTGCATCAAGACATGACAAATGCCCAAGGTAACATAAAGCTGAGCACAATAATAACTAAGAAATTAAATATTATAATATGGTAATGCAATTCACAAACGTAGGCATGCACAATCAAACAATGTTGAATTCTAGATGTTATTTTTAGGAGAGTCATGTCATGGAAAGGTAGGTTAATAGGCTCTTAGGCTTTATTTGGTTCCAGACAAGGGCACATTTGGTAAGCATTCCAGTGCAATGTTTGCGACTGTTTCTTTTGAAGTCATGAATATAAAATAGAAAACATGATTCGTCAGTCATAGTGCAGGTCTGAGTTCACCAACTCTGTTTGAACCCTGTTCTTCTATGCAGAAGACTGTGTTAGCCTACTAAGGTAAACGCTACTCATCGCGCAAGCTGAAACACCTGCATTACACTTCACCCCCCGCTTTGACCTCTTGTTCCTTGCAGAGATCCATCCAAGTCAGAACACCAATGTGACCCTGGGTTCAGACAGTGTTAGCCCGCTGAGCTAAGGTGCAAGGGCATTTGCTCTGGGAGTCAACGCAAATCTTCAGGTCTCACTTAAGCAAGATACTCTTCACATGAGCGTGGTTCACCGAACAACCCCTGCTACATATAGGCCGAATGGCTACCCCCAAGCCATTAGACTGCTGAGCAATTAATCAAATGGCCACCCAGACTATTTACATTACACTGCTGCTACTTGCTGTTTATTATCTATTCATAGTTACTTTACCCCCATCTACATGTACAAATTACCTCGACTAACCTGTACCCTCGCACAATGACTTGGTACCCCTGAATATAGCCTTGTTACTGTTATTCTATTGTGTTACTTTTTATTACATTTTTTACTTTCGTTTATTTAGTAAATATTTTCTTAACTCTATTTATTGAACTGCATTGTTGGTTAAGGGCTTGTAAGCATCTCACGGCACAAATTTGATTTGATTTGTCTTCATGTCTGTCCCCTTGAGGGAACAACCCCATTAAGATCCTGGAGTTTGTCTAAAGGGGACTCTACCTACTGCACATAACTCATTAAAAGTGACAGACAGCTCGGTGCACTTAACATATCCTCTCACTTGTAGTGAGTTATGTGCAGTAGGTAGAGCCTACTGCAGTAGGTAGAGCCTACAGAGTCCCTACCCACTGCACATAACTCATTAAAAGTGAGAGGAATTGACATGTTAAGTGCACCGAGCTGTCTATTTGAACTACTGGCACACAGCTCGTACACCCATGCATACCCTACAAGACATGCCACAAGAGGTCTCTTCACAGTCCCCAAGTCCAGAACACACTATGGGATGGGCACAGTACTTCATAGAGTCATGAGTACATGGAACTCTATTCCACATCAAGTAACTGATGCAAGCACAAAAATTAGATAAAAAAAACAGATACAAATACACCTTATGGAACAGTGGGGACGGTGGAGCTACACAAACATAGGCACAGCCACATGCATACACACACACTTTAACATGCACACTATACACACGTACACATGGATTTTGTATTGTAGATATGTGGTAGTGGTAGAGTAGGGGCCTGAGGGCACACATTGTGTTGCGAAACCAGTGAATGTATTGTAATGTTTTTAAAAATGGTATAAACTGCTTTCATTTTGCTGGACCCCAGGAAGAGTAGCTGCTGCCAATGGGGATCTGTAATAAATACAAATACTACAGTTTCACACTGCATCAATCAATTAACACCAATTATTCCATCGGCTCAAGCTTAATTAGCATATATGCCAGCTTCAACACCTCTTCATTATCACGACATTATCACGCCGTTATCTGCCAATTATCATGCCATTATCATTACATAAGGCACAGTGTCTTGGTGTATAGGCCAAGCGATCATGTCACGACTTCAAGAATTGCAAGTCAATTACATACATTGATTGGGAGAGTAAATGAGCCTCATTCATTATACATGATCATAGATTGCTGAGAGGCGCAATGTTGGAATAGAGAATTATCATGCAATCACTATATTATTATAGTGAGAATAGAGCGGTCCGGTGTTTGACACTTTGTCGCAGTGACATGTTTTGACGATAATCCCTCCTAATTTAGCTTCTGTTGTTGGATTTATTTGTGTTCACAGCCACCGAATAATGCAAATCAAAGACCATGTTGTCAAACCCAATCACTTGCATTCATTATTATCTGCTGGAATAATAAGAATAAATAAGATTAGGTCAACGAACGGGCGAGTTTTTTTTATACAGAATATGGAGAAAGCAGTGGGTGTGTTGAGAGGGCCACGTAAAGAGTGGACATAACAATGCAATTTGGGCTGCGCGTCATTTGTGGACGTGTGCTGCTGTTGGCGTGTATGTACTGTAAGTGTGTGTCTAGTCTTTGTGTTGCTGAGTCAGGCGAGTCCACTCTCCAGAAGGTCTGTTGCTCTTTTCCAGTCTTTCCCCCTTCTCCCTCCCCCTCTCTGTATATTATCTCCCCACTTTTCTTCCTCTGCCCAGGGGACTTTGTTTTATAAGGTGACGTCCATTTTCATTGGATCGAGCCGTGACACGAGCCTCAGGTTCTGCTTTCTCCGCCTAGTTTTTTATTTTAATTTTTTTCTTACTGATTTACAAATGGTTTCTTTTTTTAGCGCATTGGTAGTCCATGTCGCCGGCTAGATCCAAGCGGTGTTTACATTGTTGCAAGCCTGGACGCAGCGTCTCTATGCGGACAGGACATTACCGTAAACTGTAGGAGGTTGTGCTTTATGAATGAACAACGAGAAGGAAATACAACAATCCAAACGTGATCGCGGTGAGCGAGCCACGGATATGAGGGATTAGCGTCCTTGTACCAGAGACTCATTGCGGAAAAGCCTTTCACTGCGGACTCATGTGAAAACGCATCGGGGGAGAACATGTTTAAGAGGCATTGACCAGCGGAAAACCGTGGTGACCATGTAAGTTGCTCTCTGTACCTCCCCTTGCATGTATGTGCTTGCACCACACATGTTTCGCCAAAAATAGATTATAGGATTAGGCAATTGCCTAATGATAATAATAATATTTATAATAATAATAATAATAATAATGCAATTCTCCTCCAATTATTTTCTAATCTAAAAAATTCAGACGGAGTAACGCCTGTCAAGTGTCATTCGCTCAATGACACAACGTGATGCATTGTCTCCGTGATTGACATGTATAATAAGGGAAAAATGCACTTCTTAATTCCCTCCTTGCTGCATCCCTCACAGGTACAGCATTAGAGACATGTTCACCACACTTTCTAAATTACATCCCCTCCTTTGCTGCATTCAACAATGTATTTGAGAGACCCATCACATTCACCCCCATGGTGTACCAGGTTCCGACTTTCACTGTGTCCCCCGCTGGTGTGCTTTGCTTACAGGTCCATTCATATTGTTGCGCTGGGGAGCGAGTGCCCCGGGGGAGCGAGGCCCGGGGAAGAGGCCATGGGTCAGGGCCAGCTCCAGGGGGGCCTGCTGTGGAGCTACTTGGGCCATGGAGCTGTGGCTGGAGGACCTGAGGAGAGCAGTCTGTCCAACTCTGCCTTCATGGAGTACACATCCCGCGTGTTTGGAGACGTCACTGTGGTGGTGCAGGACTGCCCTAGCTGGGTGTGTGTGTGTGTGTGTGTGTGTGTGTGTGGTGAGTCAGAGGGTTGTTATGTAGGTTTGGCCCTGGAGCTGTTAGGGTGGGTGATTGTGTGGGGGGCTGTGATAGAGTAAAGGGAAGGGGGGCTGGAAAAGGGGGAGTACAAGAAATGGGGTTAGAGAGAGTTGCAAGTGAGAGACCAAATTACTTGCACAGTTCTGTAAGGTGATAAGAAATGATTGAGAGTTAAAACAGACAAGTAGGAAGACAAGATATCCTAATAAATGTTGTCCCCTTCAGCGTCGTCCCCTATGGGAGTGTTTTATTTTTTTTGTAAATGAACTCAGTCTGGCATTTAACTTACTCTTGAAAGTTGTAATAGTAGAATGCACAAGGTGCAATTTCGAAATTGGATAGTGTATCATCAGTTTTTCTCTTGTCATTTGCATTTAGCATTTTAGTCATTTAGCAGACGCTCTTATCCAGAGCGACTTACATTTAGTGCATTCATCTTAAAATAGCTAGGTGGGACAACCACAAATCCCAGCTAGAATGTGGGGGTAGAGTGAAGTGCAAGTGTTGGTTTAGGGAGAAAAAAATTAAGTGGGGGTGGTTGAGGTGAGAAAGGGGATTAATTATTTAAGAAACTCTTTGAAGAGTTAGGGTTTCAGGTGCTTTTGGAAGATGGGAATCTGCTGTCCTAGCTTCAGGGGGAAGCTGGTTCCACCATTGGGGTGCCAGGATAGAGAAGAGCTTGGACTGGGCTGAGTGGGAGCTGCCCTCCCGTAGGGTTGGGAGGGCCAAGAGACCAGAGGTCGCAGAACGTGTTGCTTGGGTTGGGATATTGAGTTTGAGGGTGTAGGAGCAGTTCCCCTGGCTGCTCCGTAGGCAAACACCATAGTCTTGAATTGGATGTGAGCTTCGACTGGTAGCCAGTGGAGTGTGCGGAGGAGCGGGGTGACATGGGAGAACTTGGGAAGGTTGAAAAGCAGGCAGGCTGCTGTGTTCTGGATAAATTACAGGGGTTTGATGCACAAGCAAGGAGCCCAGCCAACAGTGAGTTGGCAGAAGTCCAGACTGGAGATGACAAGTACCTGGATAAGGACCTGCACCGCTTCATACTCTACAGATGTTGTAGAGCATGAACCTGCAGGAGCGAGTCACTGCTTTGATGTTTGCAGAGAATTACAGGGTGTTGTCCAGGGTAACGCCAAGGTTCTTTGCACTCTGGGAGGGCGACACTGGGGAGTTGTCAACCGTGATGGAGAGGTCTTTGAGCGGGCAGGCCTTCCCTGGGAGGAAGAGATGCTTGGTTTTGTGAAGGTTGAGCTTGAGGTGGTGGGCTGACACCCAAGCTGAGATACCTGCCAGGCACGCAGAGATGCATGTTGCCACCCGGGTGTCGGGGGGGGGGGGGGGGGGGGGGGGAGTAGTTGAGTGTCATCCGCATAGCAATGTTAGGAGAGACCATGTGAAGATATGACAAAGCCGAGTGACTTGGTGTATAAAAAGAAGAGAAGAGGCCATAGAACTGAGCCCTGGGGGACACCAGTAATGAGAATACGTGGTGCAGACATAGATCCTCTCCACATCACCTGGTAGGAGTGGCCTGCCAGGTAGGATGCAATCGAAGAGTGTGCAGAGCCTGAGACGCCCAGCCCTGAGAGGGTGGAAAGGAGGATCTGATGGTTCATGGTTCTCGAAGGCAGTGGATAGATCTAGGAGGATGAGAACAGAAGAGAGAGAGTCAGCTTTGGCAGTGTGGAGAGCCTCCGTGACACAGAATCGACCAGTCTCGGTTGAGTGACCTGTCTTGAAGCCTGACTGGTTAGGTTCAAGAAGATCGTGCCTGACTGGTTAGGTTCAAGAAGATCGTTCTGAGAGAGATAATTAGAGTGTTGATCAGAGACAGCACGCTCAAGTGTTTTGGAAAGAAAAAAAAGAAGGGATACAGGATAAAGCATGCCTATCTATATAATGAATAGGAATTGGGTGGGTTGAGATGATTAAATAGAAAAGCACTACACCTCTCTCTATAAGCTTCACTTATTCAAATGTTTTACTTGAACCCTAAATGGTTCTCAAGTAGATTACTAAGAAAAATTAATCCATTGTTTAAAAATTGCCTTTGCAGATTACCATGTCTCATTTTCTCTCTTTTTCAAACAAGCATTGCAGAGCTGGCAACAATTTCAATTTCATCCCCCTGAAAAGATAGAACAAATATTACAACAAATATTATAGATGAACTCAAATGTGCTGGTTGATAAAATACCTGTATTTATGAGAAATATGTTTGAAAAGGTATTTTGTTCTTAAATTATATTGTATATTGGAATGGTAGAGTTATGTCCTTCATGGAGTTATCAGAATTGTATGGGAAGGTCTGCTCAATCCAAGAGTACAACCAATTGATTACAGCATTACCCCCAAAATGGAGGAGGCAGGAGGAGGTAGGGAACTGGTTTGTCTGCCCAATATAAAGGATCAAAACTGGCAAAGGAATAAAACTGGCATAAATAGGAAAGTATACCAGTTTCATTTGATGACCAGGATGTTGACAACTGTGCAATACAAATTGCAAAGTAGTTGGGAAGAGATTTTTGATGTACCGATTCTATGGTACATATGTATGAGTTGATATATAAAACAACACAATATTCAAGACTTCATGCTTTTCAGCGTGTTGAGTATTTGGGGCATAAAATCATCGAAGCGCTGCAGATTTTGTTTTGAGAATACAGAATCAATAGACCATTTATGTTGGTATTGCCCTCAAGTAGCCTGTTTCTGGTCTCAGGTTCAGGAATGGCTGAAAATGCATAGCATTGATCTAAAATTGACCCTAGAAATAGTACTGTTAGGAGATCTGGAGAGACTGGGTCAGTCAATTACTAATATACTAATACTCTTAGTAAAATTATTTATCTTCAACAACTCTGAATTCTATTCAATTAGATTGAAATTGTACGTTAAACATCACAGCACAGTTGGAAGATATGTTCCGTAGAAATCCGAAGAGGGTGGCCAGCAGAGATAGGTGGGATGGGCTGAGGGTTGGGATGTGGGTGGAATTGGAGACAAGTGGGAGTGGAGTTGCTGTGAATGATGGTCAAAGATAAAAGTCAAAAATAAAGTCAAAATAAAACATAGTAAAAAGTAAGCTTGAATGACATTGAGGGGCAGTGTTTTAACAGCTAATGCCGGTTTGCTTGAGGCTGATGCCGTGCAGGTGTTTGTACACATGCATATACACACACTCTCATTCAAATACACACATACACGAACACACACACACATGTAATAGTGCCAGACATGCATTCAAACATATACAGTTGGCATCGCTGTTATGATTTTAGTTGTCCTTGATGTCCTTTGTTTATTTTTATGTTTTTGCATTGATGATTGCTGTTTTTCTTCTGCCATTTTCTTTTTCTCTTTGGTTAATTTTCTTGGTTGTTGGTGCATTGAGGGGTTCTTGGGGTGGGGAATGGAATTAATTATTTATTTTATTTATTTATTTTCTTCTTGGGGGGGACTGTGGGAGGGGTCTCGGATGGTTGAGGGACAGCTATTGGGGAACTGTGGGGGGATCTTGGAGGGTTTGGGCTCAAGTTTTGTGGCCTGGTGGGAGAACTGTCAATGTGCCCTTGAGCAGGGCATTGACCCTGGATGCTTCTGTGTGTCACTCTAAATGGGAGTTTGTTGGATGACTGCTGGGGTGTAGTTGTTGAGGGGCTTCACTGCAAGTATATTGTATGTTTCGGATATTCAATAAAATAAAGTAAAAAAATAAATAAGGGATACAGGTCTATAGTTTCTGACGTCAGATGAGTCGAGTGCTGGTTCCTTGAAGAGGAGAGAGACATGGTCCATTTTGAAAAGAGAGGGGATGCAGCCAGTGGTCAGGGATGAGTTGATGAGGGAAGTGAGAAGATCTCCAGAGATGCTTTGGAGAAGGGAGGAGGGGATGGGGCCAATCTGGCAGGTTGTTGGGCGGCCAGACCTCACTAGTCATAGGATTTTGTCTGGAGAGAGAGGGCAGAAAGAAGTCAAGGCGTACGGTAGTTCTGTGTCAGTGGGACCTGTGGACTCAATAGGCTGAGTGAATGAGGAGCAGATGTCGTCAACCTTTTTTTCAAAGTGGTTGATAAAGTTGTCCTCAGAGAGGGAGGAAGGGGGGTGGAGGATTAAGAAGGTTTGAGAAGGTGGAAAATAGTTTCCTAGGGTTAGAGGAAGAACCTTGACATTTAGAGTGATAGAAAGTGGCTTTAGCAGCAGATACAGAGGAAGAGAAGGTAGAGAGGAGGAAGTGAAAAGATGATAGGTCCTCCGGAAGTTTAGTTTACCTCCATTTTCGCTCAGATGCCCGCAGCCTTGTTCTGTAAGTTCGCAATGAGTCACTCAGCCATGGAGCAGGAGGGGAGGGCCGAGCCGGCCTTGAGGAAAGGGGGCAGTGCGAGTCACTCATAGGATGCAGAAAGGGAGGAGAGTACGGTTGAAGAGACAGAATCCGGAGAAAGGAGGGAGAAGGATTTAGCAGAAGGGAGAGATGATAGTATAGAAGAGTAGAGAGTAGTGGGAGATAGAGAGCGAAGATTACGACGGCGCATGTCCATCTGGGTAGGGGCTGAGTGGCTAGGGTTGGAGAAAGGGAGACAGAAATGGAAAGAAAGTAGTGATCAGAGACCTGGAAGGGGGTTGCAGTGACATTAGTAGGAGAACAGACTCTAGTAAAGATGAGGTCAAGCGTATTGCCTGCCTTGTGAATTGGAGGGGACTGGGAAAGGGTGAGGTCAAAAGAGATAAGGAGGGGAATAGAGAGATCTGGAAATGTCAGGAGGTTGAAGTCTCCAAGTACGAAGAGTGGTGAGCCATCGTCAGGAAATTAGCTTATCAAGGTGTCAAGCTCATTGAGGGACTCTCCAAGGGCACCTGATGGGCGATAGATGATAACAATGTTATGCTTGAGTAGACAAGTGACAGTATGGAATTCAAATGAGTAGATTGACAGGTAAAAGAGGAAGAAAAGACAATCTCCACTTAGGACAAATTAGTAGCCCTGTGCCACCACCGCGACGACCAGATGCTCTTGGTCTATGAGAGAAAACGTAGTCAGATGAAGAGAGAGCAGCTGGAGTAGCATTGTTCTCTGGGGTTCTGTCAGGGCAAAAAAAGTCAAGGGACTGGGTAGCATAGGCTGAGATGAACTCTGTGTTCTTGACTGCAGATCGGCAGTTCCAAATACAGCCAGAGACCTGGAATTTCACATGGGTTGTGCGCATAGGATACACTAAATGACACTGAACAAAAATATAAACGCAACATGTAAAGTGTTGGTCCCATGTTTCATGAGGTGAAATAAAAGACCCCAGAAATGTCCCATATGCACAAAAAGCTTATTTCTCTCATAGGTTGTGCATACATTTGTTTACATCCTTGTTAGTGAGCATTTCTCCTTTGCCAAGATAATCTATCCACCTGACAGGTGTGGCATATCAAGAAGCTGATTAAACAGAATGATCATTACACAGGTGCACAAAACGTGCAGTTTTGTCACACAACACAATGCCACAGATGTTTTGAGGGAGTGTGCAATTGGCATGCTGACTGCAGGAATGTCCACCAGAGCTGTTGCCAGAGAAATTAATGTAATTTTCTCTACCATAAGCCGCCTCCAACGTTGTTTTAGAGAATTTGTCAGTACATCCAACTCGGCTCACAACCGCAGACCACGTGTATGGCGTTGTGTGGGGGTGAGCGGTGTGCTGATGTCAACGCTGTGAACAGAGTGCCCCATGGTGGAGGTGGGGTTATGGTATGTGCAGGCATAATCTAAGGACAATGAACACAATTGCATTTTATCAATGGCAATTTGAATGCACAGACATACCGTGATGTGATCCTGAGCCCCATATTCTTAGTTTAGGTCCTAATGAATTGATTTCAATTGACTGATTTCCTCATATGAACTGTAACTCAGTAAAATTGTTGCACGTTGCATTTATATATTTTTTCAGTATTGAAGGGTTGCAGCCAAGGGCTGGGGAGTGTCTGTAAAGCCTGCAGGGAGAGGAGCAAACAGGGTATATAGAAAACACATACAGTTGACAAAGCTACAAAAGAACCAAAGGAAATCATCAGAAAATACACTATATATACAAAAGTATTTGGACACCCTTCAAATTAGTGGATTCAACTATTTCAGCCACAAACAATGCTGACGGGTATAAAGTTGAGCACACAACAATGCAATCTCCATAGACAAACATTGGCAGTAGAGAGGTTGTTACTGACAATGGCATTTGATATTTTCAGTGGTATTGTTAACAAATACGCCACCATAAAGAAAATGAGAATTAAAAAGTAGTTCAACCGTGATTTTGCAGAGTTCTCCACTTCAAGAATTGCATTTGGTGAAAGGTTCGGTGCATGCATACTCAGGCTGACTGACTATCGTTCAGGCAAATTAGAAATAAGTGCACTCAGGCTATACGGAAGGCCAAAGTTAGTTACTTGAAGGAGCAGTTCTCTCTGTGAGTCTAACCCCAAGAAGTTATAGAAAACGGTTAATGACCTGGATAATAAACCCTCCTCCTCACAGCTGCCCATGTCCCTTAATGTTGATGATGTGGTTGTTACTGACAAAAAGCATATGGCTGAGCTCTTTAATCACCACTTCATTAAGTCAGGATTCCTATTTGACTCAGCCATGCCTCCTTGCCTGTCCAACATTTCCTCATCTCCCACCCCTTCTAATGCGACTATCCCTGATGCTTCTCCCTCTTTTTCCCCTGCCCTGCTACAAAGTTTCTCCCTGCAGGAAGTCACTGAGTCCGAGGTGCTAAAGGAGATCCTTAAACTTGACCCCAAAAAGCCATCTGGGTCAGATGGTTTAGACCCTTTCTTCTTTAAGGTTGCTGCCCTTTTACCCCCTTTTTTTCTCTCCCCAATTTCGTGGTATCCAATAGTAGCTACTATCTTGTCTCATCGCTACAACTCCCGTACGGGCTCGGGAGAGATGAAGGTTGAAAGTCATGCGTCTTCCGATACACAACCCAACCAAGCCGCACTGCTTCTTAACACAGCGCGCATCCAACCCGGAAGCCAGCCGCACCAATGTGTCGGAGGAAACACCGTGCACCTGGCAAGAACTTGACTGGCCTGCACAGAGCCCTGACCTCAACCCGATCAAACACCTTTGGGATGAATTGGAACGGCGACTGCAAGCCAGGCCTAATCGCCCAACATCAGTGCCCGACCTTACTAATGCTCTTGTGCTGAATGGAAGCAAGTCCCCACAGGAATGTTCCAACATCTAGTGGAAAGCCTTCCCAGAAGAGTGGAGGCTGTTATAGCAGCAAAGGGGGGACCAAATCCATATTAAGGCCCATGATTTTGGAATGAGATGTTCGACGAGAAGGTGTCAGTGTAACGGATGTGAAACGGCTAGCTTAGTTAGCGTGGGCGCTAAATAGCGTTTCAATCAGTGACGTCACTTGCTCTGAGACCTTGAAGTTCCCCTTGCTCTGCAAGGGCCGTGGCTTTTGTGGAGCGATGGGTAACGATGCTTCGTGGGTGTCAGTTGTTGAAGTGTGCAGAAGGTCCCTGGTTCGCGCCCGGGTATGGGCGAGGGGACGGTTTAAACTTATACTGTTACATTGATGCTGTTGACCCGGATTACTGGTTGCTGCGGAAAAAGGAGGAAGGTCAAAAGGGGGGTGAGAGTAACGGATGTGAAACGGCTAGCTTAGTTAGCGTGGGCGCTAAATAGCGTTTCAATCAGTGATGTCACTTGCTCTGAGACCTTGAAGTAGTAGTTCCCCTTGCTCTGCAAGGGCCGCGGCTTTTGTGGAGCGATGGGTAACGACGCTTCGTAGGTGTCAGTTGTTGATGTGTGCAGAAGGTCCCTAGTTCGCGCCCGGGTATGGGCGAGGGGACGGTCTAAATTTATACTGTTACATCCACATACTTTTTGTCATGTAGTGTAACTAGGTAGTAGGCAAGATAAGTGAGAGAGTGGTGTGGAGCCTTCCTCTCTTTCCTTCCTTGAATAACTTCACAGAGCAGTCTTTGTTTTTCAGATGGTCTTACAGCTGCTGCTGAGCAACCAGGGGAGACTGAAGTACTAACACTAATTGCTAATTATCTAGCAGAGGTGAAGAGCAAAGCTCCCAGTATTAATTGATGATTGCCTAGGAGAGGAGAAACCACTCCCCCTCCAATACAGCAACTGATTACCAAAACAAGTCACAAATTGCCCTGCACCTTATTCCTGGTTGATGTTATGAGCGGTCAGCAGTTCACACACCAAGTAGGCTACTGTGAAGTCAGGCAGCACTTAAAGTAGTTGGCCCTTGCAAACAAAAAGACAGTACTAAACAACAACAGATAAAGACAAAAAATATACTTATCACTCCTGGAGATGTATCCTAGAGATATCAGGAGTCCTCTAGCTATAGAATGAAGCACCTTAGAGAGCTATTTATAACTTGTCAAAAATGTCCAGATCAACTAGGCATTGTCAGCTATGTTTTGTAGCTAGGTTTTTTAGCCCATATATTTTGTAGTAATGTTCAAGTCACTCAAATATCACGAGTACACGTTAGACATGGTAAAATGTATAGAATTGCAAGAAAATGTTTTAAAACTGCAACATTTTCTCTGCATCCCATGACAAAATGTGTAGAATGGCTGGAAATAGGCAGAGCTTTGTCTTCTCCACAACGGTGGCTAATCTTTTCCCTTTCAGGATAGATTTGATTAGTGGAGACAGACGGAGGTTATCAGGGGCCAAGCCAAGCCAGTCCAATAAGCAGGCAGGGAAGAAAAGCCTTTGTTTTCTCACAATACCATTGTCATCATAAAGGAGTTAGTGAGTCACTCTGCCAGCCACTGTTGATGTTTGTTTACCCGGCTGGCTTGATTGTGACGCGTGCTCTTAAGATGTAACCGCATTTTGAATTCCAAAACCGTTTTTAGCAGAGGCAGCGGAACAAATCTAACCACTTCTTCTCTGAGGGCGTAGATGAGATAGCATGTAATTAAGCATACCACAGCTACTGTTACTATTTTAAATATTTTTCCGGTATAAAACCTTTGGGGCCTGTTTGGTTTAGGCCAGACCTGGGTTCAAATTCTATTTGAAATCTCTTAAATATGTGGGCGTTGGCTTTAGTCTGCCTGGAGTATCAGATGGGTGGGGTATAACTTTTTGAGGCCACTCTATTGGTTCCTTTAAGACAGGCAAGCTGAATCAAGCACAACTAAGGAAATTGAAATTATTTCCAAAATATTTGAACCCAGGTCTGATGGAGACTGATTGCAAGTCTCAATTTGCATTTCTTTTTAGTCCAGGATGGGTCTGGGAAATGGCCCTTATAATGTTCATGCATGACTAATGAGATTGGTGTGTGTGTGGACAGGATCTGTTGGACAGTGACTGGGCCGGCGTGCGGAGTGTTCTAGAACAGGCTGACATCCTGGTTATCAAGTACTCGGTCAACGACAAGCTGGCCTTCCAGCAAGTGCGCAACGGATACGCCCCTAGACTTCGCCCCCTCCTACACCACTGGGGCATGCCTGTTATTCTGGTTGCTGTGGGCGCCCGCCTAAACGGTGAGATAACATTGGTCTATCCTCGACCACAACACCATTTTGTCCTGTTGTGTTCTTGTGCTATATTTTGTATTGCCGTGTACCAGTGACGTTCAGTGCCGTTTCAGATGAGGGAGGAATTTTTTATTTTTTTATGAGCATGGCCTTATGTCTATTACAGCATATTGGATGACTGTCATTCATATTCCATTCACCCAGTTAAATGTAACAGCGATAGGTTTAGGCTACTACACTACATCAAATATTCCCTATACCCATCATGAGGTTGCTACAACCTAGCCTATGAATGAAAGTTTTCAATGTAGTTGCACACAGGTTGAGAGACACATTTGAGGTGACAAACAGTGAAACATGGACAGACAGTGACATTCAATACCGCCTTGCACACTCTTGCCTTCATCTAGCTAATCTAGGGTGTAATCATTAGCCCTACAGTTGCAAACAAGAGTTTCTATTGGAGAAATTCAGGTATGTTTATCCCCGTTTTGTGCCGTTTGCTTCTGTTGAAGAAACGTTTTTCAACAGAATTGGTGGAATGAATACACCCCTGATCACACGCACACACAGTTCAGTTTCATAGAATCCACATTGTATCCATTCTTGTGTCTACATTATGCACTCTCCTCCTTTCACCTCTTTCCATCGCCTGTGGACTTCAATGCACAACACATCAGCTTTATGGGACCAGGCGAAAAAACCTTTCCAAGCAAAACCTGCTACACACAGCCTAGATCAAATAAAATGTATTTATATAGCCCTTCGTACATCAGCTGATATCTCAAAGTGCTGTACAGAAACCCAGCCAAAAAACCCAAACAGCAAGCAATGCAGGTGTTGAAGCACGTTGGCTAGGAAAAACTCCCTAGAAAGGCCAAAACCTAGGAAGAAACCTAGAGAGGAACCAGGCTATGAGGGGTGGCCAGTCCTCTTCTGGCTGTGCCGGGTGGAGATTATAACAGAACATGGCCAAGATGTTCAAATGTTCATAAATGACCAGCATGGTCAAATAATAGGTCTGGGACAGGTAGCACGTCCGGTGAACAGGTCAGGATTCCATAGCTGCAGGCAGAACAGTTGAAACTGGAGCAGCAGGACAGCAAGGAGTCATCATGCCAGGTAGTCCTGAGGCATGGTCCTAGGGCTCAGGTCCTCCGAGAGAGAGAAAGAAAGAGAGAATTAGAGAGAGCATACTTAAATTCACACAGGACACCAGATAAGACAGGAGAAGTACTCCAGATATAACAAACTGACCCTAGACCCCCGACACAAACTACTGCAGCATAAATACTGGAGGCTGAGACAGGAGGGGTCAGGAAACACTGTGGCCCCATCTGATGATACCCCCGGACAGGGCCAAACAGGAAGGATATAACCCCACCCACTTTGCCAAAGCACAGCCCCCACACCACTAGAGGGATATCTTCAACCACCAACTTACCATCCTGAGACAAGGCCGAGTATAGCCCACAAAGATCTCCGCCACGGCACAACCCAAGGGGGGGCGCCAACCCAGACAGGAAGATCACGTCAGTGACTCAACCCACTCAAGTGACGCACCCCTCCTAGGGACGGCATGAAAGAGCACCAGTAAGTCAGTGACTCAGCCCCTGTAATAGGGTTAGAGGCAGAGAATCCCAGTGGAAAGAGGGGAACCGGCCAGGCAGAGACAGCAAGGGTGGTTCGTTGCTCCAGAGCCTTTCCGTTCACCTTCACACTCCTGGACCAGACTACACGCAATCATATGACCCACTGAAGAGATGAGTCTTCAGTAAAGACTTAAAGGTTGAGACCGAGTTTGCGTCTCTCACATGGATAGGCAGACCATTCCATAAAAATGGAGCTCTATAGCAGAAAGCCCTGCCTCCAGCTGTTTGCTTAGAAATTTTAGGGACAATTAGGAGGCCTGCATCTTGTGACCATAGCGTACGTGTAGGTATGTACAGCAGGACCAAATCAGAGAAATAGGTAGGAGCAAGCCCATGTAATGATTTGTAGGTTAGCAGTAAAACCTTGAAATCAGCCCTTGCCTTGACAGGAAGCCAGTGTAGGGAGGCTAGCACTGGAGTAATATGATACATTTTTTGGCTCTAGTCAGGATTCTAGCAGCCGTATTTAGCCGGAAAGTAGAGCATTGCAGTAGTCTAACCTAGAAGTAACAAAAGCATGGATTAATTTTTCTGCATCATTTTTGGACAGAAAGTTTCTGATTTTTGCAACGTTTGGTAGATGGAAAAAGCTGTTCTTGAAACAGTCTTGATATGTTCGTCAAAAGAGAGATCAGAGTAACGCCGAGGTCCTTCACAGTTTTATTTAAGACGACTGTACAACCATTAAGATTAATTGTCAGAATCAACAGAAGATCTCTTTGTTTCTTGGGACCTAGAACAAGCATCTCTGTTTTGTCCGAGTTTAGAAATAGGAAGTTTGCAGCCATACACTTCCTTATGTCTGAAACACAGGCTTCTAGCAAGGACAATTTTGGGGCTTCACCATGTTTCATTGAAATGTACAGCTGTGTGTCATCTGCATAGCAGTGAAAGTTAACATTATGTTTTCGAATGGCATCCCCAAGAGGTAAAATATATATTGAAAACAATAGTGGTCCTAAAACGGAAACTTGAGAAACACCGAAATTTACAGTTGATTTGTCAGAGGACAAACCATTCACAGAGACAAACTGATATCATTCCGACAGATAAGATCTAAACCAGGCCAGAACTTGTCCGTGTAGACCAATTTGGGTTTCCAATCTCTCCAAAAGAATGTGGTAATCGATGGTATCAAAAGCAACACTAAGGTCTAGGAGCACGAGGACAGATGCAGAGCCTCGGTCTGATGCCATTAAAAGGTCATTTACCACCTTCACAAGTGCAGTCTCAGTGCTATGATGGGGTCTAAAACCAGACTGAAGCATTTTGTATACATTGTTTGTCTTCAGGAAGGCAGTGAGTTGCTGCGCAACAGCCTTTTCGAAAATGTTTGAGAGGAATGGAAGATTCGATATAGGCCGATAGTTTTTAATATTTTCTGGGTCAAGGTTTGGCTTTTTCAAGAGAGGCTTTATTACTGCCACTTTTAGTGAGTTTGGTACACATCTTGTGGATAGAGAGCCGTTTATTATGTTCAACATAGGAGGGCCAAGCACAGGACGCAGCTCTTTCAGTAGTTTAGTTGGAATAGGGTCCAGTATGCAGCTTGAAGATTTAGAGGCCATGATTATTTTCATCATTGTGTCAAGAGATATAGTACTAAAACACTTGAGTGTCTCTCTTGATCCTAGGTCCTGGCAGAGTTGTGTAGACTCAGGACAACTGAGCTTTGAAGGAATACGCAGATTTAAAGAGGAGTCCGTAATTTGCTTTCTAATAATCATTAACTTTTCCTCAAAGAAGTTCATGAATTTATTACTGCTGAAGTGAAAGCCATCCTCACTTGGGAATGCTGCTTTTTAGTTAGCTTTGCGACAGTATCAAAAATAAATTTCGGATTGTTCTTATTTTCCTCAATTTAGTTGGAAAAATAGGATGATCGAGCAGCAGTAGGGGCTCTTCGATACTGCATGTTACTGTCTTTCCAAGCTAGTCGGAAGACTTCCAGATTGGTGTGGCACCATTTCCTTTCCAATTTTCTGGAAGCTTGCTTCAGAGCTTGGGTATTTTCTGTATACCAGGGAGCTAGTTTCTTATGAGAAATGCTTTTAATTTTTAGGGGTGCAACTGCATCTAGGGTATTGTGCAATGTTAAATTGAGTTCCTCAGTTAGGTGGTTAACTGATTTTTGTCCTCTGACGTCCTTGTGTAGGCAGAGGGAGTCTGGAAGGGCATCAAGGAATCTTTGTGTTGTCTGAATTTATAGCATTACTTTTGAGGCTCCTTGGTTGGGGTCTGAGCAGATTATTTGTTGCAATTGCAAACGTAATAAAATGGTGGTCCGATAGTCCAGGATTATGAGGAAAAACATTAAGATCCACAACATTTATTCCATGGGACATGGGACTAGGTCCAGAGTATGACTGTGACAGTGAGTAGGTCCAGAGACATGTTGGACAAAACCCACTGAGTCGATGATGGCTCCGAAAGCATTTTGGAGTGGGTCTGTGGATTTTTCCATGTGAATATTAAAGTCACCAAAAATTTGAATATTATCTGCTATGACTACAAGGTCCGATAGGAATTCAGGGAACTCAATGAGGAAAGCTGTATATGGTCCAGGAGGCCTGTAAACAGTAGCTATAAAAAGTGATTGAGTAGGCTGCATAGATTTCATGACTAGAAGCTCAAAAGACGATTATTTATTTATTTTTTGTAAATTGAAATTTGCTATTGTAAATGTTAGCAACACCTCCACCTTTGCGGGGTGCACGGGGGATATGGTCACTAGTGTAACCAGGAGGTGAGGCCTCATTTAACACAGTAAATTAATCCGGCTTAAGCCATGTTTCAGTCAGGCCAATCACATCAAGATTATGATCAGTGATTAGTTCATTGACTATAACTGCCTTTGAAGTAAGGGATCTAACATTAAGTAGCCCTATTTTGAGATGTGAGGTATCACGATCTCTTTCAATAATGACAGGAATGGAGGAGGTCTTTATCCTAATGAGATTGCCAAGGCGAACACCGCCATGTTTAGTTTTGCCCAACCCAGGTCGAGGCACAGACACGGTCTCAATGGGGATAGCTGAGCTGACTACACTGACTGTGCTAGTGGCAGACTCCACTAAGCTGGCAGGCTGGCTAACAGCCTGCTGCCTGGCCTGCACCCTATTTCATTGTGGAGCTAGAGGAGTTAGAGCCCTGTCTATGTTGGTAGATAAGATGAGAGCACCCTTCCAGCTAGGATGGAGTCCGTCACTCCTCAGCAGGCCAGGCTTGGTCCTGTTTGTGGGTGAGTCCCAGAAAGAGGGCCAATTATCTACAAATTCTATCTTTTGGGAGGGGCAGAAAACAGTTTTCAACCAGCGATTGAGTTGTGAGACTGCTGTAGAGCTCATCACTCCCCCTAACTGGGAGGGGTCCAGAGACAATTACTCGATGCCGACACATCTTTTTAGCTGATTTACACGCTGAAGCTATGTTGCACTTGGTGACCTCTGACTGTTTCATCCTAACATCGTTGGTGCCGACGTGGATAACAATATCTCGGCAGTTTTAGCTTTAGCCAGCACCATCTTCAGATTAGCCTTCACGTCGGTAGCCCTGCCCCCTGGTAAACAGCGTATGATCGCTGGATGATTCGTTTTAAGTCTAATACTGCGGGTAATGGAGTCGCCAATGACTAGGGTTTTCAATTTGTCAGAGCTAATGGTGGGAAGCTTCGGCGTCTCAGACCCCGTAACGGGAGGAGTAGAGACAAGAGAAGGCTCGGCCTCTGACTCCGACTCGCTGCTTAATGGGGAAAACCGGTTGAAAGTTTCTGTCGGCCGAATGAGCGACACCGGTTGAGCATTCCTACAGCATTTCTCTCCAGAAACCATGAGAAAGTTGTCCGGCTGCGGGGACCGTGCAAGGGGATTTATACTAACGTTACTATCTGTACTTACTGGTGGCACAGACGCTGTTTCATCCTTTCCTACACTGAAATGACCCTTGCCTAACAATTGCGTCTGAAGCTGGGCTTGCAACACAGCTATCTTCGCCGTAAGGCGATCGTTCTCCTGTATATTATGAGTACAGCGACTGCAATTAGAAGGCATCATGTTAATGTTACTACTTAGCTTCGGCTGTTGGAGGTCTTGACGAACCACATCCAGATAAAGCGTCCGGAGTGAAAAAGTTTAATTTAAAAAAGTTGAGTGAGGGAAAAACCAAAAATATCAACGGTAATTAAAAAGTATAAACCGTAAAGTTGTCAGGTAGCAAAGTAAGGTTGGCAACAAAATGCACAGCAACATGTAAACAAGTCTGCAAGTTGTTGTTGTCACCATATTAGCTAAAGTAACGTGCTAGTCAGCTAGGCTAATAGAACTAACGCGTTCGTGAACTCACTACAATCATGCAGTAACGTTACAGTGTACAGTCAGTAAGCAGTTACACCGGCAGGCCCCGGTGGCAATAAATTAGTTAAACCAAAAGCTTACCTTGACTTGGAACAGTTCCAGTGTTGTGATGGATAGTCATAGCCAGCTAGCTAACATAGCATCCCTCTGTTTGAGCAGGGTGTTTTTGTAGGCTAAATTAGCTAGCAGCATTAGAGGCGTTAGAGCCCTGTCTATGTTGGTAGATAAGATGAGAGCACCCCTCCAGCTAGGATGGAGTCCGTCACTCCTCAGCAGGCCAGGCTTGATCCTGTTTGTGGGTGAGTCCCAGAAAGAGGGTCAATTATCTACAAATTCTATCTTTTGGGAGTGAAACTGAAAAAGTGACACACTCTCTCTCTCTTGCTTCTCCTTCATTTAGGAATAAATTAATGTTAAAAACTGCACAACTATTTTCTTTCTCTCCCCTTGAGTCAACTACTCACCACAGTTGGCTGTAGTTTATGCTTTCAGTACTAGATGAATTCCCTGATCCTTTGATTGGGTGGACAACATGTCAGTTCATGCTGCAAGAGCTCTGATAGGTTGGAGGACGTCCTCCGGAAGTTATCATAATTAGAGTGTAAGTCCATGGCAGGGTGTGAGAACCGTGAGCCTCCTAGGTTTTGTATTGAAGTCAATGTACTCAGAGGAGGACAGAAGCTATCTGTCCTCCGGCTACACCATGGTGCTACCCTGTAGAGGGCTGTTGAGGCTACTGCAGACCTTATTTGGAAAATAGTGTTTTAATCTATTATTTGTTGACGTGATTATATTTAGTATATTTTTATCTAAAAAGTTTTTAAATGTTTTAAAATGTTTATTTTTATTAAATTCACTGAGGAGGATGGACCTCCCCTTCCTCATCTGAGGATCCTCCACTGCCATGTACTTACCACATGCCAGGTTGCCATTGTCTTTATTAACCTGCCTGGTTAAATAAAGATGACATTTTGTATAATGAGTCAAGTGGGGAAGTTTTGTTCAGCAGTCTTACAATCCATTGCAGTCAATGGTTCCCTCACAGCACTTTTAGAAACATGACATTGACTGGATATGAGGCCTCTCACACCAGTCATAATAGGTTATTGCTTCCAACCATGTTAATGCCATCTGACATAACTCTGTTACGATGCAATAAACTGAAACTAAACTAATATCATCCAAAAATATCATCTATAGCATTTTGTGTCTTTTGAAAATATGGCTACATTACATACTGTAGGAGCAGAGGAAATGGCTGAAGGAGTGGATTTGTCTTTTCAGTTAAGAGGATGATTCTCATTTTATGATTCAATCTCAAACAGGCTCCAGGCTTTTGCATCTAAGTAATGTGTCTTCGTGGTTTAAACAACAAACAAACCAAGCATAATCTGGTGCAAGAAAGAAGTAGGCAAAGTCCAAACCCTGACACACACACCCACACACACATTGAGTGGTACAGTGACACCTGGTATTACCCAGGTCAGTGGTGTTAAACTAGCAAAGTATTAACCATCATGCCCACTTTAATGTCTATGCTTCTGTGTCCCCATCTTTTTTATTTCAGTGGTGTAAATGAATACACCACATTCATGATGGGTTATTTTTAGCTTGGTGAGATGCTTTAAGATCTTGCCAGAGCTTCATTGCAAGATGATAATAGTATTTGATAACTCTTTGGTGGTGAGCGAGGGGGCTTGTGGGATGGTGGTGGATCTGACACCCTGTTTTTGTATTGTTTTGTCGCTGCTTTATTGTCTGTGCTAAAGCTATCCCCAAATGAATGTGGCGGATGACAGCTGCGTGCAGTTGTTTCCTGTTGCCTTGGTTAGGTGACTTAGGGCAAAATCATTGCAACACACACACACACATACACACACACACACACACACACACAAACGCACAACAGACAGTGTCTACCTTTCACTCTATGCCTGCAGTTTTATTAGCAGGGATTTATTCCTTGCATTTGGCACTGAGCAGACCGCCCCACTATGTCTCGCGCTCTGGCTCCTTCACCACATCTTTTTACTTCTCCCTACATTTCCCTCTTAAATGTAATCCAGAGTCCACAGACGCAGAGATGCGATAATCCGGCTTCCCATTGTGACATAGCTGCGTGGCTCTGAGTCCACCATCCGCAAGGGACGCAAAAGCCCAAAACGCACACCTCCCCCAAAAATCCCAACCAACGCGGCTCTGCGTACGTGTCCTCTATTAATTTGAATGGGGTGACTGTTGGAGAAATTGCTACACCCCACTGAGAATTTGAAAAGTATGAACGGTCCAATATTCTAGAACACTGCTGTGCTTACAAGTACACATTTAGGATGCTGATAGATGTGTAATTTTTTTCTTTATATTCTCGCTCTCTGACTTTGTCTCTCTGCATGTAGGCTGAATTATGCATATGCAGGGTATGCCTATGCATGCATTGTAAATCCATCTGAATGTCAGTATGTGCTTATATCTATGATGGATAAAATATAATCGTGAGATTTTCTGCAGGAGGTTTTGTGGGTGGTACCGTGTTTTTGAGCACTGAGTGTGTGTACATTCCAGGAAGTTGGTGGCACCTTAATTGGGGAGGACGGGCTTGTGGTAATGGCTGGAGCGGAATTTGTGAAATGGTATCAAATTTCATCTAACACATAGTTTCCATGTGTTTGATGTCATTCCATTCACTTTGTTCCGGCCATTATTATGAGCTGTTCTCCCCTCAGCAGCCTCATGTGGTGGACATTTAGAGGAGGTACATTTCATCCTGTCTCACTCACCTCTCCTATCCTCTCACTGTCTAGATGAGGGGCCCCCCTGCACATGCCCCCTATGTGCATCAGACTGGAGCAGCTGTGTCCCACACAGCGAGGGCCTGCAGCTCTCTAGGGACCTGGGGGCCACTTATCTGGAGTTACCCTCCCTCAACCATGTCTTTGTGAGCCGCTACTTTGGCAGTGTGGTGAGTGTCGGCATCTGCCAGTTATGAAATGATCATTGTTTGATGGTGTGATTTATGACTGGTGTAACCCTAACCCTAACCCCAGCCCCAGCTAACTCCATTAATCAACTAATCATATGATCTTCAGTATAGAATGCAATTAGCTGTGTTTGCTAGGGGTCGGGAAACAGTGTCACACGACTCCGGCCCCCGAGGACTGAATTTCCTCATCCCTGATGTAGATGGCAGAGTATTATGTTATTGGCCATAGTGGAGATAAGAATGGGACTGGATGCAGTGTGATTATAAAATTAATTGTGTCACAATTTTATTTTGGTGTGTATGTTTATACTAACTAGGGTGTGTTTGTATATGTATTCAGCTGGAGTACTTCATGATTCAATGTTTGAAGCAGAAGGCCAACGACCGTCCAGAAAAGAGGCGTGGCAACAAGCTGAATGAGCCCCGCCCCCCTCATCTGGAACAACCAGGTGAGAGAGAGACTGTAATACTAGAATAGGTCACCTTTAAATCAGTTCTATGCGTATGTTATATCAACTTTACTTGTTATGTTCCTCAGGGTATAATTCTCAACCCTTTCTATTATATCAACTTTACTTGTGGTGTTCCTCAGGGTTTAATTCTCAACCCGTTCTATTATATCAACTTTACTTGTGGTGTTCCTCAGGGTTTAATTCTCAACCCGTTCTATTATATCAACTTTACTTGTGGTGTTCCTCAGGGTTTAATTCTCAACCCGTTCTATTATATCAACTTTACTTGTGGTGTTCCTCAGGGTTTAATTCTCAACCCGTTCTATTATATCAACTTTACTTGTGGTGTTCCTCAGGGTTTAATTCTCAACCCGTTCTTGTTCTCCCTGCACATGCTACTGTTGTTATAAACATGCTACTAGATGTTTTGAATTATACATATATTTTTTCTTCTGATATTCACCCGACTGTATGTGACTACATTGTAACCAATCACTTACATAGTTGGGTGTTTTAACCAAATGTATAGTAGACACAGAATAGTCAAATTACAACATTTCTACAGCTGGACCAATCTAATAGATACCTTACTTTTGGGGGATTTATTTTGCATAGATTCAAGGTCTGTGAGATCTGAGATGAGAATATCAGGACTATTTAGGCTCATGAGATTAATTAGGAATTATGAAAAGAGAGTAATTGCGCATATCCGAACATGCCAGAGGAGCTGAATAAATAATTGGGGAGTTTCCTGCCCAAATGGGATCCTCGACTGAAGGTTAGTGAAAATACATCATTATACAGGTGACCTGACGAAGATCATATCATGTTGGTTGAAACTTTGTCGCTGTATCTTAAGCTTCAGTAGATGATCACATTTTGGTTGTAGCAAACTGAGTGTACATTTGCTTCCTTTTCTCAATATAGAACACAAATGTTCACTGCTTTATCAAAGTTTAGAATGATCTGTTAGTCAGCCCCTCACCCTATATTGTTCATTCTTTCATTCCTGTGAATGTGTAGTACACATACTACACCTATCTGTGTTCATGTACAGAGCACACGGATAAGCTACAGTAAACATACTAAATATAGCAGCCTTGCCATTTAGCCACTATGTCTGATGAACTTTGACTTGGTGATTGACAGCGGGCAGCACTGCCAAAGTAGGTGGGTGGATGGGTTGGCTTGCCTGGGGCCCGTCCAACTCTACTTAACTCTCTCTCGCTCTGTCGTGCAACATCCATTAAATATGAAGTGCATTGATTCCTGGAGAAGCTTTCCTGTAAACCAGGCCAAAACTGAGTGGCAATAAAAAAGTGATGAGGTGCACAGGGGTGCAGCGTGGATGAAGCATACATAGGATTATAATAGGACATTGATTTACCTTAACACTGTCTCTGTTTACCTTCCACCTAATACTCTGCTTTTCCCTCATCCCCTCGCCCAACTCTCTAATCTCTCTCTTTCTCTCCCTCTCTCCATCCATCCATCCAGCACGTCTTCCCCCCATCCGAGTGGAGGAGTCCAGCTTCTCTCAGGACCTACAGTGGCTGTTGGAGCGTGGCGTCCAGTTTGCCGATGTAGCCTTCTACGCTGGGGACTCTGGGAAGGAGCTGGGCTGGGGGCATGCTGCCGTCCTCTGTGCTGTCAGCCCCTACTTCAGACAGCTGTTGCTGGGGCCCAAGGCCAGGGAGAGGCCCATCTCGCGTTGCGCTTGCCGGGGGGACGGCCGGGGAGACGGGGGACCCCCATCACTGCTCTCCACCTGGGATGGGGGTCTGGGCAAAGAGGACGGGTTGCGGGCTGATGGGCATCTGGCTGGACGGCTATCACGCCTGGTGGTAAAGGACCCGCTGCTGTGCCTGTGCCTGTGGGAGACGCTCATGTTCCTCTACCGAGGTAAACTACTGGTTCAAGTGCTGTTCGCTATAAGCACGTGGAGCAGAGATAGAGAGCGAGGCTGTAGCTAAGTGAGATAATGTTGTCTTCTTTTATAATGGATAATTTACCATCACTGTATGAAATCTACTGCTACGACTATCTGCAGTCTCCATTCTGTGTGTTTCTAATCTAATTGTATTTGTCACGTGCCGAATACAACAAGTGTATACTTTCCCAACAATGCAGTTAGAAATAAAATGATAAAATAGATAAAAAGAAAATAACAAAATACACAATAAAATAACAATAACGAGGCTATATACAGGCTGTATACAAGGAGCACTGGTACAGAGTCAGTGTACTGGGGTACAAGGTAGTTGGGTGAATGATTGAGGTAGTATGTACATTTAGGTTAGATTAGGTGATAGTACTTTAATCAATGTACATGTACACTATATATACAAAAGTACGTGGACACCTCTTTAAATTAGTGGATTTGGCTATTTCAGCCACACCTGTTGCTGACAGGTGTATAAACTTGAGCACACAGCCATGCAATCTCCATAGACAAACACGGTTAGTAGAATGGCCTTACTGAAGAGCTGAGTGACTTTCAACATAGTACCGTCATAGGATGCCACCTTTCCGACTGGTCAGTTTGCCAAATTTATGCCCTGTTAGAGCTGCCCCAGTCAACTGTAAGTGCTGTTATTGTGAAGTGGAAAAGTCTAGGAACAACAACGGCTCAGCCACAAAGTGATAGGCCGCACAAGCTCACAGGATGGGACCGCTGAGTGCTGGAGCACGTAGCGTGTAAAAATTGTCTGTCCTCAGTTGCATCACTCACTACTGAGTTCCAAACTTCCTCTGGCAGCAACGTCAGCACAAGACCTGTTCGATGGGTTTCCATGGCCGAGCAGCCGCACACAAGCCTAAGATCACCATGTGCAATGCCAGGCATCTGCTGGAGTGGTGTAAATGTAGCCGCCATTGGACTCTGGATCATTGAACACCCGTTCTCTGAAGTGATGCATCACGCTTCACCATCGTATCATCGTACTAATCTGGGTTTGGCAGGATGCCAGGAGAACTCTACCTGCCTGGATGTCAACTGTAAAGTTTGGTAGAGGAGGAATGATGGTATGGGGCTGTTTTTGATGGTTCAGGCTAGGCCCCTTAGTTTTAGTGAAGGAAAATCTTAACGCTACAGCATACAATGATATTCTAGACGATTCTGTGCTTCCAACTTTGTGGCAACAGTTTGGGGAAGGCCCTTTCCTGTTTCAGCATGCCAATGCCCTCGTGCACAAAGCAAGGTCTTGACCTTGACCCCATCGAACACCTTTGGGATGAATTGGAAGGCAGACTGTGAGCCAGGTCTAGTCGCCCAACCTCACTAATGTCCTTGTGGCTAAATGGAAGCAAGTCCCCGCAGCAATATCTTGTGGAAAGCCTTCCCAGAATAGAGGAGGCTGTTATAGCAGCAAAGGGAGGATCAACTCCATACTAATGCCCATGATTTTGTAATGAGATGTTCGACGAGCAGCTGTCCACATACTTTTGATCCTGTAGATAGGAGTGAAAAACTGAAAGTCTGAGTAGCCATTTAATTAATTGCTCAGCAGTTTGATGGCTTGGGGTTGAAGCTGTTCAGGAGCCTTTTGATTCCAGACTTTGCGCTTCGGTACCGCTTGTTGTGCGGTGGCAGAGAGAACAACCTTTGACTTGGGTGGCTGGAATCTTTGAAAAATGTTAAGCCCTTCCTCTGACACTGCCTTGTATAGAGGTCCTGGGTGACAGGGAGCTCGGCCCCAGTGATGTACTGGGCCGTACATACTACCTTCTGTAGTACCTTGCGGTCCGATGCTGAGAATTTGCCACACCAAGTGGTGATACAGCCAGTCAAGATGCTCTCAATGTTGCAGCGGTAGAACTGAGGGCTCATGCCAAATCTTTTCAGCCTCCTTAGGGGGAAGATGTGTTGTCGTGCCATCTTCACAACTGTGTTGGTGTGTTTGGATCATGACAGGTCCTTAGTGATGTGGACACCGAGGAACTTGAAGCTCTCGACCGTCTCAACTTAATCCCCGTCGATGTGAATGAGGGTGTGCTCAGCCCTCCGTTTCCTGTAGTCCACGATCAGCTTCTTTGTCGTGCTGACGTTGAGGGAGAAGTTGTGTGTATTTGTGTGTGTGTGTGTTGGCTGTGGCTTTTCTCATTCATTATGGAAAGCGATTACTGTAGTGCTCAAGTTGGCAAGCTGGGACCTGGCTGATTCATGCCTTTACATACATGTAAGGAAGAGTGACTGTCTGAGCATACGGTGTGTGTGTGTGTGTGTCTGCAGCTAAATATATTTGTCTAAATGGCATCTCTGTGAATTGCTCGTGTGTGCGCTCACATGCACACCTGTGTATGAGAGAAATTGGGGATATTTGAGAAACAGAATGGAATTGAATAACTACCCGCAAAACACCAGTCTCAACGTCAACAGTGAAGAGGCGACTCCGGGATGCTGGCCTTCAAGGCAGAGTTGCAAAGAAAAAGCCATATCTCAGACTGGCCAATAAAAATAAAAGATTAAGATGGGTAAAAGAACACAGACACTGGACAGAGGAACTCTGCTTAGAAGGCCAGCATCCCTGGAGTCGCCTCTTCACTGTTGAAGTTGAGACTGGTGTTTTGCGGGTACTATTTAATGAAGCTGTCAGTTGAGAACTTGTGAGGTGTCTGTTTCTCAAACTAGACACTAGTGTACTTGTCCTCTTGCTCAGTTGTGCACCAGGGCCTCCCACTCCTCTTTCTATTCTGGTTAGAGCCAGTTTGTGCTGTTCTGTGAAGGGAGTAGTACACAGTGTTGTACGAGATCTTCAGTTTCTTGGCAATTTCTTGCATGGAATAGCCTTCATTTCTCAGAACAAGAATAGACTGACGAGTTTCGGAAGAGAGTTCTTTGTTTCTGACCATTTTGAGCCTATAATCGAACCCACAAATGATGATGCTCCAGATAATCAACTAGTCTAAAGAAGGCTAGTTTTATTTCTTCTTTAATCAAAACAACAATTTTCAGCTAACATATGCTAACATAATTGCAAAATCGTTTTCTAATGATCAATTAGCCTTTTAAAATGGTGAACTTGGATTAGCTAACACAACTTTCCATTGAAACACAGGAAGGATTGTTGCTGATAATGGGCCTCTACGCTTATGTAGGTATTCCACGAAAATCTGCCGTTTCCAGCTACAATAGTCATTTACAACATTAACAATGTCTACTATATTTCTGTATACTATATTTCTGATCAATTTGATATTATTTTAATGGACAAAAAATGTGCTTTTCTTTAAAAAACAAGGACATTTTCTAAGTGACCCCAAACGTGTGTGTGTGTGTGTGTATATATATGTATATATATATATAATATTTATATATATATATATATATATATATATAAATATAATATATATATATATATATATATATATATATATATTATATTTATGTTTATATATGTCTGTTTCTGTGGTATATATGAGTGTTTGTGTGCCTGTGGTTCTGGTGTGATCCAGGGGCGTGGGAGTGGGAGCACCTCCAGGAGGCCATGGGGGAGAAGCTTAACAACTCTCTGGCCGTGGCTCAACTGATGGACCGCATCCGCTCCTTCCTAGGCAGAGACAAGGTGACCCAGAAGCTTGAACAGATACAAATGCACGCACGCACCCTAACCCCGATATAACACAATATGTGGCTCTGGTCAAAAGCAGTGCACTAAATGATTCATTTGGGATAGGTTAAACTCTCAAATTGAGCCAAGGGAATGTGATGTGGGACTTAACATCAGGAGACGTGACATGCAGGGTAATAATTAGATCTGGTGATGAGGGTTGAGTTCATTCTTTTTCAATTCCATCAAAAACGAAGTGTCGCTTTTGCACTAGTTCTTATCAAGGAGCATTTCATATGTTTGGTTTCAAACCATCAGTGGAATTGACTAAGCAGCTGAAAATCAATGATCCATGCAATTTTATAACAAAATGCAGCATAATGAAGCCATGAGTTTGATATGCAGACTGCTCTGGAAGCGAGCCTGCCTGCCAGTCTGTTTCAGCATTAGCCAGCTCCATTGAGGCGGTCTTGGCAGTGAGGCCAGGGAGGCTGTTAGACAGGCTATTTTGATGCCACTGGGCAGCTGGATGTGGAAGCTCTGAATGAAATGGCACTTATGCTTGTAAACAGCAACAGTGGCAGAATTCTCAGACTTAACCCACGCTGTGTGTGTTTGTAGGGTCCCCGGGACACGCCCAACGCCCGGGCCGCCCAGCTTGGTCCTCAGTCTCTGGTCAACCTCTTCAATTCTCCTCTCTACTCTGATGTCATTTTTATGGTGCAAGGCAAGTTCACACACCCCAGACAATTACATGTAGTGCCAGGTCACCTTTTTTTATTAAACATGATTAGCTGATTCCTTCATTGGGGCTCTCAGGGAGCCAGTCCATTTCATTATTGCACCGAATAGAGAAAATGCCGTCAACATAATTCAGGGTGTTTCGTATGACATGCACTTGCTATACAATAACCACAGTGCTTGAAGGTCCTTTAGAAATATATTTTTGTGCAATTATTGTATCTTTTTGGGGATATAAACACTCAGTAATGTTAAAAATCTCCTGATATTATGTTACAGATGTGTGTGCACATTTTTAATGCCTTTGATGCAGCAACTGTACATTTGTCTTTTTAACAATGAGAAACTATTGCATGGTGACGCCAAGCTCCAAGTGCGTTAGCAATCATCTACAATAACCCATATAATGAAATGCATTTTCTTTCTGCTCCTGACACTTCAACATGTCCACTTTGCTTCACCTGCGCTGCATCCAACTATAGAGAGCACTTTCATGAGTGTAACAATGCCTGTCATTAGATGGAAGATACTTCAAGACAACCATTATGTCATGCTTTATAGCGGTCATAAGGTCTGGGTTAATTAAAATGACCCTTTCCTGAAAGGCATCAATTCATAACTATGACAGTTTTAGATTAAATTCACCTTGCACCTAGACTGTGTATGAGAAGATCATTCAGTAGATATGATTGGCTGATGTGAAGCTGTAATGTGGAAGCTCGTCAGAAAAGTACAAGAAACCAACAATAGCTGTAGCTATTATCCTCAGCGGTATCGTGAAAACCTTCCCTCTTACAACTGGGGTATGTCAGGGAAACGATTAGCAACATGTTACCGAAAACCGCCATTCAACCTCTCTCCTCCAGCAACTTCTCCCCGAGGACTTGCTGTGAAGGAGACTGTATAAAGGATAATGGATTCTAATTCTCAGTAAGTTTGTAAAAATAAGGATAACATTTAAAAACAGACTGTGTTTCAGGGAGTGTGTTACCGGCTCACCGGGCGGTCCTGGTGGCCCGCTGTGATGTCATGGCGGCTATGTTCAGCGGGAAGTATGCGGAGGCACGGAGTCGGGTGGTGCCCATCCACGGAGTCTCCTCTGACACCTTCCTCTCCTTCCTGGAGTACCTTTACACTGACACCTGCTGTCCTGGTGGGTCCACTGCAGTGCAGGAACAAAAACAGGCTCATTATAGGCCGGGGCCCACCCACTTTAGACTGCTGTGTATGAAAACGCTACTACCGGTAGCTGTCAAATTCTTTCTTCCTCCGCCCTTGTTTCCTCAATTTCTCGCCTCACTTCCAATTTCATTGGAAGAGGAGGTCCGGGGGAGGGACTGTGGATCCTCTCCACCAATGTGCTATGAGGGGAGTGTGAGTAATTGAGGAAACAAGGACGGATGAAGCAAGAATTTGAGGGCTAGAAACGTTTTCGCACACAGCCCAGGGGTGGCTTACCCTCCTCCTGGACAGCTACTGAGTATGCAGGCTTTTGCTGCAGCCTTGCTCTCACTCAGTGTTTCAAGCTTGATGAGTTGGTTATTTGAATCAGCTGTGTAGTATTAGGGCAAAACAAATAAACGTGCACCCAAGAGGGGACGCAGGACCAAGTTTGGGAAACCCTGCTCTAACTAACACTTGGATTCAGAAAATTAAGGTCATTATTATGAGCAGTTGATTCTCTAGAAGCAGGTGTGATTCAGCAGGGCAGGAGCAAAAGCTTACAAACCCAGGAGAACAGAATCCTGAACTTAAGATAAAGATGTATTTCTATCTGCAACCTGTCAGTGAACATGCCCCAGGTCCTCAGTGCTGCTCAGTACAGGCTGGGAAAATTAATGGCGGTGGATTTACACTCTCAGATGGAACTAACAGTATCTCATAAGCCCCAGAGGGATTTGACTGACAGCTCCCCCAAAATGATTGACAGGCTGGGGGAAGATCAAGAGCAATTGGAGTGGACACCGTGACACTACGATATGATGGATAGTAATGTAGGCCAATGTGTTTGAAGGGGGAGGGATTTTGTGTGTTTGTGATGTTATTTTGGGGTTGATATGTTTCCCAGTTGGTTAATGTGATATGACAGTACAGCGGCGTGTGTGCGTTATAAATCACAAGTGTGCATTTCAACCACAATTTACAATCAAATTTATGCATGAGTATGAACATTTTCTAAACAAGGTTCCAGTATGTTTGACTGTGTGTGTGTGTGTCCAGCCAGTGTATTGCAGGCCATGGCCGTGCTGGTCTGTGCAGAGATGTACCAGGTGAAGCGTCTGCAGCACCTGTGTGAGGTGTGTGTATGCGCCTACCTCCAGAGCATGCCTAGCCGAGAGCTGGCATCAACCGGCATCAGTGTGATCCGCCTTCTCCGCAGAGCTAAGGTTCGTGCGTGTGTGTGTGAGAGATATACAGTTGAAGTTGGAAGTTTACATATACCTTAGCCATTTAAACTCAGTTTCACAATTCCTGACATTTAATCCTAGTAAAACTCCTGTTTTAGGTCAGTTAGGATCACCACTTTATTTTAAGAAAGTGAAATGTCAGAATAATAGTAGAGAATTATTTATTTCAGCTTTTATTTCTTTCATCACATTCCCAGAGGGTCAGAAGTTTACATACACTCAATTAGTATTTGGTACCATTGCCTTCAAATAGTTTAACTTGGGTCAAATGTTTCAGGTAGCATTCAACAAGCTTCCCACAATAAGTTGGGTGAATTTTGGCCCATTCCTTCTGACAGAGCTGGTGTAACTGAGTCAGGTTTGTAGGCCTCCTTGCTCGCACACGCTATTTAGCTTCTGCCCACAAATGTTTTATAGGATTGAGGTCAGGGCTTTGTGATGGCCACGCCAATACCTTGACTTTGTTGTCCTTAAGCCATTTTGCCACAACTTTGGAAGTATGCTTGGGATCATTGTCCATTTGGAAGACCCATTTGCCACAGTGGCTTCTTCCTTGCTGAGCGGCCTTTCAGGTTATGTCGATATAGGACTTGTTTTACTGTGGATATAGATACTTTTGTACCTGTTTCCTCCTGCATCTTCACAAGATCCTTTGCTGTTGTTCTGGGATTGATTTGCACTATTCGCACCAAAGTACGAATCTCCTTCCTGAACGCGGCTCCAGAACGCGGCTCCTTCCTGAGCGGTATGCCGGCTGCGTGGTCCCATGGTGTTTATACTTGTGTACTATTGTTTGTACAGATGAACGTGGTACCTTCAGGCATTTGGAAATTGTACCCAAGGATGAACCAGACTTGTGGATGTCTACAAAACATTTTTCTGAGGTCTTGGCTGATTTCCTTTGATTTTCCCATGATGACAAGCAAAGAGGCAGTGAGTTTGAAGGTAGGCCTTGAAATACATCCACAGGTAGACCTCCAATTGACTCAAATTATGTCAATTAGCCTATCAGAAGCTTCTAAAGCCATGACATACTTTTCTGGATTCCAAGCTGTTTAAAAGGCACAGTCAACATAGTGCATGTAAACTTCTGACCCACTGGAATTGTGATACAGTGAAATAATCTGTCTGTAAACAATTGTTGGAAAAAAATACTTGTCATGCACAAAGTAGAATTTGTGGAGTGGTTGTAAAACAAGTTTTAATGACCTCCAACCTAAGTGTGTGAACTTCCGACTCCATTCCAAATCGACCCCTACTCCTTAACCTCTCCACACTCCTATATATTTAAAACATTGGATCGGTGGAAGCAATATGGTGAAGATTCTCACAACCATAAAATCATATTCAGATATACAGGAGTGCCTAGAGCAGGGCTGTTCAAGTCCGGTCCTGGTGGGCCAAATCACTTCTGGTTCATGTTTTTAACTGGTAGTTAATTGCACTCACCTGGTGTCCCAGGCCTGAATCAGTCCCTGGTTTGAAGGAGGGCATGAAAACCAGACGTGTTTTGGCCCTCCAGGACCGGAATTGAACAGCCCTTTCCTAGGGGAAGGATTTGGTATTCAGCAAGTGTGTATGTGTTCTCTCTTCTGTGTATGTGGCTAGCTCCCACAATCCTCAATGGTCTCCTTTCCTTCACAACCTGACGAAGACCATGGGTCTATCATCTGACCATGGTTCTAAATAATATTCCTCTGCTTGTATCCGTTCCTAATCTGCACTGACAAACTTCTCCAGCAGCATCCTCCACAGTGCTTTCCAGAGAGATGAGACAGGAGAAAACACTTCAGACTATTGAGATCACCCCTTGAGGTTTCAACAAGGTTTATAACTCTGCCAATAAAGAGAGAAATTATTAAATAATGCTAGTAATTTTTATTTATTTTGTATTTTACAATCCTTACCACAAACATGAGAGGATGTGGTTGGTGAAAGCCACTTGTATCCTAAGCTGTGAAGCGTTTCTACCATTGTGCTGTCACCTATCCAGCTTTCAGGTCATTGGTTAAAAAAGCTTGAGGCAAGGAGAGCATATGCATGCACGCACATTTCACAGGGTTGGAAAATGACATTTTCCATGTGGAAGTCATTGTTGTATTCTGTCTTGCAGTTTCTATTTTAAAAGCTACAACATAGCTGACTTACCACCTCCATATCCCTCTTTTTAGTGACAGTACATATTTCCTCAAACAGCTGACACGTACCACATTTACATGCGCACCAATGACCCATTGTTATCCAGGATACTCAAGTATTCTGTTTTTGAGTTGATGCATATAAACATCATATCCCTACATTTTGTTAATCTCGGTTATGAGAAACCTGGATAAGAAGCCTGGGCTATGCCGATTTTAGACTTGATACTATGGCATGTAAACATTTTAGCCCGTTTACTGTTGTTTTTCGCAGTCTGCGGAGTCCGTTTTGCATGTCATGGATGTTGTGTGTTGATGTTTTCATCTGATTGTGAAACAAATAACTTAAAGTAACCTGAGTAGTTTGATCCACCATAATAATTAATTTGGCTGATAGTCCGTATTGGACCATATAGCCTACTGGCTACTTTCACCCCTAATTTAGACAAGTTTCTGTTTATAATTCCCGACATTTGGTAGGCCATTTATTTGTCAACTATAGTTAGATACATGCATCTTCTCTTCTGTTATAACATGTTGCCATAAAGTAGTGCTCCACAGAATATTGTCTTTACTAGATTATTAATGAATTATATCAATGTAACAACGGTAAAGTTGTCTTTCGTTTAGTGAAAAGATTCCTGTGCAAAATGTCATCAGTTTGACTGGTTTTAAGAGAATGAAAAGCTGAGAAAACGATTTAACACGTTTCTGATAAGATTTCAGTTGGTCTGGTGTGCATATTTTATGCCGTTGAAATACTGTCTGCTTGCATAAGTGTCAAATGTAACAAAAGTTACAGTACATTTGCATTTTCTCATGATGCTGAAATAAATCATTTATCCACTCATGTTAGAGACAAAATTAACATTTGTTCGATCATTTTAATGCAGGAAATGCATACTTCTGCAGGAGTTAATATTACGGTACATATGAGAGGTTATAAGCCTACAGTCAGTGTCCATACTTCAGTAACTAAGCCATTTAAACATGTGGAATATACAGTTCATGGATTCAGGCATACTCGTGAGTGGGATATCAAAAGGTGCATGTTAAAAGCTTATCCCAAATAAAACCTGAAGCGGGATATGAGCTACTTACTATCAAGAATACTATGAGTATGTAAACGTGGTCACTGTTCCTCTCTCTCTCACAGTGCCACAATGCAGAGCAGCTGTATGTATGGCTACTCCACTTCATAGCCAATAACTACCTAATCTTCAGCCACAAGCCTGACTTCCTGGAGCTCTCAGGTGAGAAACCACAGGGCAGATCACAGGGCATATTAATAAGTCAAAGCTACTTACTAAGTACAACTGGTGTTGCAAGCCCTATGCGTCGACCAACTGAGCAATTGGACCTGCATGACAGTCACCGTAAGCTATGGCTGATGCAAGCTGTTGTGAAAGCTAATGGCTTTTTGTATATAATTTATCATATGATAAAGTGAACTGTAAACCCATTCAGTAGACATACTGTCAGTTTTAATAGCACAGATTATTAAGTAGAGGACAAATTCTGAAACGGGACATATTACAAGTTAAATGAATAATTATGACTGCCGATGTAGTGGAATAGTGGATTGCTAAAGCGTGTAAAAAAACATTTACGCCTTCCAATTTTGTAAATAGGGCTTGTACACCTACGATGCTAAATTGGCGTTCACCTTTCCTAATGCCTGTCAAGCCACGAGGTCCCTGGTTATGACAGATTTAGAAGACACACACTGGTTAATAAGCACATAATCCACGTTTAGTAGCATCTACAACAGGATTATTTCCATTAACAACTGTCAAATAGATGGGTCTGGAAGGGCACAAGTGAAGAGATAAAGACTAGAGAGTAGGCCTACTACACATTCACACTGGTGCAGTTCTCAGGTGTAAGCACAGGGGTATCACGCAGAACACTTAGGCGGCTTGATGGCTTCATTGAAAATGTTTGTTTAGGCAATGACAGAAAAATGTATCCTGGCACTGTTTGTGTGCAAGAGCGAAAGGTTGACATGTCGCCATGGTGATATCATCACAGCCACCTTGTGTTTTTGTCATCTCGGTTGACAGAGGAGGAGCGGGAACAGGTGGAGAGACTGCGCTGGCCGTCCCGAGGCTACCTGCAGGAGCTGAGCGAGTATCAGCAGCGCCGACGCAAACTCAAGAAGTCCCGCTGTCTCGTCATGTGACACCCACCCGCCGCCACACCCTGGAGAAATAGTGAGAGACCGAGAGGAGAAGGTGTGGGGCAAGAGACAGAGGACAAAGAAGAGGGGGGAAAAGTTGGCAGGGAGGACTTGAGAGAGAATGAGAGAAGACGCTATAAACAAACCAGACTTTAATTCCAAGCTATCTGCCTCAATTGGACAGTGAATAAGGGGAACAGAAAGCTAGGCAGCTTGGGAAAAGAAGACCCAGAGGGTTGAGCGTGGAGCAGAAAAGGTCAAAGGGCGACGTCAACGGGAGGTGAAATGCAAGACTGACGCACCCTGGTCCTTTAAGATCAACACGTGACTGTCTTTGGGACAAAATGACTGATCTATTTAACCAGGGAGAATTTCAAAATGACAACTAGGGTGGAAAAAAGAAAATGGCTACATTCCAGGTTTATCTTTGCAGTCACGGTGGCTGCATATTTCAGAAGATTGCTATAGCATACTTGTGGTTCCTGAGATGTAAAGCCTTCTTCAGGTACTGTGCAGCTGCAAAAACAACCTGTCCATAGAGGATGCATCTATGGCCCGGAGATTATTGGTAGAAAAATGGCTGTGTCCATGGCGAACCATAACCCTTTTCAAGGCAAATTAACTGTGTATCCATGTAGAATGGACAGTGATCATCTTTGCCATCTCCACACAGGAGATACATATATTTTTATTTAAGCGAAGACGGTGCTCAACTGAACATATGTGCACGGGAAACTTTCAAAGGAACAGGCTGAAACGCATCTAAAACGTTTGGGAGTGTTCTGTCTAATGAACGTGACCATTGATTGTGCATCTATAGAGGATGTCTATTTAATCTATGGACACAATCCTTCAGTCCCAAATCAACCCCATGACACTACACCCTACACACTTGTTAATGTCCACTTCCTTCATATCCATAATGGTTCCTCAAGAAATGTCTAGGGCTATAGTTGATTTGGGTCGAGGCCACCATAACTGTGAGTACATAGTGGTCCTACATGGTTGTCTTACTGGGTTCTTCTGCAATGCTAAATCCTCAAAAAGAGAGCACCCATGTTTAACAGCATTGGGGCACCTGGAGACTTAACACGCACACACCTAGCCAAACAACACCTCTGGTTTGACCACACCTCAAATGGGTATTTTTTTGCCATGAGATTATAATTGGACGGCGCTGCAACTATTTTTGTACTGTGTACTGCCTGTACCAGGGGGTGTTTTGTAACGTCTGGAGTGGAGCTAACTGCATGTGGAGACTAGAGGGTGTAGGTGTTTTATTTGGTCACCAGCCGGCCATGGGGGATGGTTGTGTACAGTGATAATTGTGACCTGAGTCACTTGGAATAAAAACATGTTTTAGTAATACACGTTGGCACACCGCCTACTGAATCGTTATTGTACACCTGAAGACATCTCTTACTGAGCAGTCACGAGTGTGTTAGTATGCATTAATAATGCACATACAGTATGTCATGTGTTAAAGGTTAGTCTGAAGCTTAGTTGCTTCTGTTGAATTTAAACTGTATAAACTCATACACACAATATGACTTGAAACAATTTCTAACCCCCCCATGCTACATACACACACACACACACAAATCAAATGTATCTATACAGCCCTTCTTACATCAGCTGATATCTCAAAGTGCTGTACAGAAACCCAGCCTAAAACCCCAAACAATGCAGGTGTAGAAGCTCAGTGGCAGGCCTGGGACAGGTAGCACATCCGGTGAGCAGGTCAGGGTTCCATAGCTGCAGGCAGAACAGTTGAAACTGGAGCAGCAGCTCGGCCAGGTGGACTGGGGACAGAAAGGAGTCATCAGGCCAGGTAGTCCACACACAGGCAGCAATTTCTACATGACATAGGCCATACATCAAGGGTACTCAACTACTATTTGAGAATGTCCGGATATATAGTCATTTATTGGCTCAGTGAAAAAAAAACACCTCGCGACACAAAACTGTTCCCACCCCTTTTTCGAAATGTTGCCATTTTGAAGCTCATTCCTTGCAATTCTACACATTTTGCCATGGGGCAGAGAAAATCTTTGAGTTTTAAAGCAAATGTCCTGCAATTCTAAACATTTTGCCATGTCTTGGGTGTGTTGGGATACCTGAGTGACTCAACAAAATCAATGTGGGCCTCCTGGGGGTTGAGGCCCCTGGGCATGTAATCTGGCAATGATAACTACAATACTTTAGAAATGTCCTTTTCCACTACTTAGCTGACACGTTCAAATTAGCTCTAGGTTCTGTCAGTAAATGATATAAGAGGAAATATACCCACGCACTACCAAATTAATTTAGAAATGAATGCTTGTGCATTGTACTATTACAATTCTCAACAGCAGCAAGTTTTTTAAGCCGGGACCCTCGGTCTATATTGACCCCGTTCGTTGAGTATGGCTGCAGTACACTATAGTACAGTGTTTCTCAACATTTACTGTACCAGTGAAAGTCTTCCTCGTTTTTTTTTATCTAGCTCATGTTTAAGACACATACAACATGTAAAAGCACCACTGGAGATACAACTCACCACTATAACTGTGCCTCTGTTACCTCCCTGTGTTTATTGCTATTCCATATAGAGCCAACATATTAGGGAACTGGCAGTACATCTGTGTCTCTTTTCTTCCTACCTCCACTGCACTCACCCTTGAGCTGTCTCAGCTAAGCTTAGCATACTTTCCCACAGCAATGGTACCAGAAGACCAGGGGAACACAATGCTTGTGCTGGGCCCAGAAACATCCTAGTTGTGACTTAATAAACACATTAGATAAAGAAGAAACTACTGTATATATGCCTTATAGATTACATACCTTAAGAAAGCCTAACTACTTATATTGCAAATATAAATGCCGGGCAGTTATAGATGTCTCTCCCTATCCTAAGGGTTAATTACTATTACAGTGCCAGTCAAAAGTTTTCTTTATTTTGACTATTTCCTACATTGTAGAATAATAGTGAAGACATCAAAACTATGAAATAACACATGGAATCATGTAGTAACCAAAAGTGTTAAATATATTTGAGATTCTTCAAAGTAGCCACCCTTTGCCTTGATAACAGCTTTGCACACTCTTGGCATTCTCTCAACCATCTTTATGAGGTAGTCACGTGGAATTTCAATTAACAGGTGTGCCTTGTTAAAAGATAAATTTGTGGAATTTTTCATTCTTAATGGGTTTGAGCCAATCAGTTGTGTTTTGACAAGGTAGGGGTGGTATACAGAAAATAGCCCTACTTGGTAAAATACCAAGTCCATATATATTATGGCAAGAACAGCTCAAATAAGCAAAGAGAAAAAAACAGTCCATTATTATTTTAAGACATGAAGGTCAGTCAATCGGGAAATTGTCTAGAACTGAAAGTTTCTTCAAGTGCTATCGCAAAAACTATCAAGCACTATGATGAAATTGGCTCTCATGAGGACTGCCACAGGAAAGGAAGACCCAGAGTTCATTAGAGTTACCAGCTCAAATAAATGCTTTGCAGAATTTCAGTAAGACATCTCTGAACAGTTGATGTTGAGGAGACTGTGTGAATCAGGCCTTCGTGGTCAAATTGCTGCAATGAATCCACTACTAAAGGACACCAATAATAATTTGGGTGGCAGGTAGCCTAGTGGTTAGAGCGTTGTACCAGTAACTGATAGGTTTAGAGATCGAATCCCTGAGCTGACAAGGTAAAAATCTGTTGTTCTGCCCCTGAACAAGGCAGTTAACCCACTGTTCCTAGCTAGGCCGTCAATGTAAATAAGATTTTGTTCTTAACTGACTTGTCTAGTTAAATCAAGGTAAATAAATAAAATAAGAGACTTGCTTGGGCCAAGAAACATGAGCAAAGGACATTAGACCAGTGGAAATCTGTCCTTTGGTCTGGTGAGTCCAAATTTGAGATTTGTGGTTCCAACCGATGTGTCTTTGAGACGCAGAGTAGGTAAACAGATGATCTCCGCATGTGTGGTTCCCACAGTGAAGCATGGAGGTAATGTAATGGTGCTTTGCTGGTGTCAGTGATTTATTTAGAATTCAAGGCACACTTAACCAGCATGGCTACCACAGCATTCTGCAGCGATATGCCATCCCATCTGGTTTGCGCTTAGTGGGACTATCATTTGTTTTTCAACAGGACAATGACCAACACACCTCCAGGCTGTGTAAGGGCTATTTGACCAAGAAGGAGAGTGATGGAGTGCTGCATCAGATGACCTGGCCTCCACAATCACCCGACCTCAACCAAATTGAGATGGTTTAGGATGAGTTGGACTGCAGAGCGAAGGAAAAGCAGCTAACAAGTGTTCAGCACGTGTGGGAACTCCTTCAAGACTGTTGGAAAAGTATTCCTTATGAAGCTGTCTGAGAGAATGCCAAGAGTGTGCAAAGCTGTCATCAAAGCTGTCATCAGACTGTGGTGCAACGTGGCGCTGGTGGATGGAGCGAGACATGATGTCCCTGATGTGCTCAATTGGATTCAGGTCTGGGGAACGGGCGGGCCAGTCCATAGCATCAATGCCTTCCTCTTGCAGGAACTGCTGACACACTCCAGCCACATGAGGTCTAGCATTGTCTTGCATTAGGAGGAACCCAGGGCCAACCGCACCAGCATATGGTCTCACAAGGGGTCTGAGGATCTCATCTCGGTACCTAATGGCAGTCAGGCTACCTCTGGCGAGCACATGGAGGGCTGTGCGGCCCCCCAAAGAAATGCCACCCCACACCATGATTGACCCACCGCCAAACCGGTCATGCTGGAGGATGTTGCAGGCAGCAGAACGTTCTCCATGGCGTCTCCAGACTGTCAAGTCTGTCACATGTGCTCAGTGTGAACCTGCTTTCATCTGTGAAGAGCACAGGGCGCCAGTGGCGAATTTGCCAATCTTGGTGTTCTCTGGCAAATGAAAAACGTCCTGCACGGTGTTGGGCTGTAAGCACAACCCCCACCTGTGGACGTCGGGCCCTCATACCACCCTCATGGAGTCTGTTTCTGACCGTTTGAGCAGACACATGCACATTTGTGGCCTGCTGGAGGTCATTTTGCAGGGCTCTGGCAGTGCTCCTTCTGCTCCTCCTTGCACAAAGGCGGAGGTAGCGGTCCTGCTGCTGGCTTGTTGCCCTCCTACGGCCTCCTCCACGTCTCCTGATGTACTGGCCTGTCTCCTGGAAGCGCCTCCTTGCTCTGGACACTACGCTGACAGACACAGCAAACCTTCTTGCCATAGCTCGCATTGATGTACCATCCTGGATGAGCTGCACTACCTGAGCCACTTGTGTGGGTTGTGGACTCCGTCTCATGCCACCACTAGAGTGAAAGCACCGCCAGCATTCAAAAGTGACCAAAACATCAGCCAGGAAGCATAGAAACTGAGAAGTGGTCTGTGGTCCCCACCTGCAGAACCACTCCTTTATTTGGGCTGTCTTGCTAATTGCTTATAATTTCCACCTGTTGTCTATTCCATTTGCACAACAGCATGTGGAATTTATTGTCAATCAGTGTTGCACATTGTGTTGTTTAAGTGTTCCCTTTATTTTTTTGAGCAGTGTATATACAGTGCCTTGCGAAAGTATTCGGCCCCCTTGAACTTTGCGACCTTTTGCCACATTTCAGGCTTCAAACGGACCTCTGAGACTATCACAGTGCAGGTGCATTTATACAGAGACTTGATTACACACAGGTGTATTGTATTTATCATCATTAGTCATTTAGGTCAACATTGGATCATTCAGAGATCCGCACTGAACTTCTGGAGAGAGTTTGCTGCACTGAAAGTAAAGGGGCTGAATAATTTTGCACGCCCAATTTTTCAGTTTTTGATTTGTTAAAAAAGTTTGAAATATCCAATAAATGTCGTTCCACTTCATGATTGTGTCCCACTTGTTGTTGATTCTTCACAAAAAAATACAGTTTTATATCTTTATGTTTGAAGCCTGAAATGTGGCAAAAGGTCACAAAGTTCAAGGGGGCCGAATACTTTCGCAAGGCACTGTATATATATATATATATATCACACACATACATACATGCATGCATACATACATACACACACACACACACAGTTGAAGTCGGAAGTTTACATACACTTTGGTTGGAGTCATTAAAACTTGTTTTTCAACCACTCCCCAAATTTCTTGTTAACAACTATAGTTTTGGCAAGTCAGTTAGGACATCTACTTTGTGCATGACAAGTATTTTTTCCAACAGTTGTTTACAGACAGATTATTTCACTTATAATTCACTGTATCACAATTCCAGTGGGTCAGAAGTTTACATACACTAAGTTGACTGTGCCTTTAAACAGCTTGGAAAATTCCAGAAAATTAGGTCAAGTCTTTAGAAGATTCTGGTAGGCTAATTTACATCATTTGAGTCAATTGGAGGTGTACCTGTGGATGTATTTCAAGGCCTACCTTCAAACTCAGTGCCTCTTTGCTTGACATCATGGGAAAATCAAAAGAAATCAGCCAAGACTTCAGAAAAAAATTGTAGACATCCACGTCTGGTACATCCTTGGGAACAATTTCCAAATGCCTGAAGGTACCACGTTCATCTGTACAAGCAATAGTACGCAAGTACAAGCACCATAGGACCACGCTGCTGTCATACCGCTCAGGAAGGAGAAGCATTCTGTCTCCTAGAGATGAACGTACTTGGTGTGAATAGTGCAAATCAATCCCAGAACAAAAGCAAAGGACTGTGTGAAGATGCTAGAGGAAACAGATACAAACGTTTCTATATCCACAGTAAAACAAGTCCTATATCGACATAACCTGAAAGGCCGCTCAGCAAGGATGAAACCACTACTCCAAAACGGCCATAAAAAAGCCAGACTATGGTTTGCAATTGCACATGGGGACAAAGAGGGACTGGTGCACTTCACAAAAGAGATGATATCATGAGGTAGGAAATTTATGTGGATATTTTTATTTATTTCACCTTTATTTAACCAGGTAGGCCAGTTGAGAAAAGTTCTCATTTACAACTGCGACCTGGCCGAGATGAAGCAAAGCAGTTTGACACATACAACAACACAGAGTTACACATGGAATAAACAAACATACAGTCAATAATACAATAGAAAAAGTCAATATACAGTGTGTGCAAAGGAGGTAGGATAAGGGAGGTAAGGCAATAAATAAGCCATGGTGGCAAAGTAATTACAATATAGCAATTAAACACTGGAATGGTAGATGTGCAGGAGATGAATGTGCAAGTAGAGATACTGGGGTGCAACAGAGCAAGATAAATAAATAAATACAGTATGGGGATGAGGTAGTTGGATGGGCTATTTACAGATGGGCTATGTACAGGTGCAGTGATCTGTGAGCTGCTGTGACAGCTGGTGCTTAAAGCTAGTGAGGGAGATATGAGTCTTGAGCTTCAGTGATTTTTGCAGTTTGTTCCAGTCATTGGCAACAGAGAACTGGAAGGAAAGGCAGCCAAAGCTTTGGCTTTGGGGGTGACCAGTGAGATATACCTGCTGGAGTGTGTGCTACGGGTGGGTGCTGCTATGGTGACCAGTGAGCTGAGATAAGGTGGGGCTTTACCTAGCAGAGTCTTGTAGATGACCGGGAGCCAGTGGGTTTGGCGACGAGTATGAAGCGAGGGCCAGCAAACAAGAGCATACATGTCGCAGTGGAGGGTAGTATATGGGGCTTTGGTGACAAAACGGATGGCACTGTGATAGACTGCATCCGATTTGTTGAGTAGAATGTTGGAGGCTATTTTGTAAATCGCCGAAGTCGAGGATCGGTAGAATGGTGACTTTTACGAGGGTGTGTTTGGCAGCATGAGTGAAGAATGCTTCGTTGCAAAATAGGAAGCCAATTCTAGATTTAATTTTGGATTGGAGATGCTTAATGTGAGTCTTGAAGGAGAGTTTACAGTCTAACCAGAAACCTAGGTATTTGTAGTTGTCCACATATTCTAAGTCAGAACCATCCAGAGTAGTGATGCTGGATGGGCGGGCAGGTGCAGGCAGCGATCGGTTGAAGAGCATGCATTTAGTTTTACTTGCATTTAAGAGCCGTTGGAGGCCACGGAAGGAGAGTTGTATGGCATTGAAGCTCGTCTGGAGGTTAGTTAACACAGTGTCCAAAGAAGGGCCAGAGGTATACAGAAAGGTGTCGTCTGCGTAGAGGTGGATCAGAGAAACACCAGCAGCAAGAGTGACATCATTGATGAATACAGAGAAGAGAGTCGACCCGAGAATTAAACCCTGCAGCACCCCCATAGAGACTGCCAGAGGTCTGGACAACAGACCCTCCGATTTGACACACTGAACTCTGTCTGAGAAGTAGTTGGTGAACCAGGCGAGGCAGTCATTTGAGAAACCAAGGCTATTGAGTCTGCCGACAAGAATGTGGTGATTGACAGTCAAAAGCCTTGGCCAGGTCAATGAATACGGCTGCACAGTACTATCTCTTATCGATGGCGGTTATGATATCATTTAGGACCTTCAGCGTGGCTGAGGTGCACCCATGACCAGCTCTGAAACCAGATTGCATAGGGGAGAAGGTATGGTGAGATTTAAAATGGTCGGTAATCTGTTTAACTTGGCTTTCGAAGACCTTAGAAAGGCAGGGTAGGATAGATATAGGTCTGCAGAAGTTTGGGTCTAAAGTGTCTCCTCCTTTGAAGAGGGGGATGACCGCGGCAGCTTTCCAATCTTTGGGAATCTTAGACAATTGAAGCAACATCTCAAAACATCAGTCAGGAAGTTAAAGCTTGCTCGCAAATGGGTCTTCCAAATGGGACAATGACCCCAAGTATACTTCCAAAGTTGTGGCAAAATGGCTTAAGGACAACAAAGTCAAGGTATTGGAGTGGCCACCACAAAGCCCTGACCTCAATCTTAAAGAAAATTTGTGGGCAGAACTGAAAAAGCATGTGCGAGTAAGAAGGCCTATAAAACCTGACTCAGTTATATCAGTTCTGTCAGGAGGAATGGGCCAAAATTCACCCAACTTATTGTGGGAAGCTTGTGGAAGGCTACCTGAAACGTTTGACCCAAGTTAAACAATTTATAGGCAATGCTACCAAATATTAATTGAGTGTATGTTAACTTCTGACCCACTGGAAATGTGAAAGAAATAAAAGCTGAAATAAATCACTCTACTATTATTCTGACATTTCACATTCTTAAAATAAAGTGGTGATCCTAACTGACCTAAGACAAGGAATTTGTACTAGGATTAAATGTCAGGAATTGTGAAAAACTGAGTTCAAATATATTTGGCTAAGGTGCATGTAAACTTACGACTTCAACTGTGTGTGTGTGTGTGTGTGTGTGTGAGAATATATATATATATATATGTTTCTTTTTTTGTGAATTTCGACCAGCCCAGAATTGCCAGACGACCAATCCGCCCATGGCAGCAGTTGTGACTGACAGCTCAACTGGTGTATATTATACATTCTGTACATAGGGATCTCTATGCATATACAAATATTTATTTTGCTACATTAAATACAGTGCCTTATTAGCCTATGTGGGCTGCGCATCCTGAAAATGTATGTTGTGATGCATTTGATTTAATCTAATAGATGAAAATCATAGAAGCACAGAGACTGAGGGATACCTTGATGCAGGTAAAAGAGCTTGTTTCACTCTTCACTTCCTTCTGCCTTGTATACTGCATATGACACATGCATTGCAAAGAGCAGGGTTGGCCACCACTGCTGCCATAAGGAATAATGATTTTTTTTAAAGACTGTACAAAACATTAAGAACACTTTCCCAATATTGAGTTGCATCCACCCTCCCTTTTGCACTCAGAACAGCCTCATTTTGTCAAGGTGTCGAAAGCAATTCACACGAATGCTGGCCCATGTTGACGCCAACGCTTCCCACAGTTGTGTCAAGTTGGCTGGATGTCCTTTGGGTGATGTACCATTGTTGAAACACATCGGAAACGGTTGTGTGTGAAAAACCCAGCAGCGTAGCAGTTCTTGACCCTAACTGGTGCACCTGGCACCTACTACCACCATACCCCATTCAAAGGCACTTAAATATTTTGACTTGCCCATTCACCCTCTGAATGGCACATACACAATCCATGTCTCAAGGCTTAAAAATCCTTCTTTAACCTTCCTCCCCTTCATCTACACAGATTGAAAATGATTTAAGTGACATCAATAAGGGATCATAGCCTTCACCTGGATTCACCAGGTCAGTCTGTCATGGAAAGAGCAGGTGTTCATAATGTTTTGTACACTGTATTTGATAGCGTGACTGACTGGGTTTGAACCCATCTCATCTGCACAAGGCTGTGTTACGGGAACTAACGCAAGTCCTCAGATCTCAGGAAAGGTTGGTTACTCAAGAGGGTGGTTCACCAAACTACCTCTGCTACAATTCACCCTCCTTTGACCACCTCCTCAGAATCAACAGACTATCAAAGTCACTGCACCAATGTGACTGGCTGGATTTGAACCCGGGTCAGTTGTGTGTCATAAGTCTGCTAGGCCGTAGCGCTAAAGCCTGTAGGCATTTTCTCTAGGAGCCAGCACATCTTCAGGCAAGGTTACTCATCCTGTGGTTCACTGAACCAGTTAAGTGAAATATATTATGGAAAATTATTTTCTGTCCTAGAATTTGAAATCCCTGGAACATGCATGCATTGCATGTGTGAAAATATTAAGGGCATTAAGGCCAACCCCCCAAAAATCCCTGTACAACCAAAGTTGCTTGTAACTATTCAAAAAAAAATACCTTTCCATGCGTGCACTAGTGCAGTATCTGCATACCTTTGCACAGATTAAGCCAGAGGGACTCCAGTTTGCTGCTGTTCCAGTCTACAATTCTAACCAGAAATGACACGTATATTAAAACAGTATGATTTTTCACACTAATCATGATGAAACAAATGTGAAGTCTCAGTAGCCAAAATGATTAAACATTCCAAAGCTTCAAATCACACCTTCATAACCATGGGTTGCATTCATACAGAACTCTTAACCAGGGGCCAAGGCCCATAATCACACAAATATGCAGATGGCATACAACTGAAAAGAAAGTCTACAATCTTCAATGTAAAGCCAAGTTGACTTTTATTTTACAGATTTAATGCATTTTCAGGTGGGCAGGTTCAGTACTCCTTCACAATCCATACAGTTCTGAGTCATCTTTCACACCAAAACATTGAGATGTCTTTTAAAACACTTGTTTGCCCTTTACAACTTCTCAGTAAGACTGCTGAACTCCAACAAAGTCACCATTTTGCTGGGAGTGGACCCTGTACTGTAGTAGTCTGCTGGAACTCATGAGTGTCAAGATGCTTCAGAGATCTCCAAATAAGTATTTTTCATGTCTACAAATCCCTCTAAAACATGTTGAGCTCATGGTCCTTGCAGAGTTTGACTTTCAAACTGAAATGTAGTAACACTGGAATATAGTTTGAATTGTGACTGAAGAGGGCCTTCCTGTTTTTAAAAAGTCACCTCTGCTGCAGAGACCCAACGGAAGCCCCAATCATGACAGTACCATCAGACCTTACATCATTGGGGCTTCTGTTGGATGGGTCTCTGCATCAAGAGTGCATAATCTTCAGTTTCTTACTTACAATGTTGGATTTGTCCCCCCCACTTGGAAAGCAGAGAGAAAAAAGTTAACAGAAATGTCATCTTCCAGGGAACACATTTTATATCCTGTCTCCAGTATCAGTGCCTCATAAATAAAGGCTGAACCAGTATGTAGATATATACCAGAACAGTATTTCACTTTTTGGGGACAAATTCTAACACAGGTTTGTAAACATAATATTTCCCTTGAGCTCAAGACCTTGTTTATTAATGATATCATGAAATTTTCATCCTTAATCCATGCATTCATCTGTCTGTCAAACTAAATCAGCATGAGTTGAATTCAAAAACTAAAACAGAAATGCTATTCGCAGTTCTTCCATAGTTCTGCTGCACTGACAAAACTGGAATCAAGGAGAAAAGAATACATTTGTCTTTAGAATACAGATTTGTCCTCTGGTGGATGCATTAATTTATCAAACAGAACAGCCTGTTTTCCTTTAAATAAACTGGCGAGGCAATGCTCTAGTCCTTCCAGAGACTCTAGAACAGCCCCCCAATTAAAAACACAAACTTTAGCCAGGTTGATCCTGAGTGCTCTGGCTAGTCAAACAACAACAAAAGACTACAGCAGCCTTTTACCCCCTTTTTCATAAACATGTTTTCTATCCAACAACTTATGTCGGTCAACTTTCCAAATGTCGACAAAACAAAAAATACACTAGACAAGGTGGGATCTTTTTGTTTCAATAAAATTAATGATGCGAGAAATGGAGGTTGCCATTACGCGCAAATATTGATATAATAACCATTGATGTAAACTTGGGAGTCACACAATCATATCATGTGGTCCTCCCACTACACCACGGGAAAGCATACAGCTTATGCTACAGATTAAATAAGGTATTTACTTCACAGGGTGGTGAAAGTGCAGTGATGAGCTTGATGCTCTTTTCCAATAAATATTGAGGGTCTATTCTAGTAACATAATGATAGATGCTTGGCTGCCATTTGACAAATTAAAATAATGAAAACGCTCTCATGTAGGTAGCCTACTAGCACTGTACCTGGAGCTGTTGGCTGGAGCGCACATGCCACTGCCAGTGGGCACATTCGCTATATACAGTGCATTGCGAAAGTATTCGGCCCCCTTGAACTTTGCGACCTTTTGCCACATTTCAGGCTTCAAACAAAGATATAAAACTGTATTTTTTTGTGAAGAATCAACAACAAGTGGGACACAATCATGAAGTGGAACGACATTTATTGGATATTTCAAACTTTTTTAACAAATCAAAAACTGAAAAATTGGGCGTGCAAAATTATTCAGCCCCTTTACTTTCAGTGCAGCAAACTCTCTCCAGAAGTTCAGTGAGGATCTCTGAATGATCCAATGTTGACCTAAATGACTAATGATGATAAATACAATCCACCTGTGTGTAATCAAGTCTCCGTATAAATGCACCTGCACTGTGATAGTCTCAGAGGTCCGTTAAAAGCGCAGAGAGCATCATGAAGAACAAGGAACACACCAGGCAGGTCCGAGATACTGTTGTGAAGAAGTTTAAAGCCGGATTTGGATACAAAAATATTTCCCAAGCTTTAAACATCCCAAGGAGCACTGTGCAAGCGATAATATTGAAATGGAAGGAATATCAGACCACTGCAAATCTACCAAGACCTGGCCGTCCCTCTAAACTTTCAGCTCATACAAGGAGAAGACTGATCAGAGATGCAGCCAAGAGGCCCATGATCACTCTGGATGAACTGCAGAGATCTACAGCTGAGGTGGGAGACTCTGTCCATAGGACAACAATCAGTCGTATATTGCACAAATCTGGCCTTTATGGAAGTGGCAAGAAGAAAGCCATTTCTTAAAGATATCCATAAAAAGTGTCGTTTAAAGTTTGCCACAAGCCACCTGGGAGACACACCAAACATGTGGAAGAAGGTGCTCTGGTCAGATGAAACCAAAATTGAACTTTTTGGCAACAATGCAAGACCTTATGTTTGGCGTAAAAGCAACACAGGTCATCACCCTGAACACACCATCCCCACTGTCAAACATGGTGGTGGCAGCATCATGGTTTGGGCCTGCTTTTCTTCAGCAGGGACAGGGAAGATGGTTAAAATTGATGGAAAGATGGATGGAGCCAAATACTGGACCATTCTGGAAGAAAACCTGATGGAGTCTGCAAAAGACCTGAGACTGGGACGGAGATTTGTCTTCCAACAAGACAATGATCCAAAACAAAGCAAAATCTACAATGGAATGGTTCAAAAATAAACATATCCAGGTGTTAGAATGGCCAAGTCAAAGTCCAGACCTGAATCCAATCGAGAATCTGTGGAAAGAAATGCTCTCCATCCAACCTCACTGAGCTCGAGCTGTTTTGCAAGGAGGAATGGGAAAAAATTTCAGTCTCTCGATGTGCAAAACTGATAGAGACATACCCCAAGCGACTTACAGCTGTAATCGCAGCAAAAGGTGGCGCTACAAAGTATTAACTTAAGGGGGCTGAATAATTTTGCACGCCCAATTTTTCACTTTTTGATTTGTTAAAAAGGTTTGAAATATCCAATAAATGTCGTTCCACTTCATGATTGTGTCCCACTTGTTGTTGATTCTTCACAAAAAATACAGTTTTATATCTTTGTTTGAAGCCTGAAATGTGGCAAAAGGTCGCAAAGTTCAAGGGGGCCGAATACTTTCGCAATGCACTGTAAAATGCAACATTTCTCTTACAAAACCATCAGTAGTTGAAAATGCGATGGAAACCAATAACTTTTTTAAAATGTGCACTACGTCATCACGCAGACTTTTATCCGACGATTTTATAATATTTGCATGAAAATCAGTCATGAATTGGATGGAATCTTAGCTATTTTCTCACCCTCCCGTGTTCCCCCCATTTTACATAGCCGCCCACACACACACACACACACACCTCCCTGACCTTTGTATTCCCTCTGACACCTTTGTATCCCCCCCCCCACACACCTCATGCTGGTGTGTGAGACCTGTAGCCAGGTGGTTGTAATTCCCCCATGTAAACTAACACCTTAAGGCACTCTTTTGCACAGAGAGCAGAAACACTAATGTTGCGCAGGGTAGCGCCCCCCTGCTATCAGGGTATGATCCTCCTAAATGTAACCCCCCCCCCCCCCCCATAACCCATATTGGTGTTGCGTCTCAATGGTCTAAAGTGGATTCCTCCCCATCTACTTCACCATGAAGGAAGAGGGTAAAGGGAAGATGAGCAACTGCTGACAATTGGGACGATACGTTGGATTTTCTTTTTTTTAACTAGGCAAGTCAGTTAATAACAAATTCTTATTTACATTGACGGCTTACACCGGCCACACCCGGACGACGCTGGGCCAATTGTGCTCCGCCCTATGGGACTCAATCACGGCCAGTTGCGATACAGCCTAGATTTGAACCAGTGTCTGTAGTGACGCCTCTAGCACTGAGATGCAGTGTCTTAGACCACTGCGCCACTCGGAATCTCCTCTCATGTACAAAATGGCTTCAGAAAGTCAAACACATAAGGCCCATGTTTTTTGCATTGCTTTCGGAAAATTTAAACTCTTTAAACAATAAATCATGTGTGGACCACACACACACACACACACACACACACACACACATCTGAACAGTCCAAAATAAATACTTTTAAAAAATTTTTTTTTTTACTTAAATACAAGTATTATATTTTCTCTGCTTTCAAAAATAAGTTACATTTTTGGATAAAGTCCTTCAAAGGCTAAAAGTGTTAAGTATCCCCCCTACCCCCACACACATGTAGTTCCCTTCCTCTAGACCAGTGTTGTATAATTGAAGAGGAGCTTCATGAGAAACCATTACGAGAAGGGGGGGGGCAGCAGAGACAGGGGGGTCTGAATAAATAAAAGCCAGTTGAAACCCCCTTGCTCCGCACACCCCTTAAACCACCTCAAAACTGTGTGGTCTTGAAACTGTTGCTCTAGCTCCAGGATTGGGAACTGCGCTGGTCAAAGTCAGCGATGAGGCGCTTGATGTGGGCCAGCTTGTTGTGCAGGTACTCGCAGCGCTGCTTCTCCACCTGGTAGTTTGGGCTGTGCTGCAGGGTGACACATACACAAAGAAATTAGACTCCATAATGTTACCTGATATGCAGTGTTTAGAAAGCCATTCATAAAGTTTTTTTAGAGGGGTTGAATTACTGTTACTTGACCGCTCAATGTTCCGGCGCTGTGTTTGGTTCATAAAACACAATGCCTTGAACTGTACAGAATGCTTGTTTTGTTAGTCTGCCTCCCTGGACAGCTGTAACCAAGCTAAGCAAAGTCAATTAATCATCTAATGTTACTTACGGGCCCTTCCCAATAATGCAGAAAGAAACAAATTAAAATAATTACAAGGAATAAATTGAAAAATAAATAAATACACCATCAACAGAACACACCAGCAGCATACAACCCTGCATCCCACTGCTGGCTTGCTTCTTAAGCCAAGCAGGGTCAGTCCTGGTTGGGAGACCAGCTGCTGCTGGAAGTGGTGTTGGTGTTGGAGGGCCAGTAGGGGGCAGTCTCTCTGGTCTAAGGATATCCCAATGCCCTAGGGAAGTGAAGGGGACATTGCCCTGCATAGGGTGCAGTCTTTCGGATGGAACATTAAACGGGTGTCCTGAATCTGTGGTCATAAAAATGGCACTTATCAATGACCATGGGGTCAACACTCATACGATAAGTTCCCAACCTAACCTCATTCCTAATTGGCATATCTCACTTCTCTCCACCTGAGAGCGGATGTGTGGTGAGCGTTCTGACAAAAATGCTTGCCGTGCATCACCCTGGTGGGTGCTACACATTGGTGGTGGATGAGGGGAGTTTCTCCCTACCATGTAAATTTACAGAAAAGCGCTATATAAATCCAATGAATGATTAAGATTTAGCCTTGGTTAGCCCATTTTTTAAGTCATTAAAGGGATATCGGGATTTTGGCAATGAGGCCCTTTATCTACTTCCCTCGAGTCTGAAACTTTGTATACCATTTTTGTGTCTCAATGTCCAGTATGAAGGAAGTTCTAGGTAGTTTCGCGAACATGTAGTAGATACCCATAGGCTTCCAGAAACTACCTCTAACATCCTTCATACTGGACAGACACAAAAATGTTATGCACAAGTTCATCGGACTCTGGAGAAGTAGATAAAAGGGCCTCATTACCAAAATATCCCTAAATAGTTTGCTAGTAATTAGCGCTGGCCACATTAGCTAACTAATGCATAATGAGTACTTTAGCTAGCCAGCCAGCCAGCCAGCCCACCCTTTGGCTGTATTTGTATTTATTATGGATCCCCATTAGCTGCTGCCAAGGCACTTTTCCTGGGGTCCAGCAAAATAAAGGCAATTATACATTTTAAAAATGCCCTCAGGCCTCTACTCTCACAGATCTATAACACCAAATCTGTGTGTACATTTGTGTATAGTGGGTATGTTATCGTGCGTTTGTATGCATGTGTCTGTTTGTGTTGCTTCACAGTCCCTGCTGTTCCATAAGGTGTATTCTCATTTTTAAATCAAATTTTACTACTGGCACAAGTTACTTGATGTGTAGTAGAGTTCCATGTAGTCATGGCTCTATGTAATACTGTGCGATTTTTGACGTACCGATTCCATGGCACATTGAATTGACACGCAAAACGGCGGATTCAAAACTTCTAAATTTAAATTATACAAAATTCTTGCAACCAATAGAATGATACAATCTTCCCAGCTCTGCAGATTTTTCTGCAAGGAGGCAGAACCATTAGATCATTTATTTTGGTACTGTCCATATGTAGCTCGTTTTTGGTCACAGGTCCGGGAATGGCTGAAGAATTGTAACACTTACCAAAAACTAAAACTAAACTATACTTAATTTCCACCATAATTTGCAAATAAATTAATTAAAAAATCCTACAATGTGATTTTCTGGATTTTTTTCCCTCATTTTGTCTGTCATAGTTGAAGTGTACCTATGATGAAAATTACAGGCCTCATCTTTTTAAGTGGGAGAACTTGCACAATTGGTGGCTGACTAAATACTTTTTTTGCCCCACTGTATGTATGCACGTACGTATGCATACACACGTACGTATACATACACATACACATACATATAGGGGATTGGAAATGATGCAGACAATTACATTGATGGAAGCAACAATCTATCCGCAATATTAAAGCTGATTCCACCCCTTAAAAAGATCAAATAAATACTGTGCGCCTCCCATAGCCTGTTCTGGACTTGGGAACTGTGAAGAGACCTCTGGTGGCATGTCTTGTGGGGCATGGGTGTCCGAGCTGTGTGCCAGTAGTTCAAACAGACAGCTCAGTGCATTCAACATGTCAATAACGCTCACAAATACAAGCAGTGAGGAAGTTAATCTCTCCTCCACTTTGAGCCAGGAGAGATTTACATGCATAGTTGGATGTACACAGAGAGCTAACATTACAAGGGCAAGCCGTGATGCCCTGTTCGAAGCCAATTGCAATTTTCCTAAGTCCCTCTTTGTGGCACCTGACCACACGACTGAACATTATTCATTACAATATTTAGTTGAGGTTTACTGAATGATTTGTCCCAAATACAATGCTTTTAGTTTAGGAAATATTTATGATTAACTTATTCCTTGCCACCCATTCTGAAACAAACTGTTAAGTGTTGCTGTCACATCAGTCGCTGTGGTAGCTGACGTGTACAGTGCTGAGTCATCCGCATACATAGACTGGCATGTCGTTAGTAAAGATGGAAAAAAGGGACCTAGACAGCTGCTCTGAGGAATTCCTGATTCTACCTGGATTTTTTTGGAGAGGCTTCCATTAAAGAACACCCTCTGTGTACTGTTAGACAGGTAACTCTTCATCCAAAATATAGCAGGGAGTGTAAATCCATAAATCCATAGCCCCCCCAATATTTTTATCATCAATTTCTCTGAGCTAAATCAGTCATTTGTGTAAGTGCTGTGCTTGTTGAATGTCCTTCCCTATAAGCGTGCTGAAAGTCTTGTCAATTTGTTTACTGTAAAATAGCATTGTATCTGGGTCAAACAATTCTTTCTAAAAGAATACTAAGAGTTGGTAACAGGCTGATTGGTCGACTATTTGAGCCAGTAATGGGGCCTTCACTATTCTTAGGTAGGGGAATAACTTTTGCTTCCTTCCACGCCTGAGGGCACACACTTTCTAGTAGGCTTCAATCGAAAATGTGGCAATATTGTCCCCTATTATCCTCAAGAAATGTTCAATCCAGGTTGTCAGTCCCCAGTGGCTTGTCATTGTTGATAGACAATTTTTTCACCTCATCCATACTTAGTTTACGGAATTCAAAATTACAATGCTAGTCTTTCATAATTTGGTCAGATATAGGTCAGCGTTTGTTGCTGGCATGTCATGGCTAAATTTGCTTATCTACCCAATTTAAAAAATCATTAAAAAGTAGTCGGCAGTAGATTTTGTGATAAAGGAGCCATCTGATTCATTGAATGATGGAGTGGAGTTTGGCTTTTTGCCAAATAGTCACTTAAGGTGCTCCAAAGCTTTTTTTTCTCTTTCTAGCATTCTTTATGTCATTTATCTTTGTTTTAGTGTAGTTTCTTCTTTAAATGTGTCAAGGGCAATGTTCTGGTTGCTCGTCATTACACACTACAAACCAACAAATATTCTTCACAACATAGAAATCACTACAGAATGTCTTGTATGACCTCATTCACAATATTAGGCCCAGCCTTAGGAACTTTGGTTTTCCTAGATATGGCTACTATAGTGATCACGTCGATGGATTTGGATGCTTCTTTCAAACAAATTTCTGCAGCATTAGTAAAGATAAGATCAATACATGTTGATGTCATTCCTGTACTGTTTGTAACTACCCTGGTAGGTTTATTGATAACCTGAACCAGGTTGCAGGCACTAGTTAAAGTTTGAAGCTTTCTCTTGAGTGGGCAGCCTGTTGAAAGCCAATCAATATTTAAAAATCACCCAGAAAGTACACCCCCCTGTGTGATTGGCATCACACACATTATCAAGCATTTCACAAGTTATTCAGATACTGACTGTTAGCCCTTGGTGTTCTATAGCAGCGTCCCACCAGAATGGGCTTAAGGTGAGACAGATGAACCTGTAGCCATATTACTTCAACAGTATTTAACACGAGATCCTCGCTAAGCTTTACAGGAATGTGGTTCTGAATTTAAAAACAGCCACACCTCCACCTTTGGCATTTGTCTTTTCAATAGGTCTTACAACCATGTATTGCTAACCCCTGGAAAAAAGGTATTATCTAAGTGAGTTTCAGATAGTCAGAATATGAATGTCATCTGTTAATAGCAAAATAATTGATTTCATTAACCTTATTTCTTAAGCTACATATGTTAATGTGGGCTATATTTAAACACTTTCCTGTGATGCTTAAATTGTTTTTCTTGCTTTAAAATGTGAAACTTAGCAGAGGTAGACATGGCTCAGGTTATTTTTATTAGTGCAGGGTGAGCTGCACACAATGGACTTCCTAATAGGGCACACCAACTCCGTGCTAACAGTATTACTCTTGTTCATAGGCATATGATTACTGCATACAATAGCTGTAGGATCAGCAGAGGCATTCAGGGCAGTAAGAGTGACATAAATTAGGTTACTTTCATTGTCTCTTTCAACACCCCTAGGATAATGTACATTTGCTGAAGCATTATGACAACGGTAGGGATTAAATGAGTTGGACTTGGGTTATTGATAAGTCATTGTCTCAACGAAGCCTAATAATGCTGTGAAAGGATTCAGGATTCCAAATGATTTGGGTGGATCCAAGCCTCCTTATAATACAATGTCCACTTCTTAAAGTGAGACTGGAACGTGTTTCAAGTCTCCCTTCCAAAATGGGTTATGACTCGTGAAGGACAAGTAGACAGCCAGACTTCAACTTCACTCCTGCTGGTGCATGTACACTACCGTTCAAAAGTTTGGGGTCACAATCTCATCTCGGCAAAAAAACTAATCTTGTTGTTTTGGAAAAGGAGGGAAGCGCCCTCTACCAAATTATGGCTCAGTGAATTGGCAAACACTGTACACTTAGAAAGAATTAGATATATTCTGAACAATAAATTATCAACATTTGATCAAATCTGGCAGCCTTTCCTCTCCTACTTGGACGAGTCGGCGCTGTGAATTTGTACTTATTAACGCACTCTCAATTGTAATATTTTAATCTACCTTTGGGCAGCATGTGCTGGCCCTGCCACCCGAGCAGTTGGGGGGGGGGTTTGGGGGAATAAGGGGGGACATCTTCCCTCTTTCTTTCTACGTGTCCTTGTTTTGTATGTCGTGTTTGGTATTATTTGGTTTGCACCCAGAACTCTGGGTCTTGTTGTTCCTGTATGCTCTTTTATGTTTAGATAAGAATTGTATATCTGTCTTGTATACCTACCTATACACCATTCTTGTGTGTGTTTAATAAAAAATTTGAAACGAAAAGTTTGGGGTCACTTGTGAATGTCCTTGTTTTTGAAAGCACATTTTTGTCCATTAAAAAAAATCTAATTGATTAGAAATACAGTGTAGACATTGTTAATGTTGTAAATGACTGTTGTAGCTGGAAACGGCAGATTTTTCATGGAATATCTACGTATGCATACAGAGGCCCATTATCAGCAACCATCCCTCCTGTGTTCCAATGGCACGGTGTTAGCTAATCCAAGTTTATCATTTTAAAAAAAGCTAATTGAGCATGAGAAAACCCTTTTGAAATTATGTTAGCACAGTTATAAACTGCTGTACTGATTAAAGAAGCAATAAAACTGGCCTTCTTTAGACTAGTTGAGTATCTGGAGCGCCAGCATTTGTGGGTTCGATTACAGGCTCAAAATGGCCAGAAACCTCAGTCTATTCTTGTTCTGAGAAATGAAGGCTATTCCATGTGAGAAATTGCCAAGAAACTGAAGATCTCGTACAATGCTGTGTAGTACTCCCTTCACAGAACAGCGCAAACTGGCCCTAACCAGATTGGAAAGAGTGGGAGACCCCGGTGCACAACTGAGCAAGAGGACAAGTACATTAGCGTGTCTAGTTTGAGAAACAGCCTCCTCACAAGTCCTCAACTGGCAGCTTCATTAAATAGTACCCGCAAAACACCAGTTTCAACATCAACAGTGAAGAGGCAACTCCGGAATGCTTGCCTTCTAGGCAGCGTTCCTCTGTCCAGTGTGTGTTATTTTGCCCATCTTAATATTTTATTTTTATTGGTCAGTCTGAGATATGGCTTTTTCTTTGCAACTCTGCCTTGAAGGCCAGCATCCTGGAGTCGCCTAAAAAAGGCCTGATTGGTGAAGCTCTGTAGAGATGGTTGTCCTTCTGGAAGATTCTCCCGTCTCCACAGAGAAACTCTGGAGTGCTGTCAGAGTGACCATCGGGTTCTTGGTCACCTCCCTGACCAAGGACCTTCTCCCCCGATTGCTTAGTTTTCAGGGCGGCCAGCTCTTGGAAGAGTCTTCGGTGGTTCCAAACCTCTTCTATTTAGGAATGAAGGCCACTGGGTTCTTGGGGACCTTCAATGCTGCAGAAATATTTTGGTACCCTTCCCCAGATCTGTGCCTCAACACAATCCTGTCTCAGAGCTCTACGGACAATTCCTTTGACCTCATGGCTTGGTTTTTGCTCTGACATGCATGGTCAACTGTGGGACTTTAAATAGACAGATGTTCCTTTCCAAATCATGCCCAAGCAATTGAATTTACCAGAGGTGGATTCCAAACAAATTGTAGAAACATGTCAAGGTTGATCAATGGAAACAGGATGCACCGGAGCTCAATTTCGAGTCTCATAGCAAAGGGGCTGAGAACTTAAGGTATAAACTTTTTTTTTTTTTTTTACCCCTTTCTCTCAAATTTCGTGGAATCCAATTGGCAGTTAATGTCTTCTCTTCGCTGGAACACCTGTACGGTCTCGGGAGAGGCGAAGGTCGAGAGCCGTGCGTCCTCCGAAACACCACCCAACCAAGCCGCACTGCTTCGCGACACAATGCCTACTTAACCCGGAAGCCAGCCGCACAAATGTGTCGGGAAGAAACACCATACACCTGGCGACCGTGTCAGCGTGCACTGCGCCCGGCCAGCCACAGGACATCCCTGAAGGACAAAGCCTCCCCTAACCCGGACGACGCTGGGCCAATTGTGCGCCGCCCCATGGGTCTCCCGGTCGCGGCCGGCTATGACAGAGCCTGGACTCGAACCCAGAATCTCTAGTGATACAGCTAGCACTGCAACGCTATACCTTTTTTTGTATAATTTTATAAAAACCTGTTTTCTGTGCCATTATGGCGTATTGTGTATAGATTGATGAGCAAAAATGTTTTATTTAATCAATTTTAGAATAAGGCCATAACGTAACAAAATGTGGAGAAAGTCAAGTGGTCTGAATTCCTTCCGAATGAACTAAGCGTGTAATGCAAAGACTGAAAATGGCTATGCTGCATCGCAAAAACAAGTGCTTGGCCCAAAATTGGGTCTTGACGCAACTACGCAAGGAAACACTATTTTGCCTAGCAAATTCAGATTTACATACATTAGCTAGCTAATAGCTCATTGACTAAGTTTGCTATTGAAATATTTGTTTTACTTACTAGTCTCATTTTGTTGTACTCTTTCATCACGTCTTCATGTACCTCCTGCAAAAGATGAAACAACGTCGCTTTCATTTACATGAGCATGTGTTCCATTGAGACCAGACATTAAATCTGACCTGGTACTCTTTGGTGTAGACCTAGTTGTTATATGACCTGAGGGATATACTACAAAGCAGAATCAATGAGGTAGCCAGCTAAATTTGCCTAAATATTCTTAATTATATATATTTTTTGAAAGACCAGCTTGAAAATGGGCATGGTATAATTGACTCAACGACCAAAAATGCATACAGTGCCTTCAGAAAGTAATCATACTAGGTCTTCAAGGGTCCAAAAAAACCCATTTTGAAATGGACCTGGGGCTTTCCCACCCAGACCCAATATGCATTATTACATTTTTTTTTTAGAGACCTGGTCGGATCCAGACCCATTCCGATCAGTGCGGGAAGCTGAATAAGTTTAAGCTACTTTATTAAAATCGGAGCTGATAAAGCGCGAGAGGAAGGAGACAGGTACAGCTCTAGGAGGCAGGGGAAGGGCTATACTGTGAGCGAGTGACACGGGGAGCAGGGTGGAAGAGACTGCAACCAACCAAGCCGACTCACGCTACAGTAGACTGATAGCTACCATAGCTAGGTTATTTATCATCAAATATGATTATGTATTATGTTTTGATTACATCAAACTGGGAAAAGCTAGTTAAGCTAGCTAGGCTAATTGAGTCTGCAGTGCATGCGCATTCTCAGCCTATAGTTTCAAATAAAAAGTCAGAAAATGAATTCTTAAAAGTCCATTGGGAGAGGGAGGGTTCTAAGCTGACATATGGAATTGTTTTACGATAGCTATATAGTAAAACAAGGTAGCCTAGTGGTTAGAGTGTTGGACTAGTAACCGGATGGTTGCAAGTTCACACCCCCGAGCTGGCAAGGTACAAATCTGTCATTCTGCCCCTGAACAGGCAGTTAACCCACTGTTCCTAGGCCGTCATTGAAAATAAGAATTTGTTCTTAACTGACTAAATAAAGATGCAAAAAATCATCCATAGTCATACTATTCGATTTGGAATTTCAGGACTTTAGGTAAAGACATTTGAAAAAAAAATACAAATGGTCAAATATTGAATTTGGCCTTTACTACTATAGCCCAGAAAACATTGAATAACATTCATAAACAGAAAAAGGTCAAAAAATGTATAACAAGGTTTTGAAGTGTTTGTCCTATATTTAGGATATAAAAAAGCTGAGAAAAAAAATCTAAAATAATATTTCAACACAAAAAAGTCACTTTTTCAGGACCCTGTCTTTCAAAGAATTCGTAAAAATCCAAATAACTTCCCAGATCTTCATTGTAAAGGGTTTAAACACTGTTTCCCATGCTTGTTCAATGAACCATAAACAATTAATGAACATGCAACTGTGGAACGGTCGTTAAGACATTAACAGCTTACAGACGATAGGCAATTAAGGTCACAGTTATGAAAACTTAGAACACAAAAGGGGCCTTTCTACAGACTCTGAAAAACACCAAAAGAAAGATGCCCAGGGTCCCTGCTCATCTGCGTGAACGTTCATTAGGCCTGCTGCAAGGAGGCATGAGGACTGCAGACGTGGCTAGGGCAATAAATTGCAATGTCTTTACTGTGAGACGCTTAAGACAGCTCTACAGGGAGACAGGACGGACAGCGGAATGTCCTCGCATTGGCAGACCACGTGTAACAACATCTGCACAGGATCGGTACATCTGAACATCACACCTGCGGGACATGTACAGGATGGCAACAACAACTGACTGAGTTACACCAGGAACGCACAATCCCTCCATCAGTGCTCAGACTGTCCCCAATAGGGTGGACTGAGGGCTTGTAGGCCTGTTGTAAGGCAGGTCCTCACTAGACATCACAGGCAACAATGTCGCCAATGGGCACAAACCCACCATCGCTGGACCAGACAGGACTGGCAAAAAGTGCTCTTCACTGACGATTTTGTCTCACCAGGGATGATGGTCGGATTTGTGTTTATCGTCGAAGGAATGAGCGTTACACCGAGGCCTGTACTCTGGAGCGGGATCGATTTGGAGGTGGAGGGTCCGTCATGCTGTGTCAGAGCATCATCGAACTGAGCTTGTCATTGCAGGCAATCAATGCTTTGCGTTACAGGGAAAAGATCCTCCTCCCTCATGTGGTACCCTTCCTGCAGGCTCATCCTGACATAACCCTCCAGCATGACAATATTACCAACTATACTGCTCGTTCTGTGCTTGATTTCCTGCAAGACAGGAATGTCAGTGTTCTGCCATGGCCATCGAAGAGCCCGGATCTCAATCCCATTGAGCACGTCTGGGACCTGTTGGATCGGAGGGTGAGGGCTAGGGCCATTCCCCCCAGAAATGTCCAGGAACTTGCAGGTGCCTTGGTGGAAGAGTGGGTTAACATCTCACAGCAAGAACTGGCAAATCTGGTGCAGTCCATCAGGAGGAGATGCACTGCAGTACTTAATGCAGCTGGTGGCCACACCAGATACTGACTGTTACTTTTGACCCCCCCCCTCCCCCCCTTCTGTTCAGGGACACATTATTCCACGTCTGTGGAACTTGTTCAGTCTCTCCCTCTCCATTTTTTGGGGGCACTAAAAATACACTCATATCTCATATACTTCCATTAATGTTTTCAACTGGTACTGGGGGACCTTCAGACGAGTCTTGTGAGGCTTGTGGGTGTCCTAGAGCAAGCCTCTGGCTTGGCGGACTCACTAAGCACAAATGCATATTTTGTAAATAATGTTGTAAATAGTGTTGGAGTGTGCCCCTAGTTATCCTTAAATTTTAAAAACAAGGAAATTGTGCTGTCTGCTTTGCTTAATATAAGGAATTCTAAGTGATTTATACTTTTACTTTTGATACTTAAGTATATTTTTACTCAAGTAGTATTTTACTGGCTGACTTACTTGAGAAACTTTCTGTTAAAAGGAATCTATACTTTTTCTCAAGTATGAAAATTGGGTACTTTCTCCACCACTGCATATTTGTGAGAGTCTCATCAAGTTAGTAGGCGCTAAGGATGATTTTGATAACTTATGATTGGCCAACAACAAGCTACACACCCAACTCATGAAAAAGCAAGAGCATCAACATAAAATATCTTATTTCTCTTTCCCCCGCTACTGCAGCAGTCTCGTTCGGATCTGTAAGGGCCCTTCCGGACAAGTCAGTTCAAATTACACATACCGGAGACAATCATATTAGATCCAATCCAGACCGGTGACATGTATAATTCTGGATCCGGACCAGTTCGGGTATTTAGGCAAATGTGGATCTGTGAAGACCTCTAATTTATACCCCTTGACTTCATACCCCTTAAATTTCACATTGTTGTTTTACAGCTTGAATTCAAAATGGATTATTTCTCTGAGATCTACACACACTTAATACCCCATAACGAAAAAGTGAAAACATGCAAAAAATGTTTAGCCAATTAAATGAAATGCATAAATCTAAATTTACATAAGTATTCACACCCCTTTGCTATGATACTCCAAATTGAGCTCCAGTGCATCCAATTTCCTTTGATTATCCTTGAGATGTTACTACAACTTGGAGTCCACCTGTGGCCAATTCAATTGTTTAAACATGATTTAGAAAGAAACACGTCTAATATAAAAAAAGGTTAGAGCAAAAACTATACCATTGAGATCTACGGACAGTTCCTTGGACTTCAAGATAGAATTGTGATGAAGCATAAATCTTGGCAAATGTTTAAAACAATTTCTAGAATGTTGAAGTACAGTGGTCTACATCATTGGGAAATTGAAAAAAAAAATATGGAACTACACAGACTCCGCATAGAGCTGGCCATCTGACCAAACAGGCAAGAAAGACCTTGATCAGGAAGATAACCAAGAACACAATGACCACCCTGACAGAACTACAGAGTTCATTGGCTGAGATGGGAGAACCTGCCAGAAGGACAATCTACAGCACTTCACCAATCTGGGCTTTATGAAAAAGTGTCCAAACAGAAGCCACTCCTAAGAAAAAGGCACGACTGGAGTACGCAAAAAGGCCAGAGAAAGACTCCGATCATAAAAGCAAAAGGTGACGGTAAAAAGTTTCTTTGGTCGAACACAAAGCATTATGTCTGGAGAAAACCTGGCACAGCTCATCACCTGTCAAACACCGTCCCTACCGTGAAGCATGATGGTGGCAGCATCATTCTATAGGGATGCTTTTCAGCGGCAGGGACTGGATGGATGGCGGGATCAATGAATGGAGCCAAATACAGACACTGACTCTCTTGCACTGGCTCTATGCACACTCACTAGTCTCTACCCACACACATACTACACTGACACTCCCACACACTGTTGCTACTCTGTTAAATATCCTGATTGCCTCGTCACTTTTACACTTACATAATGTATATACACTGTATTACCTCGTACCACTGCACGTTGACTCGGTACTGATACCTTGTATAGCCTCGTTATTGTTATTTTATTGCGTTAAATATATATTTTTTTTAAAGGAAAAGCTGTCTTTTTAACTCTGCATTGTTGGAAATGGACTCGTAAATAAGCATTTCACGGTAGTCTCCACCTGTTGTATTCGGCGCATGTGACCAGATCTTGACGAGATCCTGCTTCAGAATGCAAGTGAATGGGGCGACGATTTACGTTCCAACAGGAAAATGGCCAAATGAAATTAGTTTCCATGGCCGTGCAGCCACACAAGCCTAACATCACCATGCCCAATACAAAGTGTTGGCTAGAGTGGTGTAAATCTCACCGCCATTGGACTCTGGAGCAGTGGAAACGCATTCTCTGGAGTGATGGATCAAGCTTCAACATCTGGCCATCCGACAGATGAATCTGGTTTGGCGGATGCCAGGAGAATGCTACCAGCCCGAATGCATAGCGCCAACTGTAAAGTTTGGTGGAGGATGAATAATGGTCTGGGGCTGTTTTTCGTGGTTTGGGCTAGGCCCCTTAGTTCCAGTGAAGGGAAATCTTTAACCTAACAGCATAAAATGACATTCTAGACGATTCTGTGCTTCCAACGTTGTGGCAACAGTTTGGGGAAGGCCCTATCCTGTTTTAGAATGACAATGCCCCAGCGCACAAAGCGAGGTCCATACAGAAATGGTCTGTCGAGATCGGTGTGGAAGAACTTGACTGGCCTGCACAGAGCCCTGACCTCAACCCCATTGAATATCTTTGGGATGAATTGGAACACAGACTGTGAGCCAGGGCTAATCGCCCAGCATCAGTGCCTGACCTCACTAATGCTCGTGGCTGAATGGAAGCAAGTTCCCGCAACAATGGTCCAACATCTCGTGGAAAGCCTTCCCAGAAGAGTAGAGGCTGTTTTAGCAGAAAGGGGGGCAACTCCATTTAAGGCCCATGATTTTGGAATGAGATGTTCAACAAGCAGGTGTCCACAGACTATGTGACAAAGTATTTCATTTACAATACATTTACAACATTTCTAAAAACATGTTTTCACTTTGTCATTATGGGGCATTGTGTGTAGATGGGTTAGAAAAAACTAATGTAATCCATTTTACATTCAGGCTCTAACAACAAAATGTGGAATAAATCAAGGGGTGTGAATACTTTCTGAAGAAACTGTATCAGCTTGGAGAAGGACATGCTCAGATATCCAGGCACTGTATCCAAGTTCAGCTTTCTTAAAATGAACCAGAAAATCAATAGTAATTTCTGGCTGTTTAATGAAATTAGCTGGCTAACTCATTGAACCTGCATTGTAGTATACCCCTCAAGTTATGTGGCATAGATTGTTGTGTTTTGACCTGGTTGTAACTGTGGTGTAGTTTGTTATAATCTGACCTGGTACTCTTTGGTGCCAGGCGGCAGCCTCCTGCACTGAGCGTCTAGCTGGGTGAAGTGGCGAGTGATCTTCTCCACACGGGCATGCAGGATGCGGTACTCCTCATACTCTGCATTGAAGTTGTCCTTGTAAGTCTGCCTCTGGTCCATGGACACCACTGCCATGTACTTACTGTAACGGGACAGCAGCACAGGACAGTGACACACACACGTGCCATTCAATTGTATTTCAGAGGGCTAAAAGGGGGTACCATCCCAAAAAAGGTTGATTGGCGGCAGTGGCATTCTTATGGAAGCTTCATGTTCAACATAGAACAAAGAGGATTAAGTCAGTAAATAAAAGTACTCACCATATGTAATCTGGCATCACAGTGGTGGAGGAGTCTGTGGAGTGGACTGGCCTCTTTTTATTGTCTGGGGAATAACAAAGACACACATCGGACAATTACATCAACTGACATCTGAACAGCTCTCTTTACTAGCCTTAAAATAATGACTAGCACCCCCCCCCCCCAATTATTTGTTGTTGTAAACTAACACTCGCACTTGACGCGGTTCCCTCTTACTAGCTCTAAATTTGCTGAAAGCTACTATGAGGAAAAATGTATTTACCATAACTGATGTGGTTGTCCCACCCATCTTAAAATGAACTATACGTCACTCTGGATAAGAGCTCCTGCTAAATGACTAAACTGTAACGTAAATGTAAAACAAGCTATTCAAAAGTACTGGTCTTGAAAGAGTTGTCAGAGTGAACCCTTGAACAGATTTCTGAGTGTGCTGCTCAGGGCGGACCAATCTTTACTTATCATAAAGACAAGGTTTATCAGTGAAATTAACTTCCATGATTAAAGGTTTGTTGGCACCAATTACAGGGCAGAGAGTAGAAAATGCTGAGCTTGAGTCCAAAGGATGAAAGAAAATTGGTTTGTAAGGTTGGATGTAGAAGAATTGGCACATACATACTAAATCAATCATCATACATACCAGTTGAAGTCTGAAGTTTACATACAGCTTAACCAAACACATTTAAACTCAGTTTCACAATTCCTGACATTTAATCCTAGTAAAAAGTCCCCGTCTTAGGTCAGTTAGGATCGCCACTTTATTTTAAGAATGTGAAATTATTTATTTCAGCTTTTATTTCTTTCATCACATTCCCAGTGGGTCAGAAGTTTAGTAATACTCAATTAGTATTTGGTAGCATTGGCTTTAAATTGTTTAACTTGGATCAAACATTTCAGATAGCATTCAACAAGCTTCCCACAATAAGTTGGGTGAATTTTGGCCCATTCCTCCTGACAGAGCTGGTGTAACCGAGTCAGGTTTGTAGGCCGTCCTTGCTCACACACGTTTTCAGTTTTGCCCACACATTTTCTATAGGATTGAGGTCAGGGCTTTGTGGTGGCCACTCCAATACCTTGACTTTGTTGTCCTTAAGCCATTTTGCCACAACTTTGGAAGTGCTGACTGATGTCTGAAGATGTTGCTTCAATATATCCACCAAATTTTCCTGCCTCGTGATGCCATCTATTTAGTGAAGTGCACCAGTGCCTCCTGCAGCAAAGCACCCCCACAACATGATGCTGCTGCCACCCCCGTGCTTCAAATTTGGGATGGTGTTCTTCGGCTTGCAAGCGTCCCCCTTTTTCCTCCAAACATAATGATGGTCATTAAGGCTAAACAGTTCTATTTTTGTTTCATCAGAGCAGAGGACGTTTCTAAAAAAAAAAAGTACAATCTTTGTCCCCATGTGCAGTTGCAGACCGTAGATTGGCTTTTTCAATGGCGGTTTTGGAGCAGTGGCTTCTTCCTTGCTGAGTGGCCTTTCAGGTTATGTCGATGTAGGACTCGTTTTACTGTGGATATAAATACTTTTGTACCCGTTTCCTCCAGCATCTTCACAAGGTCCTTTGCTGTTGTTCTGGAATTGATTTCCACTTTTCGCACCAAAGTACATTCATCTCTAGGAGACAGAATGCGTCTCCTTCCTAAGCGGTATGACGGCTGCGTGGTCCCATGGTGTTTATGCTTGCGTACTATTGTTCGTACAGATGAACGTTTGGAAATTGCTCCCAAGGATCAATCAGACATGTGGATGATGTCTAAAAACAAAATTCTGAGGTCTTGGCTGATTTCTTTTCATTTTCCCAAGATGTCAAGCAAAGAGGCACTGAGTTTGAAGGTAGGCCTTGAAATACATCCACAATTGACATAATTGACTCAAATTATGTCAATTAGCCTACCAGAAGCTTCTAAAGCCATGACATAATTTTCTGGAATTTTCCAAGCTGTTTTAAAAAAGGCACAGTAAACTTCTGACCCACTGGAATTGTGATACAGTAAATTATAAGTGAAATAATCGGTCTGTAAACAATTGTTGTAAAAATTACTTGTGTCATGCACAAAGTAGATGTCCAAGAATGTCCTAACCGACTTACCAAAACTGTAGTTTGTTAAGAAATTTGGAGAGTGGTTGAAAACAGAGTTTTAATGACTCCAACCTAAGTATGTACATTTCCGACTTGCTGTACATACATACAACTCAAGTGAGAAACGTACTCCAATACGCAAGCAGCCCATCATGTTCAAAGCATGCATACACTTTGCCCTTTCCAAGCACACACACCATGAGTGCACTTTCAATGCCTGGTTGCGCATTGCTGTCATTACAAAACCATGGATTGGAATCAGGCCTTACATGATAATGAGCAAGCACTCACACCTTTCCCTTCTTAACAAGGCATTAAAGCATGAAGCCAAACCAAGGCATTAAGGTAGACTACCTTCGTCTGAGCAGAATAGGCTTTTGGCTGGGATGACTGGCTTTCGTCTTTCCTCCCCATTGGCACGGTCTCTCTTCCTGGGCCTTTGGCCGTCCTCAACCTGTACCTCTGGGGGGCTGACACCATCGCATGTGATGCTGTGCCCCTCCCTACAGCGCTCCTTCTCTCTGTCCTTCCCTTTGTGCTTCTTGCTACTGCTGGGTGAAGGGGGGATAATGGTAGAGGAAGAGGATGATGAAGAGGAGATGGTGAGGGCTGGGCGGCTGGAGCTGGCCGGTGGCAGCATGCCGGAGCCATAGCGGTCGGCGGTCCTGCCTGGAGGGCTGGCTATCGGTGAGGAGGGGTCCAGGCAGGTAGAGCTCTGGTCAAGGGGCAGATCCTGGGTGCCACGGCCCTCAGGCGTGCTGGGCGAGCTGGAGTTGGAGCCCAGGCCAGGGTGATGAGACATACGACGGCGGTGAGAAACGGGCAGCTGGGAGGGAGGGGGGAGGTGGTTGAGGGGCGGGCCAGTCGTGGTGGGCCTGGCTGGGAGAGACGAGCGTTTGGTGGTGGCGGGAGCGGCGCTGTGGTGGCTGTTGTCCCCCTTCGTGGCGCTGCGGCGCACTCTAGAGGACGAGGTGGGGGTGGTGGGTGGCCCTTGGCTGGTGACATGGGAAATGCGGGGCTTCTTGGGCATCAAGGGGTCAGTGAAGTGACTCGGCAACTCGGGCTGGCACTTCTGAAAGACACAAATAAACAATTCAAAACACAAAATATCTCTACTGTGAATGAGTGCTAAAAGGCTATTTTTGATCTTAGTAAACATTTATTTGCATAGGCTTGAGATAAAATGTCTCTTTACAGGAGAGACCTGGTCATCAGGTTTGGCTTGTCTGTTAACTTACACGCTGGTTTGTGCAAGTAATACTGAAGGTGTGTGTCTAACAGAGTGTAGAGTTGAGGCGTTACCTGTGGGGAACCCGGGAAGCCATTTTTAGGAGGACCGCTGGAGGAAAGCGGCTCAGTGGGAAGGCCCAGTTTCCTGAGAGAGAGGGAGAACCAACTGTGAGCCACTGCTACATAGTCACCACGAGGTTCTGCTTGCAAGAAATGCAGGGGCCTGTTCAGGAGGGTGAAATGTATTGTGACCTACCGGGCCAGAATCCCATTGACCTGAACGCGGTCGTCCTCAGAGTAGCCCAGCCAGTCCCTCTGCACCTCACGGTACACAAAGTCCTTCAGAGTGTACGAGTTATCTTTGGGGTTCAGGTTGGCCACCTGTGAACAAATATACCCACAAACAAGATTTCCATTTGAAAAAAGTGCTCTCCAATCATTTGGGAGCATTAAAAGCAACTCAAATACAACCACTGGTAATACTTTTTTTTTTTTTTTTTTTTTAAGAGTTTAAGAGACTTTTCTTCCGTTAATGAAATGCCCTACTTGCATCTCAACCTGGGTATGAAATCACTGCATTTCAAATCCAATCTCTGTATTCAATCACAACATTAGGCAAATCCCCAAACAAGTATGAGTATTGTGTTTTCTGTATACCAAGCATGGGTAGTCAGCTTAACCACAGTTGCTGTTGCCAAGTAAACCAGTCTGAGTAGTTCAGTACATCATCTGCAATAGCTAGTATAAGTGTGTCTGTGTGCTTGATTCTTGCTGTGTGATCTGTGCGTGCTTGGTTCTTGCTATGTGTGTGTGTCTAATAAGACTAATGGCTTTCATGTATGGCTGCTTGGTTCTTTCCGTGTTCAGTAATTGTGAATGAAGGTCATTGTACTACAGGGAATTGGTCTCCTAGACTGATTTGCATTCGGTGTTTAATGCCTAAGAAGGGTGAGGGGTCCTAAGGGTAAACAGGAACATTTGTCTTCTCATACACAGTGCTGCCAGTTACTCATACTTGACATAAATAGTTAGGACCCCCCCCCCCCTCACTTTTATATGAAACCAATAAAAGTACTATTCTCCCCCCTCTTACTTGTTTTAGGGTTCTACCCCCCCTCTTGTTGTTGCAGGATGCTAGCCATTATGGTTGCAGAGTTGTAACTAAACATGTTGCAGGCTGCTAGTCTTACTTATTGCAGGGGTACTAGCCGCCTCTTTACTTGATGTAGGGGTACTACTAGCCTCAAAGGATCTGCATGGTCAATCTGGCGTCTGCAGTGGCGTACAGCATTTACTGCGATACGGCCTCTGCAGAAGGCAGGGCATTCATACTTGCGCTTCGCAGAGCAGTTGTGAAGGAAGTGAGTTTGTGTTTATACAGGACCTCCCACCCCCACCTACCGTTAACCAATCATGTCAATGCGGAGCAAGCCCTTCCACATTGTTACAAAATTTGGAAGGCGCACAGCAGTGCGGAGCTCAATTTTGGCCTCTGCATGCCTCTGGAGGTGCTACAATTACATCACACCCTCTATACGGAGCATCCAACTACATTTTCGGACCAAGCATAAATTGGCTTCTAGCCTCACGCGTTGCAAAGCACTAGCCTTAGCCTCACGTGTTGCAAGGCGCTAGCCTAAGCCTTACTTGTTGCAGGGTACTCCCAAGAGAGCTGCGGTCCTTCTGACTGACCCCGTCCCGCTGCATCCTGGCCAGTAGCTCCAGCTTCTTGTAGGAGCGCAACGCCAGCAAGTGGACGAGGCGGTCGCGGTATGGGCGCTGGGAAACCAGGTTGTTGGCAAGGCACTTGCGGATGGTCTTGGCTGGGTTGATGGGGGTGGAGCGTTTGCGCTCCGCGACTGGTTCAGAGCCTGACGGCGCTGGCTTGCGGATCTGGACTTTCTTACCTGAGGTTAGAGAGGGGCGAAGGAGGTGACGCTGAGAAAAATGGCACACAATCTGTCCAAAACCAATATCCGTTGAGACCATGGCATTATGGAACCTAAGAACTACACAGTCCATTTATTTGATAATTTGTTTCTCTGATACTTAAAAAATGTTGTATTGCTTACCTCAATTGAGTTTACAGCAGAAACGGCACTCCTCGCTAACTAGCAGCTTAGTTTTTTATTTTATTTTATTTCACCTTTATTTAACCAGGTAGGCAAGTTGAGAACAAGTTCTCATTTACAATTGCGACCTGGCCAAGATAAAGCAAAGCAGTTCGACACAAACAACACAGAGTTACACATGGAGTAAAACAAACATACAGTCAATAATACAGTATAAACAAGTCTATATACAATGTGAGCAAATGAGGTGAGAAGGGAGGTAACGGCAAAAAAAGGCCATGGTGGCAAAGTAAATACAATATAGCAAGTAAAAAACACTGGAATGGTAGTTTTGCAATGGAAGAATGTGCAAAGTAGAAATAAAAATAATGGGGTGCAAAGGAGCAAAATAAATAAATTAATTAAATACAGTTGGGAAAGAGGTAGTTGTTTGGGCTAAATTATAGGTGGGCTATGTACAGGTGCAGTAATATGTGAGCTGCTCTGACAGTTGGTGCTTAAAGCTAGTGAGGGAGATAAGTGTTTCCAGTTTGAGATTTTTGTAGTTCGTTCCAGTCATTGGCAGCAGAGAACTGGAAGGAGAGGCGGCCAAAGAAAGAATTGGTTTAGGGGGTGACTAGAGAGATATACCTGCTGGAGCGTGTGCTACAGGTGGGAGATGCTATGGTGACCAGCGAGCTGAGATAAGGGGGGACTTTACCTAGCAGGGTCTTGTAGATGACATGGAGCCAGTGGGTTTGGCGACGAGTATGAAGCGAGGGCCAGCCAACGAGAGCGTACAGGTCGCAATGGTGGGTAGTATATGGGGCTTTGGTGACAAAACGGATTGCACTGTGATAGACTGCGTCCAATTTGTTGAGTAGGGTTTTGGAGGCTATTTTGTAAATGACATCGCCAAAGTCGAGGATTGGTAGGATGGTCAGTTATACAAGGGTATGTTTGGCAGCATGAGTGAAGGATGCTTTGTTGCGAAATAGGAAGCCAATTCTAGATTTAACTTTGGATTGGAGATGTTTGATATGGGTCTGGAAGGAGAGTTTACAGTCTAACCAGACACCTAAGTATTTGTAGTTGTCCACGTATTCTAAGTCAGAGCCGTCCAGAGTAGTGATGTTGGACAGGCGGGTAGGTGCAGGTAGCGATCGGTTGAAGAGCATGCATTTAGTTTTACTTGTTTTTAAGAGCAATTGGAGGCCACGGAAGGAGAGTTGTATGGCATTGAAGCTTGCCTGGAGGGTTGTTAACACAGTGTCCAAAGAAGGGCTGGAAGTATACAGAATGGTGTCGTCTGCGTAGAGGTGGATCAGAGACTCACCAGCAGCAAGAGCGACCTCATTGATGTATACAGAGAAGAGAGTCGGTCCAAGAATTGAACCCTGTGGCACCCCCATAGAGACTGCCAGAGGTCCGGACAGCAGACCCTCCGATTTGACACACTGAACTCTATCAGAGAAGTAGTTGGAGAACCAGGCGAGGCAATCATTTGAGAAACCAAGGCTGTTGAGTCTGCCGATGAGGATGTGGTGATTGACAGAGTCGAAAGCCTTGGCCAGATCAATGAATACGGCTGCACAGTAATGTTTCTTATCGATGGCGGTTAAGATATCGTTTAGGACCTTGAGCGTGGCTGAGGTGCACCCATGACCAGCTCTGAAACCAGATTGCATAGCAGAGAAGGTATGGTGAGATTCGAAATGGTCGGTAATCTGTTTGTTGACTTGGCTTTCGAAGACCTTAGAAAGGCATGGTAGGATAGATATAGGTCTGTAGCAGTTTGGGTCAAGAGTGTCCCCCCCTTTGAAGAGGGGGATGACCGCAGCTGCTTTCCAATCTTTGGGAATCTCAGACGACACGAAAGAGAGGTTGAACAGGCTAGTAATAGGGGTGGCAACAATTTCGGCAGATAATTTTAGAAAGAAAGGGTCACTAACAAAGGTTTTTATTATTAATATGACATCATAATAATGTTATTGAACACTGACTGAAAGAGGAGTACGAAAGCCAGCAGGCACTTGGAACACTAGAGCAGGGATAAATCAATTATCAGCAGGCAGATTTTTTTCTTAAGCGGATGGTTGGTCAAATTGAAAGTCCAAACAGATAAACACAATTTTAGAGTGGCCATTAATGTTTCCAGCACAAAGTACACCTGTGTAATGATCATGCTGTTTAATCAGCTTCTTGATATGCTACACCTGTCAAGTGGATTATCTTGGTGAAGGAGAAATGCTCACTAACAAGGATAAACAAATTTGTGAAGAACATTTTAGGGAAATAACCTTTGTATGTATGGAACATTTCTGGGATCTTTAATCTTAGCTCATGAAACATGGGACCAACACTTTACATGTTTTGTTTATATTTTCGTTAAGTATAATATGACAAACTATTTCAAATATTGCTTACATTTGAATAAGATCATGTATCTCACTATTATGCATGGGAATACTTGAACAGATTTCCAAAATTAAAATCACTTGGAGATGATTCCCTGGTGTTTTTACAGTCTTATGACAAACAATAAAAATACATATTTTTAAATGCTCAGTGATTTTTTGTTGGGCCAAATAAAACCACCTGCGGGCCAAATTCAGCCCGGGTGCTGCCAGTTGGGGAACCCTGCCCTAAAGAGTCAGTTGCTACTCTGTGTGTTCAGATCTGGATGTGGACTGAATTTGAACTGACTGTATGTTACTAGTACAAGATACATCATAGAAGCCTGATTTGGAGAGACTGAGTTCCCAATGTAAAAGTCAATGTCATTAAGAGGATCCAGAGAATCTGGCTCCCAGCTCATGATGCCTGATTAGTCAGGATGCCTTGACATTTCTCCATAATGCTCTCCAGTGATTATGAAATTCTAATGCGCTCTACAAGATTAAAGGTTAGAGAGAAACGTGTACCCTCGTCTGCCGCCTCCTCCGGGCAAATGCTGATAGAGATCTCGCAGTCTATGTGCACAAACCACACATCAATTTTTGCTGTCTCAAGGCCTGGTGAGAGACTGAAGTAGGTGAGTTGCTTGCATCAGCTGCTAATCAGCTTTGCTTTCAGCACTGGCCAGCCTAGTGACTTTACATGGGAGATAATAAAAACACAGCTACCCATCACAGCAGCTCTGTTGGCTTGTTATCAGAATTACAGTTTCTGCCATGACATGCATCAAATTCAATTTGATGGGTCACATACACATATTTAGCAGATGTTATTGCGGGTGTAGCGAAAGCTTTTGTTCCTAGCTCCAAAAGTGCAGTAGTATCTAACCATTCACAACAATGTGACCAATAAAATTTGATGCATGTCATTCAAACCAACAGACCTGCCGTGTAGCAGTGCTGTGTGTTTATGATTTCACTTTGGCGTACTAAACTCTGAATAGCATCAAGTAAATGAGTCTCCCATTTAAGACAAACATTGCATAAGGTCCCAGGCCAACATACATAACGGACAAAGCCTAAACAAACTAAATAAATGAAGGCTAGGGCTAATTTTGCACATGTTAATAGGAGTGCTTCTACTGAGCCAGCTGTTACATGCCCAAACTCCACCCCTTTCCTCTGCTCCCCTCTCAGTTTCCATCTGGGACACAACATGCAAATTAATCCCCACAGGCAGAAACTAGACCGAAAGGTTGGTTTAACTGACTTTTCAAGTTTGAGAGTACAGAGAGCAAAGATTTCATGGATTCCTGCAGTTAAAGATGCACTATCCAGCCATTCCCTGGTTGCTAAAATTCTAATAGTTTGCCAAATTTAAGTTTGTGAATAAACAAGCTAGTGTAGAGAATCATTGTATCATCTAAACTGCTGTGAAATACATTTTCCATAAGCAAAAATATTGTACTTTCAGCTGTTTGAAGCTGGTGTACAACACCAAAAGTGAAAGATGAAAACAAAACTTGAGAATGGGAAGCATATAAATAGCATACATAGAACATATCTACCACTTCTTAGACTTGCTTTCATTGAGAATGACATTTCAAAAAACACATCTGCAAATTTGGTCAGATCACCTAATAACTTACATATTGCAGCATTAAATATAGTTCCAGAGAAGCCCTAGAGGCAAAGACGCAAATCTGCTTACTGTTGAGAAAACATGCAATGCCATGTTAAATAAACAATACCAATTCATGTAGATAACTGGAACTTTATTTCTATTAGAAACTGGACAAGCCCTGAACATCTCCCCCTTTATGAACATTGCTATACGATTGTCTAAACTAACGCCTATTCAGACAAACTGGTAGACGCTGTGTTTTGCGCAATCATCATAATGAAAAGGGAACAGTGATGAAAAATCTTTCAATAAACCTTTCAAATCCAGGCATGTCACATAATTGCGCAAAACACAAGGCATTAAAATTATAATCCCATACAAAGAAGCCTATGGGGCACACTGCCTTTTAGAGTAACATAACTGGTGACAAATGGGCCATTTGGGTGACATCAAATCTATGTTGTTACATGGCGCCTGAAGAAAAACTTTGCCAGTGAAACTCAGTTTATGGCCCTCTGCTGTGGGAGAACTCCGTCCACTCCCAGGTCAGTGGAGGTAGATTTTGCATGACCAGTTACAGCAACAGTGAGCTGTTACGAGGGGAAAGGAGATCGAGAGAATGTGCAGCGTATCTCCACCGGAAAAACGGGACGAGAGAGCCAAATTAGATTAGCCCGAGATTTACTTTCCCTTTTACACGTGGCCAACCTTAATCCAGTCGTAGTGTATTAGAAATAGAAAGGCAAGACAATTGGTTTGGCTGTAGGCCAGTGTTGTGTTAAATAAGAACTATTTGCAGAGTGCGACTAACCCAGATATGGCATACAGTGTCAATACTCATAAGTGAGTGTTTCCCCTATATTCATTTAGGAGTGGTGACCAAACACTGCTGAATTGTTGCCACCGCTGCAAAAAATACGTAATTATATCTGCAGAGATACGCTTTTAAATGTATAGTCATTCAATGATAGGAAGTCTATGGGAACATCTAGTATGTCAGTGCACTAACACTAGCTTTCAAAATGAGTCCTTTTCGGCTAATCACAGCAGTCAACAAGCTAATCAGCTACCTAGATAGCTTTCTAGCACATTTACTATCTTGTTTATAAACAATTAACAAGCTAGTTAACTACCAAACGTTCTTGTCAAACTGTCAGAGTAGTTAGCAAGCAACAAGATATTCCAAAGGTCTAAAAACCACTTACATCTGATTTATATGCATTCAGACAAGTCACATGGCCAGGAATCAGATTTGTTTCCGATTTCAAACCACCTACGAATGTAGTTTGAAATGGGTCTTGAAATATCTGATTCCATGTGCTTTTTGGCTGTTTAGACTGCAGGAAAAAATGTTATAATTGAATCGGATATGCAAAAAAATTGAGTGGAGTCACTTCAAATTGCCAATGTGAACAAGCCTTAATGGGCTGGACCCAAAGGGTTTAGTCAGGCGCAAACAAAGGAAATGTGGGCTTAAATGGATGGAACTTGCCTTTGAAATGGCCTCCATGCTTGAGGACTTTGGTTCCATCCTCCTCAGCCAGCGTCATGCGCTCCCGAGTCACCTGGTAGGAGTCGTTGGTGGCACATAACGTGACTTTGTCTTGAACCACCCCCAAGGACACCAGGTGCGGGGTCCCCGAACTGGAGAGGACGGGGGGGGGGGGGGTTTCAGTCCCACAGCACAGGGTTTCTCAACATGGACCATCTCAATTCAACCAATTACTCATTAACAAGGCTCAATGACAAAATTCTGACACCAGAGTGACAATTATTTCAGTTAACTAACCAGCTTACAACAACTTACACTAGGTCTTCAGTAGCGAGCATTGCCACATTACCTGGACACATATTGTTGGATGCACTCAAAGCTTCCCTGAGGGTTGTCCTTGCCCAGGTTGGACAGGTAGAAGTCAAAGTTCTGAGATCCATCTGGAGAGTCAGTCCTTGGGATCTTAATACGCTGTGAGGGTCACATCAAAAGGAGATTAATAAAAAAAATATTAATCAACCACAGAAAACAAGGAGCGTCTCTCTCTTCCCTACATGCATGAAACTGCCAGGAGTGACGTATTGCACAGAGGTACTCAATCATTCTGAAGGGAAATGGGATTTCATTTTCCTCTACTACTGTAGTGCACGGAAGAAGAGATTTTGCTCATATTTGAATGTGACAGAGTCTGTCATGCCAAATAGCGAACCATCTGTAAAAAACATTAACCATTACAGTGATGTTCAGTGTGTTGCATCTGTCAATATAGACTGATCTGAGCGGTGGGATCTGAGACTAATTAGAACATGAGCTTGCATGACACAAGCAGATCTTAGAGGTCTGAGTTGCTAGGTGTGTGTGTGTGTGTGTGTGTGTTCCCACTGCTCTGGGCCCAGCTGCAGACTGCCAGAGAAGTATTTACAGATATTGAGACATCGGAGAGTTCAACTATTCATAGTGTACAGCCCAGGTAGTCAGGGGTTAACCAGATGCTTTCAGAAGGGTGGAAAGAGTTAGGCCCCAAGCCTCTAAATACAACTCGTAGCTTAACAAATGTATATTTCACTGAAAACATTGGGTCTACACCAGCTACGGTAGGAATTGTATTTAATGTGTATACCACCAGCGCTCAAATGATAGGTTGCTTAAATCTTCAATAATGGTTGCATTAAAAATGCAGTTTACCCCCCACAGGGTTGACCCATAACTAGTACTGTAGTTCAAGTCAAAATGAAGATTTGACATGTGAACATACTTACCCCTTGGAGTCCCTTGAATTGCATTGTTGGCCATGAGGACGTTACATTCTGAAAAAGAGAGGAAGGGATTCGACTCTACATTCACATTTTCCATAATAGCATTGATTGTAAGTTGTTCCATCATAACAATAATGTGAATGTCACTCAGTTACAACTGGACTATCACAGATGTGGTTGAGAAAAATACAGAGCCGTTTCTCATTAAGTGACAAAAGCATTCTGTCAACCAGTCACATCTCATATGCTATTGGTAAGCATATATTGTTTTTCATCTGGCAAATCAACTAGCAAAGAAGCAAGCTAGCAAAAGCATGTTTATAGTTTCATGAATTTGCAACAAGAAAAATGTACAGTAAGAGTAGGAATACGAAACTCCCTCTTATGTTGAAAGCGGTGTAAATAATAGGCATCTCAGACAAAATGGTCACATTAACATTACCTCAGAATTAGCGAGTAATCAGACCTTGACTTTTTCCACATTTTGTGTTAGGTTACAGCCTTATTCTAAAATGTATTACATTTCCCACCCCCTCCTCATCAACCTACACACAATACCCCATAATGACAATGCAAAAAACAGGATGAGAATTTTGCTAGTATATAAAATAAAAAACAGAAATTACATAAGTATTCAGGCCATTTACTCAGTACAAGCTTGGCACACCTGTATTTGGGGAGTTCGTCCCACTCTTCTCTACAGATCCTCAAACTGTCAGGTTGGATGGGGAGCATTGCTACACAGCACATTTTCAGGTCTCTCCAGAGATGTTCGAGCGGGTTCAGGTCCGGGCGCTGGCTGGGCCACTCAGACTTGTCCCAAAGCTACTCCTGTGTTGTCTTGGCTGTGTGCTTAGGATCGTTGTCCTGTTGGAAGGTGAACCTTCACCACAGTCTGAGGTCCTGAGCAGGTTATCAAGGATCTCTGTACTTTGCTCCGTTTAGCTGTCCCTCAATCCTGACTAGTCTCCCAGTTGCTGAAAAGCATCCCCAAAGCATGATGTTGCCACCACCATGCTTCACCGTAGAGATGTTACCAGGTTTCCTACAGAAGAGACGCTTGGCATTCAGGCCAAAGAGTTCAATCTTGGTTTCATCAAACCAAATAATCTTGTTTCTCATGGTCTGAAAGTCTTGGGAAGAGTAATGGTGGTTCCAAACTTCTTCCATTTAAGATTGATGGACTCCAATCAAGTTGTAGAAACATCTCAAGGGTGACCAATGGAAACAGGATACTTAGGTAATACATTAACAAAGATTTACATAAACCGGTTTGAAGATTTGTTTATTTCATCCATTTGAGAATAAGGCTGTAACGTAACAAAATGTGGAAAAAGTCAACGGGTCTGAATACTTTCCAAAGGCACTGTATGTCTGATCATAATAAAGTAAATCACATGGTCAGATTACGTCAACAGGTCACGTATAATGGTAGCTACATGAGTAATCATTGGCTCGGCAGAATAGGTTCTTTCCTGGCTGTTTTGAAACTTCAGGAACTTCCCTTTGGCAAATTTCCCTTTACAGTGTACACTAAAAATTATAAGTGCAAGTAAACTTGCTCGCGGTGTCACAATACACAGACCAGGTTTACCATCACGATTTTAATTAATTAATTAAATTTCACCTTTATTTAACCAGGTAGGCCAGTTGAGAACAAGTTCTCATTTTACAATTGCGACCTGGCCAATATAAAGAAAAACATTGAGACACAAACAGTTACACATCGAATAAACAAACGTAGTCAATAACACAATAGAAAAATCTATATACAGTGTGTGCAAATGAAGGGAGACCATAGTTGCGAAATAATTACAATTTAGCATTTAAACACTGGAGTGATAGATGAGAAGATGAATGTGCAAGTAGAGATACTGGTGTGCAAAGAAGAAAATTAAAAAAAACAATATGGAGATGAGGTAGTTGGGTGGGCTATTTACAGATGGGCTATGTACAGGTGCAATGATCTGTAAGCTGCTCTGACAGCTGATGCTTAAAGCTAGTGAGGGAGATATGAGTCTCCAGCTTTAGTGATTTTTGCAGTTCGTTCCAGCCATTGGCAGCAGAGAACTGGAAGGCAGCCAAAGGAGTTGTCGGCTTTGATGGTGATCAGTGAAATATACCTGCTGGAGCGCGTGCCATGGTGGGTGCTGCTATGGTGACCAGTGAGCTGAGATAAGGCGGGGCTTTACCTAGCAAAGACTTACAGATGACCTGGAGCCAGTGGGTTTGGAGACGAATATGAAGCGAGGGCCAGCCAACGGGAGCACACAGGTCGCCGTGGTGGGTAGTATATGGGGCTCTGGTGACAAAACGGATGGCACTGTGATAGCAAATTGGATGCAATCCGAGTAGAGTGTTGGGGTCTATTTTGTAAATGACATTGCCGAAGTCAAGGATCGGCAGGATAGTCAGTTTTACGAGGGTGTTTGGCGGCATGAGTGAAGGATGCTTTGTTGTGAAATAGGAAGCCGATTCTAGATTTAATTTTGGATTGGAGATGCTTGATGTGAGTCTGGAAGGAGAGTTTACAGTCTAACCAGACACCTAGGTATTTGTAGTTGTCCACATATTCTAAGTCAGAACCGTCCAGAGTAGTGATGCTAGACGGGCGGGCAGCGATTGGTTGAAGAGCATGCATTTAGTTTTACTTGCATTTAGGAGCAATTGGAGGCCATGGAAGGAGAGTTGTATGGCATTGAAGCTCGTCTGGAGGTTTGTTAACACAGTGTCCAAAGAAGGGCCAGCAGTATACAGAATGGTGTCGTCTGTGTCGAGGTTGATCAGAGAATCACCAGCAGCAAGAGCGACATCATTGATGTATACAGAGAAAATAGTCGGCCCGAGAATAGAACCCTGTAGCACCCCCATAGAAACTGCCAGAGGTTCGGACAACAGGCCCTCCGATTTGACACACTGAACTCTGTCTGAGAAGTAGTTGGTGAACCAGGCGAGGCAGTCATTTGAGAAACGAAGGCTGTGGAGTCTGCCAATAAGAATATGGTGATCGACCTGGCCAAGGCTTTCGACTGTCAATGAATACGGTTGCACAGTATTGTCTTTTATCGATGGTGGTTATGATATCGTTTAGGAGGTGCAACCATGACCAGCTCGGAAAACAGATTGCATAGCAGAGAAGGTACGGTGGGATTTGAAATGGTCGGTGAACTGTTTGTTAACTTGGCTTTTCGAAGACCTTAGAAAGGCAGGGTAGGATAGATATAGGTCTAACAGTTTGGGTCTAGGGTGTCTCCCCCTTTGAAGAGAGGGATGACCGCAGCAGCTTTCTAAAACTTTAGGGATCTCAGCCGATATCAAAAGAGGTTGAACAGGCTAGTAATAGGGGTACTCGATACCACGGCAAAACAAGGCCAAAAATCACAGAAAGCCACTTGAGGTCAATATCATTTCATTTCAGAAAAAAATGTATGTGGACCCCAAGGAACTTGAAACTCTCGACCTGCTCCACTACAGCCCCGCCGATGATAATGGGGGCCCGCCTTTTCCTGTAGTCCACGATCAGCTCCTTGGTCTTGCTCACACTGAGGGAGAGGTTGTTGTCCTGGCACCACACTGCTAGTTCTCTGACCAAATCCCTATACTCTGTCTCATCATGGCCGGTGATCAGGCCAACCACTGTTATGTCGTCAGCAAACTTAATGATGGTGTTGGAGTTGTGATTGAACAAGGAATACAGGAGGGGACTAAGTACACACCCCTGAGGGGCTCCAGTGTTAAGGATCAGCGTGGCAGATGTGTTGTTGCCTACTTTCACCACCTGGATGCGACCCGTCAGGAAGTCCAGGATCCAGTTGCAGAGGGAGGTGTTTAGTCCTTAGCTTCATGGGCACTATGGTGTTGAACACGGAGCTGTAGTCAATGAACAGAATTCTCACGTAGGTATTCCTTTTGTCCAGGTGAGAAAGGGCGGTGTGGTGTACGTCATCTGTGGATCGGTTGGGGCTGTATGCGAATTGGAGTGGGTCTAGGGTGTCTGGGAGGATGCTGTTGACGTGAGCCATGACCAGCCTTTCAAAGTACTTCGTGGCTACCGACGTGACTGCCACGGGGCGGTAATCATTTAGGCAGGTTACCTTCACTTCCTTGGGCACAGGGACTGTGGTAGTCTGCTTGAATCATGTAGGTATTATAGACTTGGTCAGGGAGCGGTTGAAAATGTCAACGAAGACACTTGACAGTTGGTCCGTCCATGCTTTGAGTACACGCCCTGGTAATCCGCCTGGCCTAGCGGCTTTGTGAATGTTGGCCTGTTTAAAAAGGTTTTGTTCACGTCGGCTACCGAGAGCTTCTTCTCACAGTCATCCAGAACAGCTGGTGCTCCCGTGCATGCTTCAGTGTTGCTTGCCTTGAGCTAAATGCCTTTTATGCTCGTTTCATCTGGTAGGCTTGCATCACTGGGCAGCTCGCGTCTGGGTTTCCCTTTGTAGTCCGTAATAGTTTTCAAGCCCTGCCACATCCGACGAGCGTCAGAGCAGGATTCAATCTTAATCACGTATTGACGCTTTGCTTGTTTGATGGTTCGTCTGAGGGCATAGCAGGATTTCTTATAAGCGTCCGGATTAGTCTCCCACTCCTTGAAAGCGGCAGCTCTAGCCTTTAGCTTGATGCGGAGGTTGCCTTTAATCCATTGCTTCTGGTTGTGATATGTACGTACAGTCACTGTGGGGAAGACGTTGTCGATGCACTTATTGACAAAGCCGATGATTGAGGTGGTGTATTCCTCAATGCCATTGGATGAATCCCGGAACATATTCCAGTCTGTGCTAGCAAAACAGTCCTGTAATATAGCATCCGCGTCATATAACCACTTCCGTATTTAGAGAGTCACTGGTACTTCCCACTAGTTTTTGCTTGTAAGCAGGAATCAGGAGGATAGAATTATGGTCATATTTGCCAAATGGAGGGCAGGGGAGAGCTTTGTATGCATCTATGTATGGAGTAAAGGTGGTCTAGGATTTTTATCCCCCCTGGTTGCACATGTGACATGCTGGTAAAAATTTGGTAGAGCTGGTGTAAGTTTGCCTGCATTAAAGTCCTCGGTCACTAGGAGCGCCGCTTCTGGGTGACCATTTTCTTCCTTGCTTATGGCTTTATAGAGTTGGTTGATAGAGGTCTTAGTGCCAGCTTCGCTTTCTGGTGGTAAATAGACGGCTACGAGTAATACAGATGAGAACTCTCTTGGTAGATAGCGTGGTCGACAGCTTATCATAAGGTACTCTACCTCAGGCGAGCAATACCTCAAGGCTTCTTTAATATTAGACATTGCGCACCAGCTGGTATTGACAAAAAGACACACCCCCACCCTTTGTCTTACCAGTGCATGGAAAATCACACCAGCTCTATATTGCCCATTTCTTTGTTCTACCACGTCACAGTGAAACATAAGATGCCGTTTTTAATGTCCCGCTGGTAGGATAATCTTAATAGTAGGTCATCAATTTGATTTTCTAATGATTGCACATTAGCAAGGAGAATGGAAGGCATTGGGAGTTCACTCGCTCGCCTCCGGCTTCTCAGAAGGATCCCTGATCTGCGTCCCCTTTTCCGGAATCTTTTCTTCTTGCAAAAGGTGTGAATCTGGGCCTGTTCCAGTGAAAGCAGGATATCCTCGTCGGACTGGTTAAAGGAAAAAGTGTATTTCAGTCCGCGGTGAGTAATCACTTTTCTGATGTCCAGAAGTTATTTTCGGTCATAAGAGACTGTAGCAGCAACGTTATGTACACAATAGGTTAAAAAATAAGTTACACAAAACGCCCAAAAAATTATTGCACAATTGATTGGGAGAATGTAAAACGTCAGCCATGTTCTTCCCATCTCCTTCCAACTTCGATTGGCTTGTTGTCAGCTTGTTCGAAGCTCCTATTGGCCAAGGCAGTGTTCCTTCCCATATCCCCTCCTGACACCCTTTCTACCACTGACTTGAATTAGGCTACTTAACAGGACAAGATCTTAACTTCTTGATTCAACACACTAAGTCCCAACCGTGCCTGAATGAAATCCTTTAGGCCCAGTTTCTCAACTTCAAATCCAATCATTTGGATTAGGATTTTAAAAAATGTTTTTATTAGTCCCTGGCCTGAACATTCTGGGAATATGCTACAGAGTCTGACTAGCTTGTTGCTGGAATTATGTAAATGTTGTTGACAGTCCATTGAAATTCCCAGGACTCCTGGCCTCGGTTGATCACAGGCCAAAGAGGCCCGTTAAGTGCATCTCTGTTGACGGGGTTCCAGATAATACAGGTTGTATGGCCATGGGATTAACACGCTAGCTTTATTTGGTACTTACAGATTGGTTTGGTAAGAGTCCGTAAGGGCCCACAATCACCAGAGGCTGACGTGATAGGGATTTGAGCAACTGTGACAACGATTTTTTTCCTGAGTCATGATTCTGTGTTTGCCACTGAGAAAAGCCTGGAATGCAAAGCCATGGAATGAGACCAAATCCACATCACATACCAACACTACTGCCCACCAGGACAGTCGATTAGACAGAGGAAATGTATTGGCCAATACAGAAGAAAAAACATAGTTTTGCCCAAATTTAGAAAATCTGACACAAATATGTAAAAAAATAAAATAATTGCTGTTCGCCCTTTTCTGTGAATATCTTGTAGGTCTAATGTGCGAACTGTTTTGCAAACATATGTAATGTTTTCTTACAATAAAATAGCTGTAGTTATATTAATCATTGTGCAAATGGAACCTCTTCCATCCAGAAAGTCCTTGAAAAGCACTAGTTTAAAAGGATTCATGCTATCATGAACTTTTACTGTAGCTTTAAGAGAACAAGCACAAGATTAGAAGTAAAAGGAGTGAAAACCCCAGCGACTAGTATTTTGAAGAAAACAGCATATAACCCAATCAAACGTTAAGTAGGCCTATAATTTTATATAAAAACAGTCAAGTAGCCTATGCTGTATGTTAATTATAAAGATTGGCAATAAAGTTTCTTGCCTGGGGAGCTTGCCAATGCAACATTCACATTTAAGTCAAGAGTTTAGTCATGAACATAGTTGAATCATGAACATAACGTACACTGACAAACTCAGTGTGGAGCAACTAGATAGGTCTGCAGCCAAAACATTGTTACAATAAGGTGTATTGCTATTCCAAAAATAGTTTGGAATGAAACCAATGTATTGATGCAGATAAGTAGTAACAACGGAGTGAATTCGATATTTTTCTGTATAAAAAGGTGATTTTTGGGTGAGAATTTCATAAAACGTGCTAACATAGCTAGCTACAAATGTATATAAAAATCACATTTAAATTAAAAAAATTGGTAGACAATGGTGGTGTGAATTTGTAAACTACACATTTAGTCATCTTAAACAGGTTTGACCTAATGGTAGCAGCTGGTGACAGTGGCTAGCTAAGTAAACCAAGGTAAGTTGCTAGCTAGCATTAAACTTATCTTATAAAAAACAATCAATCATAATCACTAGTTAACTACACATGGTTGATGATATTACTAGTTTATCTAGCGTGTCCTGTGTTGCATATAATCAATGCAACGCAGGGGGATGATTTAACAAAAGCGCATTTGCGAAAAAAGCACAATCGTAGCACGACTGTACCTAACCATAAACACCAATGCCTTTCTTAAAATCAATAGACAGAAGTATATCTTTTTTAAACCTGCATATTTAGCTTAAGGAAATCCAGGTTAGCAGGCAATATTAACCAGGTGAAATTGTGTCACTTCTCTTGCGTTCATTGCACGCAGAGTCAGGGTATATGCAACAGTTTGGGCAGCCTGGCTCATTGCGAACTAATTTGCCAGAATTTTACGTAATTATGACATAACATTGAAGGTTGTACATTGTAAAAGGAATATTTAGACTTAGGGATGCCACCCGTTAGATAAAATACGGAACGGTTCCGTATTTCACTGAAATAAACGTTTTGTTTTCGAAATGATAGTTTCCGGATACGACCATATTAATGACCAAAGGCTCATATTTCTGTTTGTTATTATGTTATAATTAAGTCTATGATTTGATAGAGCAATCTGACTGAGCGATGGTAGGCAGCAGCAAGCTCGTAAGCATTCATTCAAAGAGCACTTTTGTGAGTTTTTCCAGCAGCTCTTCGCAAGCACAGCACTGTTTATGACTTCAAGCCTATCAACTCTCGAGATTAGGCAGCTTGTTCTGTCACAAACTGACATTAGGCGAACTATTATAATTTTAGCAACGTTTTCTGCATATTGCACCCTTAAGGTCCAAGGACCTTATATCTTATTTTCAGAGGTAGTGCTAATTTACTATCTAGCATGCTCTGAACTCCTGTGTGTAAGAAGGCAGGCAAAAAGGTGTTGTCACTGAAAAGTACAGTATGTGTGTATTTTTAATTTGTTAAATTATTTTGATGTGATAAATTAAAGGGCTTTCTTTATGTTTCTAGAATCATATCGCAATTGATGATCGACTTCACGTTTAGATAGGAGTATTTTGCTGTTTTGGCGGTCTTCCGTAAACACGCGCTGTAATATGGGGATATGGCCGTGTGGGAACACTAACCCTATAATGGCGTGTATTCATTTAACGTTATGTTTTTTGAAAATTGTTTCTAGCTGATATGAAAGTTAAGGTCCTTATCATGCTACCACAACTGATGCGTGTTAATGTTCAGACCAAGCATCGGTGCTCTTAACAAAACTCCCCCGTACAGAAGACGCTTTCGTCCAATGACTTAGCTACTGTAATGTGTAATGGAACAGAGAGAGTCATGATCAAGGGTTACGATAGTTACCGTAGCTAGCTAAAAATATATATATATTTCCTAACATCTCCAAAACGCCAAAATACTGACTGCAGTGCCAAACCGTGGCTTAAGAACATATGGTAAATTAGCTAAAGTTAAGTAAAGATGTCACGCGAAATTGACATCAAAATAGTCATCGATTTCACCAAACAGTGCGATTAGTGTCACATTTCTGTACGGATTTGAGTAGAAAAAAAGTGGACTTGGCTGGGGAAAAGGATACTTTTTTGTTGTTGGGGAAATTACATTTGGTTAGTCAGCTAACGTTAGCTGCATTGCCAAATGTAGCTAGCTACAGTACATCGACTACACATCCATTTCTCTCAAACTTTGATTTGTAATCCACAAATTGCTAACTCACTTCATGGCATATGCATTATTGGGTTGACAGTAAATTACGTTAACTAGCAAGGTAATTTGAATAACGTTTGCTCAACCCGACTGTGCGTGGCAGTTAGTTCACCAGTTTTGATAGCATCGGTAGTTGTATAAGGTAAGCTATAAAACATGTATTCAACTTTACCTTAGAGGTTTGGTACTTTTCTATCGCTCTGAAAGCTGTCTCTGTCAATTTTACGTGCAATACAGTGACGTGGTCTGTATTCCGTCGGCCACAATTCAGTCCATACCTCCCATCCACGGAGAGCGCCGCCATCTTTACCAACCCTCTACCATCGTCTGGGTTTTATGTCCGAGCATATAGATACTCTACCTAGCACAAATTCAAGGGAGGGACTCCCCCAAGGGCTTGTTCTATTTTTTTTATTGGGCTTACTTTTTCTTTCCTCTCTAATAACCATATGTAATTTCAGCCCTCCTCAGACTTCACTCCCTCAGTGTATGAATGCTAGAGTTTGTCGCTGTAGAACTCATTATTTTGAGAAGTGAAAGGAATGGATCGAATCAGCTGTGGTCTGTCCACTACTACGTCATAGAAAAATACGGTATCATAATGTCCACTTGGAATTAGTGGAAATGTATGCTGCTGACTGACACCTACAAAGTTTTTATCGTTGACATTTATTTACTACTGACAGGTATTACTTTAAATTCAAAGATTTTTTCCCATTGCTTTTCACTGACAGGATCCAGATTCTCTCACAATAATTTATAGTGAAAACAATATATATTCATTTTAGGGTTTCATAAAGATGAGACCCCCATAGTAAAGTATAATAATCCTTCTCAGCATGTTTCTCTGGCTGACAGTGGCATTGCCAAACCAACAAACAATACAAAAAGTTAAAATACTCTCAATAAAGGATTTGTAAAACAGAGTCAGTATAGTACAGTCTATATTAAAATAACCCAACTTTTTTTAGAAAGTACAGTCTCTGTTGGCTCTTTTTGTAGATCAAGTCTGTACATTTACTCCACTGAAGTTTATTGTCCAAAAGGACACTCAGATATTTATATTCCTCTACAATTTCCATATTCTGACCTCTGATAGATGTTGCAGAGGTAGGTGTTGTACGCTTCCTGAAGTCTATGCACATCTCTTTGGTCTTGTTGGTATTGAGGACCAAGTGTGATTCCTCACATCACTCTACAAATTCACCTAGGACCGGGCCATGATGTTCCTCATCATCATGCAACAGGCTGATCAAGGCAGTGCCATCAGCAAACTTAACGAGGTGTCTGTCAGTATGGGAACTAGTACAACTATTAGTGTACAAGATGTACAGAAGTGGGGACAAAACACATCCCTGGGGAGAGCCTGTGTTGGTATTGCATATATCCGACACATGGGGACCTATTTTGACTCGCTGTGAGCGTTGGCTCAGGAAGTCCAACAGCCACAAAACCAGCCCCCCATCTAAGGAGAAGTCCCGAATGAGTCTCTGTGCCAGAATGTAAGGCTGGATTGTGTTGAAGGCAGAAGAAAAGTCAACAAACAGAACCCTGACATGGGGTACTTGGAGTCAAACAGACAGGCCTGGATGAGATCTTTAAGGTCAGGGCCCTCTGTAAGGCTCACAAAATCATTTTAGACCCAAGTCACCCCCTGTACCTGGACTTTGAATTACTCCCCTCTGGGCGCAGGTATAGGGCACCCCTCAGCAGGAAAAATAGAACGAGACAATAATTTGTGCCAGGTGTGATATCCCTCCTAAATAGCTCAGGGAATGTTCCCATTGACTCCGTAAGACCAGCAGGCTAGTCTTTTCTTCTTTTTTATTTAATGTTTTACTTCTTATTTCTTACTATTATTATTTTTATTGGTGCGTAACTGTTATGAAAGTTGTATTATCAATTTGGTTTTGTATTTAAATGCCACTTTAAATGTGTACATGACACTGCAACAAAATGTCCCCATGGGGACAATAAAGTCAGTAAGTAAGTAAGTAAGTATATTAGAGGCATAATGGCCAAACCAGTAACCATGGAAGAGCAGTCTCAACCTTTTTTGGTTAAATATTTTGCTTATACCAGAGTACCCCCAAAGTACCCCCTTGTGCATTTACCAGTAGGCCTATGTTGTTATGAAGCTCAATGGGGTGTGCTTAGTCCCATCCTGTACTGCTTGTTCACCCACGACTGCGTGGCCAGCAGGTATTGCCCTGGAGGCAGAACTGAGTAATTTCCCCTTAGATAGGCCAGCTGCAAAGTCAAATTTTAGTTTTTTGGTCCTAATTTAAGGTTAGACATTAGGGTTAGCAGTGTGGTTAAGGTCAGGTTTAGGTTTAAAATCAGATTTTATGACTTTGTGGCTGTGCTGGCTAGTGACCACTCTGCAGAGCTGCCTCCAGACGAAATACGCTAACCTGCGGGTGGCCATGCAAGACAGAAATGGTGCTTTCAAGACAACTGGGTACTCTGGGAATAAACAAGGTAAAATCATGATGTCAGTGACATTCAGGTCGGAGCTCTAGAAAGATGCCAGAGTTTCCGACTTGGAATTCCGAGTTGGATGACAGTTCAAAATTATTTTTCCAATTCGGAGCTTGTTTTTTTTTCCAGAGTTCCCAGTTGTCTTGAATGCACTGAAGTTGTAAGTCAGAGATTTCCCAGATCCAAGTTCCCAGTTGCCGGTGATCAGGCATACCATCATCGTGTCATCCGCAAACTTGATGATTGTATTGTTTCCGCGTACAAAACAACAGGGAACTCGGACTTCTGACTTCAGTGCATTCAAGACAACTGTTAACTCTGAAAAAAAAGAGATCCAAACTGGGATTCATTTTTTGAACGTTCATCAAACTCGGAATTCCAAGACGGAAACTCAGGCATCTTTCTAGAGATCAGAATGTTTGACCCGAAGATCACTGATGTCATGATTTGACCTCAGATTTTTTGGAGTTCCCAGTTGTCTTGAAAGCAAAAAGTGACCTGGCAGTGTGGAAGAGGCTAAATGGACACGCCTGGTTGCCTAAGTTGATGACATATGTCACGCAGCAAGAGTCGAGTAGAGACGGAACGGATTTGGTTCACTCAGTCATTCTGATGAGCCAGCTAGCTAGTTGGTGCTTGTGGCTTCAGCAAGAATTTGAAACTTGTCTGCCAAAGGTGGGACTTGGGAGAGTGTTCAGAATCATTCAATTGTTATCGGTGTAATTGTACAAAAAAATGATTTGTACATTTTCTGTGAAAATAACTTGCCTACAATAAATGTGCTTTAGCTGTAACACTGGCTTGATTTTGGAGACACTATCTAGGTACTTCCCTCTCCTTACTGCAGGAGCAGAGGAGCGTTGATTTTGCGGGGACAGTCGAGTGTAAAAAGGCTACAGAGACAAGCGGGAACCACAGGAACTTCTGTTATGAGTGTGGGGACTAACTGCTGCACGAGACACTCTTCTGTTTCAGCTGTCAGGAATGGAAGAGGAAGAAGGCATTGAAGAAAATGAGGACGGTTGAGGTTGAATTGAATGAAAATTGGGATAAAAAGGGAGATAGGGGGGCGAAGACTGGTGGCAAGTACAAACAGAGTGAGCAGTACGCCAGGTCGAGTGCTAGAGGTGAAATGGAAGTTAGTTAGGGCAAGCTAAGTGAAGGGGAAGGTGTGGTAAATTGTATCAGCATATCGATTGCGCAACCAGGGCTGGTAAAACCTTGGATCATTGCTATTCTAACTTCCGTGACGCATATAATGCCCTCCCCCGCCCTCCTTTCTGAAAAGCTGACCACGAATCCATTTAGTTGCTCCCTGCCTACAGACAGAAACTAAAACAAGAAGCTCCCGAGCTCAGGTCTGTTCAACGCTGGTCCGACCAATCTGATTCCACGCTTCAAGACTGCTTGAATCACGTGGACTGGGATATGTTCCGCATTGCTTCCAACAACAACATTGACGAATACGCTGATTCGGTGAGCGAGTTCATTAGAAAGTGCATTGAAGATGCCGTTCCCATAGCAACGATTAAAACATTCCCAAACAAGAAACCGTGGATTGATGGCAGCATTCGCGTGAAACTGAAAGCGCGGACCACTGCTTTTAACCAGGGCAAGGTGACCGGAAACATGACCGAATACAAACAGCGTAGCTATTCCCTCCGCAAGGCAATCAAACAAGCTAAGCGTCAGTATAGAGACCAAGTAGAGTCACAATTCATCGGCTCAGACACAAGAGGTATGTGGCAGGGAATACAGTCAATCACGGATTACAAAAAGAAAACCAGCCCCGTCACGGACCAGGATGTCTTGCTCCCAGACAGACTAAATAACTTTTTTGCCCGCTTTGAGGACAATACAGTGCCACTGACACGACCTGCAACCAAAACCTGCGGACTCTCCTTCACTGCAGCCAACGTGAGTAAAACATTTAAACGTGTTAAACCTCGCAAGGCTGCAGGCCCAAACGGCATCTCCAGCCGCGTCCTCAGAGCATGCGCAGACCAGCTGGCTGGTGTGTTTACGGACATATTCAATCAATCCTTATCCCAGTCTGCTGTTCCCACATGCTTCAAGAGGGCCACCATTGTCCCTGTTCCCAAGAAAGCTAAGGTAACTGAGCTAAACGACTACCACCCCGCCCCGTAGCACTCACTTCCGTCATCATGAAGTGCTTTGAGAGACTAGTCAAGGACCATATCACCTCCACCCTACCTGACACCCTAGACATACTCCAATTTGCTTACCGTCCAAATAGGTCCACAGACGACGCAATCTCAACCGCACTGCACACTGCCCGAACCCATCTGGACAAGAGGAATACCTATGTGAGAATGCTGTTCATCGACTACAGCTCAGCATTTAACACCATAGTACCCTCCAAACTCGTCATCAAGCTCGAGACCCTGGGTCTCGACCCCGCCCTGTGCAACTGGGTACTGGACTTCCTGACGGGCCGACCCCAGATGGTGAGGGTAGGTAACAACATCTCCACCCCGCTGATCCTCAACACTGGGGCGCCACAACGGTGCGTTCTGAGCCCTCTCCTGTACTCCCTGTTCACCCACGACTGCATGGCCATGCACACCTCCAACTCAATCATCAAGTTTGCGGATGACACTACAGTGGTAGGCTTGATTACCAACAATGACAAGACGGCCTACAGGGAGGAGGTGAGGGCCCTCGGAGTGTGGTGTCAGGAAAATAACCTCACACTCAACGTCAACAAAACAAAGGAGATGATTGTGGACTTCAGGAAACAGCAGAGGGAGCACCCCCCTATCCACATCGATGGGACAGTAGTGGAGAGGGTAGTAAGTTTTAAGTTCTTCGGCGTACACATCACGGACAAACTGAATTGGTCCACCCACACAGACAACGTCATGAAGAAGGCACAGCAGCCCCTCTTCAACCTCAGGAGGCTGAAGAAATTTGGCTTGTCACCAAAAGCACTCACAAACTACAGATGCACAATCGAGAGCATCCTGTCGGGCTGTATCACCGCCTGGTACGGCAACTGCTCCGCCCACAACCGTAAGGCTCTCCAGAGGGTAGTGAGGTCTGCACAACGCATCACCGGGGGCAAACTACCTGCCCTCCAGGACACCTACACCACCCAATGTCACAGGAAGGCCATAAAGATCATCAAGGACAACAACCACCCGAGCCACTGCCTGTTCACCCCGCTATCATCCAGAAGGCGAGGTCAGTACAGGTGCATCAAAGCTGGGACCGAGAGACTGAAAAACAGCTTCTATCTCAAGGCCATCAGACTGTTAAACAGCCACCACTAACATTGAGTGGCTGCTGCCAACACACTGACTCAACTCCAGCCACTTTAATAATGGGAAATGTACAGTGCATTGCGAAAGTATTCGGCCCCCTTGAACTTTGCGACCTTTTGCTACATTTCAGAATTCAAACATAAAGATATAAAGCTGTATTTTTTTTGTGAAGAATCAACAACAAGTGGGACACAATCATGAAGTGGAACGACATTTATTGGATATTTCAAACTTTTTTAACAAATCAAAAACTAAAAAATTGGGCGTGCAAAATTATTCAGCCCCTTTACTTTCAGTGCAGCAAACTCTCTCCAGAAGTTCAGTGAGGATCTCTGAATGATCCAATGTTGACCTAAATGACTAATGATGATAAATACAATCCACCTGTGTGTAATCAAGTCTCCGTATAAATGCACCTGCACTGTGATAGTCTCAGAGGTCCGTTAAAAGCGCAGAGAGCATCATGAAGAACAAGGAACACACCAGGCAGGTCCGAGATACTGTTGTGAAGAAGTTTAAAGCCGGATTTGGATACAAAAAGATTTCCCAAGCTTTAAACATCCCAAGGAGCACTGTGCAAGCGATGATATTGAAATGGAAGGAGTATCAGGTCACTGCAAATCTACCAAGACCTGGCCGTCCCTCTAAACTTTCAGCTCATACAAGGAGAAGACTGATCAGAGATGCAGCCAAGAGGCCCATGATCACTCTGGATGAACTGCAGAGATCTACAGCTGAGGTGGGAGACTCTGTCCATAGGACAACAATCAGTCGTATATTGCACAAATCTGGCCTTTATGGAAGTGGCAAGAAGAAAGCCATTTCTTAAAGATATCCATAAAAAGTGTTGTTTAAAGTTTGCCACAAGCCACCTGGGAGACACACCAAACATGTGGAAGAAGGTGCTCTGGTCAGATGAAACCAAAATTGAACTTTTTGGCAACAATGCAAAACGTTATGTTTGGTGTAAAAGCAACACAGCTCATCACCCTGAACACACCATCCCCACTGTGAAACATGGTGGTGGCAGCATCATGGTTTGGGCCTGCTTTTCTTCAGCAGGGACAGGGAAGATGGTTAAAATTGATGGGAAGATTGATGGAGCCAAATACAGGACCATTCTGGAAGAAAACCTGATGGAGTCTGCAAAAGACCTGAGACTGGGACGGAGATTTGTCTTCCAACAAGACAATGATCCAAAACATAAAGCAAAATCTACAATGGAATGGTTCAAAAATAAACATATCCAGGTGTTAGAATGGCCAAGTCAAAGTCCAGACCTGAATCCAATCGAGAATCTGTGGAAAGAACTGAAAACTGCTGTTCACAAATGCTCTCCATCCAACCTCACTGAGCTCGAGCTGTTTTGCAAGGAGGAATGGGAAAAAATGTCAGTCTCTCGATGTGCAAAACTGATAGAGACATACCCCAAGCGACTTACAGCTGTAATCGCAGCAAAAGGTGGCGCTACAAAGTATTAACTTAAGGGGGCTGAATCATTTTGCACACCCAATTTTTCAGTTTTTGATTTGTTAAAAAAGTTTGAAATATCCAATAAATGTTGTTCCACTTCATGATTGTGTCCCACTTGTTGTTGATTCTTCACAAAAAAATACAGTTTTATATCTTTATGTTTGAAGCCTGAAATGTGGCAAAAGGTCGCAAAGTTCAAGGGGGCCGAATACTTTCACAATGCACTGTATGTAAAATATATCACTAGCCACTTTAAACAATGCTACTTAATATAATGTTTACATACCCTACATTACTCATCTCATATGTATATGTATATGTATATACTGTACTCTATATCATCTACTGCATCTTTATTTAATACATGTATTACTAGCCACTTTAAACTATGCCACTTTGTTTACATGCCCTACATTACTCATCTCATATGTATATACTGTACTCGAAACTATCTACTGCATCTTGCCTATGCCGTTCTGTATCATCACTCATTCATATATCTTTATGTACATATTCTTTATCCCTTTGCACTTGTGTGTATAAGGTAGTAGTTTTGGAATTGTTAGGTTAGATTACTCGTTGGTTATTACTGCATTGTCGGAACTAGAAGCACAAGCATTTCGCTACACTCGAATTAACATCTGCTAACCATGTGTATGTGACAAATACATTTGATTTGATTTTGATTTGATTTGTGCAGAAGAGCATGAGACAAAGGAATGTGTAGTATTGGGAAATAAGTGGTATGTGTTAATTGTAGGGGTGGACATGATACTGGAGATCAGAAGTGTCCGGTGCGAGAGAGGCAGGTTGAAATTACCAGGGTTAGAGTAGTGGAGAGGGTGTTGTATCCTGAGGCAGTGAAAAAAGTAGAGGAAGATGGATCAAGGGTTTGGAATCCTGAGAGTATATCCGTGAGTAGTAGATCTGTGCCACCACACAGGGATAGATCAATGAGTGATATATGCTTCAGTAAGGTTGGATTTTTAGCGTTCATAGCTATGGTTATCAACTGTACAGCAGAGATGGAATGTAATTCACAGAAAATAGATGTTGTGGTGGCAGCGGAAAGAAGTATTTGAGGGTATGAGATTTGACTTCAGAAGAGTTACAGGTGGTGGTGTCCGTTGGCCTGGGGTAGGGACAGATAGGGTTAAATAGTGGAATAGGGTGGTGGGTTTTAATTATTAATTACTATTATTATTTATTTCCTTTTAAATTCTTCCATTTTGTGGGTCAAAGAATAATGGATTTATATCCCAGTCTACTTGGTGGCGGTAATGGAACATAAATTGGATGCCAACCGCCATTAAACCTCACCAAAGAAGAAGTACTGCAGGAGAAAAGGACACTGTTCCCTGTATTATTGTGTTGCCAGCTTGCAGCGCAAACTCTCCCCATTGAGCAATGGACTGTATCACAGTGACATCCAGATGCTTACTACCAATATTACGAGTTATTTTTCATGTAGGGTGCTATCCTACTTAAAATATAAACAAGTTTGATGGAAGAAATTGGCCACTTTAGCTACCGACTGCACCATGGGAAGCAACTGCTGCCCAGTGGGATGCAACTGATGTCGGGAAAGCACCTCGATACAACACCATTGCACTTGTCATTCACACCGGCTTGTTATGTTAGCTAATTAGCATGTCACGGTGACATCCAGATGGTTACCAATACTACAAGTTACTTCTCCCTCTCCCATCAAAATAAACACGTTTTAACTAGCACCGTGATGCTGTTGTTGCCAGCTAGCCAGCCCTGTATATAAACTAGCTAGCTGGGAAGGGCTCATCAGGACAACTGAACCGAATCCATTCATCTCCAGACTTGGCTCTCAGCTACATGACATACATCATCAATTTGGACACCAAGGTGTCTGTATAGCCTCTCCATGGCAGTGTGGTGCCAGGACAGCAACCTCTCCCTCAACGTCAGTAAGACCAAGGAGCTGATCGGGAACTACAGGAAACGCCCCTATCCACCTCAACAGGGCTGTAGGGGAGCGGGTCGAGAGTGTCAAGTTCCTCGGTGTCCAAACCAAACACTGCAAAAAGTGAAATCTAAACAAGCCTAAATATCTCATATTGTTTTATAATTCTCTTAAAATGTAATTTTTTCTTGTTTTTTCATACCAAGCTAAATTATCTAATGTCATTTTTGCGGTGTTATTTACATATTGCATCCTGATTGGCCATATGCGAATGAAGTGGGAATTTAAAGGTTCATGAAGAAAGTGTCTCTCTCATGTGGCTTGTAATGTGAAGCAATGTCAAGTTAGCAATACATTTGCCTTCATGACGATACACCTTTATTTTACTCACGTATTGACAAGTCTGATTACACGATATGGTTTCAGAAGGGGACTAGAACGAGTGTATTTAATAACAGAGTTTAGCTTATCGGGTTAAAAAGTTTTGGTAAGAAAATTGAAGAGGCTAATCAGCATGGAAGACGTCGCAGGAGAAGCGCAGCAGCCACTGGCAGCAGTGGGTAGAGGAAGAGGCCAGGCTCCTGTTCAAGGTGCAGCCGGAGGTGCACAGATACTCACGCAAACAGGCCCAAGTGCTACATTCAGTTTACAGCCACTAGAGCTGTTTGATTTTTCTAAACCGCAAGAATGGACCAAATGAATTAGGAGTTGCGAGCGCTTTTGTCAGGTGAGTAATCTTCACATCTACCGAGGAGAATCAGGAGAACAACCTCATATACTGCTTGGGCGATGAAGCAGGTGACGTTTTGAGGTCCAAACCTAAACAAACTCGAGCAACAACGGTATGGACAAGTAAGAGACAGATTTCATACATTCTTTATTGTGAAAAAGAATGTGATCTATGAGAGAGCCCGCTTTAACATGTGGAGACAGAGGGGAAATTAAACTGGATTATTTTGTCACAGCCGTATATGCCCTAGAATAGCAACTATGGACTTGTGCATGATTAACTAATTCGAGACAGGCTAGTCGTTGGGTTTGCAGACGTGTCTGTCAGAATGGATGCAGCTAGATAAAGATCTCACGCTAGAGAGAGCCATTGAGATGGCAAGGCAAACTGAAGTAAAAAAGCATCAAAGTTGCCTGCGAGGTGACACAGTAACAACAAAAGAGGCATGCTCAGTGGATAGAGTTATGCAGAAAGTCAGCCAGTGTCAGTGCAAACAGAAATTTCAGCGTGAGAGAGCTAGCCATGGAAATGCTAATGACAAAAAGCAGTCATCATCAAGAGCCATAAACGAGGTTTAAGAAGAGGATGATAGCATTTTCCTAGGAACAATAACAGCAGGAGGTATTGATTGATATTTAAGTGATGGACAGAAATGTTAAATTCAAAATAGAAACAGGTGCCGATGTGACTTATCCCAGACAATGTGCTAAATCACATTTTTGCAGGAACCAGCAAGCCAGCTCTGCAAAAGCCCCCAAAAAACGCTGCTAGGAGCAGAAAGAGCACCGCTGGACGTGATCAGGTGTTCCAAGTGTGGTTCTCGAAGGCAGAAAAGGAGACACTGGAGGACGTGTATGATGTCAGAGATCTACACACAGCTTTACTGGGCAGGCCAGCTATCACAAAGCCTGAGCTAGTTGCTCGACTTGACAGCATTGATTTACAGACACTGAAAGAAAGCATCCAAAGCTGTGCAGTGGTCTTGGCACAGTATAACAACCATATACCATCAAGCTGAAACCACGGATTCCTCTGACATGTATTACTTGATTTTACCGTCCGTAGGAACAGACATCACCTCATCTCTATGGATGGACCTGAGAACAACAACGCTATGCAGGAGAAGATTCAAGTGTCTTCACCACTCTAACACACAGATTTTCCAGATCCAGAACTGTCCTCAGCTTTTCTCCCCAGAACAAAGAAACAGGATGCCACTTATAACCCCCCACCTTAGCCTGGGGTTGACCAATCAGAATTCCTTGCAGTACAACTGGGCCAATGGCCAAATAACAAGTATCCTGCTCCAGACTCAATGTACAGAACACAGTACACGTAGCACATGTAGCTCTGAGTTCAGGACTGACATTCCACAGATTCTAAACAGCTGTTGAACTGAAAACCAACTCCTATTTACATTGACATTTCCCTACTGACCATGAGTACTCTATTTAGTTTTTAGTACTCTCGTCCTCTCATCCTCTGCATTGTGTATTTATCTTAAAAATATTATTTTACCACCAACACACAAGGTAATCATGGATGTACCTGCTACACTCAGAGCAAGGTCTGGGCAAGCATTAGTTAAACCTCAAAGACTGGACTTATAAGTCAGCAAACAAGAACAAAAGACTGAGCTTTAAGTAAAAATATTTAAAAAACAGCTGACAAGTTGTTACAGTTCTAACTTACCTGTAGGGTAGATTTTGGGTTCAAGTTTACAAAAATTATTTTATGTTCATGACTATGTAACATTTTTCCAGAAGAACTAGTCAGGAAGAGAGACAGAAGCGCAATGCAGGTGCTTCTACATCCAGGACCTCTATATAAGGCGGTGTGAAAGGAAGGTCCGGAAAATTGTTAGACTCCAGCCACCCAAGTCATAGACTGTTCTCTCTGTTTCCGCATGGCAAGCGGTACTGGAGCATCGAGTCTGATACCAACAGGCTTCAGAACAGCTTCCATCCCCAAGCCATGACTGCTAAATAGCTAACAAAATGGCTATACGGACTGTCTGCATTGACCCTTTTATTTGTATTTTTGCAGACTATGCACACTCACAGGACTCTACACACTCACTCACACACACAAACTCATACTGACACTCAAACACACATTTTATTTTTATTTTTTATTTTACCTTTATTTTACTAGGCAAGTCAGTTAAGAACAAATTCTTATTTTCAATGACGGCCTAGGAACAGTGGGTTAACTGCCTGTTCAGGGGCAGAACGACAGATTTGTACCTTGTCAGCTCGGGGGTTTGAACTTGCAACCTTCCGGTTACTAGTCCAACGCTCTAACCACTAGGCTACCCTGCCGCCCCACATACACACTTGATTTGCCCACACACACACGCACACACATTCATACTGACTCTACACACACGCACACACACTCACTCACATACGATCATCATATATGCTGTTGTTACTCTGTTTATCATACATCCTGATGCCTAGTCACCTTATGCCGATACACACCTACTTACCCTTACCACTCCAGTATCCCTGCACATTGTAAATATGGTATTGGCACTGATCATGGAACTGATGCTGTATATAGCTTACTTACTTTATCATGTTCTTTCTGATGTGTTTTTGTTCTACTTTAATTTGTTTTATAGTACTACTGATATTGAGTACTGCATTGTTGGGAAAGAGCAAGAAAGGCATTTCACTGTACTTGTGCATGTGACAATAAAACATGAAACTTGAAACTTATTCGCAAGTAAGTACCTTCTGTGGATAGGCCAAGTACCTCCAGGGGTACATCTAGGCTAGCCCAGGTTGACAACCACTGGTGTATAATGCATTTTTTTTAATCAGGCTTGGGAAGTGGACTCAAAAGGTCATTAAAGCACATCACCTTGTCTGTACACACCTGTACTATCTCTACCTGCTGTCAGTCCCTACAGAAGGGAGTGTATTTTGATGTGGTGTAGCCTCAGGCAGGGTGTGGGAAAGCCTGTTTGAATCCAGCAGATTACTGGATTCTCTGTAGCCTGTCCACCACACTCATCCAGACACACACACACACACGTGCATTTAAGGCTTCTTACTTACTCAAAAAAACATGAACATACACAAACACAGCGAATTACTTACACTCAAACAAAAAGACAGACAAGAACACACACACACACACACAGACATACACACACACATACACACACACACACACACACACCTACCTGAAACAGTCATCCGGACTCGATAACCCAACCAACCAACATACCCAGATGACATATGGTCCTCATTGTCTTACAGGAATTATTGCACAATTACAGTGATAATTAAATATGTTCTACACTCTTGCGGCTTTGAGTCAGTGACTCTTATCACAGAGGGAAATTCAGATAATCTCATATGACTACATTGATTACAGTCACGTCCTCGCAAATTATTACATTTCCTCTGTAGCGTGCCCGTTCTTTGATGACGCAAGTGCTCATTGTCCCAGGTTGTCAGTACTGTGTGGGGACAGAAGAGGTCCTGAAGACTGCTCCTATCCCAGCCAGGCACCCATGCCTGGCACATAATGTGCAATGGATGGGATTGGACTAATTCACTTAACAGCCATTGTTTTTACGACAGCCTAACCCATCCTACAGCATCTACTGTACACTGTGTCATGGAAGAAAGCAACAAGGCTTTGGGCATAATTCATTGACATTTGCATAATGATAGACAAAGAAAGACATCCGTTTGAGTACTCCTCTCTTTGTTTAGGTTGATTTTAAAGTGAAAGTGATCATGACATTGACCTAAATATGGCGAACTAATAATAAAACACATAGCCTAACCCTAAATTGTCTTTGTCACTTTTTTATCCAAAATGGCTTCTTTGGAATCATTAGGCTAATTTCACAATGTGTTGTGAATACCGGCAGGCAAAATTCAGCACATGGATTCTTGACAGCTGGGAAATGTGCATCACAGAGAGACCGGTTGTGGCTGAATGGCCTATATCCATATGTACATAGTAGAACTCTTTTCTTACGATTGTCATTCATTTTGTAATACACACTCTCCTTCTCCACCTGTCTGGCACTCATACTCTCCTCCCAACTGATTCTAGTTTGAGGGACAAGAAAAGTCAATCATTAATCACTGTGCTATTTGGACAGGTTCCCTCATCGGTGATAATCAACAACAGCACATGCTCACTGGACTGCCGCTGAAGCCGCTAATCAGTACACAAAGAGATAAAGATGTTCTTTCTCCATTGCCAATACCCAGAGGTGCTGTTAATGAATGGGTTATGCCCCAGAACTGAGGTCAATTCTAGGATATTGATGTTTCATCACAAGCCTGAATTTGGCTTGGAAATAGCATTTGTAAGACATCCAGAATGTGGATATATTAATTTGTGTTTCCCCCCACCTTCACAGGGTTTTACTAAAACCACTTCCCACATGAAAAAAATACTATAGTACAGTCGTGGCTGTACTACAGTTTTGAGAATGACACAAATATTAATTTTCACAAGGTCTGCTGCCTCAGTTTGTATGGTGGCAATTTGCATATACTCCAGAATGTTATGAAGAGTGATCAGATGAATCGCAATTAATTGGAAAATCCCTCTTTGCCATGCAAATGAACTGAATCCCCCAAAAACATTTCCACTGCATTTTAGCCCTGCCACAAAAGGACCAGTTATCAGTTATTCTCTTGTTAACACAGGTGTGAGTGTTGATGAGGACAAGGCTGGAGATCACTCTGTCATGCTGATTGAGTTCGAATAACAGACTGGAAGCTTCAAAAGGAGGGTGGTGCTTGGAATCATTGTTCTTCCTCTGTCAAACATGGTTACCTGCAAAGAAACACATGCCATCATCATTGCTTTGCACAAAAAGGGCTTCACAGGCAAGGATATTGCTGCCAGTAAGATTGCACATAAATCAACCATTTATCGGATCATCAAGAACGTCAAGGAGAGCGGTTCAACTGTTGTGAAGAAGGCTTCAGGGCACCCAAGTAAGTCCAGCAAGCGCCAGGACCGTCTCCTAAAGTTGATTCAGCTGCGGAATCGGGCCACCACCAGTACAGAGCTTGCTCAGGAATGGCAGCAGGCATGTGTGAGTGCATCTGCACGCCCAGTGAGGCGAAGACTTTTGGAGGATGGCCTGGTGTCAAGAAGGGCAGCAAAGAAGCCACTTCTCTCCAGGAAAAACATCAGGGATAGACTGATATTCTGCAAAAGGTACAGGGATTGGACTACTGAGGACTGGGGAAAGTAATTTTCTCTGATGAATCCCCTTTCCGATTGTTTGGGGCTTCCGGAAAAAAGCTTGTCCGGAGAAGACAAGGTGAGCACTACCTTGTAAACTCTTTGAACCCAGTAAACTCTTTGAATACATAGTGGACCATCACGATGACTGATGAAGACACCAATCACAGCGCAGATGGATACATGATGCACCTGACAAGCTTAGAGTTCTGCTTCCTGCTATGTGCGTTCTACTCCATATTTGCATACTCCGACATGCTGTTTGGAATATTGCAGAACAGGGAGTTTGACATGCAGACTTCTGCAACACCACAGAGAGGGAAAAAGGGAAATTCAATTCCATCTACGAGGACACTGTGAGTGAGACCAGAGTTCCAAGGGGGTGCAGGACACATATGCAAGGAGACGTTCGCGGGCAGTACCAACAGCTACACAGTGCGATCATCAACAACATTGTCACTCAGCTAAGAAACAAGTTCAATGTGTCACGTTAGTTGGAATGAATATCGGACAAAGTGTTATGGGATTTTTTATGAATAATGACTAAATGATGTATACATTTAACAAAGAACTATAACTTAACAGAATACTACCCTGTCACTGTATGATTATATCATACAGAATCATAACACTAAATCTGATGTGTGTAGTTTTAGTCAAGAATTAGAACAAGGACTTTCTGTTCCTTGTTAGAAACGAATGGAGCTGTCGTCAGACCGGCTGGAATACTGTGTTCCTTACTGGACATTATGTCCCCACCCAGGGAGTGGAGAGACCTTGGGCTTGTAGTAGATTGTTTAACAGGTGGCAGACAATGTGAGAAGACTTGTGAACTATATTGCCAATGTATCTGAGAGGAGGAGGGACATTTATGACGAAATGTGAGGTATATAGACCAATGTACAGGAAATGATAAGGGGAACGTTCCCATGAATAAACATTTGACTATTGTAGCTGGGCCTCCGTCTGATTCATTTCAACCAGTTTCCTATAAATTCTGGGTTTCAGGCTGAGAGTAATATAATTAAATTGGGTTATGAACATTGAGAACAAAATTCTCATGACACCAAGGCTGTTGAGTTCCACATAATTTTAATGAATAAAGTGAAACTTAGCAAAGACAAAAAACAAATAAACAATAAATTAACAACGAACCTTGACTACAGAGATGCTACGTGCAATAACTCAAAACAATATCCCATAACACACAAGTGGAAAAAATGCTACTTGAGTATGATCCCCAATTAGAGACAACGAAAGCCAGCTGCCTCTAATTGGGAATCATACCAAAACACCAACATAGAAAAAACAAACTAGAACCCCACATAGAAAATATAAACTAGACTAAACCCCTCGCCACGCCCTGACCTACTCTACCATAGAAAAGAAAGGCTTTCTATGGTCAGGACGTGACAGTGCCCCCCACCCCACCCCCCAAAGGTGCGGACCCCGACCGCAAAACCTGAAATAAAAAGGGAGGGTTAGGGGGGGGTGTCTAGTGTCGGTGGCGGCTCTGGTGCGGGGCGAAGTACCCGCTCATCCCACGGATCCGCCAACATCGGGGGCGGCTCTGGTGCGGGACTGGACGCCGTGTCTAGACTGGGCATCGGCGCAGAGAAAGACTCCTGCCATGGAGCTGGACTGGACGCCGTGTCTGGACTGGGCATCGGCGCAGGGGGAGGCTCCTTCCATGGAGCGGGACTGGACGCTGTGCTTGGACTGGGCACCAACGCAGAAGAAGACTCTGGCCTTGGAGCTGAACTGGACGCTGTGCTCAGACTGGGCATCGGCGCAGGGGAAGGCTCCGGCCATGGAGCTGGAGGTTCCGAACCGTTGACCGTCGCAGTAGGTTCCCGGACCGTTAACCGTCTCAGAAGGTTCCGGACCGTGGACCGTCTCAGGAGGTTCCGGACCGTGGACCGTCTCAGGAGGTTCCGGACCGTGGACCGTCATTGGAGATTCCGGACTGTGGACCGAAGTGTGGACCGAAGCTCTGGACTGGGAACCGTTGCCGGAAGCTCTGGACTGGGGATCGTCGCAGGAAGCCTGGTGCGGGGGGCCGGCACTGCTGGTACCGGACTGGTGACACGCACCTCAGGGAGAGTACGAGGAACAGGCACAGGACGTACCGGACTGGGAAGGCGCACTGGAGGCCTAGTGCGTGGAGCCGGGACAGGTGGCGCCAGACTGGTGACACGCACTTCAGGGGGAGTGCTGGGAGAAGGCACAGGATGTACCTGACTGGGAACACGCACTTCAGGGAGAGTATGAGGAGCAGGCACTGGACGTACCAGACTGGGAAGGCGCACTTGAGGGAGAGTGTGAGGAGCAGGCACAGGATGTACCGGACTGGGGACACACACTTGAGGGAAAGTACGAGGAGCAAGCACAGGACGTACCGGACTGGGGACACGCACTTCAGGGAGAGTGCGAGGAGCAGGCTCAGGACGTACCGGGCTGTGGAGATGTACTGGAGACCTGGTGCCTATAGCCGGCATCAATGGTACCAGTTTGATGACACACCTCGCCCGGTAAGTGCGAGGAGCTGGCACAGGACGTACTGGGCTGTGAAGGCGCACTGGAAACCTGGTGCGTATAGCCTGTCTGCATCAATTGTACCGGAACTTATAACACACTTCTCAGGACGAGTACGGGGATCTGACTCAGGTGGCATCGGACGGCTAACACGCTCCTCAGGGCGAATGCCATGCATACTACACCAAACCAACAGCTCTCTCGCTTCACTCTCCTCCAATTTATCCAACAACTCCTCGACGGTCTCTGACTCACCCCTCAACTTCGCCGACCACCCTGTGTGCCCCCCCCAAATATTTTTTTGAGGCTGCTTCTTGGGCTTGCATCGTGGCCGCGAACCCTGTCGTCGTCGCTGTCCTCCATTCTCTCCTTGTCGTCTCCCGCCATGGAAAGTGATCCAGTCCTGCCAGGATTTCTTCCCAAGTCCAGGATCCCTTCCCATCCAGAATCTCTTCCCAAGTCCAGGCTACTTCCTCCTCCTGGGCACGCTGCGTGGTTCTTTGTTGATGGGATATTCTGTCACGTTCATTGGAATGAATATCGGACCAAGACGCAGCGTATGTTGAGTTCCACATAATTTTAATGAATAAAGTGAAACTTAGCAAAGACAAAAAACAAATAAACAATAAACTAACAACGAATCGTGACTACAGAGATGCTAGGTGGAAAACTTTAAACAATATCCCATAACACACAGGTGGTAAAAATGCTACTTAAGCATGATCCCCAATTAGAGACAACGACGTGACAGGACGTGACACAATGACCATGAAAGGCTCATGTTTCTTGCCCTCCTTGACCCACAAAAGTTCCCAATATGTAGGGAAACACCAAACTTTCCAAACGATATGTTCTCAAGTCTTGAGGAAAGCTATGGCCCTAATTTTGATTTGCCGCGGCTTAAAACAGAACTCAACGTTATGTACTCAATGTCTGACGTCGAGGGTAAGAGCCCGGCTGAACTGCTCCACTTTCTCCAGCAGAAGAGACTAATTGATAGTACACACCAATTGTATCTGCTTACCTGTCTAGTTGTGATCATTCCAGTGTCCACTGCTTCAGTAGAAAGAACATTTTTTGCACTAAAATGGATCAAGACATATTCCAGGAACACCACTGGACAGGCCCGACTGTCAGCCCTGGCTTTGATCGCAATCAAAAAATAACTTATTTCGGATTTAAAATCAAAAGACAATCTATATGAAGCTGCCATTGCCCATTTCATAAAGAAGGACAAGAGAATGAACTTCGTTTTTAAATGATAACCATAATGGTGAGTGGACTTTTTGTTTTCATCGACAGCTTGCTTTTTGTTGTTATCTCATTTATATCATATTGACCCCTTCACTTTTTCCATATTTTGTTACATTACAGCTTTATTCTAACATGTATTAAATAAATAAAAATCCTCAGCAATCTACACACAATACGTCATAATGACAAAGCAAAAACAGATGAACATTTTTTGGGGCAAATATAAAAAAATATTCAGACCCTTTGCTATGAGACTCGAAATTGAGCTCAGATGCATCCTGTTTCTATTGATCATCCTTGAGATGTTTCTACAACTTCATTGGAGTCCACCTGTGGTAAATTCAATTGATTGGACATGATTTGGAAAGGCACACACCTGTCTGTATAAGGTCCCACAGTTGTCGGAGCAAAAACCAAGCCACGAGGTCGAAGGTATTGAGCTCCGAGACAGGACTGTGTCGAGGCAGAGATCTGGGGAAGGGTACCAAAAAATTACTGCAGCATTGAATGTCCCCAAGAACACAGTGGCCTCCGTCATTCTTAAAATGGAAGAAGTTTGGAACCACCAAGACTTACTAGAGCTGGGTGCCTGGCCAAACTGAGCAATTGGGGGAGAAGGGCCTTGGTTAGGGAGGTGACCAAGAACCCGATGGTCACTCTGACAGAGCTCGAGAGTTCCTCTGTGGAGATGGGAGAAACTTCCAGAAGGACAAACATCTCTGCAGCACTCCACCAATCAGGCCTTTATGATAGAGTGGCCAGACAGAAGCCACTCCTCAGTTAAGGCACATTACAGCCCACTTGGAGTTTGCCAAACGGCACCTAAAGACTCTCAGACCATGAGAAACACGATTCTCTGGTCTGGTGAATTCAAGATCGAACTCTTTGGACTGAATGCCAAGTGTCACGTCTGGAGGAAACCTGGCACCATCCCTACGGTGAAGCATGGTGGTGGCAGAATCATGCTGTGGGGATGTTTTTCAGTGGCAGGGACTGGGAGACTAGTCAGGGTAGAGGCAAAGATGAACGGAGCAAAGTACAGAGATCGTTGATGAAAACCTGCTCCAGAGTGCTCAGGACCTCAGACTGTCAACAGGACAATGACCCTAAGCACACAGCCAAGACAACGCAGGAGTGGCTTTGGGACAATTCTCTGAATGTCTGAGTGGCCCAGCCAGAGCCCGGACTTGAACCCGATCTAACATCTCTGGAGAGACTTGAAAACAGCTGGTGCAGCAACGCTCCCCATCCAACCTGACAGAGCTTGAGAGGATCTGCAGAGATCCAAATACAGGTGTGCCAAGCTTGTAGCGTCATACCCAAAAAGACTAGATGCTGTAATTGTTGCCAAAGGTGATTCAACAAAGTAATGAGTAAAGTGTCTGAATATTTATGTAAATGTCATATATCCGGTTTAACCAATATATATAAATTAGCAAAACATTCTAAACCTGTTTTTGCTTTATCATTATGGGATATTGTGTGTAGATTGATGAATGGAACAAAACAAATTGATACATTTTAGAATAAGGCTGTAACGTAACAAAATGTGGAAAAAGTCAAGGGGCCTGAATACTTTCCGAAGGCACTGAATACCATTGTAATAAACGTTTTTGTAGATTTGACATAGAAGTGGAGGCTTTCTCCTTAAGGAAACCTACTGGAGAAATAATTTGCCATAACCTGTAGGTAGGTAGGACTGGGGTCTGAACGAATAACCTGTAGGGAATATATGCAAATAAAATAATTTAGTATTTACTATAGATAAACAAGTGTGATGTTTTTGTGGACTGTAGTGTTCTTGAGAACATTACTGTAGTATTTACTACCGTGTTCTTTTGTTGATAATACTGTAGTATTTACTATAGTATTCTACAGTATACTACAACAGTATATATTAAGTACTACACATGATCAAGGGATACTACAATTTGTAGTATAGTATTCTGCAGTATACTACAGTTTACTACAGAATTCTATAGCAAACTGTATTATGTTTTCATATGGGTTTATAGTTATATGGGTTTGTACTTATTCTGAAATTGAGACCCTCAAGAGTTTCAGATTCTTGTCCAGGTCATAATTGCAATGACGATTGGTTCTCAGTTGGCCCAATAATAGATTTTACAGAATTATTGGGGTAAAAAAGTGTGCTCAATGATGAATTTTCTTGTGGTCGTGTTTATTGAGATGTATCGTTCTCAAAATATGTTTTCTGTCAGAATAATAGGGCACTTTGACAGAACCACATTTAAAGAACCACATTTACATTAATCAGTCCATCATGCTAGAGGCTGCAAGGTGAGGTACAACTGGTCTAACCTAGTCATGTCATGTAATGAGAAAGTAGAAAGTAGGCTAAGGACCTAGAGAGTCCGTGATCCTACATCTGTGTTTGTTTTCTTAGCAACAGCTTAGCATTGAGTTAAAAACTAGTGGTATAGGACCCCTGTCAGCATTCTTCTAGTAGCATGTCAAAATCACTTATCCCTTTAATCAGTGTTTAACGTTAATCAGTGTATAAAAAGGAACTGTAGCTGTTTGTTTGATGATTAAACCAACAGATATGCAGATAGCATACAGTGCCTTCCGAAAGTATTCACACCCCTTGATTTTTTCAACATTTTGCTGTGTTACAAAGTGGGATTAAAATGTTATTCTTGTGAAAGTGGAAGAACATTTTGAATATTTCTAAACATGTTATGAAAAATAACACTCAGAATAGTCAGCTTTAATTTGATGGTATTTTCATCCATATCGTTTAGAAATTACAGCTCTTTTTGTTCGTGGTCCCCCATTTTAGAAGAGCAAAAGTATTGGGACAAATGCACTTACGTGTATTTAAAGTAGTAGGAAATTAAGTATTTGGTCCCATAACTTTACAGCCAAAAGGAGAAAAAATGCATTACTGTCCTGTCACATCTGCTCCTGCAATGCCCTCTACTGCTCATCCTGTGTCTCCTTGACCTGTGTCACGTTCGTCATAACGAGGAGAACGAAGAACACTAAACAAACGAAAGTGAAGCTTTACACACGAGTGCTGACATGCAACTACACATAGACAATAACCCACTAAACCAAAATGGAAAATGGCAACCAAAAATAGGATCCCCAATCAGAGACAACGATAAACAGCTGTCTCTGATTGGGAACCAATTCAGGCCACAATAGACCTACATTTACCTAGACAATACCAAAACCCCATAGATATACTTAAAACCCTAGAGAAGACAAAAACACACATACCACCCTTGTCTACCCTGACCTAACCAAAATAATAAAGAAAACAAAGATAACTAAGGTTAGGGTGTGATAACCTGCCGCCACTCCCCCAGTACTCTTTCCCACTCTCTCTCTCTCTCTCTCTCTCTCTCTCTCTCTCTCTCTCTCTCTCTCTCTCTCTGTGTGTGTGTGTGTGTGTGTGTGTGTGTGTGCGTGTGCGTGTGCGCGCGCGCGTGTGCGTGTGTGTGTGGGCGGAGACAGGTGTGCTGGAGTCAGAGCAGATCCCCACCAGCTCACCTGTTCCATAATCAAGACCTCGACAAATACCCTGCCACTTCCACGCTTCTAGATGTCTAGCCTTTTGTTACCATTCAGATCCTGTTGTGCCTGTTTTCCTTGACTGACGCTGTTTTCCTCTCCGCTGCAGTTCTACCCACTCTGACTTTGGTCCCTGTCTCCAGTCCCACGTCTCGTCATCCTGTTACTCTGTCCTGGATTCCCCACTCTACTACTCCCTTGGATTCCCCTCTAGACCTGCTTACCCTGTCTTAACCCCTCTCGCTCCAGGCTCAGCCTCCGCACCTGGTTTCCAGCAACCCGCCCGAGCTGCTCCTGACCTGCACTCCAACTCCCCCCTGTGTTTCAACAAATGCCTTGGTTACTTCATCCCAGTCTCCTCATCTGCTCTTGGGTTCCCCTGTTCCACTCCGCATAACATGTCCCAATAATTACGGAGGGCACTGTATCTTGATTATATTAGTATTCAACCCGCTGTCAATACATGTTAGAATCACCTTTGGCAGCGATTACAGCTGCACCCATCTACCAATATGTGCCCTTTTGGTGAGGCATTGGAAAACCTCCCTGTTCTTTGTGGTTGAATCTGAGTTTGAAATTCACTGTTCGATTGAGGGACCTTACAGATAATTGTATGTGTGGGGTACAGAGATGAGGTAGTCATTCAAAAATCATGTTAAACACTATTATTACACACAGAGTGAGTCCAAGCAACTTATCTGAGTTAATACATTTGAATCCTGAACGTATTTAGGCTTGCCATAACAAAGGGATTGAATACTTTTTGAAAGTGTGACCAAGACTTAAGAGTTTACTGGGACTGTGAGACAGTAAAGATTGTAGAATTACTGCGAGAGAGAGAGCGAGAGTTTTACTGTATGTGTCATTTGCAGATTCTCTGCTCTGATGAAACCAAGATTGAACTCTTTGACTTAAATGCCAAGCGTCACATGTGATGGAAACCAGACACCGCTCATCACCTGGCAATACCATCCCTACGGTGAAGCATGGTGGTGGCAGCATCACGCTGTGGGGATGTTTTTTAGCGGCAGGGACTGGGAGACTAGTCAGGATCGAGGGAAAGATGAAAAATAACAAAGTAAAGAGAGATCATTGATGAAAACGTGCTCCAGAATGCTCAGGACCTCAGACTGGGGCGAAGGTTCACCTTACAACAGGAGAATGACCCTAAGCACACAGCCAAGACAACACAGGAGTGGCTTCGGGACAAGTCTATGAATGTCCTTGAGTGGCCCAGCCAGAGCCCGGACTTGAACATGATCGAACAGAGACCTGAAAATAGCTGGCTCTGAAAATGAAGCATTGATTTGGGAAGAAATGTAAGTCCACACTGGGAATGAGAAGAATGCACTCACACTTTCGAAGCTTGACAAGTTGGAATTCTTTAAGTAGTGAAATTATCTCTCAATATCATTACAGAACTTGTAGGCTGTGTCAATTTTTATAAAGACGATGAAATCAACGACAGCCATGACCCATTTTACAATTACCTGAGATGTGAGTATTCACAGAGAGAGGAAAGGGAGGTATAGAGAGAAAGAGTGAAAGAAGGAGAGTGAAAGCAAAAGGAGAGGGGGGGAGGAGCGCAACAGTGAGAGACCGAGTAAATGGTGATGTGAAAGCGTGTTGGTGGCAAAGTTGGACTGACCTGAGAGCAGTTTGCCGAGTGGGAACAGCACCATGCTCTGGACAGACAAGACTCTGCAGCATGACATGGCTTTGGGCTAAGGCCTGGATGTCCTCCAGGAAACTATTCTTTCTCTTTCTCTACGTCTAGCACTCTTTGTAAAGCTATCAATTCTTGTTCTCCATCATCTGTATTTGTGAGTTGTGTTTTTATCTCATATCCCACTCCCTTGGCTTCCCTCCTCTCTTTCTTTTCTCCCCCCTCTCCTTTCACTCTTACCCCATCAGGCATCTGGACTCTTCTCTTCTCGGGCCAAAGCAACCAGATGTGTTAGGAATCTCGGCTGATGGGATGAGTTTGGAGAGATATGGAGAGGGACGGAGATGATAAGGAATGGAGGAGAGGAAATTAGAGAAGAGGAATGAAGGTGCCTTCATCTGTACAATGCTGAAAATACAGGATAGGTGAAAGCGATGAGGTGCTGAGAGTCCTCTTTGCAGGTTGACATTTATTTGGATGACTCATGTACTGGAGGCAGCTCTGCAGGGTCCTCACTACCTAAGCTGTTGTTACATTAAGTAATACCATTTGATTCTAACCTTAACCCTTACCTTAACCACACTGCTAACCTTAACCCTTACCTTAACCACACTGCTAACCTTGTGCCTAATCCTAAACTTAAATTAAGTCCAAAAAGCACATTTTTACAATAGAGCAAATTTTGACTTTGCCTCTGACCCATCTAGTGGAAACCGTTCAGCTCGGCCTCCAGGACAAGATTCATGCTAATAAACGTCAACCTGTGTCTGGTTTCACCTGTCCAGTTGTGTTGTAACTGGAATATAGAACTACAGTGATAGAACTCAGAATGTTGTCTATATGAACTGAAATGTCTATATGATTTAAAGTCTCTACCAGATCTGAAATGTTTATATGAACTGAAATGACTATATGAACTGAAGTGTCCCTATGAACTGAAATTTTAAATGAACTGAAATGTCCATGTAGTATGAACTAAAATGGCTGTATGACCTGGAATGTCCATATTAACTGAAATGTCTATATAAACTGAAATGGCAGATCACAGTTGTAATCCCAACAACTCAGACACATTCACCAGGTTACTTTGCAGTTTATTACGATAAATCTCATTTTGTACATCCATACATAAATAGCGACATATTTCAGCTGTTGTGAACAACATTGGACAGAAGCATCAATCAAATCCAAAATATTAACAAACAGATCTACAACACTGGCTACATTGAAAGATGTATAAATTACAGGATGCATGTAAACCATTCTTCATCTGTCATCTCAATCTTTCACCTTGTTTGGCAGAGAGTAGAGCTAGAGCCAATACCACAGAAAACAGGGGATACTTAACACTGTAGTGTATGGGGCTTTACATACATAGGGCTACGTAGCACATTCATAGCAGTTCCTAACACTGTCATAATCACTACATAAGCATTTATACATGCAAATGTCAGCTAAGCTTATCAACCGCAAGTTGCCATAAGATAATGCAGTGACATCTACCAACCTGCAGTTGAGCAGAAACGTGAATGTTTATGTAGGGCATATGAAGGCATTATACTATAAATGTGTTATGGTTTTTTGGTGTGAAGCCCCGCCTACAGTAAAGTATAACTGGATTGAATCAGGAAAGTCCACTAATACCAAAATATTGTATAAATGAACATATCCAATAAGTTGCATATAACCATGTAGTTGTATTAATATGAGTTTGTAAATGAAGCAACAACATCGAAGCCTGTTTTACAATCACCCAAACACAGGAAAACTTTTACAAAATTTGGCAGCACAACAGTTTGGCAGTGTTCATTTCTATTAATAATTCCATTTAGTTTGTAATAATATAAACCTAGAATTGGACTAAATCTAAAATAAAATGACTTTAAGGGATATATATATATATAAATATATACATATATATATTTTTTTTAGAAAAATATTTAATTTAATGCAGCATTGTACTTTTGAATATAAAATGAATCAAATTGCACAACATTTGTATGATACTTAAGAAAATGTTTTTTATAGTTATTTTATATGAGCAGTTAAAATACATAAGTATTCAGATGGTTTCAACATTGCCAATTTGCAAAAGCTTCAATCATATTCATCATATCTATATATATCTTATAAGGTCGGATAACATCCATAAAAATGACACAACCAATTGATTCTTGGTCAGTTATCTTCCCAATTTATTTTGTGGGGCGGCAGTGTAGCCTAGTGGTTAGAGCGTTGGACTAGTAACTGGAAGGTTGCAAGTTTTTTAAAAACCCGAGCTGACACGGTACAAATCTGTCGTTCTGCCCCTGAACAGGCAGTTAACCCAATGTTCCTAGGCCGTTATTGAAAATAAGAATTTGTTCTTAACTGACTTGCCTGGTTAAATAAAGGTAAAATAAATATTTTGTTTTAGACTGTATGTTGTTGTTTAAAAAATAAAATATTTAAAGAATTTCCCCAAGAACTGAACTTTTTTTTCTCAAGAGGACCGGGTAAAAGACTGCTGTTCTCAAACTCTCCAATGCTTTGTTGACACCCTGTGAAGAATATGCCACATATCAACATCTTTGAGCTTTCAGTTTGAAAAACAATCAGTACGGGGACTGCATTTTTTATGCATATTAAAGTATAGTCGTAAACCTAACTTGAAATTGTGCATTTATCTTAAAATCACATTCTTCAAATTAGGATTTGGGTTTAAGATACAGTAGCACAGTGAGTACTTCTACTCTTACAGAAAACAAATACATGACAAAATAAACATGTCAAAGTATAAATATTAAATCGATATTTCAGAGTTGGAGTTTAGAGAGGTGGATATTTTAGAGGCCAAGTATATTTAAAAACAACATTACAATCATTGTCTTTGTATAATATTTGATCATGTCAGTCATAATACAATTATGAAATTTATATTCTGAAGGTAGCATGCTCAAGCAGGTGGTAGAGTGAAGGGAGAATAGGGCTGTGTCCCAAAAGTCTTAATGTTATTTCCTTATCTCCTTCTCTTGTCTCCTTCTCTTGTCTCCATTTCTTCAATACCACTGATAGGTAAAGGTGATAAATAGAGCCTCAAAATATAATTGATGTACTAAATATATACAATTATTAATATTTTTCTCTCTGTCTCTTGGGACTCAAAAATCAAGTTTGTTTTGTCTGACGATTCATACCCAAAAAGTTATGAACATATGAGTCTATGTCCCGTGTCAAATCTTGAGTAGATCCAGCTACATATAAATGCCAAATCTGGAATGAATGGAAATACCTTTCCTTAATCTGGAATGAATGGAAATACATTTCCTCATTTTATTCAGTGCCTATATTTTTTCATTAATTTGGGGTTGAGGCATACAGTTGGATCTAAAAAAACACATGTCCTGGTACGTGAACTCATCTCTACACCAGACCACTTTTGAGGCCTGAAATCATCTTACTAACTTTTGTTTTGAAGTGAAGTGTCCCTTTAAGACTATTGGGACCCATCCTGAGGTTGAAAGATGGCTGGAGGAAGGGATGGAATGATGGTGGATAGATAGCTGGTGGAGGGGTGGAATGATGGTGGATAGAGGTGGATAGGTGGTTGGAGGAGGTGGTGGATAGATGGCTGGAGGAAGGGGGTGGAATGATGGTGGATAGAGGAGGATAAATGGCTGGAGGAAGGGGGTGGAATGATGGTGGATAGAGGTGGATAGATGGCTGGAGGAAGGGGGTGGAATGATGGTGGATAGAGGTGGATAGATGGCTGAAGGAAGGGGGTGGAATGATGGTGGATAGAGGTGGATAGATGGCTGGAGGAAGGGGGTGGAATGATGGTGGATAGAGGTGGATAGATGGCTGGAGGAAGGGGGTGGAATGATGGTGGATAGAGGAGGATAAATGGCTGGAGGAGGCGGGTGGAATGGAATCCTAGTTGAATCTAAGTATTCTATTTGGGCCCCCTTCCTTGCCTCTTTTCTTTCATGCATACTGATCTTAGAAAACTGAAACAATATGGCGGAAGTCTATGGGCTAGCTAAGTTTCACTACATTAGGAGGAGGAGGAAGGGAAGCTACTTCCGGGAATTGAGATGCAACCGACCTACAACTGTGCAGAATGAAAGACAGATAGACAGAGAGACAGGCTAGAATGCTGCAAGGTAAGAAAAGCAGAGTTTTGGAAAAACAACAACACATTTGGCTGGAAGAGTTTCTCTCTGGCTTTCACTCTCCCGCTCTCTCGCATGCTCCTTCCATGCCCAGCCACCGCCTCCTCACCCTATCTCTCTCACACCTTACCCCGGGGTGGCCAATCTTGACCAAGGAGAACCGCAGGGATGTGTAGGCTTGAGCCCAGCACTAACACACCTGATTCAACTACTGGTAGTTAACTAAGCACAATCTTCAATGTAGACCATGATTAGTTCAATCGGCTATGTTGGGTCTGGAACAAAAGCCTGCACACACTGAGTTCCACCCCATGCCCCCCCTCCCTCACTGCCTGTCGTTAGAGAGCATGTTGAAGAGTGCCTGCAGCAGCCGGTCATCTCTGTGCCTGTAGGGCTTGGCGCTGTAGAAGCCGTCACTGTAGTCACTGTAAAGGCTTTCATCCTGCCCGGCCCGCTGGTACTGGTTGATCCTGTCCAGGGCCTGGTACAGCTTCTGGGGAGTGATGCGAGGGCCTGCTCCCCCTGGAATGGAGTATGGCCTGCCCTGGTGCTGCTCTCCCCTGCTAGAGGGGGCCTTTTCTGGGGACTGGGGCAGGGCGGCGGGGGTCTGCCGGTTGAAGGCCATCTGGAGGAGACGCAGGAGGGCCAGGGAGGGTGACTGGGGTGGGGAGGAGGGCCTCATCTGCTTCATCTTGGGGGTGGCAGAAGGAGGGGGTTGAGTCTTCTGCGGTGAGTGGGCCTCAGCCTGGGTGGACAGTTCCTATAGGGTTGGATAGAGAGAAAGACAAACAAACATACAGACAGAAATGGTTTAGTGGATGAGGTAAGTAAGTTACACAGAATTGCATTTGAGGTCTGATGACAGTCGACAGACCGTATTTGCACATGTATATCTAACTATCTCATATGTAGACACTAGTATGGTTCGGGAGATAATAAATATGAAGTTAAAAAGAGGTGAAAAGTCCCTTTAATTATCGCACTCACCTCCATCATGTCGTCCATGTGCTCTACTCCTCTACGGTCATTCTGGACAGCGTTGTAAGGGACATACACTCTGGGTTTCTTCATGTGCTCGGGCTTCTCTGACGTGCCGTGGAGAATCAACTTCCAGGTCAGGATCTGGCCTTCATTCTCCATCCGCCCGGACTGACAAAGGGAAATAGAAAAATAGTGTAAAAAAACAACCTGTTTAGACAATATGTTGATACAACACAATGCCTATGCTATGTGGCATTTGGAGCAGTTCGACCACTGTAAATGGCCAGCTCCATTTTCTATAAAGTTTGAAATCGTCTAAACAAACTTTACTGGAAAGTAATGGATTGGAACTATCCCTTGACTGACCGTGTCAGTTATCTTGAGGGTCCAGGTGCCAATGGGGTCTTCTCCCCAGGTGTGAACAGACATGAAGTCCCAGTTCCTGAAGCCGTTAGATGACATGTCCCTCTCTCTCTCTGCCAGCAGGACCGTGCTAGTGCCTGATACCAGAAAATAATAATGGTTCATATAGCCTTGTTTGGCTCCAGTTTTCAGTTTTCTATTGTATGTATGTGTTTTTTGCTTTTACTATCCCGGGGACCAGAAGTCTTCACAATGATAGTTAAACAAGGCAAATTCTGACAAGTTGGGACATTTTGCCGGCTATTTGAGGCTTAGGGGCTATTTGAGGCTTAGGGGTTAGGTTTAGGGTTATAGCTAAGACACATCGGTAGGATTGTCAAACGTTTGCCTGCCGACTGTACTTAGCACCTCTGAACAGTGTCAGCAGTCAATCGCATTTGTGAAATCATCAGCTACTCAATTAAAATCATCCAAACCAGAAGGTGGCAATAGCGTTGTTTGTCAATGCATGTCTGTGTGTGTTGATTATGGTCTAGATTCCAGTGTTAGCTAGCTGCGCTAATGTTGGTATTTTGTAGAAGTCCTTGTTGATACTAGCCAGATGGCCACAGCTAGATAACTACCTAGCAATATGACGAAGAAATACTTTAATTCACTCTCCATAATTCCATACTGCCAGTGCCAACACATAGCCAACTGTTTAGCTAGCTAGCGTTAGCATATTTGCTAAAGGACACTGCTCTAATTTGGCAGCTAACACAGGCAGCTGTTTCATGTAAACCAGCAAATCCATTGTGATTTAATTGTAAGGTCAATACTTGCTACAGTGGTTAGCTAGTTTGGAGGAAGTTTTTAGTGTTGTGTGTATTGCATCTGTGTACTTACTATAACTAGCTACCATCCCATATCCTACATTGCATATGAAGTGTGACTGGCTCATCTGTGGATGTACAGAGAAAATGCCATCTTTAAAAATAATAATGTTTGTTGTCACCAATGTTGTCACCCCCATGTGGGGGTTCGTGCTCTCTGATTGGCTCAAGTCAAGTTGTTGGTCACTATTCTACAAAGGGTAGGTTTGTCACTACCGGGTCAGCACGCAGCAGGTACCACTTTTTTTCTAGCAAGAGAAGTAACGTCCTCCCACTGTGATAAGTACCTCGGTGTGCTTCATGCTTTAAGGTTACAATTACGGGTTGGATTAGAATTAGGCTTAGGAGTTAGGGTTAGGGGATAAGGTTAGGTTAAGGGTTATGGTTAGGGAAAATAGGATTTTGAAATGGAATCAATTGTTTGATCCCCACAAGGATAGTGTGTGTGTGTCTAACCTGATGGGGATGTGAGTGTGATGTGTAGGTCTCCTCTCCTGGTGTACTCGATGCTGGCCTCCACTTGCACATGCTCCAGTGAGAGGACAGCGTTTTCCTGGCCATTACAGGCCTTGGTGGGGATCTCAATGGTGATCTCTCCTGCTGCTTTCAATGCCCTGGGAAAAAGACAAAGGACAGGAAGTTAGTACTGTGGTTGTACTACCACCATAACATAACATACCAAACCAAACGACATTGGTTCAACGTATACTGGCCACGATTCATATATTGTACAATCGAATACAGTCAGACAAAACATGTTCTCATTATAAATCAAAATAGTGACATTTAACCATTATTTACTGGTTATATAGGTATGTATCCACAAGTGACATGTTACTTGTGGATACATGTCAACATTCTGACATATTTTGCTTGTTTGCTTGTCCACCGGAATTAGTCTGAATTGAGCAATACATGGGGGCAGGTTAACAGCACTGGGTCAGTAGCCGAAAGGTCACTGGTTCGAATCCCCGAGCCGTCTAGGTTAAAAAATCTGCCAATGTGCACTTGAGTAAGGCACTTAACCGTAATTGCTCCTGCTCTGGATAAAAGCGCCTGCTAAATGACTAAAATGTTAATGACAAATGCAAGTATGTTATGTCAGAAGGATTAGATGTTTCTGGTATACTAGAATGTTAGAGTGTCTTTGTACCTGGGCTGGAAGGAGTCATCCCTGATTATGCACTGTTTCTTCTCAGGGACGTGTTTCCAGGTGGCCGGGTCGGCCAGGTCCACCAGGGCCTTGGCATTGAGCAGGCCGAAGCCAAAACGACTGTTGACCATCAGGCCTGCCCCGTTCCTCTTCCAGCCGGGGTTGTTGGCCAGTGGGTCGAACTCAGACGTCCACACCACCAAGTGCTGCAGATCCCTCCACGTCAGCTCAGGGCTGGGGTGAGGGGTTAGTGGGGATAGACAAATAAGAAGTCTGACATGTCTCTAAACACCTAGTTCATTAGTGGAAATCGTTTAAGTCATGATTGTTGCCTTACTTCTGTTCCAGTGCGAGGGCAAATATCCCAGCAGCTAGTGGGGCGGAGGCGGAGGTTCCTGTGTGTGTCTCTGTGCATTCATTATGCAAATCAGCACTGGTCTGCAGGAAGACAGAAGTAAACAAAGTTATCATAGTTATTACAACAAAATGTGACACAAACACTCATCTCAATATACAGTGGTGTGGGGGACCTGGGGGCTAAGGTCACTCACTATTCTTTGGTCGGTGTAGTCTCCGCTGCTGTAAGCGGTAGCCAGGGTGGAGGAGCACTTCTCAGCGTACCAGGGGGACAGGCCCTGCTGGGAGGCACTGCTGATGGAGATGGTGTAGATGCTGTCTGTGTAGCCGTCGCAGTCGCAGTTGTCCCCCTGGCGGCCCCCGTTTCCTGATGCCCACACGAAGATAGAGCCCTTCCCTCCCCGGCCCTGAGGTGAAGGAGATGGGTGAGGAGTTAGTGTTAAGTTTGTTTTTACTAGCCTTTTGCTTAGGTTCCTTGTCTAGCTTCCCTTTTTTTAAATCAAATTTCAATGTATTTAGATTATTTGTTTGGATTTTAGTTTGTTTTGACTTCTATGTGGTTAAAATGGAATAATTATGTTGGAATAATAATATGAGTTCCTTATTTAGAAATGAGTCATTATGAAGTGTGGAGTGCTGTTGAACGGTCAATTTTATAATCAATATGAACTTGGTGATACAACAGAATAACATGATGTAGATTCATGGGATGCTATTTTTTTAAAGGGAAAAAGAGAGGACTGTGGTGTGTTACCTTCTGGATGCCGTACTCAAAGGCTTTTGACGCAAGGCGACCGGGACCCTCGACCGTTTTTCCATCGTCGTTGGGTCCCCAGCTGGCACTGTAGATGTCCACGTGGTCCGAATTGAAGCCAATAGAACTGGCCTCGATGGCATCCGTCACGATACCGTCCAACATGCGGATCCCTGCAAGTCAACATGATGGAACACGTCAGGGATATATTTGATTGACTGTAGTTGAAGTGTTTTGCACGTTGTGCGGTCTTGTGCCCATACATAAAACATGCATCAAATCAAATTTGATTTGAGACATGTGCCGAATACATCAGGTGTAGACCTTACAGTGAAACGCTTACTAACAAGCCCTTAACCAACAATGCAGTTTTAAGAAAAATAAGTATTAAGTACAAAATAGATGAGTAAAAAATAACAAATAATTAAAGAGCAGCAGTAAAATAACAATAGCGAGGAAATATACAGGGGGTACCGGTACAGAGTCAATGTGCGAGGGCACAGGTTAGTCGAGGTAATTGAGGTAATATGTACATGAAGGTAGAGTTAAAGGGACTATGCATAGATAATAAACAGAAAGTAGCAGCAGCGTAAAAGAGAGGGGGACAGATGGACAATGCAAATAGTCTGAGTAGCCATTTGATTAGATGTTCAGGGGGTCGAAGCTGTTGGCTTGGGGGTCGAAGCTGTTCAGAAGCCTTGCCGTGCGGTAGCAGGTAGAACAGTCTATGGTCTATGAACAGACTAGGGTGGCTGGAGTCATGCCAAATCTTTTCAGTCTCCTGAGGGGGAATAAGCTTTGTTGTGCCCTATTCACGACTGTCCTGGTGTGTTTGGACCATGATTTGTTGGTGATGTGGATACCAAGAAACTTGAAGCTCTCAACCTGCTCCACTACAGCCCCGTTGATAAGAATGGGGGCGTGCTCGGTTCTCATTTTCCTGTAGTCCACAATAATCTCATTTGTCTTGATCACGTTGAGGGAGAGGTTGTTATCCTGGCACCACACAGCCAGGTCTTTGACCTCCTCCCTATAAGTTTGTCATCGTTGTCGGTAATCAGGCCTACCACTGTTGTGTCATCGGCAAACTTAATGATGGTGTTGGAATCGTGCCTGGCCATTCAGTCATGATTGAACAGGGAGTACAGGAGGGGACTGACCACGCACCCCTGAGGGGCCCCCGTGTTGAGGATCAGCATGGCAGATGTGTTGTTACCTGTTGAACGCTGAGCTGTAGTCAATGAATAGCATTCTCACATAGGAATTCCTTTTGTCCAGGTGGGAAAGGGCCGTGTGGAGTGCAATAGAGATTGCATCATCTGTATATCTGTTGGGGCGGTATGGAAATTGGAGTGGGTCTAGGGTTTCTGGGATAGTGGTGTTGATGTGAACCATGACCAGCCTTTCAAAGCACTTCATGGCTACAGACTTGAGTGCTATGGGTCGATAGTCATTTAGGCAGGTTACCTTAGTGTTCTTGGGCACAGGGACTATGGTGATCTGCTTGAAACATGTTGTTATTACAGACTCAGTTATTACAGGGACAGGTTGAAAATGTCAATGAAAACACTTGCCAGTTGTTCAGTGAATGCTTGGAGTACACATCCTGGTAATATGTCTGAATGTTGACCTGTTTAAAAGTCTTACTCACATCGGATACGGAGAGCGAGATCACACAGTCGTCCAGAACAGCTGATGCTCTCATGCATGCTTCAGTGTTGCTTGCCTCAAAGCGAGCATAGAAGTAATTTACCTCATCTGGTATAGTGCCTTGCAAAAGTATTCTTCCCCTTTGGAGTGTTTCCTATTTTGTTGCATTACAACCTGTAATTTAAGTTTATTTTTATTTGGATTTCATGTCATGGACATACACACAATAGTCCGAATTGGTGAAGTGAAATTTTAAACAATCACTTGTTTCAAAAAATTCTACAAAATTAAAAAGTGAAAAGTGGTGCATGCATATGCATTCACCCCCTCTGCTATGAAGCCCCTTAATAAGATCTGGTGCAACCAATTACCTTCAGAAGTCGCATAATTAGTTAAATAAAGTCCAGGAGTGTGTGCAATCTAAGTGTCACATGATCTGTCATATGATCTCAGTAGATATACACCTGTTCTGAAAGGCCCCAGAGTCTGCAACACCACTAAGCAAGGGGAACCACCAAGCAAGCGGCACCATGAAGACCAAGGAGCTCTCCAAAAAATATCCAACACTTTGAACATCCCACGAACCACCATTAAATCCATGATTAAAACATTTTAAGAATATGGCACCACAACAAAACTCACGGACCAGGCAAGGAGGGCATTAAGAAGCAACAAAGAGACCAAAGATAACCCTGAAGGAGCTGCAAAGCTCCACAGCGGAGATTGGAGTATCTGTCCATAGGACCACTTTAAGCCGTACACTCCACAGACCTGAGTTTTACAAAAGAGTGGCCAGAAAAAAAGCCATTGCTTATTGAGAAAAAATAAGCAAACATGTTTGGTGTTTGCCAAAAGGCATGTGGGAGACTCCCCAAACATATGGAAGAAGGTACTCTGGTCAGATGAGACTAAAATTGAGCTGCAAGGAAAACGCTGCAATTCCTGCAAGGAAAACGCTATGTCTGGCACAAACCCAACACCTCTCATCACCCCGAGAACACCATCGAAGCATGGTGGTGGCAGTATCATGCTGTGGGGATGTTTTTCATCTGCAGTGACTGGGAAACTGGTCAGAATTTAAGGAATGATGGATGGCGCTAAATACAGGGAAATTCTTGAGGGAAACCTGTTTCAGTCTTCCAGAGATTTGAAACTGGGGCGGAGGTTCACCTTCCAGCAGGGCAATGGCCCTAAGCATACTGCTAAAGCAACACTTGAGTGCTTTAAGGGGAAACTTTTAAATGTCTTGGAATGGCCTAGTCAAAGCCCAGACCTCAATCCAATTGAGAATCTGTGGTATGACTTAAAATTGCTGTACGTCAGCGGAACCCATCCAACTTGAAGGAGCTGGAGCACTTTTGTTTTGAAGAACGGGCAAATATCCCAGTGGCTAGATGTGCCAACATTATAGGAACATACCCAAAGAGACTTGCAGCTGTAATAGTTGCAAAAGGTGTCTCTACAAAGTATTGACTTTGGGAGGGTGAATAGTTATGCACGTTCATGTTTAGCTTCCAGGTTAGAGTCCCGCTCATTGAAAGCGGTAGCTGTACCCTTTAGCTCAGTGCTGATGTAGTACATGGCTTTTTGTTGGGGTGTGTACGTGCAGTCACTCTGGGGACGATGTCATCAATGCACTTATTGATGAAGCCAGTGACTAATGTGGTGTACTCCACAATGCCATCGGAAGAATCCCGGAACACATTCCAGTCTGTGCTAGCAAAACAGTCCTGTAGCTTAGCATCTGCGCCATTTGACCACTTCTTTATTGATCGAGTTACTGGTACTTCCTGCTCCAGTTTTTGCTTGTAAGCAGGAATCAGGAGGATATAATTAAGTCTCGATGTTTTGCTCACCTGAGGTAGAGTGAGCAAAACATAGAGACTTCCTTACTATTAGATTTAGTGCACCAGCTGTTGTTTACAAATATACACAGACCGCCGTCCCTTGTCAAACCGGAGGCGGCTGTTCTATCTTGCCGAGGCAGTGTATAACCTGCTAGCTGTATGTTATTCAAGCACGACTCGGTGAAACATAAGATATTACAGTTTTTAATGTCCGTTGGTAGGATATGTGTGATCGTAGTTCATCTATTTTGTTATCCAATGATTGTACGTAGGCTAGCAGTACTGATGGTAGAGGCAGATTACCCACTCACCGTAGGATCCTAACAAGTCACCCCACCTGCGTCCCCAATATCTCCATCTCTTTCTCATGCGAATCACCTTGTCTGAAGTAAATCCTTGGTGTCGGACTCGTTAAAGAAAAAATCTTATTCCAGTACGAGGTGAGTAATCGCTGTCCTGATATCTAGAAGCTGTCACGCCCTGATCTGTTTCACTTGTCCTTGTGCTTGTCTCCACCCCCCTCCAGGTGTTGCCCATCTTCCCTATTATCCCCTGTGTATTTATACCTGTGTTCTCTGTCTGTTTGTTGCCAGTTCGCTTTGTTCGTTCAAGTTAACCAGCGTTTTTCCTGTCAGCTCCTATCGTTTCCCAGCCTCTCTTTCCTTGTCCTCCTGGTTTTTGACCTTTGCCCGTCCTGACCCTGTACCCGCCCACCTGACCTCTCTGCCTGACCCTGAGCCTGCCTGCATGTATCTTTGCTCCACCTCTGGATTACTGAACTCTGCCTGACCCTGAGTTCACCTGCCGTCCTGTACCTTTGCCTTGCTCTGGATTTTCGACCCCTGCCTGCCTTGACCTGTCTTTGCCTGCCCCTGTTGCTACAATAAACATAAACATACTTCGACAGTCTGCATCTGGGTCTTACCTTGATTCCTGATAGAAGCTCTTTTCGGGCATTAGAGATGGAGGCAGAAACATTATGTACAAAACATTATGTACAAAATAAGCTACAAATAACGCGGGAGAAAAACACACAATAGCACAATTGGTTAACTGGTGTAGGCCTACTTAAAGATCTGATAGATTTTCTCATTTTAATATTAAATATTAGCTACCTCCTCTGTGGAACAGGTGCCCAATTGTTGCTCAGTCATTTGGTAAAGTGGTGTTGCGTAATCATCCACTCAAAAAAGTAGGCTGCCACCAGGACAACTTCCCTTCCAGCTGCTGTGTGGGTCACACACACACACACACACACACACACACACCAGGTGTGCTTGCGTTACATCTATTACCTCCAACCTTGGAGTTGTACGCCACACCGACTCCACATTTACTGTTGTCTGCCTGCATGGCGATCTCACCGGCACACCTGGTCCCATGCCTGAGTACATACAGAAACAGAAAACACAATTACAACTAAACATAACGTTTTCTTTACAATCTGTCCGTAACGGTAAAGTTAGTTATATTTTCATATACATGTAGCAGTGGATTCAGAATACACCAGTCTGATCCAAACTTTTGTGAACTGGTTTATGGAAAATCTCAGTATTGCTTACAGTAAGCTTTAAATTTCATCAAAACTTTGCCGATCCACCATAAAACCTCTGGAAGAGTGCGTGTCACTCGATTTACTTCGGTTTTGGATACCTAAGATCCTTCATCTCATTATGTGCTTGCCATAGAAAATATTGATACTGAGGGGAAATCTTGTCAATTGAAAATGAAAGGCCCTTTGGTTTCATGTCATTTGGCATGCTTATAAGAGACAATAAACAGCCTGCTGCTGGAGTCTAAATTATACAGAGAGATCCCAGAGTAGATTGACAACAAAAGAGTGGGTGGGTAGTGGGGTGGGTTGAGTGTGTGTGTTTTTGTGTGTGATCCTCACAGCTGTTATAGAGTGAGTCCTCATTTAAAGGAGAGAGAGAGAGAGAGAGAGAGAGAGAGAGAGAGAGAGAGAGAGAGGAAGGAGCATTGAAACATTGAGGGTTTTAGTAAGTGGTTTTCTGTGTAATTTTAACGTTTCCCAACAGATGAAGCCATTTTCTCTCTCTCCCTCGGCTTCAAATCAAATTCCGACGGTGTGGTGTTGTCAGAGGTAAAATTGACTATTTTCAGTTGTTATGGTTAGGATCTACCATATTAATAGATTTACTATAATTATACTATCTGTAATATTGTAAGTCTACGTCTATGGGATCTACCACCCAAGCAAACACTACCAGGCACAATGGCAGATAGTGGAAAGGTTTAGTCGTTAGCCTGACTTTCATTCCTATGAACTACTTTTACTGACCCACACACTAGCCTGTAACCTACAGTACAACATATAGAGTACCAGTCAAAAGTTTGGACACACCTACTCATTCAAGGGTTTTTCTTTATTTTTTAATATTTTCTACATCGTGGAATAATAGTGAAGACATCAAAACTATGAAATAACACATATGGAATCATGTAGTAACCAAAAAAGTGTTCAACAAATCCAAATACATTTTATATTTGAGATTCTTCAAAGTAGCCACCCATTGCCTTGATGACAGCTTTGCACACTCTTTGCATTCTCTCAACCAGCTTCATGAGGTAGTCACCTGGAATGCATTTCAGTTACGAAGTATATGGCTCCCAGGCTAGATCTCTTGGACATGTAGTAGATAATTCAATATACAGCATTTTCCAGTAAATGTTGAAAATTGGTCAGTCTATAGATTCCCTGGGAAATGTATTTCATTAAAAAAAATCACATTATATATATAAAGCAAGTCAACGAGGAACCCTATCAATATGACTGTTATAACATTATTTTACATCAACAGCTCCAGTTGGATCATCTGTGTGTGTCTGATACACAAAGGAGTTGATTGTGGACTTCAGGAAACAGCAGAGGGAGCACCCCCCTATCCACATCGAAGCTGAGAAGGTGGAAAGTTTTAAGTTCCTGGGTGTCCACCCACACAGACAGTTTGGTGAAGAAGGCGCAACAGCGCCTATTCAACCTCAAGAGGCTGAATACATTTGGCTTGTCACCCAAAACCCTGACAAACTTTTACAGATACACAATCGAGAGCATCCTGTCGGGCTGTATCACAGCCTGGTACGGCAACTGCACCGCCCTCAACCATAAAGCTCTCCACAGGGTAGTGCGGTCTGCATAACGCATCACCGGTGGCAAACTACCTGCCCTCCATGACACCTACAGCACCCGATGTCACAGGAAGGCCAAAAAGAAAATCAAGGACAACAACCACCCGAGCCACTGCCTGTTCACACCGCTATCATCCAGAAGGTGAGGTCACTACAGGTGCATCAAAGCTGGGACCGAGAGATTGAGAAACAGCTTCTATCTCAAGGCCATCAGACAGCTAAACAGCAATCACTAACTAAGAGAGGCTGCTGCCCACTTCACACTTTAATGAATGGATAACTAGTCACTTTAAACAATGCCACTCTAAATAATGTCACTTGAATAATGTCCACATATCTTACATTACTCATATCACATGTTTATACTATATTTTATACCATCTACTGCACCCTATGCACTATGCCGCTCGGCCATCGCTCATCCATATACAGTGGGGCAAAAAAGTATTTAGTCAGCCACCAATTGTGTAAGTTCTCCCACTTAAAAAGATGAGAGAGGCCTGTAATTTTCATCATAGGTACACTTCAACTATGACAGACAAAATGAGGAAAAAAATCCAGAAAATCACATTGTAGGATTTTTAATGAATTTATTTGCAAATTATGGTGGAAAATAAGTATTTGGTCAATAACAAAAGTGTATCTCAATACTTTGTTATATACCCTTTGTTGGCAATAACAGAGGTAGGGTGTTACTGTAAGCCTGCCCCCCCTTCTGATATGGTTATTTAATCGACAGAGAGGATGCTGTAACTAGGAAGTGAATTACATGGGTTTTATGGCGTGACTGCATGGGACCCGATTCATGATGAATAACATTCTCTATTACTACTGGAGATGACTCATTTTGATGGGATACTATGCTAGATAGCTCACATAAATATAGGCATACAGTATGCATGTAAATCATGAATATACACATTATGGTTTGAAAACAGATGAATGTGTGCGAAAGTCCTACCTACACACTTAAAGCCCTACCTACACACTCCCATATGTCACAAATAGCCATGATAGCAGGTATGTCCCTGAAATAAATAACCAACTTACTTGTTCTCATTGGTGGAGTCGTACCTGGGGAAGGGGTCAGGGTCGTTGTCATTGAAATCGTAGCTGGCTGCTGTGTCCTGGATAAGGACGAGACAGGGAAATCACAGCAGGATTCAGAACCCAATCTGGCAACCCACTTAACAGGTTACTAGACCAAGGGCCAACCTATTGTCACTGAGATGGACTGTAAATAACATCTATGGATGGTTGAACCCCAGACAAGAGGAACACGGAGGAAATGATTTAGGGCTGAAACAAAGCCATTCGGTTTGAGAGAGGGGAATGTATAACATTTGTCAATATGTCTTTGTCTTAAAGGTTTATTGCTAAAAGGTTGAAGTAACTGAACAAGACAATATAATCTGCAGTTAAAATGAGCGTGTGGACAATGCATCTAATAATTCTAAAGTTTTTCTTTTGAATCAAAATCATTAAAACCAGTCTGCTCTAATGTACAAGAAAACAAATAAGCTCAAGAAAATGACTTTTAGTATCAATTAAGGCAAGAATTAATCTGTGAAAATTATGCAAATGAAAGCAGAGGGCATCGATGAGTGAAGATGGATGAGCGTCTCACTTGAGTCCATTGATTAATCACAGCCATACTAATTATAGTCAGAGTCTATTCTATCACCCTTGTTGTCATACTTTCTCTCCCTCCCCCTCTCTCTATCTCTCTGTCTTTCTTTCTCTCGCAATCTGCCTCTCTATATGGAGATTCTAGTGCTAGTCTGTCAATGCCTGGTGTCAGACAGAGAAATGACTGTCTGCCACCAAAACGCAGATATCTCAAGATTCACAGATTTCCTCTCATTTCAAGATTTGAGAAATGTTCCAACATGACTGTCTAATGAGCTTTGGTTAATTTTACAAAAACACCTGACCCCCCAAAAATATTGTTCAAAGCCATCGTCTCACTTGCAATTGGGTTTGGCAGCCTAAATGTTGATTATTTGAAACTTTGACAGAAACTTTTTCAAAATGAGCAAACACCAATAGTCACTAGCTAAGACTTCTTCACTATAACCTTTAACCAACTTGAGGAAAAACGTTGGTAAATGCTAAAGACAACTTTTCAGTTATACTAGCCAAGTATTATATCTGTCAAAGCAGCAACTACAAAATAATCTAGAACCACAATAACTCCTCCTATTATTGATGTCCAGTTCTGTCCTCAATGCACACTATACAACCGTCATCACCACCTATCATATAGCAATTTATTACTGCTTCATGAATGGCTGTGTAAGTGTCACTGACATTGCTATGGGAACGCTCTCCCTTACTGTTGCCGTGGAAACATGGTCTTACATAGTTGGGGTAGATGTCGGTGTGGTTCCACTCCAGACCGTCGTCCAGCACGGTGATGACCACTCCTTTTCCTGTGAACCCTTTCTTCCACACAGGAATCACGTGGAGGTCCAGCTTGGGCAGGGAGGACGACGTCCGAGTGTCTTGCTGGAATGGCCGACACAGTGGGGGAAGAGGAGAAGGAGAGAGAGAGAAGGAGAGGGAGAGTAGTTTAAGTTGTTTGTAGTTAAATCATGTGCACAGTACATTAAGCAATAAAGGCATACTCCAGGATTTTGGCAACGAGGCCCTTTATCTACTTCCCTAGAGTCATGAACTCATGGATACATTTTATGTCTCTGAGTGTAGTTTGACAAAACCCTGAAGTATCCCTATAAGACAAGATCTCATGACATTGGCACTGGATTTACATATAGGATTTAGCTCCCATACGACTCAAACAATGGAAAAAGAACAGCACAGCTGTGGTGCCTTAAGAGTGAGGTACTCCAACTAAATTGCGTCTGTGAATATCAAGTATCATAGGCCAGTATCCAAAACAACGGAGAAAGGTCAACTGAAGATGGCCACCTCGCTTTGCTAGCTCCCTCTTCGCTAATGGAGGCTGTCATGTTCAAAGTTGACCTTCAGGAATTCATTATCAGCTTGTTGCTTTCTTTGTCCTGGCTGAGTCCACTCTCTTGACCACTTACAGTAGGAAACCCTTGGCGTAAAGAGCATGCAGGTTAATACTTCAATACAACAAAATTACTCAACTAAGTGGATCACTGAAGACCGCACTAAGGTTGAGAATCTTGCGACGCATAATAAAACAATAATACTTCATGATTGTGCCATTGTGCGAGGCCAAGCCTCTATCACCTCTAACAAGCCTCTGTCTAATCAGTGATACCTTTAATGTATTTCATGTAAATATATGTGTATATGTTTGGGGTACCCAACTAGTGTTAATTGGCTAATCAGTAGGGAGTGAGAGTGCAGCGGTCCTCCCTGAGGGGAGATGGGATGATTCAGAGCAGGAGAAGGGACTAAAAAAAGACTAGGAAAGTCTTGGAGCTGCTGTGTTCCCTCCCACATTATGCACAGACACTGCAGAACGCCACCCAGTGCAATGAGTCATCGCTGTGATCTCTCTATCTCTCTCTTGCTCTCCTTTTTTCTCCTTTCTCCTCTTTCTCCTCGCTTGCTTCGTCTTTCTTCCCCATTTCTCCTCTTCTCCTATCTCTCTTCTTCCTATCTCTTTTGCACCCCTTCTTTCTCTTTTTCTCTCTCTTGATCCCTCTTTCTTTCCCATTTCTCTTCTCTTTTGGGCCATCTCACTCATCTTCCCTCTCTCTCTCCTCTGTTTTTCTCTGACTACTAGAGGAAGTGAAGAGATGGGGGGTGGTAGTGGGAGACTGGAGACTGACTCCGTTTGAATGATCATCAAAACCCTCAGACGGTTGACAAAACAATCAAATGTACAACATTTTCCCCCTATAGATATCCTACCAAATGACCAAAACGTATAAATGTGTCAGACTATCAAATATTCTGTAAGAAATCAGGCTGTGTGGTCCTGTTGACGGCTTCTGTAACTCCTTTGTCTTGGTATTGTATAGGATGACTCATCTATTGACTGGCACGTAAGCTGTGGGCTCCAAACAGCCTTGCTCGCACGCACAAGCAAACATTTAGAATGGACACTTACAGTAAACAAACACATCGGCATCCACACACTCTTACAGTATGTGCACACTGAAACCTATACACACACACACACACACACACACACACACACACACACACACACACACACACACACACACACACACACACAGACACACACACACACACACACACACACACACACACACACACACACACACACACACACACACACACACACACACACACACACACACACACACACACACACACACACACACACACACACACACACACACACACACACACACACACACACACACCACTTGACAGAGGGAGTAATCTAAATGTATTATGAGTCACTACTTTGATTGCATTATCAGGCAGTCACCCACTCCTACAATCTCTATCTCTCTCCATCTTCCTATCTAAACATCACTTTCTCCATCCAATCCTTCTCTCCATCCCTCCCTCTCTCCATTCTGTCTTTCTCCCTCACTGCCTTCTTCCCCTCACTCCAACCCCCCTTCAATTCTTCTATCCATCAGTACCTCCATCCCTCTGTCCAAGTCATGTTCTTCATTCCTCCCTCCGCCCTTTTGCCTCTCTACGCACTCCTTATTCCCTCTCCTTTCACTATCACTTTTTTTCCCTTCAACTTCCATGTCATTCCTGATATCTCTAATTAGCTTTATCTCTCTTCCTCTATCCTTCGTTTTATGTCCTCCCACACACACCCTTATTTATATTTTCCCTTGGGGATTACTACTATTTAATTCTTTATTTCTTTATTTTTCTTTCTTTCATATTTGATATCCCTGACTGAAAGTCCTTAGGGCTAGCCTAGACCAATCAGAGGTCTGTAACAAATGAGTGGACAGGTGTAGATGTTTGTCAGCTATGCCCTCTCAATGGCAGACATAAACGAGCACGTCATGACCAATTCAATTAGGGTCATCAGCTCAGATGAGTAAAAAGGATCCATCCAGATTTATTTTCTTATGTCCTACAGTGAGTGACTCAGTTCATTAAGTTCAGGGAACATAGAAAGAACGGACAAAATACACACACTGACGCACGTCACCATATTAAAACACACACACACTGACGCACGTAAACATACTCAAACACACACGCACGTGCACACACACTGATGTACGTAAACATTCTCAAACACACACACATGCACGTCACCATATTAAAACACACACACACTGACGCACGTAAACATACTCAAACACACACGCACGTGCACACACACTGATGTACGTAAACATTCTCAAACACACACACATGCACGTCACCATATTAAAACACACACACACTGACGCACGTAAACATACTCAAACACACACGCACGTGCACGCACACTGATGTACGTAAACATTCTCAAACACACACACATGCACGTCACCATATTAAAACACACACACACTGACGCACGTAAACATACTCAAACACACACGCACGTGCACGCACACTGATGTACGTAAACATTCTCAAACACACACACATGCACGTCACCATATTAAAACACACACACACTGACGCACGTAAACATACTCAAACACACACGCACGTGCACACACACTGATGTACGTAAACATTCTCAAACACACACACATGCACGTCACCATATTAAAACACACACACACTGACGCACGTAAACATACTCAAACACACACGCACGTGCACGCACACTGATGTACGTAAACATTCTCAAACACACACACATGCACGTCACCATATTAAAACACACACACACTGACGCACGTAAACATACTCAAACACACACGCACGTGCACACACACTGATGTACGTAAACATTCTCAAACACACACACATGCACGTCACCATATTAAAACACACACACACTGACGCATGTAAACATACTCAAACACACACGCACGTGCACACACACTGACGTACGTAAACATACTCAAACACACATGCCCGTGCGCACACACACACACTGACGCACGTAAACATACTCAAACACACACGCCCGTGCGCACACACACACACTGACGCACGTAAACATACTCAAACACACACGCACGTGCACACACATGTCCTATCATTATGAGATAACAGATGTTGACTTAGCCAGCACTGCTGCCATGGAAAACAAATAACTAAATTAGAATTAATGACTCGCTGCATTAAATAAATGACCAAATACCGTTACAAAAGTTCTCTCCACTCTCACAATAATTGCAAGGGGGCCATAATAGCATATCAATGTTAGCAAAATCCTATTGGCACGCAATTATAACACAACTTGTAAAAGTAATGACAGAATAAAATAGTTGAAATGGAGTATAGGTTGGTTCAGCCAAATCCTAAACACAGGATGAAGTGGATGTGTCTGTAATGTATCCGGTAGGGAATACATAGCTGTGACACTCCTCCACTGGCTTGGCCTCAGTGGGCTGAAATAGCCATTGTGTACGGCTAAATTGGGTCTTAATGTGTGACAGCCTTTTCCGTTCCACTGGATCATGGTTGGAGAGAGAGTTCCCTTACAATCTCCTGCCAGGCCAGCATGTTCAATTAAACAAATGGGTCTTTTTACTGGGATTTTGGATGATTACTAATTAATTTGACTATCGCAGAGTTAAAACCTTTCTTTCACATTTCTCAAGTCTCGCACATACATATTCATGTGTGATCGCTGAAGATACTTGTCTCATCCTCACACACGTGCATGGCAATATAGACACATGCTGTTCCTCACACATGTAGGCTTTCCTTTCATTTGGACAGATCCTAATTGTGATAGGCAACAACATTAATACATCTAAGTCTTACGCAAGACCTCTAATGAACTGGTGCTATACACACTTCTCTAAAAGGCTTGTGAAGGCAAAGCTTCTACTCATTAGGAAGCTGTCCGTCCCTGCCAGTGCTGAATCTCAGGGGCTCTGGGATTGTGTTAGCCTGGTCCCAGATCTGTTTGTGCTGTCTTTCCAATACCCAATGACTATGACCATTAGGAATTGGCACGACAGCACAAGCAGATCTGGGACCAGGCTAGGATTGTGTTTGTGAATCAGGTCAACCAGAAGGCAGCAGCAGACACCAGCCGGATCTGAACTGACATCACTGATAGTCGGGTCAGAAAACATATTTTAGACTGCTGTTTATTCAGCTTTTCAGTTCTGGTCCTGGCTATTGGCCACCATGACAAGAAATAACCAAATAACTACACAGACAGACAAACAACCAAATAACCACACAGACAACCAAATAACCACACAGACAACCAAATAACCACACAGACAACCAAATAACCTAGACTATTCAAAGTGTAATTTTACACACTGGGCATGACTTATAGGAAACATATGGGAACATGTGGATATTTGGGACTTACCAGGTACCACTGCTGGTTCCACATAGGGTCATTGAACAGCTCGTCCACCGGACAGTCCCGGCATGACCCCAGTGACGCCCGCTTACTGCGCCGCTTCTCATATTGTTGCTCCGCCCACGATACCTTGACGCCCAAAGAGACAGAGAGATATGAGAAGTCTGCCATATTTAGGTTTATGCTGTATATTCGCTTACGTAGCTAATTCACACACACATGTGTTTTATTCTGAAAACTGGAGGTATTTACCCGTGAGAGGAGTCTACCAGAAGAGACACAGACGCACAGTGTGTCCAATATGGCACCCTATTCCCTTTAGTGTACTTCCCTTCTCAAAAGTAGTGCACTATAAAGGAAATAGGGTGCCATTTCAGACACGGCCATAGACAATGTTACAGATGCAGGACTGTTTACCCGATCATCCTCGGACAGGCGTTTGGTGATGTGATCGGCACTTCGTTTCGTCCTGCTGGGATGAGTCTTGTGTTTGAACAAGTAATGGTTTTCTAGCGCCCCAATCTGCAGACAGGAGGAGAGTGGTGGGTTATTGAATATTTCATAGAGGTGATGTAATACCATTATCCTCTTCCTGTCAATCCCGTAACATAGGACTGCCTGCAATTATTAATGCAATAATTATTAATTATATATTAATCAAGTGCCTTGGATCATATTACACCCGGAAGGACATCTCCCTTTAAATGTCTTGAACAGCTTGTTGAAAAGGTACCTTCGATCATTCTCAAACATGGGTAGCTGTTGATATTAAATTATTATGTTATAATGACAGGAAGGCAAATACCACCACAACAGCAATAGGCCTGCTAGATTCCTTATTAGTTATATTTATAGCCGGCCTTGTTTAACAATTTCCTGGGAAAGAGAAACACAGCTAAACCCACTGAATCTAAAAGTGCTTAGCAGAATAGCATGCACATTGTGCAAATAATGAGTCAATCACAGATACTGCTTCAAAGAAAAAGAAGAAGAACACTAATCTAGGATACGAGTTACTCTGAGCCACAGTTTAGGCCTATTATTATTATGGAGTTGAAATGGCATCCTACCCATCCCCCTAGCTGAATGGAAACACAAGTTAACCATTGACCTGTGTAGTCAGAGCGCTAGTTTCCTCTGAGTAGACTAGAGAGAGATAACCTGGGGGTGTATAGGCCTAATGTGTTTGTTTTGGACAAGGTAAATTACAACATTGGCGATCGACATATTTACAGAAGGTGGCTATCATCAGTATACAGCACACAATGAGTCATTGTTACAGTCTATTACATGAAATATGGATTGGATCCCCATCATTCACCCAAATACATTGATAGACTAATTGTTTGTACTTGTTTGATGATACACATGTACTTATTGTAAAGTAACAGTGATACGCAAATACACTGATTGTAAAACAACTAAAAAGCCAATAATGGACATTTAATAGGTTACACGAGGACCGAGTTTGTGAAACCCTGGGTTACACTATTGAAATTCCCTTCTCACTCTGACCAGACTTATGAAGATGATTGACAGAGTGCACCAATCACAATAGTTGTTGTTTTTAAATCTTAGTTAAAGCATAAGTTCAGTAATGATGCTGTCTGTGTAGACTACAACATCAGGAACAAGGCTGCCATGGCACCCTCCATCTCAGCTTTCAGCATGTATACAACCGATTGAATAGTACTAATAAAAAAGTGGAATACTGTTACCAAGACAAGATACTGAGCCAAACTGAACACAGAAATATGCATATTAATTGTATAGTGTAAAGAGATACACGGTTCAAAGACCACAATTGTGGGGAGCAAACTTGTTACCGGGGCGTTGCTGTGGCTCTAACCTACCTGGCGGACTACTCGGTAGTCCAGTTCTTTGGCAATGGACCTGGCGGCGTCCAGTCCTCCGGGAATCTCCACCGCCCATTCGTTGAGGTACTGTCTGTCCCCGAATGAAGCATTTACCGAACGAGCGATGGAGCAGAGAACCGCAAGAGCACAGCACATCACCGTTGTTCGGCGACATCTCATTTCCATCTCAGAGAAAATACGATTAGATTAAAAATATATTTGATTGATGCTCTTGGAAGGCATACAAGACAACAAACTAAAAACAAAAATGCAAGTAATATTAAATAAATTGGCTCGCCTTGCATGTATTTTTTCCTTCAAAGTGCAGGGTGGGAAAGAGTACCTGTCACGGCGTTATTGCCTTATTGAACCATCTAGGAAAGCAAGCGGAGAGTAAACCTTGGAAGTGGGCGAGAATATTTACACGTCAAATTACAAATCGGCTCTGACGTCAACGAGCCTACATACCACGGGGTAGGGTCTATGTTCGAGTCCCGAGAGAGACACGAGGAGAGAAGGAGCGTCAGAGGGGAGGGGAAAGTTATATCTAAAAATATCCCCGTATTTTTTCATTCAAGCTAGTAGGGGTGACAATGAATACTACTGTAATAGTAATGCATGTGCACCAAACATGCAGAGGAAAATAAATGTAGCACCATCCTTCTCTAATGTTTAGCCTACGTGATAGTCTACTTTCCCCCCATTCAAGAATATCGTTTTTTTAATAGAAGAGACCCCCACCCTCGTAACCCCGCCTCACTAACGCATAGTCTATGTCAGCCCAGTAGACTATCATCTGAAGCACGCCAAAACTGAATGATTATTTTATTGTTGCGTTATCTCTATGATTTTTGTTTTTGCTGTGCAAGGGAAATGCAAGAGCAATAATAGGTTAATATAGGCACTATAGCTTTCAGAGACCACACTACTTGAACGGGGATTGACTATTAGCCTATGTGTGACAAATCATGCCAGCATTGCAATATAGGTCTTTGATATGTGTAAAATAATGGCACGACTTAATTTCAATACCTTAGATTGACAATTTTCAACAAGTGTATCTGTTACATGCACCCCAAAAGAGAGCTCACTCCGACGGAGGCTGTGGTGACGGCAATGTGCAGCACATCACTGGAGTGTAGACGCGGTTTCAGCACCACGGCATTGGACAGCTCCACGGGCGATGACAATGTTCAAGCAAACAGGTGGTTTCATATGGAGAAATGATTCCATCGGGGAAAAACGTGGATGATTGAAATATATATTTGCTGTGTGCTTTGAATATAGCTTGTATATTATAGCCTTTTATACAACAGCCTGTATAATATGGGCATATAACCTAATACTAGGCATAAGGAAAGGAATAACAGTCTATTTTGCTTGATCAGGCCTTCTAATTTTCTCTTTATAACAACTACATAAAAAAGGCTACTGAAGTAGCCTAAGTAACCTAGTCTATTGGTATTTGGTAGACTAAGTAGGGTATGGTATTGTATAATGTTATGGATTCATTTATTCAAATGTCCACCACTATTAACAACTTACAAATTAGTTTGTGCTTCGTTTTATTCAATGATAAGCAATCGTCTACATAAGAACATTTGTGACTGTAGTTACAGCAAACATTATAATGTAGTCTATTCTAAGAAGAGACATTGGAGTTAAATGAACCCGGCCCACTTAAAACGCGCACTCACACATAATTCATGCTAATTCTATGCTCTCTCATCTCATCAAAGCAAGAAGCGCGTCGTGCGTCAAACTCACTTGGTTGTAAAAAAGCGTTCTATTTGATGTTGTTTCACTTCTTGGCAAGCTATTGTGCTGTGTTTGAGCTCGAGCGGCAATATCAATTGCTCTTCGTATTGTTCATGCTGACTGGAGTGATGCCCTCCGTCCAGGTTGTGCGCTCAACAATTTCCCATTGGCGGGAACCTTCCTTCACGCCCGCCCGCACGCCTGCTCTATAAATTAAGTCTAACACATAGGTCTTACATGATAATATGGCTAGTTAGGGTTTCTGGTTTCTTTACCAAGTCAGAAATATAAAATATAAAAATCAAATATCAATATCAAATGCCAGTATCAATCAATATCATTATTCTCCTGCTAATGAACGTCTTGGAATTGTGTAGGCTACAAAATCAACTTTGCTCAACTTTGTTGATCTCCGTGTTCTACCATAAATAAACAAACCAACATTTCAGACCTTTCATGAGGGAATTGAAATGATAGCCCAATACAGACAGTCAGTATACTAAACAGATTTATTTGAAGTGAATATGACCTTTAACCCCAACATTGAAGAAATTACAGATATTTGGACATTAAACTTTTTACTAAATCTACACATTGAGCCTAAAGTGATGAGGTAGGATGTGGAGACTTGCCATCTCAGGATCAGTGAGACCTCATGTCATCTTCACACCTGGCAGTGAGCATAGAGGATAGGAGCAGATCTGATCTGTAATCCACCTCAACCTAGCAACACCTGTTTGCTTTAGCAGGACACTCACTCAGACATGGCCTGATAGACTTTAGTATGAAAAACAGGCTGCAGAGGAGGAAGATGAAGAGATGCTATAACTTAGATATTTTAGAAACCGAAACATATTTTTGTGTGAAGCTATTAGTCCCTTGACTGCTATGTAAGCAAGAAAAAATACACACAAAAAATCATCAAAGGAATATTTTTGAAGCTTTTATAATTTTTTGTGTCCAATCCACCCTCTCATTTTGGACGAGGGTAGGCTATAATGTAAAATGTATAATGTAAAATGGAGGAGGAGGAAGAAGAAGAGGAAAAATTGAGGGAGGGAAGAGGAACTACTATAAACCCTTGACAAAGTACTGTATACTTAAATGTAAAGTGTTACAAAAGATAACTTAGGGTCAAAAGTAGGCTATAATAAAATGACAATCTTGGATTTAGTAGAACAAATGAGCTGCAGCTGTCACGGGATGTGTGTTTCACCAATGAAATTAGTGTTCATTCATGCAGTGTTCCTTGTTGGGGTGCAGGACACACACACACACACACACACACACACACACACACACACACACACACACACACACACACACACACACACACACACACACACACACACACCCCACAAGCTCTTCTTTGAAATCAGGTATATAGAATCAGGTATATAGTCTCTCATTGGAGACTGTCAGCCGAGGAGACGTGTCAACGTGTCACAAAAGACAGAACCGTATGAAGATAGGCTAAAACTGCTTCTCCAATAAAAATCCCCGATCACACTTGTAGGCGATGTCATGGGGATGTTGGCTAGCTAAGCTCATGCGTAGAAAATTGTCATCAGGTCTAGCGGCTGTCTCCTGCCAAACTGTGCATGTGCAGGCCGTCAAATCAAAGGCACTCCTTCGACATAAAATTGTTTTTAACGAGAATGAAAGTTTGTCACTTTCCCTCAAGTGGGTTCCTCAGAGGAGTAAGGGGAGGACCATCCTACTCAGTGAATTTCATAAAAATTGAAATTGTAAAACACTTCAAAAGCAATCCTTTTCTAGATAAAACAAACATTTGTGACTGTAATCACGTCACCAAATAATCGATTAAAACACTATTTTCCAAAAAATGTCTACAGTAGCCTCAACAGCACTCTGTGGGGTAGCACCATGGTGTAGCCGGAGGACAGCTAGCTTCCGTCCTCCTCTGGGTACATTGACTTCCATACAAAACCTAGGAGGCTCTTGGTTCTCACCCCTTCCATAGACTTAATTATGACAACTTCTGGCGGACGTCCTCCAACCTGTCAGAGCTCTTGCACCATAAACTGACACCCAATCAAAGGATTAGAAAATGAATCTAGTACTGAAAGGATACGCTACAGCTAGCTAGCACAGCAGTGCATAAAATGTGGTGAGTAGTTGACTCAAAGAGAGAGAAAGACAGTAGTTAAACAGTTTAACTAGTTAATTTCTTTAAAAATGAAGGAGAAGCAAGCGAGAAATAGAGAGAGAGATTGTCAGTTTTTTCACTTTCAGTTTCTCTTACTTAGCTAGCTAGTTTAGCCTACTGGAACACCCTTCTCAAACAGAAGGATGCTATGTTAGCTAGCTGGCTATGACTTTCCAACACAACACTGGAACTCTTCCAATTCAAGGTAAGCTTTAGGTTTTACAAATGTATTGCCACCGTGCCCACCGGTGTAACTGCTTGCTGACTGTAGACTGTAACGTTACTGCATGATTGTAGCGAGTTCACAAACGTGTTAGTTCTATTAGCTATGCTGACTATGAATTTATTTGAGCTAATTTGGTGACAACAATGTAGGCTGTGTGTAGTGGTTTGGCTTGGAAATGTTTTTTCCGCCTGGTCGCATACAGCTGATGTGTTGTGCATTGAAGTCCACGATTGAAGGGACAAGGTGAGACGAGGAGAGCGCATAGATGTGAGAAGTACTACAACGTGGCTGCTATGAAAGTGAACTGTGTTTATGCGTGATCAGGGGTGTATTCATTCCGCCGATTCTGTTGAAAAATAAATTATTAAACGGAAGCAAACGGAACAAAACAGGAATAAACATACCTGAATTTGTCCAATAGAAACTCTTGTTTACAACTGTTGGGGTAACGATTACACCGTATATCAGCTAGATGCAGGAAAAAGTGTGCAAGACGGTATTGAATGTCACTGTCTGTCCATGTGTCACTGTTCATGTGTCTGTAATGTGTCTCTCAACCTGTGTGTACCTATGTTGTAAACTGTCATTCATAGGCTAGGTTATAGCAGCCTAATGATGGGTTTAGGGAAAATTTGAGTATCATGTAGTAGCCTAAACCTATCAATGTTACATTGAACTGGGTGAATGGAATATGTATGACAGTCATCCAATATGCTGTAATAGAAATAAGGCCATGCTCATGAAAAAATATTTATCTTAAACAGCACTGACCGCCACTGCTTTCATGAGGTTGGAGTTCAACTACTTAAGACATTGGCTCGAATCTAGGTTGTGCCTTTATATTTTGAGAAAATTATAAACTAAGGAATACTTTTTTCACTTATTTCATTTACTTTTTAAACCCCAAACCTTGGTCTGGTCTGTTTTGATCTGTTTCGCAAGCTTTCCTGCAAGTCTCGCGATGTTGCGCCTCTGGGTTTAGAAACTCACTCTCCAGGGGGGACAGCAGCTAGCTCGTCTGTGTAGCAATGACTTGTTTTCGCTTGTTTTCTGTGGAATAGAGTGCTACTGCTAACAGAGTTCATGGTCATTGTGGCAGATGTTTTTATCCAAAACAAATTACAGGTATCACATTGATTCAGCATATGTGACTTGTGTTGGATTTGAACCCACAATCATGGTGTTGCTAGCAGCCCACTGAGCCGTCAGTGGCATCTCTTTCTATAATAACATAATCAGACTTTGTTCTTGATGCTGTGCACTAGATTTGTATGCATTCTGCAGTAGGCAACACAGATACTGTATCTCATCCACACGCACACACACACACACACCATTTAACAGTTCAGTGTCCTTTCTATTGCTTACAGAGCAGCAAAACTAATGGAGACCCCAGCATGGTCTGTAGGCTGCTTGGAGAACACACACTCCTCACTACATTTTCCCTTTGGGCAGCTAATCTATATGGGTATGGTTGATAGCACAAATATCACATTTAAGACAGTGGTGACTGCTAAAATCAGAGACTTAGATAAACATCTATAAATGACAGATGACAGAGATGGTCTTGAAGTCTCTATCCCAAAAATCAACCAAAACATATTTAGGATCACAATATACCCCTTCTCCGACATTCATTAAAAACTCTATCTTCTTATTTTCTCTATCTCTCTTTCTTCCCCTCTCCTCTGTGTCTCTACTTCTCCTAGTTCAACCATGCCATTCGTCAAGGATGTGTGGTTGTCACGGCAACCACCTCTCTCTCTCTCTCTCTCTCTCTCTCTCTCTCTCTCCCTCTCCCTCTCTCTCTCTCTCTCTCTCTCTCTCTCTCTCTCTCTCTCTCTCTCTCTCTCTCTCTCTCTCTCGCTCTCTTACGGCTTTATCGGCAACACAAGGAGCAGATTAAATTCTTTCCATATCTCACCTAACGAGCTATGACAAAACCCCCAGATTAGAAAAGAAGACAGAGAGAGGGAAGAAACCAATCTGCTCAGACAAGAAGGGGTGGGGGATGGAGTTATAGGAAAGGAAAGGAAAGAGGGATGGTTAGAGGGAGGGAGGAGTCAGAGAGAGGGAGGGTGATCTTCAGGGCTCCCTCCATCTTATGTAACTGAGGAAATATATCTACCCCAATGACAGTGGACATACACAATACACACAAAACAAATAAGTCCGTAGCATTCTATTTATAATTATGATAATAATTAATGGGTTTAAGTTGTTTGCCTTTCACTAAGCTCCCAATGGCTACCTATGGGGGTAGGTAGCTCACCCCATCCACCACCAATGTGTTGCATCCATCAACTCAAACCTGCGGAACCACCTGCTTTGGAACGATCTTTGGATACAGCCATGTTTTGCCGTAACCTTGTCTACAGCTGTGACCGCACTGGTCTGGAAAGGAGGCCGTTTGTTAATGCAATATTCGCTCAGAAATTGGTTGATTGGTTCTCTCAACAACAACAAAATTCTTTAGAGACCTCTCGTTGTTTGGATTTGAAAAGGGAGACATTGTAATGGAAGGGGGCAGCGCTGGGGGCTGTGTTTGGCTGTGCGTGTGGGTGTTTGAGTGAGAAAGACACAGAGGAGAGCCAACCAGTAAAAGCACAGCCCCCTTCATTATCAACACATTGTGCTGACGACATCAAAGAGCCATTCCAGACTTAAAGAGTTAGGTGTTAGCCAGACTATAGGGAGCCATAAGGAGGTTGTTACAAAAGGGCTCCTGTTGAATTCTCAATGTCTGAAGGAACCCCCTGATTCCATACAGAGGGTTTCGCCATTAGTCAAGTCCCACCTTAACTGCTGGAAGAAGTGATTGGAAATAATGGGGACTGGGTAACCACGGGAGGGGGGGGAGAGTCAAACAAAAGGAAAAAGGGTAAGATATTGATAGAGAGATAATTAGAGGTTTTCTCTTTCTTAGCCTTGCTGTCTCCCATGGGCTATTTCTTCATACCAACTGATACAGGAACTGTTCAGGAACAGTTCTACAAACTGCAACCAACCAGGCTGGAGCAAGTGAAGCGTGGACATGAGAATATGTGCATATAAATGATATTGTTGGAAAAATTGATAGATAAAGCATAAACAATTATATGCTAGGAGACAAAAGAGGGACCAAAATACCAATCTGTTATGTGCACACTTTCCCTCCCTCTGTACTCTTGCCATATAGATTCCCCTGAGAGAGAGAAATCCAGATTGAGGAGCAAGTGAGGAACTGTATTGATATGACCAGTTGAGATTGAGCCAAGGTCCAGGCAGTTTCAGTCCTTGCCAAGCCTCGCTTGTCGCCGTGTGTGTTTGTGTGTGTGTGTGTGTGTGTGTGTGTGTGTGTGTGTGTGTGTGTGTGTGTGTGTGTGTGTGTGTGTGTGTGTGTGTGTGTGTGTGTGTGTGTGTATGTGTGTGTGTGTGTATGTGTGTGTGTGTGGTAAACACACCAGCTACTTGAGAAAATAATGTGAAGAGAGGACAGAGTGGAGGCCATCATCAAGCATCAGTGTGTGAAAGACAGTTACTGACACATCTGTCTGCCTTAGAGTCCATTGATTCTCCATTCAGGTTAGGTGAATGGAGGGGACCGCAGGAGACTCAAGAACTGGATGTCAGCCCATAATTCAATTGCCACAGATAGCATTTCAAAGCGTAATCAACAGCAAACAATACATATCTGCATCTACCACAATTGGGATTGAAACAGATATTTTCAGGACAATATCTCCACAATTTACCGCTGTCAAAATGTCACCCTGAATGTCACCCAACCTCCAACACAACAATGGGGCTCGTAGACCTTGGAAACATTGAGGAAAACACTCCCAACGTTTGTGCAGTAGCGATAGGCTGTTATCAGTGTGGAGGAGATGCAGCCTGAAGGTCAGCTGTATCTGTGAAAGCATTGCCACGGTTCACAGTGTTATTGTCACCTCTCAGGTCTATACCAGCAGTTCCTCCTGGCACAGGGCTGAGCTCTGCAAAAAACCCTGCTGCACACTTCATCCACACCCTTTCTGATGAAGGAGACAGAGATGAGAGACAGAGGACAGAGTGGGAAGAAAGGCAGATGAGCATTGACAGAGAGATAGAGCAATGGAGTCTTGTTTACAATCCTTACCATATAGGGGAGACTGGGGGCAATTGTAACACCTTGAATTTCTTGAAACAGAAACAAGCTTGAGTGATGAAACTCACAGAGTATTATTTTTCACTGGCCATCCCCAAAGCCAACATCTCCTTTGACCGCCTTTCCTTACAGTTCCCTGCTGCCAATGACTGGAACGAATTGCAAAAATCACTGAAGTTGGAGACTTATATCTCCCTCACTAACTTCAAGCACGTCTGTCAGAGCAGCTTATCGATCGCAGCAGCTGTACACAGCCCATCTGTAAATAGCCCATCCAACCAACTACCTACCTCATCCTCATATATATATATTTTTTTCCTGCTCTTTTGCACACCAGTATTTATACTTGTACATCCTCATCTGCACATCTATCACTCCAGTCTTAATTGCTAAATTGTAATTACTTTGCCACTATGGCCTACTTATTTCCTTACCTCCTTACTTCATTTGCACACACTGTATACAGATTTTCTACTGTGTTATTGACTGTATGTTTGTTTATCCCAAGTGTAACTCTATGTTGTTGTTTTTGTCGCACTGCTTTGCTTTATCTTGGCCAGGTCACAGTTGTAAATGAGAACTTGTTCTCAACTAGCCTACCTGGTTAAATAAAGGTGAAATAAAAAAATACAAAAATAAATACGCACATATACAGTGGCAAGAAAAAGTATGTGAACACTTTGGAATTACCTGGATTTTTGCAGAAATTGGTAATCTAATTTGTTCTAACCTTCATCTAAGTCACAACATAGTATGCTTAAACTAATAATACACAAATTATTGTATTTTCCTTGTCTATATTGAATACATCATTTAGACATTCACAGTGTAGGTTAGAAGAAGTACGTGAACCCTATGCTAATGACTTCTCTGAAAGCTAATTGTAGTCAGGAGTCAGCTAACCTGGAGTCCAGTCAATGAGACGAAATTGGATATGTCGGTTACAGCTGCCTTGCCCTATAAAAAACATTCAGAAAGTTTGAGTTTGCTGTTCACAAGAAGCATTGCCTGATGTGAACCATGCCTCGAACAAAAGAGATCTCAGAAGACCTAAGATTAAGAATTGTTGACTTGCATAAAGCTGGAAAGGGTTACAAAAGTACCTCTAAAAGCCTTGATGTTCATCAGTCCACGGTAAGACAAATTGTCTATAAATGGAGAAAGTTGCTACTCTCCCTAGGAGTTGTCGACCTGCAAATGACTGCAAGAGCACAGTGCAGAATACTCATTGAGGTTAAGAAGAATCTTAGAGTGTCAGCTAAAGACTTACAGAAATCTCTGGAACAATCTAACATCTCTGTTGACGACAGTACGTAAAACACTAAACAAGAATGGTGTTCATGGGAGGACACCATGGAAGAAGCCACTTCTGTTGAAAAAAAACATTGCTGCAAGTCTGAAGTTTGCAAAAGTGCACCTGGATCAGCGCTACTGGCAAAAAAAATTGTGAACAGATGAAAGTACAGTTGAGTTGTTTGGAAGGAACACACAAGACTATGTGTGGAGAAAATAAGGAACAGCACATCAACATTAAAACCTCACCCCAACTGTAAAGTATGGTGGAGGGAGCATCATGGTTTGGGGCTGCTTTGCTGCCTCAGGGCTTGGACAGCTTGCTATCATCTACGGAAAAATGAAGTTTATCAAGACATTTTGCAGTAGAATGTTAGGCTATCTGTCCACCAATTGAAGCTCAAAAGAAGTTGGGTGATGCAACAGGAGAATAACCCAAAAAATAAGAAAATCAACAACGAAATGGCTTCAACAGAGAAAAATACGCCTTCTGGAGTGGCCCAGTCAGAGTCCTGACCTCAACCCAATTGAGATGCTGTGGCATGACCTCAAGAGAGCAGTTCATACCAGACATCCCAATAATATTGCTGAACTGAAACAGTTTGAAAAGAGGAATGGTCCAAAATTCCTCCTGACCGTTGTACAGGTCTGATCCGCAACTACAGAAAACGTTTGGTTGAGGTTATTGCTGCCAAAGGAGGGTCAACCAGTTATTAAATCCATGGGTTCACATACTTTTCCCACCCTGCACTGTGACTGTTTACACAGTGTGTTCAATAAAGTGTATAATTGAAAACGTATAATTGTTTTGTGTTATTAGTTCAAGCAGACTGTTTGTCTATTGTTGTGACCTAGATGAAGATCAGATCAAATTATATTATATGATGAATTTATGCAGAAATCCTGGTGTTTTCAAAGGGTTCACATACTTTTTCTTTCCACTGTAGGTTCTCTAGCTGCTTGAAACGTTACAGCCAAATATCTCACTATTTGCACGTTTTATGGGCAAATGTTAGTTTTTTTAGGGGTGGAAGTAATTTTTTTCCACTGGCTGTATTTTTCGTATACTGCCCTGAGCATTAATGTCCAATAATTCAAACTAGTATAATTGTCTTCACTATATGTTGGCTAAACATGGACATGAATGACGTGTCACTATTGTTGTTTCTTGCTAGGCACTTGTAGTCTTGTCCTGTAGAGTGCCAAATAAGATGTAAACAGATATAACCTGGGCACCATCAGACTGTTCAGATGTTATGTATGGCCATGCACAAACATGGGTGTTACTGTACTTATTGGTTATGTACAAAGAAATACTCATATTTCTTGCAAAATCATTGCATTTGTCTATCATATTATACAGTAAAAGACAAACTGTCACAAAAACTGTTACTTGCATCATATGGTGCAAAATGCATCATACGGGGATGATTTCTGTATTTTGAAAGTTACATGTCTTGAAAACATGATTGCTTACAAGCAAAAAAAAACGTTATTGAATGGGTAGTCGGGCCTCAGATTGCTATATCATATGTGGTTATCTGACATGTTAAACACCTATCCAGGCGTTGTGACATCTGGCATGTGTCAGGAAAAAAGTATGAAAATGTAGGCTCTCACTACTGTAAGTCGCTCTGGATAAGAGCATCTGACTAACTGACAAACAAATACAAATGTGTCTGCAATGTAGTCAGCTAAGAACGTGACCAGAAAAAGGGGCATGTTGGGGATTTAGCCAGGACACTTCATACTCTGTAATACCTCGGTTGGACATTTCATCCGAAGGATGTGTACAGCCACAAGTAATTTATGTGTTGTCATTAACTGACACAATATTATAACAACTTATGTTATAACAGAGGTTGTGCCATTCTTATGACAGGACTGTGAAGGAACAGTGAGTTCTGAAGAGCAACCATATCTTACAGACGGTATCCCTCAGGTGAAAAGAGATTCGAGGCGGCCTAGTGGTTAGAGTGTTGGGCCAATAACCGAAAGGTTGGTGGATTGAATCCCTGCGCTGGCAAGGTCAAAATCTGTCCTTCTGCCCCTGAACAGGCAGTTAACTCACTGTTCCTAGGCCGTCATTGTAAATAATAATGTGTTCTTAACTGACTTGCCTAGTTAAATAAAAGTTAAATGAAAAATAAAAAAGAGATTCATTATCATATTTTCTCCTGCAAGCTCGCGTGCACACACAGACACACACATCTGATCCCTGGGTCACACATTGATGTTCACACACTCGCTGGTGACGCATGTTTCTCTCTCTTGTCTGAACACCAGGGGGTGGGGCGGTGGGCTTCACTGCTTCATTCCCAAACCCAACCCTTCTGATAAAATGCCCTCAACACGTTCCACATATTACATTGGAAGTAACCTGTGCTACAAATGTTGTTTTATATTGAGCACCATATGCTCATGTGATTTTTCACGTTTTACTGATATTATATAGAAATGTATAAGCATTTTTTCCATGTTCCAAATGAGGAGCATTTAAGCAAATGGACAAATGAAATGTCTGTAGAGTTAAATCAGTAACACCACTGCAGCAATTGGCCAAATTAAGACCTAAACAGTGTTTTGGGGGAAAATGGTAACAATATTAGCGTTGAAACAAATAAAAGTAGAACAGTTAAATAGTCAAATTGACAAAACTCCCATGCTGCTGCCTGTGGAAGCATCGCTATACCTGCAACCAATTACTGTCTTTTATCCGTATACCTAGGACTATCAGTCTAACATCTTAGCCATTACACCAAGGATGTTGTTGAGTTGTGGATTCAAAGTTATATTTGTGAAAAAGTATTTTGTTAGCTACCCAAATGAAGTCGTACATAAGATACAACACCCCTTACGGACTTTAAACCCCAAAACGCTTCCGTTTTTGAGGAAGCTTTATCGTAGGTGTTTGTGTTGAGAATATAACGATTCATTTGTGAATTTAGATCAAATGTGTGGGAATATCCATGACGAAACATCCCCGCGCCAACCAGTATCATTGAATACCACCAGGTGGCATAACCGATAGAACTCCTACTGGGAGCGTAATCAAAACAATCGTGGTGGTGACTACGTTCTCTGTAATTACGGGGTGTGGCTTCTCACTCTGGTTTGAAAGACTGTGAAAGCTCCAAGAGTATGTTACAACCGAGAAAACTTCTCTTTCCATTTAGTAGCCTAAGCGAAAGAAAGAAAAATCTTACAATCTAGATAAAAAGACAACTGACTATTAGACCAACAATACACTAGTGAAGCTGTCATCAATAACATGTGATTGCATAAAGAGCATATGCGTAGAGCCACATCAGTTGTTTGATAGACCATATGTTCCTATATAGATTTTCTATTTTATTTATTTATTCTGGCAAGTCAGTTAAGAACAAATTCGTATTTACAATGACGGCCTACACCAGCCAAACCAACTGTGATACAGCCTGGATTTGAACCAGGGTGTCAGTAGTGATAATTAAAGCACTGAGACGCAGTGCCTTAAACCGCTACGCCACTCAGAATACCAAATGTAACCTATGCTTGAGGATTTGGCTTTGACCCTTCCCTGTCTTACTTTTTTACTCCACTAAACACATGATTGGGATGTGGTTTCAAATTAGGCTACTGTGTATGTGTTATGGGTGGTTTGTTGAGCTATTACAGTTACTGGGGAACTACAGCAAGGAGGGGTAATATCTGATAAGAAACTAAATACAAAAGCCTCAGTTTCGTAAAGCGTTAATCAGCAGTTGAAGCCTGTTTCGGTAAAAAGCTGGGTAATGGGGCCGGAGAAATGTAACTAATCTCAAATTCATAGACAGAGCTATGGATGCAATGACTGACGATCCATGATAGCAAACGTATAGTTCTAACCATGTTTTGAGGCTATGTAGTGTTTGTTTACATTTACTTTGTTTACAAGCATTGAAGTAAAACAAGCGTATATTTGGGGTTTTGATGGGGTACTACAGTCGAACTAAGCTCATGAGGCATTTATATTCTTCAAGAATCAATGGTTACATATCATTAATTTATAAGTTTTAAAAAATTATGTAATAACTGGATATTGCCCCTTTAAGCAATTAAACCCCCTGATTTACTCACACACACACACACACACACACACTGATTTCATTTGAGCAAATAGATTTTGTCATAGGCAACGTAGCAAAAACATAGGTGAAGAAATAGTTCTTGGCGGGAGGGGCAAGTACTTTCACAACAGAGGGGCAGATTTGACTCATTCTGTTCACAGAAGTATACCTGTTGGGCCACCGTTAACCTTGACAATAGAAAATAAGATATTTGCGTTCCAGCAATGCCGCACAAAAAGAGAAGCCATGCCCATGGCCATCATAAAAAGTCACAGGAGGTGAGTTTCCCGTTTAAAATTATTTTTGCAGGTTAGGCTACTTTTTCAGTCAACTATTTTAAAATTAAGAGATCTAGACCTAGAGGTGGCCATGACTGTGCAATCGATAAAGCAACGTTCCAACACATGCATGCGTTTGGATGCAGGAATGTCCGACGAGTAAGCGCGAGTTTTGCCTCAATTGGCGTCATCTAACTCGTAGCCAGGGAGAGGTCATAGTTTTTGTAACAAACTTTGAGAAACTATTTGCTGATATCCTTATGGATAAAGGAATAGGCTATATTACAAGAATCTGGCTTTGTTTGAGGCTTTTTAAAAAACGTGCTTTTGCATTACGCACGAATTGCGCAACCCAAAACACGTATTATGGTTTTGGATGAAAGGCTGTGAATGCAGTTCAACACTCGACTGTCAATTGGTTATGCGGAAACGATAGATTCTTCGGTTAAACTTATCTAAAAAGATGAAGCTATATGCCGTAGAATGCAAACCTAGCAGTCTCTTGACGACACCACAACCGCCCCATATAGACACTTCGTTTAGGGCAAGATCGTTATCAGTCTACTGTAACATTGTTTGAACATAAGGGAGTGGTTATGTTCCCGAAACGCATGGGAAATAATTCTGCTTAAAAAAGACACGGGAAACAGGCTAGACTAGATGCTACACATGTTCGGACAGAGGTATCCTTAGGCTATAGTCGATTCTTCTCATCTTAATTGCTTCTCACCGTTTTTCCCATGGCGTATGCTGCCTATTGGATGAGCCTTGTGAGTATATGGCTATTAGCCAGCTATTTCTCATTCAACATCTAAATTAACATAATATCCTTCAGGCAGTAATATATCTGGGCATGTGCATCTCCATCTGAGGCAGCATTATTTTAGACACTTAAAATACTTCCACTGTTGGAAACAAAACAGCCATTCCAACTATTGTCTTGGCAAAGTTGATGTATTAGTTTACAATGAGTAGTAGAATACACAAGAAGCCTATTGATGCGAAATGAATCACATGTTATGTAGCATAAAAAAGGGTTGGGACACATTTCTTGGCAGGCTAGAACATTATTTAGTAGGGTGTGTGACTGTTTAAACATTAGATATGATAAAATACACATTCAGCTGCAGGCACCATTGCCTGCAGATTTAACTCTTATTTGGATAAAACATTACAGTATATCCAGTCTCTGAACATCTCCTGAGTGTGCAAGTTCAAGTTGAGACAGATTCATTATTTGTTATTTACATCTTCACTTGCACATATTGGCACATAAGGAGATCATTTTTGGTAATAAAGGTTAAATTAAAAATAATTTGTGACACCAATATGGCAGTTACATACCACCATCTGAATTTTGATTGAACTTTTTACAGTATAATTTGACAGGGTTATGTTAGTTGGCTTGAAGTTGGCTGTTATGACAGGTAAATGTCACTATTAGAATATAATAAATGGGTATAATAATATTAATAATAAATGGCATTTAGCAGATGCTTTTATCCAAAGAGACTTAGTCATGCGTGCATAGATTTTTTGTATGGGTGGCCCCAGCAGGAATCAAACCGACGATTCTGGCTTTCAAAGAAAATGGAGCATTACTTCATTGGCTTCATAACAATTATGGCTTTACTGAAAGTTAGGGACTTTACTGTAATATCCAAAACAATGCTAGTAACCTATCAGACAACAATAGGTGGAGATGACCACTTCCTTCCCAGACCCAGGTGGTTTTCTGTGGCTGTAACAGAATGCTCGGGTAGATAGCCAACAACAAGAGCAGACCTTAGGACTTTCCAAGGGTACAGTTAGTTATTGTATTCAATTTGAATTTCAACAATCTTCATAGAATTGGAATTTCATTGGAATTAAATTGTTTGGACTGTTTGAATGGAATTGAAAAAACATTTAATCTGTGAAAATTAAAAGAATTCAATATTTGTACAATTCCCAGTTAATAGAATTAATGCACTTAGTATCAAAAAATGTATTTTAGGGATTTGTTTTAAATCATTTAAACTTGTATTCATATATTTCCAGTATAGCTTTCTGAACAGGGACATGTGTGTGTCTTTTGCAGCAGAGAACAGCTTCTAGTACCACACTTGGAGAGCAGCAGGTGGATGACAGGCCCTATAATACTCGAGCTGCTGCAGCCTCTAAGGCTCAGGTAAGACCCTTCTAAACAATGTTCACATCATGGTGCGGATACACATGCCAATTACCACTGTTAGTGCAGATGTGGTGCACTCAACTACACTTATGTGATGAATAACTGACTGAGAACTAAAGACCTACAGTGTCGTGAAAAAGTTGTCACGCGGAGCAGAACAGGTGAACCCAAGAGCAGACTCCGATGCGGAGACTGGGATGAGGTAACCAAGGTATTTATTGAAACACAGGGGAAAGATTGAGTGCAGGCCAAGGGAAGCTAAGGCGGGTTGCAGGAAACCAGGTGCGGAGGCTGAGGCTGGAGCGAGAGGTGTAGGACCACAGCTGGTCCGGAGTGGAATCCAAGGGAGCCGTAGAGTGGGGAATCCAGGACAGAGTAGCAGGACTGACAAGAAGTCGGACTGGAGACAGGGACCAGAGTCAGAGCGGACAGAACTGTAGCGGAGCGGAAAACAGCGTCAGGCAAGGGAAACCAGGAACAACCGGCTAGAAACATGGACTGACTGAGCAGAGATTACGATCAGGCAGTGTGGAAGAGGCAGGACTGAGTATATGCAGAGGTCTTGATTAGGGAACAGGTTGTAGCTGGTGGGGATCTGCCCTGAATCCGGCACGCCTGCCCCCCCCCCCCCCCACACACACACACACAGAGGGAGAGAGCACTGGGGGAGTGGCGGTAGGTCAAGGAGACACAGGATGAGCACTAGAGGGCATTGCAGGAGCAGATGTGACAGGACAGTGAAGCATTTTTTGTCCTTTTGGCTGTAAACTTATGGGACCAAATACTTTAATTTTAACTATTTTAATACACGTAGTTGAATTAGTCCCAATACTTTTGCTCTTCTAAAATGGGGGACCATGAACAAAAAGTGCAACAAATTTTAAGCTTTGGAATGGCCTAGTCAAAGACAAGACCTAATCCCAATTGAGATGTTGTGGCAGGACGTGAAACGAGTATCTCATGCTTGGAAACTCACAAATATCACTGAGTTAAAGCAGTTCTGCATGGATGAGTCGGACAAAATCCTCCACAGCGACGTGAGAGACAGATCAACAACTACAGGAAGCTTTTGGTTGGAGCTAAAAGGGGCACAACCAGTTATTGAGTGTAAGGGGGCAATTACTTTTTCACACAGGGGCATTGGGTGTTGCATATCTTTGTTTATGAAATAAATGAAATAATTATGCAATTTTGTGTTATTTGTTCACTCAGGCTCCCTTGATATTAGGTTTTGGTTGAAGATTTGAATTTCAGTATTAAAAATATGCAAAAGTAGAGAAAATTAGAAAAGGGGCAAATACTTTTTCACAGAACTGTACAGTATGTTAGCCTGGGAGTCAACAGCCAGACTTTAACTCTGGAGACTTTATCGCCCTCGAGTGGGGTAAAGAGGCATGTGCTCAGTTACAGGAATGAGTGGTGCAACAGGTGGTCATGCAGGCTGCTAATTTCACCATCTACTTGATGGGGTCCCTTTCTTTAGCCATCTTAGTGATTTGGTTTCACAAGGCTCTCTGGGACTAGGTTTTTTTGGTTCTTACTTCTGTACAAGTTTTTAGTCTACATTTTAAAGATTTTGTTGAGTTACAGTACATATAAGGAAATCAGTCAATCTAAATAAATAAATGAGGCCCTAATCTATGGATTTCACATGACTGGGCATGGGTGGGCCTGGGATGGCATAGGATGACCCACTGAGGAGCCAGGCCCAGCCAATCAGAATGAGTTTTTCCTTACAAAAGGGCTTTATTACAGACAGAAATACTCCTGAATAGATCTGTATTCATTTCTAGCTGAAGGGACTTATGAGGGGACCAGGGGACTTATGACATAGCGTTTGGCAGTGGTTCCAGGTCTGGTGACACGAGCAGTATGGGACTGTAATGAACGACATGTATCTAAATATAGTGAGGAGCCCCACTTCACCCGAGACTCCAGTTACACAGACAGAAACACGCAGCCCAGGACAAGGGAACACAGCCCAGTACAGATGTTGGGTCTTAATTTGATCATTCTTTTGTCACAGATATTTTTCTGCGCATCATGAAATTCAAATGAGCTTGACAACCTACAGTTTTCTTTCCGTGCAGGGGCAGTCGAGTCACTCGGACCAGTGCCAGCTGGTTAAAAAAAGCACAAGACAGATTATTAATACATGTTCTACTGCTATTGCTGGCCTGTAGGTCATGTTACAACAACATTCCGATCTACACAAATGTATCTGAAATGCATCCATACACATTAACATGTGGCGTTTCATATAGCTAAATAACACAAGATAGATATTGGTCTCCACTACGACATACAGATGTCAAGTTTATCCAAAATGCAGCCGTACAGTAGGCTACACCTAAACTATAGCCTACCGTAGCCTATCAAAACAAATTACACACAGGCCTATAATATCAGATGTAAGACAAGATGACATTGAGAATAGTGAGGTAGCCTATGGAATGGAGCGCAATGCTGCATGAAAGAGTTGCTTTGAAAAATAACAAAATTGACTTGACTCAGTTACACATTTAAAATATGGACAGTACAGGGATATTTTACCCCCGATCTTGATAAGAAATGACCATACCAGACACTTTTATTTTAAAGACAGTTGTATTTAATGAATAACATGTATAGGACACAAATAAAATAATAACAGTAGGCTACACCAACATTAGTTTCATTCATACAATGTGTTGGGTAAATTGCCACAGTAGATTTGCTCTGGTAAACAAGGAAATACTTTATATTGTAAGGAATGCTTGTCAAATAGATAAATCATCCTTAGTCTGTTCCAAAATAACTAAGTTATTCCGATGATAAAACCAACCAGAGGGCGAACATATCTTGAAAGACTTTGGTTGCAAGCTAGACTAACACTGACAGCATCTTTTAGGGATCTGGAATGAGGTGAACAATGATGTTTGCAATTGAGATCAGCTGTGCCGGTGAATTTATCACGTATTGATGGTTTAACAAGACATCAGCTGGCGTTAATCTAGTGCCATCGAAGGTTGCAATATCCCCTTTGTAATTATATCATATTCCAATACATTCTGTAGGCCAGCCATTAGCCTATCGATTGTCAAACAATGAAAGGTGTGAAAAACAATAACAGGCTACTGTTTGTGTTTCCCTGGCCGAGTTGATGAGCTGATTTGGGCCATCAGGTGATTGACTGCTGTACTTTCAGTTTGATGCCGGCATTTGATGTCATCCTTGTGGAATGTAAGCCTATATTATGAGGATTTAATAATTCATTTTATAAAGCTGTCAAGATATTTGTGCATTTGAGCTTATCCAAAAACAATTTTGTTGATCTTAGATTGGAACCCATGCTGACTCTGGCATATGTGTGCTGAACCACACAGGCACTGAGGCCACCAATAATGTATTCTGCTTATTGCTTGCATTAAACATATACTGAAAATAAATATAAATGCAACATGTAAAGTGTTAGTCCCATTTTTCATGAGCTGAAATAAAAGATCCCAGAAATATTCCATACTCACAAAAAGCTTATTTCACTCAAATCTGAAGCTGATTAAACATCATGATCACTACACAGGTGCACCTTGTGTGACAAAGACCCTAACCACCTGCCACCTGTGTCTGCATCTGGGTCTCGCCTTGTGCCCTTATAGTATGAACTGGCCATGACAGACACAGCAGACTTGGACCAGCTCCGCCACGCTGGGAGACATGAGGAGCTGTTACAAGACCTTCTGGAAGGGCTCCGTTCCTTGACGGAACGCCATGACCAAGGGTTTAAGGAGATTATGGAGCAAATCAGGGAGTTAGCCCAGAGGCTGCCTGCTACCTCTGAGAAAGCCCAATCACCCAGTAATTTGTTTTCTATTAGTGGTGACCTTGTACAGCCTACCCCGGCTCCCCGAGAACCCCGCTTACCACCACCGGAGCGATGTTCTGGAGATCCTGGTACCTGCTTGGGTTTTCTTTCTCAGGGCTCTCTTATTTTTGAGCTACAGCCATCTTCGTTTCCTTCGGCCCGATCTAAGATAGCCTATGTTATTACGCTAATGTCGGGAAGGACGCTCTCCTGGGTTACGGCAGTTTGGGAGCAACAATCCGCCATGTGTTGTCATCTACAGAATTTCATGGCAGAAGTGAGGAAGGTATTCGAGTATCCGAGAGAGAGGCGGCCAGTAAACGTCTTGAATTACATCAACTCCCGTAGTGTGGCAGACTACGCGGTTGATTTTCGCACGTTGGCCGTCGAGAGTGCCTGGAATCCAGAGTTTTAAATATATATTTTTTTAACTTGACCCCTTTTTCTCCCCAATTTCGTGGTGTCCAATTGTTGTAGGAGCTACTATCTTGTCTCATCGCTACAACTCCCGTACGGGCTCTGGAAAGACGAAGGTTGAAAGTCATGCATCCTCCGATACACAACCCAACCAAGCCGCACTGCTTCTTAACAAAGCGCGCATCCAACCCGGAAGCCAGCCGCACCAATGTGTCGGAGGAAACACCGAACACCTGACAACCTTGGTTAGCGCGCACTGCGCCCGGCCCGCCACAGGAGTCGCTGGTGCGCGATGAGACAAGGACATCCCTACCGACCAAGCCCTCCCTAACCCGGACGACGCAAGGCCAATTGTGCGTCACCCCACGGACCTCCCGGTCGCGGCCGGTTACGACAGAGCCTGGGCGCGAACCCAGAGTCTCTGATGGCACAGCTGGCGCTGCAGTACAGCGCCCTTAACTATTGCGCCACCCGGGAGGGAATCCGGAGTTTCTTTTTTCATATATTTTCTTCACGGATTATCTGAGGTGGTAAAAGATGAGCTAGCTGGGGCCTCCCAGGTGGCGCAGTGGTCCAGGGCACTGCATCGCAGCGCTAGCTGTGCCACCAGGGACTCTGGGTTCGCGCCCAGGTTCTGTCGCAGCCGGCCGCGACTGGGAGGTCCGTGGGGCAACGCACAATTGGCCTAGCGTCGTCCGGGTTAGGGAGGGTTTGGCCGGTTAGGGAGGGTTTGGTCGACCACAAGAATTTGGAATATCGCAGCCAAGCGCATTAACTTTAGGCAGGCCTGGTGGGCTCTGTTATTCACTAGGTTTAATTTCACCATCTCCTACCGCCCAGGGTCCAGAAATGTGAAGCATAACGCCCTTTCCCGCCGGTACAGTTCCGCTGCCACACCCTCGGAATAAGAGACCTGTCTCACTTTTAAATTTTTTAAATTTTTTTATTTCAACTTTATTTAACCAGGTAGGCTAGTTGAGAACAAGTTCTCATTTGCAACTGCGTCGGAGGGTTAGGGAGGGTTTGGCCGGTAGGGATATCCTGTCTCACACACCAGCGACTCCTGTGGCGGGCCGGGCGCAGTGCACGGTCACCAGGTGCACGGTGTTCCTCTGACACGGGAGTTGTAGCGATGAGACAAGATAGTAACTACTAATAATTGGATACTACGAAATTGGGGAGAAAAAGGGGGTAATATTCAACAACAACAAAAATATGAGCTAGCTACTCGGAACTCCCTCATTGCCCTCACCATTAGAATTTATGGACGCAGGAGTGAGAGGTCTGGTCTCGGGCACACTAGTCAATCCGCAGTGGCTCGCTTACCTCTGAAGGAACCCGGAAGTCCCTGAGGATGGGTGCTTCCGAGAGGACCGCTCCACAATCACTTTTCTGGGAAACATCTCTGAAGGGAATATTCAGATGGATCTGGAAAAAGTGAGCGGTGGTGGATTGGCCACAACCCACGGCCAGGGTGTAGCAACAGCGGTTTCCCGTCAGTTTGTGGAGGAGGTTGACGCTTCCACCGTGGGAGTAGGGACCATTCTTTCCCAGTGATCCGTCCAGGACCAAAAGCTTCATGTCCCATCGTCTCAACTCGTCGGAGAGGAACTATGACGTTGACAACTGGGAACTCCTAGCAGTAAAGATGGCCCTGGAGGAGTGGAGGCATTGGCTGGAAGGGGCGGAATATCCATTTTTGGTTTGGACCGACCACAAGAATTTGGAATATCGCAGCCAAGCGCATTAACTTCAGGCAGGCCTGGTGGGCTCTGTTATTCACTAGGTTTAATTTCACCATCTCCTACCGCCCAGGGTCCAGAAATGTGAAGCAGGACGCCCTTTCCCGCCGGTACAGTTCCGCTGCCACACCCTCGGAATAAGAGACCTGTCTCACTTTTTATTTTTATTTATTTTTTATTTCACCTTTATTTAACCAGGTAGGCTAGTTGAGAACAAGATCTCATTTGCAACTGCGACCTGGCCAAGATAAAGCATAGCATTGTGACACAGACAACAACGGAGTTACACATGGAGTAAGCAATAAACAAGCCAATAACACAATAAACAAGTAAATGACACAGTAGAAAAAATAAAGTCTATATACAATGTGTGCAAAAGTCATGAGGAGGTAGGCAATAAATAGGCCGTAGGAGCGAATAATTACAATTTAGCAGATTAACACTGGAGTGATAAATGAGCAGATTATGATGTGCAAGTACAGATACTGGTGTGCAAAAGAGCAGAAAAGTAAATAAAATAAAAACAGTATGGGGATGAGGTAGGTATATTTGGTGAGCTATTTACAGATGGACTATGTACAGCTGCAGCGATCGGTTAGCTGCTCAGATAGTTGATGTTTAAAGTTGGTGAGGGAAATAAAAGTCTCCAACTTCAGTCATTTTTGCAATTCGTTCCAGTCACTGGCAGCAGGGAACTGGAAGGAAAGGCGGCCAAATGAGGTGTTGGCTTTGGGGATGATCAGTGAGATATACCTGCTGGAACGTGTGCTACGGGTGGGTGTTCTTATCGTGACCAGTGAACTGAGATAAGGCGGAGCTTTACCTAGCATAGACTTATAGATGACCTGGAGCCAGTGGGTCTGGCGACGCATATGTAGCGAGGGCCAGCCGACTAGAGCATTCAGGTCGCAGTGGTGGATGGTATAAGATGATTTGGTAACAACACGGATGGCACTGTAATAGACTGCATCCAGTTTGCGGAGTAGAGTGTTGGAAGCTATTTTGTAGATGACATCGAAGTCGAGGATCGGTAGGATAGTCAGTTTTACGAGGGTATGTTTGGCGGTGTGAGTGAAGGAGGCTTTGTTGCGAAATAGAAAGCCGATTCTAGATTTGATTTTTGATTGGAGATGTTTAATATGAGTCTGGAAGGAGAGTTTACAGTCTAGCCAGACACCTAGGTATTTATAGTTGTCCACAAATTCTAGGTCGGAACCGTCCAGGGTGGTGATGCTAGTCGGACGGGCAGGTGCGGGCAGCGAACGGTTGAAAAGCATGCATTTGGTTTTACTAGCGTTTAAGAGCAGTTGGAGGCCACGGAAGGAGTGTTGTATGGCATTGAATCTCGTTTGGAGGTTAGTTAGCACAGTGTCCAAGGAAGGGCCAGAAGTATACAGAATGGTGTCGTCTGCGTAGAGGTGGATCAGGGAATCGCCCGCAGCAAGAGCGACATCATTGATTTATACAGAGAAAAGAGTCGGCCCAAGTATTTAACCCTGTGGTACCCCCAAAGAGACTGCCAGAGGTCCAGACAAGATGCCCTCCGATTTGACACACTGAACTCTGTCTGCAAAGTAGTTAGTGAACCAGGCAAGACAGTCATTAGAAAAACCAAGGCTATTGAGTCTGCCGATAAGAATACGGTTATTGACAGAGTCGAAGGCCTTGGCCAGGTCGATGAAGACGGCTGCACAGTACTGTCTTTTATCGATGGCGGTTATGATATCGTTTAGTACCTTGAGCGGGGTTGAGGTGCATCCGTGACCGGCTCGGAAGCCGGATTGCATAGGGGAGAAGGTACAGTGGAATTTCGAAATGGTCAGTGATCTGTTTATTAACTTGGCTTTTGAAGACTTTAAATAGGCAGGGCAGGATGGATATAGGTAGCAATTTGGGTCTAGGGTGTCACCCCCTTTGAAGAGGGGGATGACCGTGGCAGCTTTCCAATCTTTAGGGATCTCGGACGATACGAAAGAGAGGTTGAACAGGCTGGTAATAGGAGTTACAACAATGGGGGCGGATTGTTTTAGAAATAGAGGGTCCAGATTGCCTAGCCCAGCTAATTTGTACGGGTCCAGGTTTTGTAGCTCTTTCAGAACATCTGCTGTCTGGATTTGGGTGAAGGGGAAGCTGGGGAGGCTTGGGCGAGTAGATGCAGGGGTGGCAGAGCTGTTTGCCGGGGTTGGAGTAGTCTGGAGGAAGGCATGGCCAGCCGTTGAGAAATGCTTATTGAAATTTTCGATTATCATGGATTTATCAGTGGTGACCGTGTTACCTAGCCTCAGTGCAGTGGGCAGCTGGGAGGAGGTGCTCTTGTTCTCCATGGACTTTACAGTGTCCGAAAACTTTTTGGAGTTAGAGCTACAGGATGCGAATTTCTGCTTGAAAAAGCTAGCCTTTGCTTTCCTGACTGACTGCGTGTATTTGTTCCTGACTTCCCTGAACAGTTGCATATCGTGGGGACTATTCGATGCTATTGCATTCCGCCACAGAATGTTTTTGTACTGGTCAAGGGCAGTCAGGTCTGGAGTGAACCAAGGGTTATATCTGTTCTTAATTCTGCATTTTTTGAACGGGGCTTGCTTATCTAAGATGGTGATGAAATTACTTTTAAAGAATGACCAGGCATCCCCGATTGATGGGATGAGGTCAATATCCTTCCAGGATACCTGGGCCAGGTCGATTAGAAAGGCCTGCTCGCAGAAGTGTTTTAGGGAGCGTTTGACAGTGATGAGGGGTGTTCGTTTGACCTCGGACCCATAGCGGATACAGGCAATGAGGCAGTGATCGCTGAGATCCTGCTTGAAAACAGCAGAGGTGTATTTGGAGGGCAAGTTGGTCAGGATAATGTTTATGAGGGTTCCCATGTTTACAGATTTAGGGTTGTACCTGGTGGGTTCCTTGATGATTTGTGTGAGATTGAGGGCATCTATCTTAGGATTGTAGGACTGCCGGGGTGTTAAGCATATCCCAGTTTAGGTCACCTAACAGAACAAACTCTGAAGCTAGATGGGGGGCAATCAATTCACAAATGGTGTCCAGGGCACAGCTGGGAGCAGAGGGGGGATTGATAGCAGGCGACAACAGTGAGATATTTATTTCTGGAGAGGTTCATTTTTAAAATTAGAAGTTCAAACTGTTTTCGTATAGACCTGGAAAGTATGACAGAACTTTGCAGGCTATCTCTGCAGTACATTGCAATTCCTCCCCCTTTGGCAGTTCTATCTTGACGATAAATGTTGTAGCTGGGTATGGAAATCTCAGAATTGTTGGTGGCCTTCCTAAGCCAGGATTCAGAGACACGGCAAGGACATCAGGGTTGGCGGAGTGTGCTAAAGCTGTGAGTAAAACAAACTTAGGGAGGAGGCTTCTCTTGTTAACGATCACAGAAGTCAACAAATGAGGGTGCCTGGGTTTACCGCCACATCACCCGAGGAACAGAGTAGGATGAGGGTACGGCTAAAGGCTATCAAAACTGGTCGCCTAGAGCGTTGGGGACAAATAATTAAAGGAGCAGATTTCTGTGCGTGGTAGAATAGATTCAGGGCATAATGTGCAGACAGGGGTATGGTGGGGTACGGGTACAGCGGAGGTAAGCCCAGGCACTGAGTGATGATAAGAGAGGTTCTATCTCCGGATAAGCTGGTTATAATGCGTGAGGTCACCGCATGTGTGGGAGGTGGGACAAAGGAGGTATCAGAGGTATAATGAGTGGATCTAGGGGCTCCATTGTAAACTAAAACAATGATAACTAACCTAAACAACAGTATACAAGGCATATTGACATATGAGAGAGACATACAGCGAGGCATAAAGTAATCACAGGTGTTGATTTGGAGAGTTAACTAAGACAACAATGGGTGAGACAACAACAGTTAATCAGCTGGTAAAATGCCTCATGTTTGGCGGCTGCGGTTGTCTGGGGTATTGAGGCTCTGTTTCGCAAAGCACAACATTCCCAGCCAGACTCTGGGGAGGCCTGGCTAGCCGGATGTTCGTTCCTGATTCGGTCCCAAGTCCTGGAATGGGCTCACTCCTCCAGGCTTAACTGTCATCCTGGTGCTCGTCGTACCCTGGCTTTTCTCTGACAGCGCTTCTGGTGGCCCACCATGGCTCCTGATGTCTCGGCCTTTGTCGCTGCATGCATGGTGTGTTCCCAAAGCAAGACTCCACATCAAGCTCCGTCTGGTCTCCGTCAGACACTTCCTGTTCCTCATCGCCCCTGGTCCAATATTTCCCTGGATTTTGTTATCGGGCTTCCTCCGTCAGATAGCAACACCCCAATCCTGATGGTGGTTGACAGGTTCTCCAAGGCCACCCATTTTATCCCTCTTCCTAAATTACCTTCCGCCAAGGAGACGGCCCAGCTCAACGTCTTCCGAATCCATGGACTCCCGGTCGACATTGTCTCAGATCGGGGTCCTCAGTTTTCGTCCCGATTCTGGATGGCGTTCTGCACCCTTATCAGGTTGTCGGCCAGCAAGTCCTCCGGGTTTCATCCCCAGTCCAACGGCCAGTCGGCGCGAGCTAATCAAGATATGGAGATGGTACTCCGGTGTCTTGTTGCCAGTAACCCCACCACCTCAAGTCAGCAACTGGTCTGAGTGGGATATGCCAGGAACACTCTCCCCTGCTCGGCTACTGGACTGTCCCCCTTCGAATGCTCCGTGGGATATCAGCCCCTGCTCTTTCCAGAGCAATAAGTGGAGGTCAACATACCTTCAGCCCAGATGTTCGTCCGTCTCTGTCGGCGTACCTGGAAAAGAGCTTGGGTGGCTCTTCTCAAGACAACCCCCAGGTATCGTTGACATGCAGACCGCCACCGGACTCTGGCTCCTCGCTGTCAGGCCGAGGGTATGGTTGAGCACCCGGGACCTGCCCCCTCCGGGCAGAATCCTGTAAACTTTCCCCCGTTTCATTGGTCCTTTCCCCATTTCGAGAGTCATTCGTCCCACTGCTGTCCATCTGCTGTTGCCCCGTCCCCTCCGTGTTCACCCTACTTCATGTGTCCAGGATTAAGCCCTTGTCTCACAGTCCTCTGTCTTCCGTTTTCTAGGCCCATCTCTCCCCTGGGTCATCGATGGCCAGCCGGCATATACGGTGAGACACCTCCTGAGGGTTCGACCACAGGGCAGGGGTTTCCAGTACCTGGTTGACTGGGAGGGTTATGGTCCAGAGGAGAGGTGCTGGGTTCCTGCTAAAGACATCCTGGACCTGGCCTTCATCGCCAATATTAAACATTTTAAAAAATTCTCCCCTTGCCACCGACACCCTGGTCAGCCAGGTATGTGCCCAGGTAGGATGCCAGGTGGCGTCCCTAAAGGGGGAGGGGGGTACTGTCACGCACGGATCTGTTTCACCTGTTCTTGTGATTGTCTCCACCTCCTCCAGGTGTTGCTTATTTTCCAGAGTGTATTTATTCCTGTGTTTACTGTCTCTCTATGCCAGTTCGTCTTGTATGTTTTCATGTCAACCAGCGTGCTTTCTATTCTCTTTTTCTTGTCTTCCCGGTTTTGACCCTTGCCTGTTTTCCTGGACACCATACCAACCTGCCTGCCCTGACATCGAGCCTGTCTTCCACTATTTACCTCTTGGACTCAGAATCTGGTTTTGACCTTTTGCCTGTCCACGACCATTCTCTTGCCTACCCTTTTGGATTATAAATAAACTACAAAGACTCTAACCATCTGCCTCCCGTGTTTGCATCTGGGTCTCACCTTTTGCCTTTATAGAACCAGGGTGGACACTAACCTGCTCCAGAGCAGACTGTCACAATCTTCTAGCTTTCAATAACGCACCCAGACATGCATGGAGGGAACATGGAAACATACATGCACAACATTCAAATATGTGCACACTAATTCCCTTCAGAGAATTTAGATTTGCTCCATGTTATTGACTTTAATTTAAATATATCTTATCAAGTGATTCAAATCGAGCTGGTGGTAGTTCACAATGATTATTACCGACACTTGGTGGACAAAAGTAGTCAAATCTCTGAAACAAAACGCCACCATTTGGTGTTTTTAAATGACCATTTTGCCTCAGCTGGCCATCAATTTGAAAGAATAGTTTCTGGGAGTACCTTATTTACCTTAAAACAGACTATATTCAATTATGCAATCCCAGATACACATTCTCTAGTTTCATTTTAACCATTTTATGTATATGATGTACTAAGTGCCTTGCAAAAATCAATGATTATCTTGATCCCTACTTATTGCAGAATAATTAACCTATATTAACTTGACAATTGTTTCTGGTGTTATCCCTAAGATTTAGGAAACGGCTCATGTCCTCCCCCCTACACAAAGGAGGAGATCATTCTGACGTAGAGAAATTGGACGTTAGTTATCTTGCTTTTCCAAAGTTTTAGAATCCTTGGCCAACTCTCAGCTAATAACTTTAAACTTCTCATTCTATTCTAAATGTTCACCAGTCTGGATTTAGACCTGGACATTGCATAGTTTCAGCTGCTACGCTTGTTCTAGATCAGTGGTTCCCAAACTTTTTATAGTCCCGTACCCCTTCAAACATTCAAACTCCAGCTGCGTACCCCCTCTAGCACTAGGGTCAGCCCGCACTCAAATGTTTTTTTGCCATCATTGTAAGCCTGCCACACACACTATACTATACATTTATTAAACATAAGAATGAGTGTGTTTTTGTCACAACCCGGCTTGTGGGAAGTGACAAAGAGTTCTTATAGGACCAGCGCACAAATAATAATCAATAATTTTTCTCTTTATTTAACCATCTTACATAAAACCCAAATTGTGAAAAAATCACCACAGGTTAATGAAAAGGGTGTGCTTTAAAGGATGTACATAACTCTGCAATGTTGGGTTGTATTGGAAAAAGTCTCTATCTTAAATCATTTTCCACACAGTCTGTGCCTGTATTTAGTTTTCATTCTAGTGAGGGTCGAGAATCCACTCTCACATAGGTACAGTGCCTTGCGAAAGTATTCGGCCCCCTTGAACTTTGCGACCTTTTGCCACATTTCAGGCTTCAAACATAAAGATATAAAACTGTAGTTTTTTGTGAAGAATCAACAACAAGTGGGACACAATCATGAAGTGGAACGATATTTTTGGATATTTCAAACTTTTTTAACAAATCAAAAACTGAAAAATTGGGCGTGCAAAATGATTCAGCCCCCTTAAGTTAATACTTTGTAGCGCCACCTTTTGCTGCGATTACAGCTGTAAGTCGCTTGGGGTATGTCTCTATCAGTTTTGCACATCGAGAGACAGAAATTTTTTCCCATTCCTCCTTGCAAAACAGCTCGAGCTCAGTGAGGTTGGATGGAGAGCATTTGTGAACAGCAGTTTTCAGTTCTTTCCACAGATTCTCGATTGGATTCAGGTCTGGACTTTGACTTGGCCATTCTAACACCTGGATATGTTTATTTTTGAACCATTCCATTGTAGATTTTGCTTTATGTTTTGGATCATTGTCTTGTTGGAAGACAAATCTCCTTCCCAGTCTCAGGTCTTTTGCAGACTCCATCAGGTTTTCTTCCAGAATGGTCCTGTATTTGGCTCCATCCATCTTCCCATCAATTTTAACCATCTTCCCTGTCCCTGCTGAAGAAAAGCAGGCCCAAACCATGATGCTGCCACCACCATGTTTGACAGTGGGGATGGTGTGTTCAGCTGTGTTGCTTTTACGCCAAACATAACGTTTTGCATTGTTGCCAAAAAGTTCAATTTTGGTTTCATCTGACCAGAGCACCTTCTTCCACATGTTTGGTGTGTCTCCCAGGTGGCTTGTGGCAAACTTTAAACAACACTTTTTATGGATATCTTTAAGAAATGGCTTTCTTCTTGCCACTCTTCCATAAAGGCCAGATTTGTGCAATATATGACTGATTGTTGTCCTATGGACAGAGTCTCCCACCTCAGCTGTAGATCTCTGCAGTTCATCCAGAGTGATCATGGGCCTCTTGGCTGCATCTCTGATCAGTCTTCTCCTTGTATGAGCTGAAAGTTTAGAGGGACGGCCAGGTCTTGGTAGATTTGCAGTGACCTGATACTCCTTCCATTTCAATATTATCGCTTGCACAGTGCTCCTTGGGATGTTTAAAGCTTGGGAAATCTTTTTGTATCCAAATCCGGCTTTAAACTTCTTCACAACAGTATCTCGGACCTGCCTGGTGTGTTCCTTGTTCTTCATGATGCTCTCTGCGCTTTTAACGGACCTCTGAGACTATCACAGTGCAGGTGCATTTATACAGAGACTTGATTACACACAGGTGGATTGTATTTATCATCATTAGTCATTTAGGTCAACATTGGATCATTCAGAGATCCTCACTGAACTTCTGGAGAGAGTTTGCTGCACTGAAAGTAAAGGGGCTGAATAATTTTGCACGCCCAATTTTTCAGTTTTTGATTTGTTAAAAAAGTTTGAAATATCCAATAAATGTCGTTCCACTTCATGATTGTGTCCCACTTGTTGTTGATTCTTCACAAAAAACTACAGTTTTATATCTTTATGTTTGAAGCCTGAAATGTGGCAAAAGGTCGCAAAGTTCAAGGGGGCCGAATACTTTCGCAAGGCACTGTACGTGGTTGCAAAGGGGATCAGTGTCTTAACAGCGCGATTTGCCAAGGCAGGATACTTTGAGCGCAGCCCAATCCAGAAATCTGGCAGTGGCTTCTGATTACATTTTCACAGAACTTGTTGCAATTTCGATGAGGCTCTCTTGTTCAGATATCGGTAAGTGGACTGGAGGCAGGGCATGAAAGGGATAACAAATCCAGTTGTTTGTGTCATCCGTTTTGGGAAAGTACCTGTGTAATTGCGCACACAACTCACTAAGGTGCTTCGCTTTATCACATTTGACATTGTCTGTAAGGTTGAGTTCATTTGCACACAAAAAATCATACAATGATGGAAAGACCTGTGTGTTGTCCTTGTTAATGCAGACAGAGAAGAGCTCCAACTTCTTAATCATAGCCTCAATTTTGTCCCGCGCATTGAATATAGTTGCGGAAAGTCCCTGTAATCCTAGATTCAGATCATTCAGGCGAGAAAAAACATCACCCAGACAGTTGTATGAGAAACTCGTCATCATGCAAGCAGTTAGACAAGTAAAAATTATGGTCAGTAAAAAAAACTTAAAGCTCGTCTCTCAATTAAAAAAAAAAACGTGTCAATACTTTGCCACTTGATAACCAGCGCACTTCTGTATGTTGTAACAGCGGTACGTGGTCGCTGCCCATATCATTGTATAGTGCAGAAAATACAAGAGAATTCAGGGGCCTTGCTTTAATAAAGTTAAACATTTTCACTGTAGTGTCCAAAACGTCTTTTAAGCTGTCAGGCATTCCCTTGGCAGCAAGAGCCACTCGGTGGATTTGCTTGCACGCGCGTTACCACTCCACTATGTCTCCCTGTCTTGGCTTTTGCGCCATCAGTACAGATACCCACATGAGCAGCAGCTACGTTTGACTACATACAGACTGTTCGTGGAATTCCTGCGAAAGAGTAAAGGTTAAGGTGATTGGATGTTAATTATTTGACATTGTGTTGTTATTTCGCTGAACACTAGATGGTTTAATTTTATTTTTGGCAGTGAAATGAGGCTACTCAGGCAAGAAAAAACCTCACCCAAATGTATAGCACCGTTGGATAATATAAATGGACTGTTTGAAAATGTGAAGAGAAAAAAAATGTTAGAGCTGCAATCTGACTTTGTTGCCGTACAGAAAGCCCTGGTTGGTTTAGAAGTTGTATTTAATGCGGGCAAGACTAAAAACACGTTGTTCTGTAATTCTTGCAAAAATGTTTCAAATGGACTACATATTTATTCATTAGATGGTTTTTCCATCGATTGGGTTCCCGCCTATAAATATCTCGGCATTTGGATTGACAGACTTTATGTAAAAACTCATATACAGCTGAGCTAGTTAATAAGCTAAGAATACAAGTGGGGATTTTTTTTTTTAGTTCTTGACTATAGTGACACCATTTATCAGATTGCAGCAGCCTTAAACCTTTGGAATCCATCTGCCATAGCGCCCTTCACTTTATCACAGGTGACAGTTTTAATACTCAACCCTGCATCCTGTATTAAAAGGTTGGCTGGTCCTCATTAAAGTCTCGTAGATCACTTCATTATTCCCTTTTTTCTTTACAGAACTCGATTACACAAGCTTCCGACTTACCTAACGTCTCTGTTAAGATATAAAAGAACCAACCTTGTGAACGGATTTGGTATAACTCTTGAGGTTTCTCGGGTCTCCACTGAACTAGGTAAATCCGTTTTAAAGCACCTCATTTCTGGAACAAACTAAAAAATACATTTAAATTGGATGTTCTGGTGCCACTCTGACAATTTAAAATTGGGGACCTTCTAATTGAGGAATGTAATTGTTTTTGTTGAATATTTGTGTTGTGATGTATTTTAATTGTTTTATATTGTATTTGATTTTACATTTTGTATAAGAAAGTGTGTAGGCAAGGCTCCCTTGTGGCAGAGACCCTGGTCTCAATGGTGACTCCCTGCTTAAATAAAGGGAAAATAAAGTAAAAACAAAACAGGTTCCAGTATGTCTATGTTGTTCCCCTAGGTGCAACAGCTGGTTTTACAGGCTTGGTGATCTTACACAACAAATCTTTAAAGGTGTGTCTGAAAGCGTGAGTGTGCTTGATGATGTGTGGACAAGACAAGTCTGGAATGTGTGTTTGTGTGTCTCAGTGTCTATCTATGTATGTTTGAATATGTAAGCTGTAAGAGTAGTGAGGCCACATTTAGATGCAACTGGTGGCAGAAGTGGGATCTGCAATAGCAACAGGTGCCTCCAGGTTCTAAAATGGTTACTCTGGCTGCATTTAGACAGGCATCCCACTTCTGATCTTTCTTTCACTAATTGGTGTTTTGACCACTTAGATCAGCTATGAAAAGGATCTGATGTGAAATTATCTGATGTTATTGGTCAAAATACCAATTATTGGAAATAAAAACAATTGTGTATAAAACCCTGGATGACTGACAGGGGGCGCTGTATTGAAGCCACCACGCAGTGATATTAGCACTCCTCAATTGTAGTTTAATACTGAGACTACACCTAGCTAGTAGTTTAATACGGAGAATACACCTAGCTAGTAGTTTAATACGGAGACTACACCTAGCTAGTAGTTTAATACAGAGACTACACCTAGCTAGTAGTTTAATACAGAGACTACACCTAGCTAGTCGTTTAATACAGAGACTACACCTAGCTAGTAGTTTAATACAGAGACTACACCTAGCTAGTAGTTTAATACAGAGACTACACCTAGCTAGTAGTTTAATACAGAGACTACACCTAGCTAGTAGTTTAATACAGAGACTACACCTAGCTAGTCGTTTAATACAGAGACTACACCTAGCTAGTAGTTTAATACAGAGACTACACCTAGCTAGTAGTTTAATACAGAGACTACACCTAGCTAGTAGTTTAATACAGAGACTACACCTAGCTAGTAGTTTAATACGGAGACTACACCTAGCTAGTAGTTTAATACGGAGACTACACCTAGCTAGTAGTTTAATACGGAGACTACACCTAGCTAGTAGTTTAATACGGAGACTACACCTAGCTAGTAGTTTAATACAGAGACTACACCTAGCTAGTAGTTTAATACAGAGACTACACCTAGCTAGTAGTTTAATACAGAGACTACACCTAGCTAGTAGTTTAATACAGAGACTACACCTGGTAATTCACTTCTGAGGGACGAAGGACACAGATCAAGTGTTCTGTCATTCTGTCACAATGACTCACTCAAAGACTGCATTGTCTACCCACCCCGCCCAAAGATTTCCCACAGGAACATAGTGAGGTCATGGATTAGGTATATTTCTCTGCGATAAAATGGAGTGAGGGGATTGTTCTGTGCACTCTCAGCAGTTTATAATTACACCACAATCTTGTCTTAAATTCTGTTTTTGGCATGAGGGAAAGATAATAGATACTAGAACGGATGCCTTCACGTGCAATACCTGCATGCAAGGCAGGTGGATATTTACATTTATGTTGAACTTGTTTGCGTTCCCTTTATCTACAGTCCACTCAAAGCACATTGCATTGTATATAGACCAGGACTATGGATGAACACCATGTTTCTGACATACAAACTATTCAAATTTTGTGAATAGGCGTCACATTGAGGACTCACATCAAATTAAAAGTTGTTTGTTTAAGACAAGCGAGTCGAATGAAGGCAGGTAAAGGTAACACCCATACCTCCAGTCCTCACAGAGCTATTTGTCGCAGATCTTTGCACACCCAAGAACTAAGCATAGCTACTGAGAAACTGCAATAGAAGCTATGTGACTTCGTTGTTTTGATTCTGTGTGCTAGTCTCCGGACAGTGGAATGCTATCCTCTTCCAGGAGCCTCTAACCATTGGTGGTTATGATAACAGTCTAGAAAGTCCAAGTTGAACTTGGCCATATTTTGATAGAAAAAAATGCCCCTGCCTCCTCCTCCTCGTAATGAGCTTGTCCTGTTGTTTGCACAACTTATCTCTTGTTGCTTAGTGATTGTATGAGTTGTATTCCATGTGGAAGAGGGCGTGTGCTTTTCCTCTGTGGATAAGGCTGTTTGCTGTATAGGTTTATGTGTGAATTTATGGTTTTATGGGTTTCTTTCCTGTCAGTGCATTTATGCACATTTGTGTGTTTGGGTGTGTACATGTATGTGCATTTTTATTTATTGGTGTATGTGTGCTCACACATGTCGGTCTTCTCTGAGAAGGTACTCAGATGTGGCCGGTTGTCAGGCGGTGTCACTCCTCTATCAGAGTCTTTCTCTTTATAGCTCAAGCTCTACTGAATGCAGAACTGGGTTCAAATACTATCTGTCATCTTTTAAATACTTTTGAGCGTTTCCTTTTGTCTACCTGAGTGCCAGATGGGCAGGGTTTGCCGCCTGACTTTTTTTCATTGGTTCTTTAAGCCATGCAAGCTATAAAAAAAAAGGATGGAAAAATGATTTGAAATGATTTGAACCCAGGTCTTACTGACTGCTATGTGTGCCTTCCCTTTACCCCTGCTCTGCTCCCTGTCCCTCCCCTTTTCTCCCTGTTCCCTCCCCTTCCCCTTACCCCTGTTCTGCTCCCTGCCCCTTCTCCCTGTTCCCTCCCCTTCCCTGATCAAGGCTGGGAACCATGCTGCAGTTCACAGAGTAGGTACAGAGTAGGAACAGTCAGACACATACACTCACACAGACAGACGGTGAACATGGGCCAGTTACTCAGCTGGATCCGAGCTCCTCGGGACAATCAAGCCTTACAGGATGTGGCCGTGGAACAACAGGTGAGCTTTCAACTCTGCTCACAGGTTAGAGAGGTGTCTGTGTGTGTGTGTGTGCACAAGTTGGAGCGAGTGTGTTTTAGCATAAAGAAAGTTTGCGTCCGTGAAAAGGTGTCCATGGATGCGTGCGTGTCTGTATTTGTGAATGAGAGCTCTTTAGTGTGTGTGTGTGTGTGTGTGTGTGTGTGTTGTTTTGTATGTTTAGTAGCAGGCTTATATGGGAAGGCAAGTCAGAAAAAAAGTTTTGCTGGCATTAATCCAAGTCAGACATCTTTCCCTGGGGTGTATTCATTAAAAGTTTTGCAACAGAAACCGTTTACTCCGAATGGAAAATGTTTTGCAACTAAAACAAGAGTTTCTATTGGATAAATTCAGGTAAGTCCCTCCCCGTTTTGTTACGTTTTCTCTATTTGCTTCCATTTGGTTCTTAAATAAATGGTAAAAGGTTTCTGTTGCAAGACGTAATGAATACATCCTGCTCGAGCTTAGAGGAGGAGGAGGAGGAGGAGGAGGGAAGAGAAGTGGCGTTGGAATACAGAACAGTCTGTATTATATTAAACTGAGACAAAGACAAAAGCTTTGCTGTGCTCTTCACATAGCACCAGAAAAAGTATGTGTTGCTTCCAGTTGTGTCAGTGTGTCTATGTCTGAAGCATTGAAAGTCATGGTAGTTGAAGTCTGTCAACCTCTGAACAGAAAAACAGTACAGTCTGTACTGAATAGAGGATATTGCACCAAGGCGAAGACAAGGTCTGTGCTCTTCACATGGCCCAGCAAAGTGTGTTGCTTCCAGTTATGTCAATGCGTCAGTCTCTGTAGTTTATTCATTTGCCCATTTTTTTGTGTGTGTGTGTGTGTGTGTGTGTGTGTGTGTGTGTGTGTGTGTGTGTGTGTGTGTGTGTGTGTGTGTGTGTGTGTGTGTGTGTGTGTGTGTTGGTTAGGGTATGACACAATCAACCAATCAAATATATTTAACTATTTTTACATCATTATTACTATTACCTGATCATAAATTATTACCTGGTCATACACCATTATCTGGTCATACATTATATCTGGACATACATTATTACCTGGTCATACACCATTATCTGGACATACATTATTACCTGGTCATACACCATTATCTGGACATACATTATTACCTGGACATACACCATTATCTGGACATACATTATTACCTGGACATACATTATTACCTGATCATACACCATTATCTGGACATACATTATTACCTGGACATACATTATTACCTGATCATACACCATTATCTGGACATACATTATTACCTGGACATACATTATTACCTGGTCATACACCATTATCTGGACATACATTATTACCTGATCATGCATTATTACCTGGTCATACACTATTATCTGGACATACATTATTAACTGATCATGCATTATTACCTGGTCATACACCATTATCTGGACATACACTATTACCTGGACATACATTATTACCTGGTCATACACCATTATCTGGACATACATTATTACCTGGTCATACAATATTATCTGGACATACATTATTACCTGATCATACATTATTACCTGGATATACATTATTACCTGGTCATACACTATTATCTGGATATACATTATTACCTGATCATGCATTATTACCTGGTCATACATTATTACCTGGTCATACACCATTATCTGGACATACATTATTACCTGGTCATACACCAATATCTGGACATACATTATTCCCTGGACATACACCATTATCTGGACATACATTATTACCTGGTCATACAATATTATCTGGACATACATTATTACCTGATCATGCATTATTACCTGGTCATACACCATTATCTGGTCATACACTATTACCTGGTCATACATTATTACCTGGACATACAGTATTACCTGCAGATGGATTATTACCTGGTAATACATTACCTGGTCATACATTATTATTATTGGGGTGGCAGGTAGCCTAGCGGTTAGGGCGTTGGACTAGTAACGGGAAGGTTGTTGTATTGACCAGAGCTCTAATGTGTGGATGTGTCTGTTGTGTTGACCAGAGCTCTAATGTGTGGAATGTGTCTGTTGTATTGACCAGAGCTGTAAAGAGGGGAGGGATCTGTATTCCAGCATGTGGAAATATCTGTAATATCCTGAGGTGTGTGTGTGTGTTTTTGTGTTTCCCTTTGAATACATTCAGTACTATGTGTTTCTGTGTGCATCAGAAAGACAGTCCAGCCTTTAGATTTCTCATTCCACTGTCAGTTTGGCTTGAGCCTGACTGATGATCCAGTAATGACATGCTCAGTGGCTCTCTCATGCTCTGGTTGTATAAAAGCACCTCTGGGAGGGTTTCCAAGCCTTTGGGCTTACCTGAGAATGTGCTGTTTACCAGGGCGTTGAACAACATGGCATTTGACTTCACTTGCTCGTTTGTTCTCCTGTCTATTTCCATCTATTATGGTTGAGGCAAACCCTGGCTCTGTCCCAATACTCTAAGATAACTTCCTTTTCTTGCTTCCTTTCGCATCCTTCCCTTGTTCCTTTCCTTCATTGCCACTGATAGGTGATCTTGGCAAAAGGACTGCTCTATTTGCTGGTACCAGATATATTTTAGTTTAACAGGAATGGACAGGCAATGTCCTGAGTAATCACACGCCCTGTAAAGTGTTGAGGTAATGCAGGTTGGCATTTATTGAAATTACTCATGCACTGGAGGCAGCTCTGTGGAGTGGTCACTAGCTGGCACAGCCACAAAGTCATAAAATCTGATTTTAAACTTAACCACACTGCTAACCCTGAATTAAATTAAGACAGACAGACAGACAGAGAGACAGATAGACAGACAGACATAGAGAGACATACATACATATATCATGAGTATAGCGAGTACCATCCCCCTCTCTCTCACCAACTCTCTCTTCCCCCTACACCCAGGTTCTGTTATCTCAGGTCTAAATTCCTAGAGGAGACTCTCTCCTCATTGCCAGGCAGTATATATATATATATATAGAGTTTCACAGTAGAACAAAGGAACTTCTTCTACATCACAGAACTTGAGAACTGAACAATATCCATGTTTTGGTGAATGTGTAAATGTTCGGTGGAGAAGCCAGCTACGACCCGGTCCGTTTTGTTTCATGTTGTGACCTCATTGAAAGACAATACAGCCACATTACCATAACTCTGTTTATACAGGAGCCTCCGTTATGAGGGTTGCATCTAATTATTGTATAAAATGAATGAGTAGGTCTCCCAGGTGGCGCAATAGTTAAGGGCGCTGTATTGCAGCGCCAGCTGTGCCATCAGAGTCCCTGGGTTCGCGCCCAGGCTCTGTCGTAACCGGCCGCGACCGGGAGGTCCGTGGGGCGACGCACAATTGGCCTAGCGTCGTCCGGGTTAGGGAGGGCTTGGTCGGTAGGGATGTCCTTGTCTCATCGCGCACCAGCGACTCCTGTGGCGGGCCGGGCGCAGTGCGCGCTAACCAAGGTTGCCAGGTGCACGGTGTAGCCTCCGACACATTGGTGCGGCTGGCTTCCGGGTTGGAGGCGCGCTGTGTTAAGAAGCAGTGCGGCTGGTTGGGTTGTGTATCGGAGGACGCATGACTTTCAACCTTCGTCTCTCCCGAGCCCGTACAGGAGTTGTAGCGATGAGACAAGATAGTAGCTACTACAACAATTGGATACCATGAAATTGGGGAGAAAAAGGGGTAAAAAATAAATAAATAAATAAAATGAATGAGTAAAGATGAAACTATTTGTGAAATGCTGTATGGTGATGTTGAACCATTAATGTAAGAGAATTGTATTCCCTTCAAAGTTTAACTAAGTAATTGGCCCGCCCCTGTGAGCCCTTTTCTACTGTTCCGAATAAAACCCCCACCTGAAGAAATCCTCTTTAGGCCATGCATACTCTCGTCAGCTGAGGGAGCGAAGGTTTGAGTAGAGACCACCAAAAACCTCAAAATAAGCTATGGTTGTAATGGTTGTTGAATTCCTAACCAAACCACGTGGAGCATTGGCTACACGGTTGGAAATGGTTAAACTCTGAGATTATCGATATCACGAGAGACTTCATGGGAGCAGAGACGATCAGATGAACTTTCCAACAGAAAGACGCACGATTCCAACAGGGATCACGACGACACACTGAACGTAAATATATATTGATTGCAATTATTCCCGAATGAGTGAGCGTTCATGTGCAAAGGATTAGCATTTCAATTAATATAATTATCAACTCTGTAGTGACTCTTGTAATTCCCGCCCTTCTCAGTCCACACCCACTTCCCTTTGTCCACCAAATCGGCTTAGCCCACTGGGGAACCTCCCCTATCATTTCATTGAAACCATAACTGTTGTTTGTTTATGCATTTCTGTGATTATTTAGTTAGTAAATAAATTATTAAGACAGTTGATGTATGGATGATTCATAGTAAAGGCTGGGTTCGTGCTGATAACCAACAATTTACAACGTTTGGAATGAGTTGGGGTTCTTCCGTCGAAGGAGAGGCGGACCAATACGCAGCGTGGTTGAAGTTCATGGTTTTTTAATAAGAAAAACTATACATGAGCAAACTACAAAACAATAAATGTGAAAACCCGAAACCAGTCCCGTGTGGTACAAACACTGACACAGGAGACAATCACCCACAACACCCAACACCAAACAGGCTACCTAAATATGGTTCCCAATCAGAGACAATGACTAACACCTGCCTCTGATTGAGAACCATATCAGGCCAAACACAGAAACAGACAAACTAGACACACAACATAGAATGCCCACTCAGATCACACCCTGACCAAACAAAACATAGAAACATACAAAGCAAACTATGGTCAGGGTGTGACAATGAGACTAATGTGAGGTAAAGAATAATTCATTAATTAGAAGACTAATTGATCAGATATTAAAATATCTGAAAAGTTATATTAGGAAAATTCTAACTTGGCAATCTGAAGATTTGTGATTAGTTGAATCACGTAATAATAATTACAGAGAATTGATTTGATAAAAATAACAGTCTTCAAATGAATGATTCCAAAGACACGATACAGACAGACAGACAGACAGACAGACAGACAGACAGACAGACAGACAGACAGACAGACAGACATTGACACTTATGTAGCCAGTCAGTCAATGCATGTTCAACAGAAGGAGATTTTTCAAGACAATTGTCTTTTGAGTATTCACCTGCATGACAGAACTACACATCTGTGTTTTATTTATTTATCAGAGATAAATGACTTGACAGCTGTGACAATGTGAAGACTGACTAGTGTGTATACATTTTTTTAACCTTTATTTAAAAACTAGGCAAGTCAGTTAAGAACAAATTCTTATTTACAATGACGGCCTAGGAACAGTGGGTTTACTGCTTTGTTCAGAGGCAGAACAACATATTTGTACCTTGTCAGCTCAGGGATTCAATCTAGCAACCTTTCGGTTACTGGCCCAACATTAACCACTAGGCTACCTGCCGCCCCAACACACATTTGTGTGTTTACATGTGTGTATTTTGTGATATTATTCAATAAAAAGTATACTTATGTGTACTTATCTGTTTGAAAGTATATGTGTCTCCATCGTGAAATTGGGATTCTTTGTGTGTATTTAGGGTGGCACTACCTGACAGACAACATACTTATTGTTATTTATGGTGTTGAACGTACATGAGCCACATATATGATGACTGGCTGTACTCTGTACTGTAGGAGAGGGATATAGGACAGCTTGTATCTATTGTTGAACAAGGCTGGTCTCCTGAACAGATTGAGTAACTTCCAGTTTTCTCTATGAGAAGGCTCATCCCTTTGTTCCAAATGAAACACACATTTTGACCTGTAGAGATACATATATTAGATATAATATACATATATTGTAGTTTATTCTGTGTTTTGTTGTATTTTATTCTGTGTTTAGACCCTCATTGACTGTGCTTTGTTCCGGCCCATGATTGTTAGCTAGGGTATAACGTTGCTGAGTACACACTGTTTGCCTAGTGTCTCCCTAGAAACAAAACCTTATCGACTGGACCCTCTCACCTGCACTGATTTGTTCCTGATGCAGGCCAAGTAATCTGATTTGTCTACTCCCCTGGGATGGGTGGGCCATACTTTGGCCAACCACTCAGTTGTCAACAGAGATAAGGGGTGCATTGGAGAGCATCAATATTGTGCAGTCGCTAATCAGCAACTTTCAATGTGTGTTGCATTATGAGGATAAAAGTTATTGAACTACATCTGCATGAGCGTTACAAGAACCACATGATCGAGGGTCATGCAGTTTTTATGTTTGCTGCAAGTTTCTGCAGTTGTTCCTCATCAACAGCACCATGCATCCATCGCCTACATAATGGCCATGGTCGAGGTCGACTGCGGACTGACTCATGTATCCATCATGAATTTTATGCTCTCGAACACAATTGTCTACCAATAACTAGGGGGTTTGCTCGACTCATGTGGATGTGACTGAAACGGACCAAACTTTCTAGCGAGATTTACAAGTTATGACAGATTCAAATAAGAAAGCTCTCTCGCCAACCATTGGGATTTCCAGTTTGTGAGTGTGTAAGGATAATATGGAGGTTAGAGTTTATTTTGACATTCTAACAAAAAACTCTTAGAAACAATGGAAGCATATTACCACTGCCATGTTGTGTTAGAATACAACTAACCAGCAACTTTTTGTTTCTCCCTTGACTGCAACAGCCTGCTTTTGACTGCTGTCAATGCTTTAAGAAAGCGCCCAAAGGTTACCAAGAGTTACCGAGTGAGTCGTTCCCACCCGAGTTGTTCCACCCCAGTGTAAGCATGCCACGCCTACACACATGCACGCATGCACACACACTAGTGGAAATGCACGGACTGTGTACAACGCTAGAGTCAGTAGGGAAGATAAAGATGGAGGCGATTTTTCCTCAGATCCCTCAACACAAATAAAACACAAATAAATGCTAAGGGCAGCGACTACATAGAAAGTAGAGAGTTCAGTGGTTCATTCGGTTTTCCTTTTAAGGAAGTTTTTTTTAGATCCAATCCGGTTGGAGGACTACAGATACAATGCAGAGCCTTCAGATCCGGGACAAACGTCTGGGGAACACTGCATAGGTATTACATGATGTTATTACATAAAACAAGTGAAAGGCATGGCAACAGCAAACAACTCATCAGGGTGTGAGCTTTACTTGGGTGGAACCTTTCATCAGCTCCCCTGTCTGTAGCTGCGTCATCATAAAACCGCCCAGAGCAACGTGGACCACCCAAAACAAGTTCTGCCTGATCTGTCCATTTTCATCTAGCCCTTTCTATCTTCCATGTTTCATTGTCAACAAACGTTGGCTGAGAACATTACATGCATTGTACTTTAGATTATATCTTTAAGTGAAAATGCCCGAGAAGCTGGTGTATGGAGGATATATTGGTCAGATGGAACAGAGTAAATAGGCATTTTAACATCATAGATTTTTTAGCTGGTGGTAACTTGTGGAATAGACTCTGTCTGGAATGTGGTTTTAACCAATCAGCATTTAGGATTAGACCCACCCATTGTATAATTGTCATTAAAACACCTTCACAGATACAAAGTAACAATCACAAATTAAGCTTGAAGGGATAAGGTGCATTGAAGGGGTGTCACACTACAATGGTTCTGAGGATTTCCCCTTAGAATGAAATAGAATTTGTTCACTTTAAAACACACTCAGATCTGTAGTTTACAATAACTTCCACTCATTTTGCCCAGGTGCCATACTGTGTCTGGACACTAGGGGGAGCCACCCTGCTAGACAGGCTCTACTCAGTTTAACACTTTTACATATAGTGGTTCCTCATCTTAGAAAATACATTGTTTAAGAAGTTGCCTTCTATCTGAGGAGTCAAGCAAACGAGTTTTGCAATATGTTTATTAATCAATTAAATCAAAGCTCATATGACATGGTAGTGTGTAAACATGTTGTTTCACACTCTTACTTAAGGCTTGGCTAATGTCCCATTGCTACATTTTTCTGTGTGTTTTCATAGTAGCTACAATAAGGTCTTTGACAATTGTTTTGCATAGAGAGACAGCGTGGCTGTGCTTGTGTTTGGGTCTCCATTATTTTCTAACATTTCCACTCTCTCATCCCCCCTCCAGTCCCCTTGCTCTCTTTCCCCTTCCTCCCTCCTCACTCCTCCCTCTTTTCCTTAGCATACACTTAGCTCTGCTCTTTCTCTCTCCCCCCAACCATTGCTTCTCTGTAAAAAGGGTGCAGTTTGTGCTAGAGGCTGCATGCGATGCTCCCTCTCTCTCTCTTTCACTCCCTCTTTCTCTCTCCTTTTGTCTCATTCTTTATATCTTTCTGTCTGTATTTATATGCCTCTCTTTTCTCCCTCATCATGTTCTCTCACTTTCTCCCACTTTTCTCGCTCTGGCTGTTTTTTAGACACTGCAGTTCAGATTCCTAAGCAGTGAGTGTATCAGACACACCCTACTGCTGCCAGTCAGACAGACCTTGCAGCAAACCACCTCTGCCCAGACTGCTTTGGCTACACCCATCTCTATCACCATCAACTATATGTCGGTTACCTTCATAGGATTTGGTCCTCTGTAGCTTAGTTGGTAGAGCATGGCCTGGCAATACCAGGGTCGTCGGTTCAGTTCCTGCTTAGGCAACCTATATGAAATATGTATGCATGTAAAGACTGCTTTGGATAAAAGCGTCAGCTAAATAGCATATCATATTTTATTACTTTATTACTTTATCATCAGTTTAACAAAGCAGACAACTCTACACACAATGACTACTTTTAACAATACACAGAACATTTTACAAAAGCACATTTACTGGAAGAAATGTTTAGGTGCAAAGTTTGGTAACCGAAATTTGTTCAAATCTCCCTCAGTTTTTTTTGTGTCCACGTTTTCCAAAAACGTAAATATCTGCTCCAAACTAAGATTCAACGATGTCTGTAGATAGAATGGGGTCAGCTATGACATGACAAATGGACTGTGAAAAAATATACATTGGTCATTGAACTACAGTAAGTGAATTGGATTTACACCCGGTAACAGAGTTGCTGTAACGAAATGACATCATGGGTCCTTGATCTGTACTACGCAGACATTCATAATTATGCATATGAATGTCATTCTGTTCATGGTGATGTATCCGAAATAGGTACACAAAGGTGTAAATATGCAATATCCTACTTTGTGCATTTTTCAGTATTATTCTAAACACTGGCTATTATTTTAATGAGCTCTGTTCCAAACAAGACCAAATTTGGTTGGTCCAGACCGGACCAAATCGGAACCAAGTTTCACAAGTTTGGACATCAAAGTACTGCACAGTAGAGTACATCACAGCATATAACAGTAAAGTAGATTAGAGTTCAGTACAGTAGATTACAGTATAGTACAGTAGAGTTTAGTCAAGTACAGTACAATACAGTAAAGTAGAGCATAGTTCAGTACAATACAGTACCTTATAGTGTACTCAGCTCGTGTGCTCTACTGTGTACTATACTCTACTTTTCTTTACTGTACTCTGCTGTCCAAACTTGTTAACCCGACTGTTGTGATTACTATGATTTCCCATTGTAGCCAATTCAATTGCAGAAATTCCGTTACCTATTTTTCAAAAAAATTAGTAACGAATTGAGTCTTAATCAGTTAAAAATTCCTTAACAAAATTGATATCAGTAAAAACACTAATTAATTGCTAGGTTTACCTTTACTTGTTACTACTGTGAACTTTCATTATCCTCCCTCATGAGAGAGACATGAGAAAATATCTGTAAGATGTGGGTTTTTGGTAACGGAATTTCAAGGCACAAGAAAATGTTTCACTTACAGAAGGCAAAAACATTTATCCAAAACTAAATATAAGTGTTGATATTAGTTGGCAGGGGTCTTTCAACATTATCGTGTTTTGATGTATTTCTAAAACCTTAACACTTTTTTTCTGATAGATGTTTTCTAAGACCCCTTTTAAATCTGACCAAAAATCAAAGCCTTTGCTGTTCCTTATTTTTAGGAAGGAAAATTGTTTATTTATATATATATATATATGCCTCAATTAGAAATAAAGAAATAGACTCTTGACACCCAATTTGACATGCTCCCATGAACTTTCACGTTGCTGCTCATGGGACCTTTTACCTGGAAGTGACCTCATTACTTGTTTCTACATGTAGGCTGTTGTATCTGTATTTTTGTGCTGCCGCGCCTACCTCCATATACGCACACACACCCAGTCAGAAGACTCAACCCAAACTTTCCCTTACAAATGGAAATTGACGGGTCTTGCTTGTTTTTCCTGGCTATCCTTTTGAAAGGAGGGCAGTGTCCGCTTTCGACCAATCAGGTCCAGGCTGCGTCACTTTCAGGGAGCGTCACTTCCTTGTTGGAAAAGGGGGAGGGGATTGAACAGAATTGACCTGTCGGGTTTATCCTAGTCGGAGGAGCAGAAGTTGTTATTTTTTCCTCTAGTCTGTGTTTTGTGTGTCAATCGTATACTTAATCCAAAATTAATCTAAATTAACTTGGCCTCGGGACAGTTTGGGATTACCCAGATAAATACAGGATACACTCAAATTTATGGTATGTACCTAAACACAGTTTTTCTGTGTGTGTGTTGTAGTTTTCCCTCTTGGTGCCAGCCCTATCGATTTAGTTTGAGGGTTTGTAATATCACCGAAGTGGCAGACACTTCTGATGAGTGACGTTCTGTTTTATCTTTCATGAGCAGACATATCCACCACATATGTTACTTACATGTTATCGAAGAAACTTGGCAAAGAGCTCAATACAGCTGTACGTGACCTAGGGGAAAATACAGAGATGTGTATGCATTGCTTGGAGGCAAATTGCTTAGTCATTCAATTAGACTTGCTGTCATCAGAGCACTACTGAAGGTGTAGATTTTGTTTACACTCAAAAACATTCTCAACATTCACAGATTCTAGAAATTCAGACAGGAGCCTTTGAAACTAAGAGCGAACATCATTTTATTTACACACACACACACATTCTGCCTGAGTCAATTACCATATTGCTGATGTGACATTTTGAAGTACGAGACGATCCATTGTGAAAAATAATATTAATTATGCTTATGACAACAGGAAGTAGGGTGGTTATAATCTGTGAAACGTTCTAACCGGAATCTGTTCCAAAAACCTCGTAAATAACAAGGTTGCCAACAAACAACGCATACAAAGTTGTATAGCGGCAGAATAAGATACCGGGTAGGGAGTGGGCACTTTTGTTAAATTTTTCACTCACCGCGTTTATTCCGAAAATTGTCTGTCCTCACTCTGGTAGCCTATGGACAAACATTAAGAATAAGCAACGTGGTGAGTTGATGCCTATTCGGCAGGTAGTTAGCTAGGTGAATTGATCATGTTACTTTGTATGCGATGTTTGCTGGCATCCTTGTTATTTACGAAGTTTTTTGGAACATTCTTGTTGGAATGTAACACAAATTATACCCACCCCAGGAAGTATGCGGTGTTTGACAGAGTCAAATATTACTGAATGACATCTTTGCAAGACAAAGCATACGTCCAGGTGTAACGGATGTGAAACGGCTAGCTTAGTTAGCGGTGGTGTGTGCTAAATAGCGTTTCAATCGGTGACGTCACTTGCTCTGAGACCTTGAAGTTCCCCTTGCTCTGCAAGGGCCGCGGCTTTTTTGGAGCGATGGGTAACGATGCTTCGTGGGTGGCTGTTGTTGATGTGTGCAGAGGGTCCCTGGTTCGCGCCCGGGTATGGGCGAGCGGACGGTCTAAAGTTATACTGGCAGTCATAGGCCATGTCATGAGGTCTCTCATGTTGAATGCATGTGACCTTTGGAGTGCATTCTAACCATTGATGTCTATTTTCCAATTTACTGCACTATAGCTATAACACAAACCAAACTAGTATATGACACAACTAGACATCATTGTCCCTAAATAATTTAGCTAGTTCAGTACTTTGTAGCCTACGCTGGTTAGCCAACTCCTTTGAGATCACTGTAGCAGCTAGCCTAGTTGTGATTAGGGTTTGGGTCAATTTCAAAGTAATGACGTACATTGTGCCCAGGTTAGCCAACTGCTTTGGAATTGTAAGTGTAAATGTAACCTTTATTTAAAACTAGGAAAGTCAGTTAAGAACAAATTCTTATTTACAATGACGTCCTACCCCGGACGACGCTGGGCCAATTGTGGGCCGCCCTATGGGACTCCCAATCACGGCCGGATGTGATACAGCCTGGATTCGTACCAGGGACTGTAGTGACGCTTCTTGCACGGAGATGCAGTGCCTTACAACGCTGCGCCACTCGGGAGCCCAGCTAGCCGCATTGCCAAACCCAGCCCTTTTCAGGTGTTGTTCTGTTGGGTGGGGCCCAGTATTAGTAATCAGTTTTCATAACTCAGCTCAGTAGAGCAAAGACAACCTCTTTCAACCCTATTGTTGAATAAGCTCCTATTAAACCCCTAGGAGGAACAAGCCTATTGTTGAATAAGTTCAAATTAAACCACTAGGAGGAACAAACCATAGAGATCGAGCACTCTAGTGCCCGAAAGTCTGTTTTAGCATGGACAGAACCATTGAGGACTTTTACCATTTTGAAGTAGTCAACTGGGTGGGACTTCCTTGGGTTGAGGAAGGATCGCATAATTCCGGAGGGATCGGTCAATGAATTATACTTGTGAGCAAACATTCCATAACTGCAGGTGGCAGTAAATTGCCAACCTTGGCTTTATACCTGTTCAAACGATACACTCCAGTGGTGTATTCATTAGGAACAAAAATAACCAAACGGAACAAAACGGGGAGGGACCTACCTGAATTTGTCCCATAGAAACTCTTGTTTCCGTTGCAAAATGTGACCCACCACCAGGATTCGGTCCAATGTACCAACCTTTAAAATGTTTTTTTTACATTGCATAAAAGTAGAAACTCAGAGCTAGAAAATTGTACATCATACACTGCAGTTGAGGAACAATGGGAAAGTCATTCTGCTTTGAAAGTTGATAAACTTGCAACCCCATTTTTGTTTTGGAACACTTACTGGAGAGCTCCTCTTTGTCTACACTAGGGCTGTTGCGGTGACCATATTACCGCCACACCTGCGGTCGTTAGTCATGAAGGCAGTGAAATTCCATGTGACCATTTAGTCACGGTAATTAGGCTTCTCCAAGCTCTGATGCTGTTGATGGTCATTAGTAGCCTACCATACTTGCTAACTGCCTGGTACTCAGCACTCTATTGTCCCTAATCACTCTGACATGAATGCAAATGTATTCAAAAATCGAATTAAATACTTCATGAGCTCATGTTGCACATTTCTATAGGCTATGCAATTGTGCAAGATAAAAGTGATGGCCTCTATTAAAAAGAGGAGGATCCCATCAGCTTTCTATAGGCTAGGCCTAATATATTTATTTCTCAACTGTCCTAATATTAAGCACACCAGGCTAACTTGATGGGTCATGTAATCATCTGGCGAAGTAGAGTCTTTTGTTTAGTCATGTAGCTAGCTAGCTAAACAATGAACAGGCATTAACCCAACTCAAACTACTACCAATAAAAACTGATTGTCAAACTGTCATATGAATCTGCAGGTAGCTAAAGCTAACCAACTAGGTTCAATGTTAGCTAGCTAGCTAACATTAGGTTATAACTAGCAATGCAAATGGATTTCTGATTTGAATAATATTACTACATAGATCATACATGTAATGTTAGCTAGCGAACAAGCAAACTAACATTCGCTAGCTAGCTATCAGTACATTTTAACTTGCAATGAAAACAACTTTCTGACCAAATTTGAAACGTATAATGCCCGTATACATGGATGAACGCTTCACGGCAGACTGGAACCATTTAACACAGTTTTGTTTCTAGCTACAGCTTATTTGGAAAGCATTGTGTCAAGTCACACCGGTTCACACTGACCGTGGCTTGTGCAGAAAGTAGCCCATCACAACTTTTTCCAACTGATTTGTTGTGTCGATAGCACCTGCTAAATTCAGGGCATCAATGTAGTTGAGAAAAGTAGTAAAACCTTTTGTAGTTCTGGATGGCTAACGTTATATCTTTCAAAAAATCTGCGGTAGAAAGGATTATCAATACATACTGAGCAGCTCACATTATAGACAAAAGCATGCTACATGGCAGACCAATCCAAACTCAGCTCCCTGGATGTCCAGCTCGTCCATTATCTCAGCCAATCATTGCTAGCGGAAGGTTCCTGACTTTTTCAGTGGCTAAAACAACTAGTCTCGTACTTTAACAATTGTATTTGTATTTACAGATTAAATACAAGTTTGTTATTAAGACACATGAAAGTTCAGAGAAGACATTTCTGCCCAAAAATGCATCTCCTGAAATGGGTCACAAATATTTTCAGTTTTGAGTAAATAGTTTCCGTTGCAAACATTTGACTTATGACTACACACCAGGTGGCAGTATGCACCCTTTCAGTTTGTTTACCAAGACCATAGAAGTAGAAGAAGAATAAAATGTACTACCTCAAAATGGAGATGGCCTCAATGTTGCTGCCCAGGCTCTCACACATGCCATAATGGGACCGATACAATGTTACGTCCTATAACTATCTCTATTCGCTGATATTGGTGTCTAGTTATCAGCTGGAACTGTATGCTTGTTGTTACTGCTATCCACAGTAACTATAACCCTTAGCTTTACACTGCGGTTCACTACTGCGTGTGTGTGTGTGTGTGTGTGTGTGTACTTGTTCATCTGTTTGTTCACCCGCACCCGCCCGCAATCGACTATATGTGATTTAAAGTGAAATTCTGAGGCACGCTAAAATAGAAAATGAGCTGTACAGTCAGGTGCTGGAACTATTTTTTGACGGGGTGTGGGATTATTTCTTTTTTAAAGCCTAATTTAGATAAGACTATGTTTCTGTTCATAATGTCCGACATTTGGTAGGCTATTTGGTAGTCAACTTGTCTATAATTCGATCACAGGTGGCCGGTGGCACCATAATTGGGGAGGATGGGTGGTTGTAACGGAATAAATGGAATGGTATTGAACACATCAAACACATGGTTTCCAGGTGGTTTTTACCATTCCATTAACTCTATTCCAGCCATTATTATGCCGTTCTCCCCTCAGCAGCCTCCTGTGAATTACATACATGCAGCTTCTCTTCTGTTATTAGCCTACTTATTGCCCTAGAAGACAAAATAAATCCTTGCTCACCAGAAAATATGTTCATCAATGTACATACATCCAATATAATTATTGTTTGAATTTAGTTGACATCAATGATGTTCTCTTTCATCTCTGCTTCTCTCACACAGCAAAAATGTTTAGGGACCAGGGAGAAAATGCAATAACAAAAGAAACGGAAAGGTTTTCTGTGCAAAAATTCCAGATGGCAGTTTGAAGGGAATTAAAAGCTGTGTAAACGACCCAACATGTTTCTGATAAGATTTCCATTCGGCCTGGGTGCATATTTTATGTGGTTGGAATACTATCAGCTTTTATGATGCTGATATAGATAGCACCACGATCTTTACATTTGGTCCCTAACCACGCATTAATTCTCTCATTGATGCTGAAAAAATAAATCATATTTCCTCACTCCTGTTCCCGAGTCCAAATGTACATTTGGTGTATAATTTTACTGCAAGAAATGCTTAATTCTGCAGGAGTTAATATTAAGGCTATGTGAGACGTTATAGACCTACAGTCAGTGTGCATTTGTTAGTTACTGTTCCATTTAACCAATCTGAACATTAGTGTACCATTGACATCCCATCTTGTGACTGTCAAATTTGTACAGCGCCTCACAATCATCACACAACGTCTTTATCCAACATTAGGCTACTGTTCTGGCCACCTTTTCTTTATTTTCAACTCCATTTTGCAGATTTTCTCGTATTGAATTAAACTACAACATTGTACTTTTTTGCCTCAGTGGATCAACGTAAATTTTTTCTGCCCAAGTTCCCAAAAGCATTTGGCGTGTATTTGCTGCGCGTACAATTAGGCCCTAAAGCTTAGTCTCACACACTGACGCCAGATAAAAATAATGAAAGAAAATCTTCAAAGTAGCCTATAGATAGGAATTATACACTTATGGATTTTCAATGCATTGTTTTCTCTTTATTCAACCAGGCCGCCAACCATCCGCCCTTCATTCACACAATATTTCATGACCCTAAACCCGCCCGCGCAGACTCCAGGTGAGTCAACCTGCGCATCACTAGTATGTACGTATGTATGTACTTAAACAGTAATTATACATTACCCCCTGCCCTCATAACAGCCTCAGTTCGTTGGGGCATGGACTTTACAACTGTGGTTCTCAACTGGTTTTTCCTCGGTACCCAAATTTAACCAGGTTGTCTAGGTCGTGATCCAATATTCAAGATTTTTTTTATTTGCCAAAATGGAATCTGGAAAATTATTTTTAATGCTATGTTTTATAGTAAATATGACAAGGGAACAACAGTCCCACCTTTTCATTGTCAATAATAATTACATTTTGCCCATATTCTTGATGAAGAATGTTAAGCGCACTGGTTTGATACCAGAAAATCAACCAAATCCACTAAATAACACTGCTAATAACTCACGCAGCCCAGTCAAAACCTCCCGTGACCCACCAGGTATTGCTGCTCTGCAAAGTGTCGAAAGTATTCCACAGGGATACTGGCCCATGTTGACTCCAGTGCTTCCCACAGTTGTCAAGTTGGCTGGATTTCGTTTAGGTGGTGGACCATTCTTGATCTACACGCAAACTGTTGAGTGTGAAAAACCCATTAGCGTAGCAGTTCTTGAGAAGAAATCATAGTAAGACTTGTGCATCCAGGTATAATGCATTATGACTTGTCATGACCCCTTTATAATGTCATATAAGCATCTCATAATGACCCGGACAAAATAACAGCCAGTTTGAGACATTTGATCAATTATAATGACATATACAACCTTGTTATTACACATTACAAAGGCTCATACACAAGTTATAAAGCATTAGACCTGGATCATCAACATCATTATTTATATATATATATATATATATATATATATATTAGTTACACTTTCCCAGCAACAGCCAGGTATTAATGCACCAATTTTAAAATCAAACAATGTTTTTATCAAAGTAAAATGTAATCTAACTGCATAACATAATGTTAGTACTTTTATTTGAATGGTAAACTCTTGATTAACTGGGTCAATTAAGATGGCATAGGCCTACTCATAATACAGGTGGATGTATATTCAATAGGAGTGTGTGCATGCATTGAGGTATTGAGTCTATGGTGCTTGGTGATAAACAATCTGTTTGCCTTCCATTGGGACTTATAGTAGCCTACTGATCAACGTTTTGCTCACATCGTATATAGACTTCTTTCTACTGTATTATTGACTGTATGTTTGTTTTACTCCATGTGTAACTCTGTGTCGTTGTATGTGTCGAACTGCTTTGCTTTATCTTGACCAGGTCGCAATTGTAAATGAGAACTTGTTCTCAACTAGCCTACCTGGTTAAATAAAGGTGAAATAATAAAGAAAGAAAGAAACATTTGGATAGAAACGTCACTCCAATATGTCACGCCTGTATGACATCATACTGTATAGGCACTGCTGTTAGTTTGAGAATATAAAAGAACACCAATTCAATGCAAATTAGTCCAACATAACTACATGACTTGTGATCACGGATGCTTCTGAAAGTAATATTTTTTGTTGTTTTTCGTGATCGTATATATTTTTTTTATTCTAAAAAAAGATGAAACGACGATGCACGTTCTATCTGAATGACTCAAATCTGCCCAAACATAGTTTGAGAAGTAAAAACGCACACATTCACGCTGATCTATAGCTTTCTTGGTCCATAAACATACAGGAAGATTCTTAGATAGCTAAACCTATTGCCTATATATATTCCGACAATAAACTTTCAATTTACGGATACAGTTGCTGCTGGCCAGGTCAGCACTCCAGTATAATATCTAGCGTTACACCTCAAGTCAAATGGCTCGTTGCCAAAAATGGTGCATGTGGTGCAATACTGAACCTTTCTTTTTGAGAATGAGCTAGCTTGCTGTTGATTTTCCCAGCTAGACATTCTGCATCGTGTAATGCTCAGGCAGTGAGTGGTGGCCAGCATACCAGTAGTTTTGCTATGTAGTGGGCTGATAGATTAGAAAAGGCCAATATCAGACCGAAAAGGAGCTTGTTCGTTCTCTGACGCAGATAGATTAACACTGAGACTTTTGGTGAGTCTCAGGTGTGAGTTGGAGGAACTCTTGATCAGAATCTGGTGAGCAAAATAAACCATGTTTTACCCTCAGATAAGGTTATGCCGTTTTGGATTGGTTGGACTTCAGTAACAGTGTTTTGGTACTGTCTGATTAGCAATGATAGCGGTTTTGCTACTTTTTGTTTTGATGGAATAATGTCTGGTTAGCTCATTGCTAATCAATAGTCGTGTTTTTCTACTAACTGATAAGCAGTAATACAGAAGTTTTGCCACTTTTGTTATGGTAACAATGTTTGGCCTTTAACGTCAGTAGTGTTTTGGCAGCAGTAACAACAATGTCTAGTCAGTAAAAATGTCAATACTGGGTTAGACTAATGAAGTATGCCTACCTTCAATAGTTTAGACTCAGTCTCCTATCACAATCAGCAGTAAAAGTGACTGCTACTGGCATTTTATGACACTGTTTAGGTTGGAGTCTGATAGTTGCATTGATGTGGTTGGCTGGTTTCATCTGCACTGTCACGGTTGTCATGGAGATGATGCCTGAGTGCATGCTCTCATGCTGACTGGTACCTGCCCTGTATTCTCTACCCTCCCAATGCATTGCGTGGTTCTTCATGGGTGTGTGTTGTAAGATAGATTAACAACAATCAATCTGCCTCTAATATAGTGTCTGGGTAGTTAGGTGAGCTAGCCTAACCTGTCTAGCTAGTAGTTACCCCTCAGAGCCTGGTTCCTCTCTAGGTTTCTTCCTAGGTTCCTAGTTTTTCCTAGCCACTGCTTCTACATCTACATTGCTTGCTGTTTGGGGTTTTAGGCTGGGTTTCTGTATAGTGCTTTGTGACATCTGCTGATGTAAAAAGGGCTTTATAAATACATTTGATTGATTGATAGTTCGCTGACCAGAGGTGAAAATGCATGGATATTGGCCAAGTGTGCAATGTAAACAATAATAATAATCTTGTTTTGTCTTGGGGAAATAAATAAAACCTAAATGCTGTTCATCATTACCGTTGTTTAGTGAGTCCAACTGATCTTTCACTTGACTTGACAAATATGTATTTTGAGTGTGTACTTTTTGATACTGAATAAAGAGTTTGTGTTACATTAGAAATGAGAAGTATGGTTTGTTTTTACACACAAAAAACCCACTTCCTGTGTTGTGTGCTGTTGGTTGAAAGACAAGAGGAGAAAGCTGGCAGTGAGACTGCCATGTTCCTTGGCTGCCATGATCAAATGACTTCAAGTGCAGCCAAATGCCTTTCATAAAAAAATCTGTTTTCCACCTCAACAAAGTATTTGTTTTTATCAACCATAGTCTGCAATTCAATTTAAAGTAAACATGGGTAATATTTCAACAGCATTTAAATAGAGGTCTCTGGGATATTTAGTCAACATAGAGATAGAAACAGATAGAATTAGTATTATCTCTTTGGTTTCCAAACGATGAACCAGTCAGTATGCCCCTGTGCCACGCCAAAACACCACTCTTTCTTTGTCTAACCTTTAATTTGCCTGCGGATTCTGGTGTGTTGCCTAGCGCCCAAATATTTATCAGAAAGGAGGGCAGCGTGACTCGTCAGCCTACTTTCCGCCCCTCCCTTGCTACTTTCTCCAAACCCGAGTGGGGACTTGTTCCAATATTTTAAACATGCATCCTTCCTTCTTTCCTTCCTTCCCTTCCTTCTTTGATGTTCATTACTGATCATCACTAACTGATCAACACACGATTGGGCTGGTGAAAAACAGCAGGCTGTTAATCATGATTTCACTTATTTAATCCTGAACAAATCAGTGATTGCCTCAAGGAAAAGGAGGGAGGAAAGCACTTATAAGGTATTTGAACTTGGCCTAGGCCTAATTTTGCTTAGTATTGGCTGAAGGGCAAGGTCACAGCCTTGCTAAAGCTCTTAACTAGGTTTCAACAAGGTTTTTGTCAAGTGTGTCAACACCACTGTACTCCCACTGGACATAGATTAAGTAATATTGTCAGAGTGAACAACAGTAATCGTCTCCAAGTAGTGTAGTATGGCAAAATAAAGTTTGTCTGAATACTATAGTACAGTATTTCACTAGTAAGAATTTAGTATGCAGTTTGACTAGTAAGACCACACCCTCTCTGTCACACTTACTCTCTCTCTCAATCTGTCTCTCTGTCTGACTGTCTTTATCTCCCAGCCATCTCTCTGTAACATGTAGAATTATTCTGAGCCGGCATGACTGGTTGGTTCGCTCTGAAACTTAAAGATACAGTACTTTTCAGGGCATGACACACTCACACACATTCTTGGGAATATACGAAATTCATTCTGCTAGCCAGTATGGGTGGAGAGGGTGTAGGCTTCTTGCCCAGTGGCTCACCACCACTGAAAGGACACTGTTTAACATATTCCACCTTGTTTAGTGCATTTCTTAAACCTGCAATGTTTGTAGCTAACTATCACTGCTTCAGTCACAATGTGTACATTCCATATACAAAACACAGTGGGAAATGGGATCCACCTGGTTATGTAATATTATGAGAAACAGCTGTATAGAAGTCCTTAGACAAACTGTTTTGATCAAATTATATGGCACACACACACACACACACACCAGTGTTTCCCTTATTCATTTAGCAATGATGGCCCACCGCTAGTGAATATACTGTACGTAGAATCATTGGTCATTTTATCAATGGAACAGGATTGCTTCATGTGATGTTTCTCTTGTCATGGAGAATGTGTTTGAGGAAATGGTACTGCATCATTCATCATTTTCTCCAGACATTTGAGCAGCATGGAATACTTTTTGTTTTGTTTTGCTCAGAGTCATTTCAAGCCAGGATTATGCATTATGGTATCAATGATTCTGACAATGATCAAGTCTGTGTTTTCTGCTATGAGTGACAACGATTCCTGTTAATTGTGTTTTTTTTCTCTCTCTCTCCAGTCGCAGCCTAGACAATATTCACCCACTTCAGTGGCACAGGTGGCTGTGAATCCAGCACAATTTGAGGTAACGTCAACACACACATACACACCTCTTCCTTTGCTCAGTCCAAGCCTGCAGTCACCTTTTCTTTGGGATAGGTCTTAGTCCAATCTGGCTTCTAGTCTATTTGACCCCTTCTTTGGGCGATATTTGGTACTGTTAATGTCTTTCCTGTTTCAACAGAGTAGTGTTGTTCAGTGTGGCCTAATCAGGCAAAGGATTGGTCACACCCAAATCTGCAGGGAGTGGAACTTGTGAGGCACCGATATTATATTTTTGGCTGATACCAATATCCAATATTTTCCTTGCCAAAAAATGATACCGATAACAGATATTACATTTTTTTTGTGGCCTTTTAAGCTTTCTAGTACAGTTAAATAGTTAACACACACAATGAAGCAGCAGTCTAAGGCACTGCATCGCAGCGCAAGAGGCGTCACTAAAGTCCCTGGTTCGAATCCAGGCTGTATCACATCCGGCCGTGATTGGGAGTCACATAGGGCGGCGCACAATTGGCCCAGCGTCGTCCGGGGTTTGGTCGAGGTAGGCCGTCATTGTAAATAAGATTTTGTTCTTAACTGACTTGTTCAATAAAAGCTACAAACACACACACAAAAGTTATTTAGTTGGCATTTACGTATGTCCCCATTACCAATAAAACATAATCAAAACCTATTTGTTTCACTTACTAGCTGTGCTGTTTTGTTCATTTGTTTAGTCGTTTCATTCTCAACCAGGATTTCTATGGAACGCCGTTTGGGTCTTTGCAATAGAATGCCGTTTGGGTCTTTGCATGTCAAAAAAGATACACCTCAAATAACACTTAGAATTTTTTAATTTGACCTTTATTTAACTAGGCAAGTCAGTTAAGAACACATTCTTATTTACAATGACGACCTAGGAACAGTGGGTTAACTGCCTTGTTCAGGGGCAGTACGACAGATTTTTACCTTGTAAGCTCGGGGATTTGATCCAACAACCTCTCGGTTACTGGCCCAGCGCTCTAACCACTAGGCAAGTAACACTATTTGATGTGTCAAATTAGCTTGTTGACCAATCAGGACCTGAATATGACTGCACGTCACATAATAATTTAACTCGTTCATAAATTTTTACGTAGTTATTACACATTGATTACACAATCACTCGTATTTCATATGTCTCAACGATTCATCGATACGTATGCAATGATGGTAAAGTTGTCTCGTGCACCTACAGTGCTTGCTGGTCATAAAAAAAAGATATCTAGCTCATGGTTGCAAACAATGTTCTTCCCCAAAAACATAGCAAAACGACACGTTTCAGTATCTATAGTTAGCTACTATATAGCTCTTAAATAACCCTAATTTATAAGACCACTCTTATTTGATTAATGGTGGTCGGACCCATCTATGTGAAGCTAGCCACAATAAGGATTAGCGACGATACTGGACTTTGCAGTTAGCCTTCAAGATAAAAGTATTGCATAATTCTAATACTTTTATTAATTTGCATCACTGTCAATTACATACTTTTATTTTGAAGACAAACCACAAATTCCACTATTGTGCCTAATCCTTATTGTGGCTAGCTTCACAACACAACCTGGTCCGTTCCAGCCTCACTAGCCAGATTAAGCTAGCTGGCTGCTTATAATGTTAGCTTTGGGCAACAGTGTTTAGTTTTATTTATTTATTTACTTCACGTTTATTTAACCAGGTAGGCTAGTTGAGAACAAGTTCTCATTTACAACTGCGACCTGGCCAAGATAAAGCAAAGCAGTGCGACAAAAACAACAGAGTTACACATAAACAAACATACAGTCAATAACACAAAAGTACAGTGTGTGCAAATGTAGAAGAGTAGGCAATAAATAGGCCGTAGAGGCAAAAATAATTACAATGTAGCATTAATACTGGAGTGATAGATGTACAGATGATGATGTGCAAGTAGATATACTGGGGTGCAAAAGAGCAAGAGTGTAAGTAATAATATGGTGATGAGGTAGTCTGGTGTGCTATTTACAGATTGGCTGTGTACATGTACAGTGATCGGTAAGCTGCTCTGACAGCTGATGCTTAAAGAGAAGGAGATATAAGACTCCAGCTTCATAGATTTTTGCAATTCGTTCGTCATTGGCAGCAGAGAACTGGAAGGAAAGGCGGCCAAAGGAGGTGTTGGCTTTGGGGATGACCAGTGCGATATACCTGGTAGTGTGTGTGCTACGGGTGGGTGTTGCTTTGGTGAACAGTGAGCTGAGATAAGGCGGGGCTTTACCTAGCAAAGACTTATAGATGACCTGGAGCCAGTGGGTTTGGCTATGGATATGTAGTGAGGGCCAGCCAACGAGAGCATACAGGTTGCAGTGGTGGGTAGTATATGGGGCTTTGGTGATAAAACGGATGGCACTGTGATCGACTGCATCCAGTTTGCTGAGTAGAGTGTTGGAGGCTATTTTGTGAATGACATCGCCGAAGTCAAGGATCGGTAGGATAGTCAGTTTTACGAGGGTATGTTTGGAGGCATGACTGAAGGAGGCTTTGTTGCGAAATAGGAAACCGATTCTAGATTTAATTTTGGATTGGAGATGCTTAATGTGAGTCTGGAATGAGAGTTTACAGTCTAACCAGACACCTAGGTATTTGTAGTTGTCCACATATTCTAAGTCAGAACCGCCCATATTCTAGGTCAGAGTAGTGATGCTAGTCGGGCGGGAGGGTGCAGGCAGCAATCGGTTGAAGAGCATGCATTTAGTTTTACTAGCATTTAAAAGCAGTTGGAGGTCACTGAAGGAGTGTTGTATGGCGTTGAAGCTCGTTTGGAGGTTTGTTAGCACAGTGTCCACAGAAGGGCCAGATGTATACAGAATGGTGTCGTCTGCATAGAGGTGGATCAGAGAATCACCAGCAGCAAGAACGACATCATTGATATATACAGAGAAGATGGCTAGCTATTTATTTTCATGACCTGAAGTTCAATTTCAATAGGCAAACAACAAGTGCCAACCTAGCTAATACTTACTCACAAGGATTCCTAAATCTTTGCTAAGAATAATGAAAATGACTGCAGTTTCTACTGGTTATTGTTTTCAGGCTGGTTGTATTGATGCTAGCTAGGTACCAAGCTAAAGCTAGCTACCCCAGAAGTTGAGGTCAGACAAATTATGCTTTATTACCAGCGCGGTATTGTAAACACATAGTTCGTGGCCGCTGTTCGCTTGTTTGTAGACTTTTTTTGTACAGCTTTGACAGTGCTACTGTATCTTTTTTGACACGCAAAGAAACAATCAGCGTTCCATAGTATGTATGTCGTGAAGCTAATATCAGTGATGCTATTGCTGTGTAACTCCGGTAGGGCAACATCTGAAAAATAGCGCACTTGGTAGTGTGTACCGGTGCTCAACCAGTTGGTGAAAGCCAACATCACCCACGACAGAGAACGGTTGATTGTCAAGGGCAAAGAATTCCATTATGTTGGCTTCAATGGATTTCGCCTATGAGTTGTCTCGCTGAAATGTTCTTATTCTTTCAATTGACTGCTCTACTTGTTGACTGCTCGATCCACACAGCAGACATTGTGGGTTAGGTTAGGAATGCTGTGTCGTTACGTCATGTTCCTACGTTATATAGGTATGCACGTCAGCTTTGACATCAATGTTGCACGTCGGCGTTAAGCTAGACATCGGCCTATACCGATGTTGGCATTTTTAGCTAATATCGTCCGATTCCGATATGTTCCCCAATATATCGTGCATCCCTAAGTGGAAGAATGGTTTAAGAATGACATTTTCTATATTCGATACGTTCTATGTTCTTTATGTTCTCCACCTTCTATACTCTATACGTTATGGAGGCTTGGTAATATGCCTGTAGGCTTGGTATTGATATGTGCTTGGTTTTATTGAGGGAAAACATGCAGCACTTCCTTGGCTCTATAAAATGTGTTGACCTCCAGACACAGATGATAAGAAATGGGTTGTTAAGAAAAAAAATGACATACTGTACAAATCACGAGGTTAATTGCTTTCTTAGTTCTATTATTAGGTCCAGCTTAGATTGACTGTTGTGTGTGTCAATCTGATCCCAACTTCTGTCAGTGCAAAGCTCCACTCTAAACACTGTAGAACTTTCTGCTAGTTGGTCTTGCTCCAGAAAATAGAAAGATTAAGGACAGAAAACGCCTCTAGTCGGCACACTTTCAACTGCACCTTCTTTAACTGGTCTCCAGCCCAATATTTATAATAATAATAGTGATAATAATAACAATAATAATATTTATAAGGTCTAAACAGATTGGACAAACTGTTCTTTTGGTTGAATGTTTTTGTTGTTGTGGTAATTGGGTGGGCTGTGGGAGGACTGAACATATTCTTATAAATGGGTTTTAATCAAAGTGCAACCAACATTTCAACATGGGTTTAGGTGTTCGTTGTGTCGTTGACCACTCGGGACATAGGGATTGCAGAACTGGTTTCCCCAGAGATGTTGTCAGTTGCCTGAATCTCTTCCCTGAATTTATTCCAAAAGTCCTCTCTTCTATGCCCAGACAATGCCATGGTGACGGCACAGGGCAGAGATGCCAACCTGTGGTGGCGTATTCATGTGTCGCTCAACTACCCTTTTGGGCCTTTTCCATGACAATACAACATAAAATGTCACTTATCCTGGTTTCTGCCTCTGCGTGTAACCCAGGGAGAGGCTTTGGTGGAACATGCAAAGCTATTTTTCAAAGCAGACTATGTGCTTCAGTGTGGTATGTTATGTCAACATAGTCACATTTAACCATGATAGTTATGTCACCTAAGCTGACATACATTATTGAGTGTATGGGATAATGCTGATTGAATAGGGTGTTTTAAGGTTATTTGAGTCGAATACCGTACCCCTAGACTAGAGCTTTTATAGTTACCCCTTATAAGAACTTGACCTTGAGGTGCCCTCCTTCCGGTTAAAATTCCTTTGGCTTGAGCTACTCAATTCCTTTGGCTTGACCTACTGAGCTAATCAGGTTTCACTTGTATCATACACAGGCATGCACTGCATACCTACAGTGGGGCAAAAAAGTATTTAGTCAGCCACCAATTGTGAAAGTTCTCCCACTTAAAAAGATGAGAGAGGCCTGTAATTTTCATCATAGGTATACTTCAACTATGACAGACAAAATTAGAAAAAAAATCCAGAAAATCACATTGTAGGATTTTTAATTAATTTATTTTGTGAAAAATAAGTATTTGGTCAATAACAAAAGTTTATCTCAATACTTTGTTATATACCCTTTGTTGGCAATGACAGAGGTCAAACGTTTTCTGTAAGTCTTCACAAGGTTTTCACACACTGTTGCTGGTATTTTGGCCCATTCCTCCATGCATATCTCTTCTAGAGCAGTGATGTTTTGGGGCTGTTGCTGGGCAACACGGACATTCAACTCCCTCCAAAGATATTCTATGGGGTTGAGATCTGGAGACTGGCTAGGCCACTCCAGGACCTTGAAATGCTTCTTACGAAGCCACTCCTTCATTGCCCGGGCGGTGTGTTTGGGATCATTGTCATGCTGAAAGACCCAGCCACTTTCAATCTTCAATGCCCTTGCTGATGGAAGGAGGTTTTCACTCAAAATCTCACGATACATGGCCCCATTCATTCTTTCCTTTACACGGATCAGTTGTCCTGGTCCCTTTGCAGAAAAACAGCCCCAAAGCATGATGTTTCCATCCCCTTGCTTCACAGTAGGTATGGTGTTCTTTGGATGCAACTCAGCATTCTTTGTCCTCCAAACACGACGAGTTGAGTTTTTACCAAAAAGTTATATTTTGGTTTGATCTGACCATATGACATTCTCCCAATCTTCTTCTGGATCATCCAAATGCTCTCTAGCAAACTTCAGACGGGCCTGGACATGTACTGGCTTAAGCAGGGGGACACGTCTGGCACTGCAGGATTTTAGTCCCTGGCGGCGTAGTGTGTTACTGATGGTAGGCTTTGTTACTTTGGTCCCAGCTCTCTGCAGGTCATTCACTAGGTCCCCCCGTGTGGTTCTGGGATTTTTGCTCACCGTTCTTGTGATCCTTTTGACCCCACGGGGTGAGATCTTGCGTGGAGCCCCAGATCGAGGGAGATTATCAGTGGTCTTGTATGTCTTCCATTTCCTAATAATTGCTCCCACAGTTGATTTCTTCAAACCAAGCTGCTTACCTATTGCAGATTCAGTCTTCCCAGCCTGGTGCAGGTCTACAATTTTGTTTCTGGTGTTATTTGACAGCTCTTTGGTCTTGGCCATAGTGGAGTTTGGAGTGTGACTGTTTGAGGTTGTGAACAGGTGTCTTTTATACTGATAACAAGTTCAAACAGGTGCCATTAATACAGGTGGAGGACAGAGGAGCCTCTTAAAGAAGAAGTTACAGGTCTGTGAGAGCCAGAAATCTTGCTTGTTTGTAGGTGACCAAATACTTATTTTCCACCATAATTTGCAAATAAATTCATTAAAAATCCTACAATGTGATTTTCTGGATTTTTTTTCTTTTCGTTTTGTCTGTCATAGTTGAAGTGTACCTATTATGAAAATTACAGGCCTCTCTCATCTTTTTAAGTGGGAGAACTTGCACAATTGGTGGCTGACTAAATACTTTTTAGCCCCACTGTATCTACAGATGTAGGATCTTAATTTGATCTCCCTGTTGCAGGTTAACTTTCCTGCAATGCAGAACATTTAAGACTTGTCGTGTATTTGAGGTTTAAAAAGGGTTCTGAAGTTTGTAATTTCTACTTTTACATTTCTCACTTGATTTTCCCTAACATTTTTCGAATCAACCCCTCCAAAAATGTATTGGAATCCACATTATAATTCAAATTTTCTGTTGCCGCAGGATTATTATCCTGCTGTAGCAAACTGGCTCAAATTAAGATCCTACATCTGTACGCACACGATTATGTATAGTACAGTATGCATCTGTACAGACTTGATGATCAGTCGTTTGTTGATCGATCACAAGGCACAGAATGAAATCGGGAAGCAATTGGATAAGGCAAGCTGAAAGTAATCAAATGTAACCGAGCTTCGTTGCATTTCAGAGTGCATTTGCCGCCTCCACCATGGCTACAAAGCCAGGGGCGGTGTCCGTGACAATGGGTGGTGCCACAGCAAGTGGTGCCACAGCGGGAGGAAGTCCTACTACAGCAGGGACAACACAAAGAGGAACGGCCAAAGTGGCGATGCCAGAGGTAGACTGACTGACTTAGCTGGGTCTTTGGAGATTCCTTTGGGACAACCTTGGCGCATTCTGATGTTCTTAACCCCCTTCCCTCATTAACATGGGTGTAGTGTACTCTGTTACATGGAATCTCTCTTATCCCTTTCTTCTCTTCATGCTCAGTTTCATCTTCTGAAACACTTCATTCACAAAGTCTGCAGCTGCTTGGGCTCTCTACTATTGACTTCTTCTCAGCTTTACCTATGGTGCATTCAGATATGCTTACTTCAACCTTCACCATGACCGCAAAGAGCTTATTGATTGTGCTATTTTACATGCTGGAGAATGGAATTAGGACTTCACTGTCCATTGGAATGGTGCATAAATGTGTTGTTGCCTCGCTTTCTCAACCACATTTCCATAATATGTTCTGCGCCTGCTTCTTGGTTTGTAGACGGCATTCGTCTCTCCAGCAGGTGCTACTATTATTGACATACCAACACCTGGGACCAAAGGCAGCCCTAAAGACACCCCAAAGGTAACTCAAAACACCCCTCCCCTAAATATAGTTCATGGTTTCATCATCTGAATCTTATTGTGTATGTATCTTCTGAATCACTAACACAGAGAAGATGCTGCCTACATACAGACTCGAATCATTGGCCATTTTAATAAATGGGTCACTTTAAATAATGGTACTTAGTTAATGTTTACATATCTTACATTACTCATTTTATATGTATATACTGTATTTTATACCATCTATTGCATCTTGCCTAAGCCGCTCGGTCATTACTCATCCATATATTTATATGTACATATTCTTATTTTATCCCTTTAGATATGTGTGTATTAGGTAGTTGTTGTGGAATTGTTAGATTACTTGTTAGATATTACCGCACTGTTGGAACTAGAAGCACAAGCATTTCGCTACAGTCTATTAACATTTGCTAACCATGTGTATGTGACCAATAAAATGTGATTTGATTTGAATGGCTGTTGGGTTTTAAGTTACGGGTAGATGTTTCCCGTATACACATATCTAGGATCAACTTACTCTCCTCACATGCCTAATTTAACCTTAACTGCCGTAGGCGAGGGGAAAAATCTGGCGGGAAGTGAGCTGGCAAATTGAGGCGTGTGTGGCAGCTCCCCGCACCTCTCCAAAAGCTGTCAAAGCAATCCAAATCAAATAGAATTTTATGTGTTGCAATGGGTGAACCGTGAACTTCTTACTTACGAGCCCTTTCCAAACAATGCAGAGTTAGAAAGTAAGACAATGTGCTGGGAAAAAAGGAGATTGTAACACAATAAGATAATAACGAGGCTATATACAGGGAGTACTGGTACCAAGTTAATGGGCTGGGTTACGATGTGGTTTAGGTGATTGAGATAATATGTACATGTAGGTAGGGGTAAAAATGACAAGGCAATCAGGAAAGATAATAAACAGAATAGCAACAGCGTGTATGAAGAGTGTGAAAGTGTGAGTGGGTGTGTGGCATCAATATATAGTACCAGTCAAAAGTTTGGACACCTACTCATTCAAGGGTTTTTCTTTATTTTTACTATGTTCTACATTTTAGAATAATAGTGAAGACATCAAAACTATGAAATAAAACATGGAATCATGTAGTAACCCCCAAAAATATTAAACCTATCAAAATATATTTGATATTTTAGATTCTTCAAAATAGCCACCCGTTGTCTTGATGACAGCTTTGGACACACTTGGCTTTCTCTCAAACAGCTTCACCTGGAATGCTTTTCCAACAGTCTAGGAGGAGTTCCCACATATGCTGAGCAATTGTTGGCTGCCTTTCCTTCACTCTGCGTTCCAACTCATCCCAAACCATCTCAATTGGATTGAGGTTGGTTGATTGTGGAGGCCAGGTCATCTGATGCAGCACTCCATCACTCTCCTTCCTGGTCAAATAGCCCTTACACAGCCTGGAGGTGTGTTGGGTCATTGTCCTGTTGAAAAACAAATGATAGTCCCACTAAGCGCAAACCAGATAGGATAGCATATTACTGCAGAATGCTGTGGTAGCCATACTGGTTAAGTGTATGGTAAAGTAACCCCCACACCATCACACCACCTCCTCCATGCTTCACGGTGGGAACTACACATGTGCAGATCATCCGTTCACCTACTCTTTTTTTCTCTCACAAAGACACGGCGGTTGGATCCAAAAATCTAAAATTTGGACTCATCAGACCAAAAGACAGATTTCCACTGGTCGAATGTCCATTGCTCGTGCTTCTTGGCCCAAGCAATTCTCTTCTTATTATTGGTGTCTTTTAGTAGTGGTTTCTTTGCAGCAATTGACCATGAAGTCCTGATTCACACAGTCTCCTCTGAACAGTTTATGTTGAGATGTGTCTGTTACTTGAACTCATTGAAGCATTTATTTGGGCTGCAATTCCTGCGGCTGTTAACTCCAACTTATCCCCTGCTGCAGAGGTAACTCTGGGTCTTCCTTTCCTGTGGCGGTCCTCATAAGAGCCAGTTTTATCTTAGCGCTTGATGACAGCACTTGAAGAAACTTTCAAAGTTCTTGAACTTTTCCACATTGACTGAACTTCATGTCTTAAAGTAATGATGGAATGTCATTTCACTTTGCTTATTTGAGCTGTTCTTGCCATAATATGTACTTGGTATTTTACCAAATAGGGCTATCTTCTGTATACCACCCCTACCTTGTCACAACACAACTGATTGGCTCAAACGCACTAAGAAGGAAATAAATTCCATAAATTAATTTTTAAGAAGGCACAGCTGTTAATTGAAATGCATTCCAGGCGACCTCATGAAGCTGGTTGAGATAATGGCAAGAGTGTGCAAAGCTGTCATCGGGGCAAAGGATAGCTACTTTGAAGAACCTCAAATATAACATTTTTTCAACACTTTTTTGGTTACTACATGATTCCATATGTGTAATTTCATAGTTGTGTTGTCTTCACTCTTATTCTACAATGTAGAAAATAATAAAAATAAAGAAAAACCCTTGAATGAGTAGGTGTGTCCATACTTTTGAGTGGTACTCTGTGTGTGAGTGTAGTATGTGCGTGAGCGTTGTATGTGCGTGAGCGTAGTGTGTGCGTGAGTGTAGTTTGTGCGTGAGCGTAGTTTGTGCGTGAGCATAGTTTATGCGTGAGCGTAGTTTATGTGTGAGCATAGTATGTGTGAGCGTGTGGGTAGTCCAGTGAGTGTGCATAGGGCCATTGCAAGGGAGTCAGTTAAAAAAAAAGCTGGTCGATGCAAGTAGTTCAGGTAGCCATTTGATTAACTGTTTAGCAGTCTTATGGCTTAGGGGTAGACGCTGTTCAGGATCCTTTTGGTCCCAGATTTGTCGCTCCGGTAACGCTTGCTGTGCGGTAGCACAGAGAACAGTCTATGACTTGGGTGACTAGAGTGTTTTGACAATTTTTAGGGCCTTCCTCTGACACCGCCTGGTATAGAGGTTCTGGATGGCAGGGAGCTCGGCCACAGCGATGTACTGGGCCTTACGCACTATCCTCAGTAGCGCCATGCGTTCGGATGCCAAGCAGTTGCCATACCAAGTGGAGATGCAGCCAGTCAAGATGCTCTCAATGGTGCAGCTGTATCAATTTTTGAGAATCTGAGGGCCCATGCCCCCCAAAAATTGGCCTCGTGATGGGGAACAAGCATTGCCATTCCCTCTTCACGACTGTGTTGGTGTGTTTGGACCATGATAGGTCCCTTGAGATGTGGAGACAGAGGAACTTGAAGATTTCAACCTGCTCCACTATAGCCCTGTCAATGTAAATGGGGGTTTCCTTGGCTCTACGCTTCCTGTAGTCCTTCTCACATTGAGGGAGAGGTTGTTGTCCTGGCACCACACTGCCAGGTGTCTGACCTCCCTGTAGGCTGTCTCATCGTCATCGGTGATCAGGCGTACCACCATTGTGTCGTCGGCAAACTTAATGTTGGAGTTGTGCGTTGCCACTCAGTCATGGGTGAACAGGGAGTACAGGAGAGGACTAAGCACGCACCCCTGAGTGGCCCCCGTGCTGAGGGTCAGCATGGCAGATGTGTTAATCCCATGGTCCTTAGTTTATTGATGAGCTTGGAGGCCGCTGTGGCTGAGCTGTAGTCAACGAACAGCCTCCTCACAGAGGTGTTCCTTTTGTCCAGGTGGGTAAGGGCAGTGTGGAGTGTAATTAGAGATTGCGTCATGGAATATGCGAATTGGAATTGATCCAGGGTGTCTGGGATGATGGTGTTGATGTGAGCCATGACCAGCCTATCAAAGCGTTTCATGGCTACAGATGTGAGTGCTACGAGGTGATAGTCATCTAGACAGGTTACCTTGTGGGTCTATGGTGGTCTGCTTGAAACATGTAGGTATTACAGACTGGATCAGGGAGAGGATGAAAACGATCACTGTGGGGACGACATTGTCACTTATTAGTGAAGCCAGTGACTGATGTGGTAAATTCCTTAATGCCATCTGATGAATACTGGAATATATTCCAGTCTGCTAGTGAAACAGTCCTGTAGTTTAACATCTGCCTCGTCGGTCCACTTCCGTATTGAGCGTGTGACTGGTACTTCCTGTTTTGAGTTTTTGCTTGTCAACAGGAATCCAGAGGATGGTTATTTTCAGATTTACCAAATGGAGGGCGATGGAGAGCTTTGTATGCATCTCTGTGTGTGGCGTAAAGTTGATCTAAAGTTTTTATTCGCCTCTAGTTGCACAGGTGACATGCTGGTAGAAATTTTGAAGACAGATTTCAGTTTCCCTGCATTAAAATCACTGGCCACTAAGAGCGCTTCCTCTTGGTGAGAATTTTCTTGTTTTCTTATGGCCCAATACAGCTCGTTGATTGCGGACTTAGTACCAGCATTGGTTTGTGGTGGTAAATAGACAGGTAAGAAAGATATAGATAAAAACTCTTGGTAAATACCATGGTCTACAGCTTATCATGAGGTATCCTAACTCAGGGGAGCAGAACCTTGAGACTTCCTTAATATTAGAGAATGCACACCAGCTGTTCTTAACCACCCTTGAGCTTACCCGGCGGCGCTGCTGTTCTGTCCTGCCGATGTATAGAAAAATCAGCTTGATTTATATTTTCCATGTCCTTGTTCAGCCACGACTCAGTGAAACGTAGGATATTACAGTTCTTCATATCACATTGATAGGATAGTCTCGAAAAGAGCTCATCCAGTTTATTCTCCAGTGATTGCTTGTTCACTAATAGAACGGATGGTAGACGCGGTAGACGTAGTCTCGTCAAGTATCCCTCACGCCGGCCTCTATGACGCCTCCTCTTCCGAGTGTTGGGGGGATTTGGGCCTGGTCTGGGATGAGCAGTATGTCCTTTACCTCCTATTAATTGAAGTAGAAAGCCTCATCCAAATCGAGGTTAGTGATCGCTGTTTTGATGTCCAGAAGCTCTTTTTCGGTAATTGAAAGCGATAGTGGAAACATTATGTAAGATAAGCTACAAAAAACACAAAATCGCACAATTGGTCAATAGCCTGTAAAACGGCTGCTATTCCCTCCAGCGCCATTCTTTTGAGGAAAAATAAACTGTATTTGTATGTATGTGTCTCTTTTGGAGTGGTAGGGTTAAAAGCAGAAGTCAAATTTCGATTGGACCTCATGTGCAATTGACCAATAAAGTAATTTTAATCTTAGGAGAAGGAAATGCAAAAATGATCCTAGATCAGTGTCCAGGGCCAACTTGACCCTACTTTACATTTTTGCAACCCCTGCACCTCACCCTCACTGGACCCCTTTCACCTTTACATCATTTAATTTAAGGAATGTTAAACAACGGTTAATGTAAGTAATAACACCGGTTAATGATTTTTTTTTCATGTAATGAAGCCGGTTAATGTAATAACTTGCTGGATAACGTAAAAAAAAGAAGTTTTTTTAGTCTAATAAATTATTAGGTTATACGGTGGTTATTGCACTGTCAGGTGAGTCAACTTTTTTTAATGAATAACTTCAATAATCATGTAATAACATACCAAAATCAATGTTTTGATTGACTTCCCTTAATTCGATGCACAAACCACCAACCACAAACACCGACAAACTCATGCACATCATACAGTCACCCTCACAAGCGTACATTGAAATGTGCCCACACCACATACACCCACACCTCTCTTTCGTGTCGTCTGAGTTTCCCAAAGATTGGAAAGCAGCTGCGGTCATCCCCCTCTTCAAAGGGGGGGACACTCTTGACCCAAACTGCTACAGACCTATATCTATCCTACCCTGCCTTTCTAATGTCTTTGAAAGCCAAGTCAACAAACAGATTACCGACCATTTCGAATGCCACCATACCTTCTCCGCTATGCAATCTGGTTTCAGAGCTGGTCATAGGTGCACCTCAGCCACACTCAAGGTCCTAAACGATATCTTAACCACCATCGATAAGAAACAATACTGTGCAGCCGTATTCATTGACCTGGCCAAGGCTTTCGACTCTGTCAATCACCACATCCTCATTGGCAGACTCGATAGCCTTGGCTTCTCGAATGATTGCCTCGCCTGGTTCACCAACTACTTCTCTGATAGAGTTCAGTGTGTCAAATCGGAGGGCCTGTTGTCCAGGCCTCTGGCAGTCTCTATGGGGGTGCCACAGAGTTCAATTCTTGGACCAACTCTCTTCTCTGTATACATCAATGAGGTCACTCTTGCTGCTGGTGAGTCTCTGATCCACCTCTACGCAGACGACACCATTCTGTATACTTCTGGCCCTTCTTTGTGTTAACAACTCTCCAGGCAAGCTTCAATGCCATACAACTCTCCTTCCGTGGCCTCCAATTGCTCTTAAATACGAGTAAAACTAAATGCATGCTCTTCAACCGATCGCTGCCTGCACCTGCCCGCCCGTCCAACATCACTACTCTGGGTGGTTCTGACTTAGAATATGTGGACAACTACAAATACCTAGGTGTCTGGTTAGACTGTAAACTCTCCTTCCAGACTCACATCAAGCATCTCCAATCCAAAATTGCATCTAGAATTGGCTTCCTATTTCGCAACAAAGCATCCTTCACTCATGCTGCCAAACATACCCTTGTAAAACTGACCATCCTACCGATCCTCAACTTCGGCAATGTCATTTACAAAATAGCCTCCAATACCCTACTCAATAAATTGGATGCAGTCTATCACAGTGCCATCCGTTTTGTCACCAAAGCCCCATATACTACCCACCACTGCGACCTGTACGCTCTCGTTGGCTGGCCCTCTCTTCATACTCGTCGCCAAACCCACTGGCTCCAGGTCATCTACAAGACCCTGCTAGGTAAAGTCCCCCCTTATCTCAGCTCGCTGGTCACCATAGCAGCACCCACCTGTAGCACGCGCTCCAGCAGGTATATCTCTCTGGTCAGCCCTAAAACCAATTCTTCCTTTGGCCGCCTCTCCTTCCAGTTCTCTGCTGCCAATGACTGGAACGAACTACAAAAATCTCTGAAATTGGAAACACTTATCTCCCTCACTAGCTTTAAGCACCGTCAGAGCAGCTCACAGATTACTGCACCTGTACATAGCCCATCTCGAATTTAGCCCAAACAACTACCTCTACACCCTACTGTATTTATTTATTTTTCTCCTTTGCACCCCATTATTTCTATCTCTACTTTGCACATTCCTCCACTGCAAATCTACCATTCCAGTGTTTTACTTGCTATATTGTATTTACTTCGCCACCATGGCCTTTTCTTTTGCCTTTACCTCCCTTATCTCACCTCATTTGTTCACATTGTATATATACTTATTTTTCTACTGTATTATTGACTATGTTTGTATGATTGACTGTATGTTTTTAAAAACTTGTTCTATGTGATATACTGAATGTGAAGTTATTACATTAATCAGTGTTATTACATTAACCGTTGTTCCAGTGTGTCAATACATTGAATACTGTTGAATACATTGAGTTTTAACTCATCCTTGATTGTAGCCAGCACCCATGCACCCGGCCAATGCTACACCTCTTACCACGGGAGGAGGCAATATTGTAGGGGAGGCGACAACGCCATGGAAAGCTGAAGTACCAAAGCTTCAAGAGTCTCCGAAACAGACAGCCAAGGTAGATGGCTGACAGTCGAGGAGTGTGGGGCCTCTCTCTTTGGATCTTTATTCTTTACCCGACCTGGCTCTCTTTACGCTCACTTCCCCATTCAACACACTCTTCCTGGGTCATTATTCCATGTCTTATGTCTTCCTCATCTCTCCCGTGATCTTGAGGTTTTAGTCGTTCTTCCACCCCTTTATATGGTATTCTATCTTCCTCTTCTCTCTGCCGATATATTTCAAAACATATCTCTGCTTTGGACTTCCTTACTTCTGGCCTAGAGGTGTCTGTGTGTCTAAGTGGGAAGTGGACAGACACTCTTACTCTTAAGCTTACTCTTTAAGAGTCTTCCCAGCATGCCCACACTTGTGGTACGCTCAACACGTCAAGACAAACCATGTCTGTCACATCTGTTGTCACCACAGAAAAGCCACAATACATTTCCACTTTTTCTTCTGGTAGCTTCACACCATATATAGTATTGATTCTGGGTATGTTTACCTGGTTTAGGTTGACAGGATTTGTTTACCTGGTTTAGGTTGATGGGGTTTGTTTACCTGGTTTAGGTTGACAGGATTTGTTTACCTGGTTTAGGTTGATGGGGTTTGTTTACCTTCTTATTAGCTTATTAACTGTGACAACAAATTCTGGTCAGGTACTTCTCTTCTCACGGCACCTTTCTTTTCCATTACCAATGACAGACAAGCTGCTAACTTTCATCCTATCACTCTACTAGACTGTGACTGTGAGATTATGCGCAGCACTCTGAACTCTTCTCTGCACCTCGTCTAATGGCTTGAACCATATGCGTTTATAGAGTGTGCCCACCACATCGAGCAAAGTTGACATGGCTAAAAAGGATCCTGCTAAGTTGGTTACGGCTGTTGCTGCACCAGCTGCCGCGGCTGGAGATGCCTCTCTGAAGGGGTCACAGACTAAGGTAGACTGCAGTTTACTTTGGTGTATTAACCACGCTACAGTACAAGGCTCTTGAGGGTGGGGCTATCCCTGGGATTAGGGGGCTATCATTGATCACTTGTTCGTTTCCTTGTCATTCTTTCGCTGTGTTCACACAATGTATCCAAGATCATTTATTAACAGTGACACAGTAACAGAGACTCACAGTGCATTGGACGCAGTGAAGGATTTCTACTGAACCATTTTAGCCATTTAGCAGACGCTCTTATCCAGAGCGACTTACTGGAGCAATTAGAGTTAAGTACCTTGCTCAAGGGCACATCGACAGACTGTTCACCTAGTCGGCTCAAGAATTCGAATCAGCAACCTTTTGTTACTGGCTTAACGTTATTAATCCCTCGGCTACCTGCCACCTGCTTTACCATTCTGCAATTTTTTTTGACTACAGAAGAATAAAGAAGAAACCTGCATTCTGCTTTGACGAAGGCCTTGAGGCCGATGCTTAAAAGCTTAATAAAGAGCAGTGATTCTATGAAGAGCAGTGTGCGGGTTTCTTATTTTTTCTCATGTTATTCAATTGTTACAATGCACCTGCAACAAAGATAGCTCAGATGTGCAAGTGCCTTTTGAGATTTGACTACATGAGGAAGAGGGTGCTCTTGTTCCTGCATGAGTTCTACCTATGTAGGTTTGGTTGAATTGAGCCCACAGCCATCCAGATGCTCAGTTGGGTATAGGAGCTGAGCAGTATTACAGATAGTAGCCTAGTGTTGTATTCACTAACCTCTCCTGCTCTGGGTTACAGGTACAGGTGGAAGTAGTTCCCCCAGGAGCTAAGGCAGCCAAAGAGGTAAAACATCTCTCTCTTTTCTCTCTATTATTAGTTATTAAATTTACCAATTTTATTACATTAAAAATCTATATTTATTACATTCAGATAAGTTATTACATTAACCAGTGTTATTGCATTAACCGTTGTTACAGGGTGTCAATACATTGAATTTGCTCTTTTTCTGTTGTATTCATTGAGTATTAACTCATCCTTGATTGTAGCCAGCACCCATGCACCCAGCCAAAGCTACACCTCTTACCACGGGAGGAGGCAATATTGTAGGGGAGGCAACAACGCCATGGAAAGCTGAAGTACCAAAGCTTCAAGAGTCTCCGAAACAGACAGCCAAGGTAGATGGCTGACAGTCGAGGAGTGTGGGGCCTCTCTCTTAGAATCTTTATTCTTTACCCGACCTGGCTCTCTTTACGCTCACTTCCCCATTCAACACACTCTTCCTGGGTCATTATTCCATGTGTTATGTCTTCCTCATCTCTCCCGTGATCTTGAGGTTTTAGTCGTTCTTCCACCCCTTTATATGGTATTCTATCTTCCTCTTCTCTCTGCCGATATATTTCAAAACATATCTCTGCTTTGGACTTCCTTACTTCTGGCCTAGAAGGTGTCTGTGTGACTAAGTGGGAAGTGGACAGACACTCTTACTCTTAAGCTTACTCTTTAAGAGTCTTCCCAGCATGCCCACATTTTGTGGTACGCTCAACATGTCAAGACAAACCATGTCTGTCACATCTGTTGTCACCACAGAAAAGCCACAATATATTTCCACTTTTTCTTCTGGTTGCATCACACCATATATAGTATTGCTTCTGGGATTGTTTACCTGGTTTAGGTTGATGGGGTTTGTTTACCTGGTTTAGGTTGACAGGGTTTGTTTACCTGGTTTAGGTTGACAGGGTTTGTTTACCTGGTTTAGGTTGATGCGGTATGTTTACCTTCCTATTACTTAACTAAACTGCGAAAACATATTCTGGTCAGGTACTTCTCTTCTCACGGCACCTTTCCTTTCCATTACCAATGACAGACAAGCTGCCAACAATCCTCCTATCACTCCAGTAAACTGACTGTGAGATTATGCGCAGCACTCAGAACTCTTCTCTGCACCTCGTCTAATGGCTTGAACCATATGCGTTTATAGAGTGTGCCCACCACATCGAGCAAAGTTGACATGGCTAAAAAGGATCCTGCTAAGTTGGTTACGGCTGTTGCTGCACCAGCTGCCGCGGCTGGAGATGCCTCTCTGAAGGGGCCACAGACTAAGGTAGACTGCAGTTAACTTTGGTGTATTAACCATGCTACAGTACAAGGCTCTTGAGGGTGGGGCTATCCCTGGGGTTAGGGGGCTATCATTGATCACTTGTTCGTTTCCTTGTCATTCTTTCGCTGTGTTCACACAATGTATCCAAGATCATGAATTAACAGAGTGACACAGTACCAGAGACTCACAGTGCATTGGATGCAGTGAAGGATTTCTACTGAACCATTTTAGCCATTTAGCAGACGCTCTTATCCAGAGCGACTTACTGGAGCAATTAGAGTTAAGTACCTTGCTCAAGGGCACATCGACAGACTGTTCACCTAGTCGGCTCAAGAATTCGAATCAGCAACCTTTTGTTACTGGCTTAACGTTATTAATCCCTCGGCTACCTGCCACCTGCTTTACCATTCTGCAATTTTTTTTGACTACAGGAGAATAAAGAAGAAACCTGCATTCTGCTTTGACGAAGGCCTTGAGGCCGATGCTTAAAAGCTTAATAAAGAGCAGTGATTCTATGAAGAGCAGTGTGCGGGTTTCTTATTTTTTCTCATGTTATTCAATTGTTACAATGCACCTGCAACAAAGATAGCTCAGATGTGCAAGTGCCTTTTGAGATTTGACTACATGAGGAAGAGGGTGCTCTTGTTCCTGCATGAGTTCTACCTATGTAGGTTTGGTTGAATTGAGCCCACAGCCATCCAGAAGCTCAGTTGGGTATAGGAGCTGGGCAGTATTACAGATAGTAGCCTAGTGTTGTATTCACTAACCTCTCCTGCTCTGGGTTACAGGTACAGGTGGAAGTAGTTCCCCCAGGAGCTAAGGCAGCCAAAGAGGTAAAACATCTCTCACTTTTCTCTCTATTATTAGTTATTAAATTTACCAATTTTATTACATTAAACATCTATATTTATTACATTCAGATAAGTTATTACATTAACCAGTGTTATTGCATTAACCGTTGTTACAGCGTGTCAATACATTGAATTTGTTCTTTTTCTGTTGTATACATTGAGTATTAACTCATCCTTGATTGTAGCCGGCACCCATGCACCCAGCCAAAGCTACACCTCTTACCACGGGAGGAGGCAATATTGTAGGGGAGGCGACAACGCTATGGAAAGCTGAAGTACCAAAGCTTCAAGAGTCTCCGAAACAGACAGCCAAGGTAGATGGCTGACAGTCGAGGAGTGTGGGGCCTCTCTCTTTGGATCTTTATTCCATACCCGACCTGGCTCTCTTTACGCTCACTTCCCCATTCAACACACTCTTCCTGGGTCATTATTCCATGTCTTATGTCTTCCTCATCTCTCCCGTGATCTTGAGGTTTTAGTCGTTCTTCCACCCCTTTATATGGTATTCTATCTTCCTCTTCTCTCTGCCAATATATTTCAAAACATATCTCTGCTTTGGACTTCCTTACTTCTGGCCTAGAGGTGTCTGTGTGTCTAAGTGGGAAGTGAACAGGCACTTTTACTTTTAAGCTCTATGACTGAGTCTTCCCAGCATGCCCATACTTTGTTGCGCTCAACATGTCAAGACAAACCATGTCTGTCACATCTGTTGTCACCACAGAGAAGCCACAATATATTTCCACTTGTACTTTTTCTTCTGGTTGCAGCACACCATATCTAGTATTACTTCTGGGTTTGTTTTCCTGGTTTAGGTTGACAGGGTTTGTTTACCTGGTTTAGGTTGACATTTTTTTTTTTTACCTGGTTTAGGTTGACAGGGTTTGTTTACCAGGTTTAGGTTGACAGGGTTTGTTTACCTGGTTTAGGTTGACTTTTTTTTTTTTACCTGGTTTAGGTTAATGGGGTTTGTTTACCAGGTTTAGGGTGACAGGGTTTGTTTACCTGGTTTAGGTTGATGGGGTTTGTTTACCTGGTTTAGGTTGATGGGGTTTGTTTACCAGGTTTAGGGTGACAGGGTTTGTTTACCTGGTTTAGGTTGATGCGGTATGTTTACCTCCCTATTACTCAACTAAACTGCGAAAACATATTCTGGTCAGGTACTTCTCTTCTCACGGCACCTTTCCTTTCCATTACCAATGACAGACAAGCTGCCAACAATCCTCCTATCACTCCAGTAAACTGACTGTGAGATTATGCGCAGCACTCAGAACTCTTCTCTGCACCTCGTCTAATGGCTTGAACCATATGCGTTTATAGACTGTGCCCACCACATCAAGCAAAGTTGACATGGCTAAAAAGGATCCTGCTAAGTTGGTTACGGCTGTTGCTGCACCAGCTGCTGCGGCTGGAGATGCCTCTCTGAAGGGGCCACAGACTAAGGTAGACTCCGGTTTACTTTGGTGTATTAACCACGCTACAGTACAAGGCTCTTGAGGGTGGGGCTATCCCTGGGGTTAGGGGGCTATCATTGAGCACTTGTTTGTTTCCTTGTCATTCTTTCGCTGTTTTCACACAATGTATCCAAGATCATTTATTAACAGTGACACAGTAACAGAGTCTCACAGTGCATTGGATGCAGTGAAGGATTTCTACTGTACCATTTTAGCCATTTATCAGACGCTCTTATCCAGAGGGACTTACAGGAGCAATTAGAGTTAAGTACCTTGCTCAAGGGCACATCGACAGATTGTTCACCTAGTCGGCTCAGGGATTCGAATCAGCAACCTTTCGGTTACTGGCCCAAAGCTCTTAACCGCTCGGCTACCTGCCACCTGATTTACCATTCTGCAATTTTTTTTGACTACATTAGAACGAGGGTGCTCTTGTTCCTGCATGAGTTCTACCTATGTAGGTTTGGTTGAATTGAGCCCACAGCCATCCAGAAGCTCAGTTGGGTATAGGAGCTGAGCAGTATCCCAGATAGTAGCCTAGTGTTGTATTCACTAACCTCTCCTGTTCTGGGTTACAGGTACAGGTGGAAGTAGTTCCCCCAGGAGCTAAGGCAGCCAAAAAGGTAAAACATCCATGTATATTTTCTCTATGTGGGTTTGATTTTACACTAAATTGATTGGCATAGAGTTGCATTGCTCGTGTTTGAGTTTTGTTGCATCATGTGTAGGAGCTTGCTGTGGACCCGTTCGATGCCCTGGCTGATTCCTTACCCTCATCAGAGTCTTTCGCCCCTGCAGCCCATGTATACACCGGGCCAGAGGTGATAGAGGTACTGAACCTTCACAGAGTGTGTGTGTGTGTGTGCACAGTGCAATTTAGATTGGGTTGTGTGTGTGCACCCGGTCACCATGTAAAACAGTGTGTGTTGTTGTATATGTCTCACAGCATGGATTATCCTCAAAGAAGGGAGTGATCTGTGGGGGGAACGACTGCCCACTGCCCCCAGGATACCGATTTGAAGACATGGTCAGTCTTTAAATCACCCTCCTCCTCCAGTGTTCTTCCTCCTCCTCCTCCAGTGTTCTTCCTCCTGCCTGGCGGCAGGGTAGCCTAGTGGTTAGAGCGTCGGACTAGTAACCGGAAGGTTGTGAGTTCAAACCCCCGAGCTGACAAGGTACAAATCTGTCGTTCTGCCCCTGAACAGGCAGTTAACCCACTGTTCCCAGGCCGTCATTGAAAATAAGAATTTGTTCTTAACTGACTTGCCTGGTTAAATAAAGGTAAAATAAAAAAAATAAAAATAAAATCACTTCTGCATCTTAATCCAACCCTCAGCCTTCTGCTGTTAGAGAGCTTTGAGTTTGCATGTATCTTTAGCTTTGTACTCCAGTACTCCCTTTGAAATGAGACATTTGACTGGAACCCCTTGGTTATCAGGTCTTCCAACAGAGAGATACGCGCCATCCAGAAACAGCCCCTAGACCATGTCCTATCCCCTGGACACTTGTGTTAATCTGAGAGGAATGGATAGGTTTTAGCAATATGGACACATTTTCACCAAGCTGATCAGATGACAAGATGAAGTTACTACCATATCTATCTTTTTATTTCAGATTTATATGATGGACTAGGGTTTGTTTCTGGACTTTGCCAAAAAAGCCTGTATATAGTTACCAAACTTTAATATTCTTTTGTCATTCTTTTGTCAGAACATGATCAGATTTATTTAAATCTAGGCTTACTCAATTAGAATATATCATTAATGTACTTTTATTACACTGAATTACAATGTTAAATTACATTTTCATAGGCCCCAGTTGCAGATGTCAAGCCAAAAGATGTCCCGGTAAGTCATTGTATTTACTGCTAGGGAATACACTGTATGCTGGGGAGAAATATTGAGATATTGACTTTCTCCTCTCAATCTTTCTCACATAACCACATACTAATGCATGTGCGTATACACACACACACACACACACACACACACACACACACACACACTAAAGGTACTAAACAAACCATAGGTCATCCCATGGTCTCTTCTGACAGTTTTGGGTACCTCCTACAGTGTGGAATGTTGCTTTGCGCTGTGGGGTGTTGGCTTTGCAAACAACATTAGACCCACCTCAACCAGCTGGCTCTAGTTCTGCTAAACCCATCCTTTATAAACACACCCACACACTAACAACAGATAAATAGTCAACACAAGATCAAATCAAATCAAATCTAATTTTATTTGTCACATACACATGGTTAGCAGATGTTAATGCGAGTGTAGCGAAATGCTTGTGCTTCAAGTTCCGACAATGCAGTAATAACCAACAAGTAATCTAACTAACAATTCCAAAACTACTGTCTTGTACACAGTGTAAGGGGATAAAGAATATGTACATAAGGATATATGAATGAGTGATGGTACAGAGCAGCATAGGCAAGATACAGTAGATGGTATCGAGTACAGTATATACATATGAGATGAGTATGTAAACAAAGTGGCATAGTTAAAGTGGCTAGTGATACATGTATTACATAAGGATACAGTCGATGATATAGAGTACAGTATATACGTATGCATATGAGATGAATAATGTAGGGTAAGTAACATTATATAAGGTAGCATTGTTTAAAGTGGCTAGTGATATATTTACATCATTTCCCATCAATTCCCATTATTAAAGTGGCTGGAGTTGAGTCAGTGTCAGTGTGTTGGCAGCAGCCACTCAATGTTAGTGGTGGCTGTTTAACAGTCTGATGGCCTTGAGATAGAAGCTGTTTTTCAGTCTCTCGGTCCCAGCTTTGATGCACCTGTACTGACCTCGCCTTCTGGATGATAGCGGGGTGAACAGGCAGTGGCTCGGGTGGTTGATGTCCTTGATGATCTTTATGGCCTTCCTGTGACATCGGGTGGTGTAGGTGTCCTGGAGGGCAGGTAGTTTGCCCCCGGTGATGCGTTGTGCAGACCTCACTACCCTCTGGAGAGCCTTACGGTTGAGGGCGGTGCAGTTGCCATACCAGGCGGTGATACAGCCCGCCAGGATGCTCTCGATTGTGCATCTGTAGAAGTTTGTGAGTGCTTTTGGTGACAAGCCGAATTTCTTCAGCCTCCTGAGGTTGAAGAGGCTCTGCTGCGCCTTCTTCACAATGATGTCTGTGTGAGTGGACCAATTCAGTTTGTCTGTGATGTGTATGCCGAGGAACTTAAAACTTGCTACCCTCTCCACTACTGTTCCATCGATGTGGATAGGGGGGTGTTCCCTCTGCTGTTTCCTGAAGTCCACAATCATCTCCTTAGTTTTGTTGACGTTGAGTGTGAGGTTATTTTCCTGACACCACACTCCGAGGGCCCTCACCTCCTCCCTGTAGGCCGTCTCGTCGTTGTTGGTAATCAAGCCTACCACTGTTGTGTCGTCCGCAAACTTGATGATTGAGTTGGAGGCGTGCGTGGCCACGCAGTCGTGGGTGAACAGGGAGTACAGGAGAGGGCTCAGAACGCACCCTTGTGGGGCCCCAGTGTTGAGGATCAGCGGGGAGGAGATGTTGTTGCCTACCCTCACCACCTGGGGGCGGCCCGTCAGGAAGTCCAGTACCCAGTTGCACAGGGCGGGGTCGAGACCCAGGGTCTCGAGCTTGATGACGAGCTTGGAGGGTACTATGGTGTTGAATGCCGAGCTGTAGTCAATGAACAGCATTCTCACATAGGTATTCCTCTTGTCCAGATGGGTTAGGGCAGTGTGCAGTGTGGTTGAGATTGCATCGTCTGTGGACCTATTTGGGCGGTAAGCAAATTGGAGTGGGTCTAGGGTGTCAGGTAGGGTGGAGGTGATATGGTCCTTGACTAGTCTCTCAAAGCACTTCATGATGACGGAAGTGAGTGCTACGGGGCGGTAGTCGTTTAGCTCAGTTACCTTAGCTTTCTTGGGAACAGGAACAATGGTGGCCCTCTTGAAGCATGTGGGAACAGCAGACTGGTATAGGGATTGATTGAATATGTCCGTAAACACACCGGCCAGCTGGTCTGCGCATGCTCTGAGGGCGCGGCTGGGGATGCCGTCTGGGCCTGCAGCCTTGCAAGGGTTAACACGTTTAAATGTCTTACTCACCTCGGCTGCAGTGAAGGAGAGACCGCATGTTTTCGTTGCAGGCCGTGTCAGTGGCACTGTATTGTCCTCAAAGCGGGCAAAAAAGTTATTTAGTCTGCCTGGGAGCAGGACATCCTGGTCCATGACTGGGCTGGATTTCTTCCTGTAATCCGTGATTGACTGTAGACCCTGCCACATGCCTCTTGTGTCTGAGCCGTTGAATTGAGATTCTACTTTGTCTCTGTACTGACGCTTAGCTTGTTTGATAGCCTTGCGGAGGGAATAGCTGCACTGTTTGTATTCGGTCATGTTACCAGACACCTTGCCCTGATTAAAAGCAGTGGTTCGCGCTTTCAGTTTCACGCAAATGCTGCCATCAATCCACGGTTTCTGGTTAGGGAATGTTTTAATTGTTGCTATGGGAACGACATCTTCAACGCACGTTCTAATGAACTCGCACACCGAATCAGCGTATTCGTCAATGTTGTTGTCTGACGCAATACGAAACATGTCCCAGTCCACGTGATGGAAGCAGTCTTGGAGTGTGGAGTCAGCTTGGTCGGACCAGCGTTGGACAGACCTCAGCGTGGGAGCCTCTTGTTTTAGTTTCTGTCTGGAGGCAGGGATCAACAAAATGGAGTCGTGGTCAGCTTTTCCGAAAGGGGGGCGGGGCAGGGCCTTATATGCGTCGCGGAAGTTAGAGTAACAATGATCCAAGGTCTTTCCACCCCTGGTTGCGCAATCGATATGCTGATAAAATTTAGGGAGTCTTGTTTTCAGATTAGCCTTGTTAAAATCCCCAGCTACAATGAATGCAGCCTCCGGATAAATGGTTTCCAGTTTGCAAAGAGTCAAATAAAGTTCTTTCAGTGCCATCGATGTGTCTGCTTGGGGGGGGATATATACGGCTGTGATTATAATCGAAGAGAATTCTCTTGGTAGATAATGCGGTCTACATTTGATTGTGAGGAATTCTAAATCAGGTGAACAGAAGGATTTGAGTTCCTGTATGTTTCTTTCATCACACCTTGTCACGTTAGCCATAAGGCATACGCCCCCGCCCCTCTTCTTACCAGAAAGATGTTTGTTTCAGGGCCTCCCGGGTGGCGCAGTGGTTAAGGGCGCTGTACTGTGCCAGCTGTGCCATCAGAGTCCTGGGTTCGCGCCCAGGCTCTGTCGTAACCGGCCGCGACCGTGGGGCGACGCACAATTGGCCTAGCGTCGCCCGGGTTAGGGAGGGCTTGGTCGGTAGGGGTGTCCTTGTCTCATCGCGCACCAGCGACTCCTGTGGCGCAGTGTACGCTAGCCAAGGTGGCCAGGCGCACAGTGTTTCCTCCGGCGCATTGGTGCGGCTGGCTTCCGGGTTGGATGTGCGCTGTGTTAAAGAAGCAGCGGCTTGGTTGGTTGTGTATCGGAGGACGCATGACTTTCAACCTTCGTCTCTCCCGAGCCCGTACGGGAGTTGTAGCGATGAGACAAGATACTACAACAATTGGATACTACGAAATTGGGGAGAAAAAAAGAAAAAAAAAAGAAAGATGTTTGTTTCTGTCTGCGCGATGCGTGGAGAAACCCGTTGGCTGCACCGCCTCGGATAGCGTCTCTCCAGTGAGCCACGTTTCCGTGAAGCAAAGAACGTTACAGTCTCTGATGTCCCTCTGGAATGCTACCCTTGCTCGGATTTCATCAACCTTGTTGTCAAGAGACTGGACATTGGCAAGAAGAATGCTAGGGAGTGGTGCACGGTGTGCCCGTCTCCGGAGTCTGACCAGAAGACCGCCTCGTTTCCCTCTTTTTCGGAGTCGTTTTTTTGGGTCGCTGCACGTTGTCTCCGTTGTCCTGTTTGTAAGGCAGAACACAGAACACTTCGCGAAAAACATATTCTTGGTCGTACTGATGGTGAGTTGACGCTGATATTCAGTAGTTCTTCTCGACTGTATGTAATGAAACCTAAGATGACCTGGGGTACACGTAAAAAAACAAAAAACTGCTTAGTTTCCTAGGAACGCGAAGCGAGGCGGCCATCTCTGTCGGCGCCGGAAGTAACACACAATCACTCATTACTCCACACCTATTCACTTATACACACTTGCACACACATTCACCCTCTGGGTCACACCTTGTTTTGTACTGCAGTTCTCTGTGTAGTATACCTCTGCTTCTAAGAGCTTGTTAGGACAGAAGGCAAACTCTTTTACCCCTGAAGTATGTTGTGTGAGTTGTCAAAAAAAATACGTGAGTTGTCTAAAGTTGCCCGTTTGGTTATAAAGCGTTTTTTTTAAATTACAGTTACATTTTAGTCCACTTCAGGGATTTGAACCAGCAACCTACTAGCCCAATGCTCTAAACCACTAGGCTTCCTGCCAAATCTGATGTTTTGTAAAGAGATTCTGCTCGTAGTCCTTTGCGGAGTGCTTTGTTGTGATTTAGATTCTAGGAAATGTGATTGGTGGGTGTGTCGGTTCTTTTGCTCCTGGTCTCTTTTAAATGGTTGGAGTTATTTTGACTCGCCCTCTAGTGGTGCAGTTGAAGACAAAACTGTTACTGTAATGCTTTGTGTATAACTGAGGTTATTTGTTTGCTTGTTTGTTTACTTGTATCAGAAACCCATGAGCACAGATGAGGCTCTGGACTCCCTGTCCTTTGGGTTCACAACCTCTATGGCTCCCATCCCACAGAAACTGGAGAAGGTGAGACTTTGCACTATTAACAGGTTATAATCACTTATAAATCTATTAGAGCCCTGTTCCCTAAAACATGCATAAGGTTACAGAATGATTATTAGTCCCATAGTCTTTTGGGTGAGACTGAGGTCCTGACCAGTGATACTGTAAATAAGAAGTGAGGTGTCATTATAACCCAATGATATTTAATCTGTTGACAGAAAGTGGAAGACTTGGCTGCCATTGATGCCTTTTCTGCTGGATTCTCAAACTTTGCTCCACCTCCACCCGTTCCCATCAAGGTAAACAAAGACTGATAATATTTTTCTTCATTGTAAAACTGTTATTAGCATGAGATGGTAAACTGTTATGAGAACCAATATCAAGTTGTGTCAACTGACATAACACAGTCATAATGACACGTAGTGTAACGGATGTGAAACGGCTAGCTAGTTAGCAGTGTTCGCACTAAATAGCGTTTCAATCGGTGACGTCACTTGCTCTGAGACCTTGAAGTAGTAGTTCCCCTTGCCCTGCAAGGGCCGCGGCTTTTGTGGAGCGATGGGTAACGATGCTTCGTAGGTGACTGTTGTTGATGTGTGCAGAGGGTCCCTGGTTCGCGCCCGGGTATGGGCAAGGGGACGGTCTAAAGTTATACTGTTACAATAGCACAATGTAGGCTACCTTGTTGGACAGTTAACTTCCTAGCCACCTACTGCTTATCATGTCATGACATATTAATGATGCTTACAAGATGACCATGTCATATCATTTTGACAGTGTCAGCTGTAATAGTTTATCACAACTGTGATGTAATTTTAATGTTCTGTAAAGACAGCTTTCTAGTGAAGGCTTCAAATGAACGTTCCCCTGTTCCTCTTAACTAGAACCTAAGAAACAGTATTTAACAAACCAAATAATCTCTCTTCTTCTTCCAGAAAGCTGAAGAGTTTAAGTCTGCACCTGTGACCAAGTCTCCTGCTCCCCCCGTTGACAAGAAAGCTAAGGTGGAAAAGGTAAATAACACCAAAGAAAGCAGGTCCTACATCCTGCATGACTACATAACATAAGCCATGCATAATACAAAATAGACAGTGACAAACGCTTATGTCCAGTGTTAAACTGGGATGTCCAATGTTGCAGCTGACGCTGTGCTACTGTTGTGTGGAGTACTTTGTCATCAAAAATGCTATATCCATTCAAATAGACAACAAACTCTTCAACTATTCTATGTTATACTTATGTCGGGTTGTGAAGCTGTTGTCTATTGACTTGTGTTTCAGTTTGCTGATGACTTCTCTCTGATGTCAGGATTGGACTCTCCACTGGTCACCAAGCCCAAGACAGATGAGGTTTGTCATATGAGGGCTACAGTTTCTAGGTTGATGGTTTAGGTTGGTTTAGGTTGACAGGTTTAGGTTGACAGGGTTTGTTTATCTGGTTTAGGTTGACAGGGTTTTTTAAAACCTGGTTTAGGTTGATTGGGTTTGTTTACCTTCCTATTACTTTACTAAACTGACAACAAATTCTGGTCAGGTACTTCTCTCCTCATGGCTCCTTTCCTTTACATTACCAATAACAGACAAGCTGCTAACAATCATCCTATCACTCCAGTAAATTGACTGTGATATTATGCACTTCTCTGCACCTCGTCTAATGGCTTGAACCATATGCGTTTATAGAGTGTGCCCACCACATCAAGCAAAGTTGACATGGCTAAAAAGGATCCTGCTAAGTTGGTTACGGCTGTTGCTGCACCAGCTGCTGCGGCTGGAGATGCCTCTCTGAAGGGGCCACAGACTAAGGTAGACTGCAGTTTACTTTGGTGTATTAACCACGCTACAGTACAAGGCTCTTGAGGGTGGGGCTATCCCTGGGGTTAGGGGGCTATCATTGAGCACTTGTTCGTTTCCTTGTCATTCTTTCGCTGTTTTCACACAATGTATCCAAGATAATTTATTAACAGTGACACAGTAACAGAGACTCACAGTGCATTGGACGCAGTGAAGGATTTCTACAGTACCATTTTAGCCATTTTGCAGACGCTTTTATCCAGAGGGACTTACAGGAGCAATTAGAGTTAAGTACCTTGCTCAAGGGCACATCGACAGATTGTTCACCTAGTCGGCTCAGGGATTCGAATCAGCAACCTTTCGGTTACTGGCCCAAAGCTCTTAACCGCTCGGCTACCTGCCACCTGATTTACCATTCTGCAATTTTTTTTGACTACATTAGAAAGAGGGTGCTCTTGTTCCTGCATGAGTTCTACCTATGTAGGTTTGGTTGAATTGAGCCCACAGCCATCCAGAAGCTCAGTTGGGTATAGGAGCTGAGCAGTATCCCAGATAGTAGCCTAGTGTTGTATTCACTAACCTCTCCTGTTCTGGGTTACAGGTACAGGTGGAAGTAGTTCCCCCAGGAGCTAAGGCTGCCAAAGAGGTAAAACATCCATGTATATTTTCTCTATGTGGGTTTGATTTTACACTAAATTGATTGGCATGGAGTTGCATTGCTCGTGTTTGAGTTTTGTTGCATCATGTGTAGGAGCTTGCTGTGGACCCGTTCGATGCCCTGGCTGATTCCTTACCTTCATCAGAGTCTTTCGCCCCTGCAGCCCATGTATACACCGGGCCAGAGGTGATAGAGGTACAGAACCTTCACAGAGTGTGTGTGTGTGTGTGCACAGTGCAATTTAGATTGGGTTGTGTGTGTGCACCTGGTCACCATGTAAAACAGTGTGTGTTGTTGTATATGTTTCACAGCATGGATTATCCTCAAAGAAGGGAGTGATCTGTGGGGGGAACGACTGCCCACTGCCCCCAGGATACCGATTTGAAGACACGGTCAGTCTTTAAATCACCCTCCTCCTCCAGTGTTCTTCCTCCTCCTCATCATCATCACTTCTGCATCTTAATCCAACCCTCAGCCTTCTGCTGTTAGAGAGCTTTGAGTTTGCATGTATCTTTAGCTTTGTACTGCAGTACTCCCTTTGACATGAGACATTTGACTGGAACCCCTTGGTTATCAGGTCTTCCATCAGAGAGATACGCCCCATCCAGAAACAGCCCCTAGACCATGTCCTATCCACTGGCCACTTGTGTTAATCTGAGAGGAATGGATAGGTTTTAGCAATATGGACACATTTTCACCAAGCTGATCAGATGACAAGATGAAGTTACTACCATATCTATCCTTTTATTTCAGATTTATATGATGGACTAGGGTTTGTTTCTGGACTTTGCCAAAAAAGCCTGTATATAGTTACCAAACTTTAATATTCTTTTGTCATTCTTTTGTCAGAACATGATCAGATTTAATTTAAATCTAGGCTTACTCAATTAGAATATATCATTAATGTACTTTTATTACATTGAATTACAATGTTAAATTACATTTTCATAGGCCCCAGTTGCAGATGTCAAGCCAAAAGATGTCCCGGTAAGTCATTGTATTTACTGCTAGGGAATACACTGTATGCTGGGGAGAAATATTGAGATATTGACTTTCTCCTCTCAATCTTTCTCACATAACCACATACTAATGCATGTGCGTATACACACACACACACACACACACACACACACACACACACACATTAAAGGTACTAAACAAACCATAGGTCATCCCATGGTCTCTTCTGACAGTTTTGGGTACCTCCTACAGTGTGGAATGTTGCTTTGCGCTGTGGGGTGTTGGCTCTGCAAACAACATTAGACCTACCTCAACCAGCTGGTTCTAGTTCTGCTAAACCCTTCCTTTATAAACACACCCACACACTAACAACAGATAAATAGTCAACACACAATCACTCATTACTCCACACCTATTCACTTATACACACTTGCACACACATTCACCCTCTGGGTCACACCTTGTTTTGTACTGCAGTTCTCTGTGTAGTATACCTCTGCTTCTAAGAGCTTGTTAGGACAGAAGGCAAACTCTTTTACCCCTGAAGTATGTTGTGTGAGTTGTCAAAAAAAATACGTGAGTTGTCTAAAGTTGCCCGTTTGGTTATAAAGCGTTTTTTTTAAATTACAGTTACATTTTAGTCCACTTCAGGGATTTGAACCAGCAACCTACTAGCCCAATGCTCTAAACCACTAGGCTTCCTGCCAAATCTGATGTTTTGTAAAGAGATTCTGCTCGTAGTCCTTTGCGGAGTGCTTTGTTGTGATTTAGATTCTAGGAAATGTGATTGGTGGGTGTGTCGGTTCTTTTGCTCCTGGTCTCTTTTAAATGGTTGGAGTTATTTTGACTCGCCCTCTAGTGGTGCAGTTGAAGACAAAACTGTTACTGTAATGCTTTGTGTATAACTGAGGTTATTTGTTTGCTTGTTTGTTTACTTGTATCAGAAACCCATGAGCACAGATGAGGCTCTGGACTCCCTGTCCTTTGGGTTCACAACCTCTATGGCTCCCATCCCACAGAAACTGGAGAAGGTGAGACTTTGCACTATTAACAGGTTATAATCACTTATAAATCTATTAGAGCCCTGTTCCCTAAAACATGCATAAGGTTACAGAATGATTATTAGTCCCATAGTCTTTTGGGTGAGACTGAGGTCCTGACCAGTGATACTGTAAATAAGAAGTGAGGTGTCATTATAACCCAATGATATTTAATCTGTTGACAGAAAGTGGAAGACTTGGCTGCCATTGATGCCTTTTCTGCTGGATTCTCAAACTTTGCTCCACCTCCACCCGTTCCCATCAAGGTAAACAAAGACTGATAATATTTTTCTTCATTGTAAAACTGTTATTAGCATGAGATGGTAAACTGTTATGAGAACCAATATCAAGTTGTGTCAACTGACATAACACAGTCATAATGACACGTAGTGTAACGGATGTGAAACGGCTAGCTAGTTAGCAGTGTTCGCACTAAATAGCGTTTCAATCGGTGACGTCACTTGCTCTGAGACCTTGAAGTAGTAGTTCCCCTTGCCCTGCAAGGGCCGCGGCTTTTGTGGAGCGATGGGTAACGATGCTTCGTAGGTGACTGTTGTTGATGTGTGCAGAGGGTCCCTGGTTCGCGCCCGGGTATGGGCAAGGGGACGGTCTAAAGTTATACTGTTACAATAGCACAATGTAGGCTACCTTGTTGGACAGTTAACTTCCTAGCCACCTACTGCTTATCATGTCATGACATATTAATGATGCTTACAAGATGACCATGTCATATCATTTTGACAGTGTCAGCTGTAATAGTTTATCACAACTGTGATGTAATTTTAATGTTCTGTAAAGACAGCTTTCTAGTGAAGGCTTCAAATGAACGTTCCCCTGTTCCTCTTAACTAGAACCTAAGAAACAGTATTTAACAAACCAAATAATCTCTCTTCTTCTTCCAGAAAGCTGAAGAGTTTAAGTCTGCACCTGTGACCAAGTCTCCTGCTCCCCCCGTTGACAAGAAAGCTAAGGTGGAAAAGGTAAATAACACCAAAGAAAGCAGGTCCTACATCCTGCATGACTACATAACATAAGCCATGCATAATACAAAATAGACAGTGACAAACGCTTATGTCCAGTGTTAAACTGGGATGTCCAATGTTGCAGCTGACGCTGTGCTACTGTTGTGTGGAGTACTTTGTCATCAAAAATGCTATATCCATGCAAATAGACAACAAACTCTTCAACTATTCTATGTTATACTTATGTCGGGTTGTGAAGCTGTTATCTATTGACTTGTGTTTGTGTTTCAGTTTGCTGATGACTTCTCTCTGATGTCAGGATTGGACTCCCCACTGGCCACCAAGCCCAAGACAGATGGGGTTTGTCATATGAGGGCTACAGTTTCTAGGTTGATGGGGTTTGTTTATCTGCTTTAGGATGATGGGGCTTGTTTAACTGGTTTAGGTTGATGGGGTTTGTTTACCTTCCTATTACTCTACTAAACTGTGACATTGTCATTTTTTCTCTGTTTTCACACAATGTAGCCAAGATCATGAATTAACGGAGTGGCACAGTAACAGAGACTCACAGTGCATTGGATGCAGTGAAGGATTTCTACTGTACCATTTTAGCCATTTAGCAGACGCTCTTATCCAGAGGGACTTACAGGAGCAATTAGAGTTATGTACCTTGCTCAAGGGCACATCGACAGATTGTTCACCTAGTCAGCTCAGGGATTCGAATCAGCAACCTTTCAGTTACTGGCCCAAAGCTCTTAACCGCTCGGCTACCTGCCACCTGCTTTACCATTCAGCAATTTTTTTTGGACTACATTAGAAAGAGGGTGCTCTTGTTCCTGCATGAGTTCTACCTATGTAGGTTTGGTTGAATTGAGCCCACAGCCATCCAGATGCTCAGTTGGGTATAGGAGCTGAGCAGTATTACAGATAGTAGCCTAGTGTTGTATTCACTAACCTCTCCTGCTCTGGGTTACAGGTACAGGTGGAAGTAGTTCCCCCAGGAGCTAAGGCAGCCAAAGAGGTAAAACATCTCTCACTTTTCTCTCTATTATTAGTTATTAAGTTTACCAATTTTATTACATTAAACATCTATATTTATTACATTCAGATAAGTTATTACATTAACCAGTGTTATTCCATTAACCGTTGTTACAGGGTGTCAATACATTGAATTTGCTATTTTTCTGTTGTATACATTGAGTATTAACTCATCCTTGATTGTAGCCGGCACCCATGCACCCAGCCAAAGCTACACCTCTTACCACGGGAGGAGGCAATATTGTAGGGGAGGCGACAACGCTATGGAAAGCTGAAGGACCAAAGCTTCAAGAGTCTCCGAAACAGACAGCCACGGTAGATGGCTGACAGTCGAGGAGTGTGGGGCCTCTCTCTTTGGATCTTTATTCTTTACCCGACCTGGCTCTCTTTACGCTCACTTCCCCATTCACCACACTCTTCCTGGGTCATTATTCCATGTGTTATGTCTTCCTCATCTCTCCCGTGATCTTGAGGTTTTAGTCGTTCTTCCACCCCTTTATATGGTATTCTATCTTCCTCTTCTCTCTTCCGATATATTTCGAAACATATCTCGGCTTTGGACTTCCTTACTTCTGGCCTAGAAGGTGTCTGTGTGTCTAAATGGGTAGTGAACAGACACTCTTATGCTTACTTTTTAGTCTTCCCAGCATGCCCACATTTGTGGTATGCTCAACACGTCAAGACAACCCATGTCTGTCACATATGTTGTCACCACAGAAAAGCCACAATATATTTCCACTTTTTCTTCTGGTTGCATCACACCATATATAGTATTGCTTCTGGGATTGTTTACCTGGTTTAGGTTGATGGGGTTTGTTTACCTGGTTTTGGTTGATGGGGTTTGTTTACCTTCCTTTTACTCTGCTAAACTGTGACTACAAATTCTGGTCAGGTACTTCTCTTCTCACGGCACCTTTCCTTTTTGCATTACCAATAACAGACAAGCTGCTAACAATCATCCTATCACTCCAGTAAACTGACTGTGAGATTATGCGCAGCGCTCTGATCTCTTCGCTGCACCTCGTCTAATGGCTTGAACCATATGCGTTTATAGAGTGTGCCCACCACATCAAGCAAAGTTGACATGGCTAAAAAGGATCCTGCTAAGTTGGTTACGGCTGTTGCTGCACCAGCTGCCGCGGCTGGAGATGCCTCTCTGAAGGGGCCACAGACTAAGGTAGACTCCAGTTTACTTTGGTGTATTAACCACGCTACAGTACAAGGCTCTTGAGAGTGGGGCTATCCCTGGGGTTAGGGGGCTATCATTGATTGCTTGTTTGTGTCATTGTCATTTTTTCGCTGTTTTCACACAATGTATCCAAGATCATGAATTAACAGATAGGCACAGTAACAGAGACTCAAAGTGCATTGGACGCAGTGAAGGATGTCTACTGTACCATTTTACATTTTTATGTAAATACGGTATTTCTTTTTTAGAAATTAGCAACAAAAAAAACAACCTGTTTTCACTTTGTCATTATGGGGTATTGTGTGTAGATTAATAAGAGGAGAAATTATGTAATCCATTTTAGAATAAGGCTGTAATGTAACAAAATGTGGAAGAAGGGAAAGGGTCTGAATTCTTTCCGAATGCACTGTATATAGTGTACAAGCCTTCCACAACCATAAGACCAACTAATCATTTCATTATTTTATCAAAATAGTTTAACCTGCTTTTTTTTTGCTATAATTACTGATCTGGCTTTCAAGTCTGTCTGTGAAAATGCCCTTTTTTGTTACAAATGTAAGTAGAACCAAGCATAATGCACATTCACTAATAATGACTAAGTTCTTGTAGTAGGCATTAGGCTATATAAAATGAGCACAGGTCTCAATATCTAATCTTTAGCAAATCTTTTTATATTTCAAGTTTAGCTTGGATCTATTTGCTAGGTAACAAGGTTGAACAGTTGAATTGTTATGAACACACCCTTTTGTCTGTCTGCAACCTTTTATTAAAGCATGTTAGCCTGTCCACTTTGTTCAGATGTTGAATTCAGGTGGTCTACCTTATTTCTCAGAATGAGAACGAATTGCCAATTCCGTATATAATAGTTTGTTGTGCTTATTGCACATTTATAAAACACTGGCGAGACCGCGAGCACAACAGAATGTGGCTAAAATGCTGCTAGCGGTACCCAATGCGTGAGCTCAATCAATTTCTTTCGTACTATAGTTTTAGACGTGTCGGCTCTGCGCGCAATTTGAGTAGTTGAGACATAAAAAGGATATCATTAGAAAAGTTGACTTATCCCCTATTACAGTAAAATAATGTTTCAATGTGTTTTGGTGTCCATATGACCGATTATGTTGCACCAAAACTAAAATGCAAATAGCGAGTTGAAACCGCTTGTCAGAGAGGAAGATGTGATCTCTCAACTTTGTTGGCGTGAGAGGACAGGTGTGTAAATCATAGAGAGAGAGGCAAAGCGAAAGGATTCGCTCTCGATCAAATCTGTCCAAAATAAGCCCAATCAATGCGTTTCTATGGGTTTATTTTGGACCTAAGCTTGTTAAGGCAGAGACGTGCATCTCTTCATTATATATAGACCTCGTGTAAATGGGGAGATGCACACCGCACAGAAGGAGCGAAAGAGACGAGACCAAAAATACAACACGAGAACAAGCGGAAGTAAACGCTCTTAAAAAAGATAAATAACAACCTCGATTCTTGCGGTACAGGCATTTGGAATATCGCGCAAGAACAAAAAATCGAATTAATCGAATGAATTCAATGTATCGCCCAGCCCTAAAGTGAGATGTCATTTTAACTCGATAATATTGAATCTGTTGACAGAAAGTTGAGGATTTGGCTGCCATTGATGCCTTGTCTGCTGGCTTTTCCAACTTTGCTCCACCTCCACCCGCTCCCATCAAGGTAAACAAAGACTGATAATTATTGTTCTACAACCCTTCAGACTGTCATTAGCATGAGATGGTAAACTGTTATGAGAACCAATGTCAACTGACATAGCACAGTCATAATGACACAGCACAATGTAGCCTAGCTTGTTGGACAGCTAACTTGCTAGCAACCTACTGCTAATGCTAATGACATGTTGTATTTATGATACATACAAGATGACCATGACATATAATTTTAACACAGTGTCAGCTGTAATAGCTTATGACAACTTATATGTCATGCTAACGTTCTGTAAAGACAGCTTTCTAGTGAAAGCTTGAAATTAGCTCTCCCCTGTTCCTCTCAACTAGAACCTAAGAAACAGTATTTAACAAACGAAATAATCTTTCTCTTTTTCTAGAAGGCTGAAGAGTTTAAGTCTGCACCTGTGACCAAGTCTCCTGCTCCCCCTGTTGACAAGAAAGCTAATGTGGAAAAGGTAAATAACACCAAAGAAAGTAGGTCCTACATCCTGCATGACTACATAACATAAGCCATGCATAATACAAAATAGACAGTGACAAACGCTTATGTCCAGTGTTAAACTGGGATGTCCAATGTTGCAGCTGACGCTGTGCTACTGTTGTGTGGAGTACTTAGTCATCAAAAATGCTATATTCATGCAAATAGACAACAAATTCTTCTTCATTGGTGTGTGTCGGTTCTTTTGCTCCTGGTCTCTTTTAAATGGTTGGAGTTATTTTGACTCGCCCTCTAGTGGTGCAGTTGAAGACAAAACTGTTACTGTAATGCTTTGTGTATAACTGAGGTTATTTGTTTGCTTGTTTGTTTACTTGTATCAGAAACCCATGAGCACAGATAAGGCTCTGGACTCCCTGTCCTTTGGGTTCACAACCTCTATGCCTCCCATCCCTCAGAAACAGGAGAAGGTGAGACTTTGCACTATTAACAGGTTATAATCACTTATAAATCAATTAGAGCCATGTTCCCTAAAACATGCATAAGGTTACAGAATTATTATTAGTCCCATAGTCTTTTGGGTGAGACTGAGGTCCTGACCAGTGATACTGTAAATAAGAAGTGAGGTGTCATTATAACCCAATGATATTTCATCTGTTGACAGAAAGTGGAAGATTTTGCTGCCATTGATGCCTTGTCTGCTGGCTTCTCAAACTTTGCTCCACCTCCACCCGCTCCCATCAAGGTAAACAAAGACTGATAATATTTTTCTTCAACCCTTCATTTTAAAACTGTTATTAGCATGAGATGGTAAACTGTTATGAGAACCAATATCAAGTTATGTCAACTGACATAACACAGTCATAATGACACATAGCACAATGTAGGCTACCTTGTTGGACAGCTAACTTCCTAGCCACCTACTGCTTATCATGTCATGACATATTAATGATGCTTACAAGATGACCATGTCATATCATTCTGACAGTGTCAGCTGTAATAGTTTATCACAACTGTGATGTAATTTTAAAGTTCTGTAAAGACAGTTTTCTAGTGAAGGCTTCAAATGAACGTTCCCCTGTTCCTCTTAACTAGAACCTAAGAAACAGTATTTAACAAACCAAATAATCTCTCTTCTTCTTCCAGAAAGCTGAAGAGTTTAAGTCTGCACCTGTGACCAAGTCTCCTGCTCCCCCCGTTGACAAGAAAGCTAAGGTGGAAAAGGTAAATAACACCAAAGAAAGCAGGTCCTACATCCTGCATGACTACATAACATAAGCCATGCATAATACAAAATAGACAGTGACAAACGCTTATGTCCAGTGTTAAACTGGGATGTCCAATGTTGCAGCTGACGCTGTGCTACTGTTGTGTTGAGTATTTTGTCATCAAAAATGCTATATCCATTCAAATAGACAACAAACTCTTCAACTATTCTATGTTATACTTATGTCGGGTTGTGAAGCTGTTATCTATTGACTTGTGTTTGTGTTTCAGTTTGCTGATGACTTCTCTCTGATGTCAGGATTGGACTCCCCACTGGCCACCAAGCCCAAGACAGATGGGGTTTGTCATATGAGGGCTACAGTTTCTAGGTTGATGGGGTTTGTTTATCTGCTTTAGGATGATGGGGTTTGTTTAACTGGTTTAGGTTGATGGGGTTTGTTTACCTTCCTATTACTCTACTAAACTGTGACATTGTCATTTTTTTACTGTTTTCACACAATGTATCCAATATCATGAATTAACAGAGTGGCACAGTAACAGAGACTCACAGTGCATTGGATGCAGTGAAGGATTTCTACTGTACCATTTTAGCCATTTAGCAGACACTCTTATCCAGAGGGACTTACAGGAGCAATTAGAGTTAAGTACCTTGCTCAAGGGCACATCGACAGATTGTTCACCTAGTCGGCTCAGGGATTCGAATCAGCAACCTTTCGGTTACTGGCCCAAAGCTCTTAACCGCTCGGCTACCTGCCACCTGATTTACCATTCTGCAATTTTTTTGGACTACATTAGAAAGAGGGTGCTCTTGTTCCTGCATGAGTTCTACCTATGTAGGTTTGGTTGAATTGAGCCCACAGCCATCCAGATGCTCAGTTGGGTATAGGAGCTGAGCAGTATTACAGATAGTAGCCTAGTGTTGTATTCACTAACCTCTCCTGCTCTGGGTTACAGGTACAGGTGGAAGTAGTTCCCCCAGGAGCTAAGGCAGCCAAAGAGGTAAAACATCTCTCACTTTTCTCTCTATTATTAGTTATTAAATTTACCAATTTTATTACATTAAACATCTATATTTATTACATTCAGATAAGTTATTACATTAACCAGTGTTATTGCATTAACCGTTGTTACAGGGTGTCAATACATTGAATTTGTTCTTTTTCTGTTGTATACATTGAGTATTAACTCATCCTTGATTGTAGCCAGCACCCATGCACCCAGCCAAAGCTACACCTCTTACCACGGGAGGAGGCAATATTGTAGGGGAGGCGACAACGCCATGGAAAGCTGAAGTACCAAAGCTTCAAGAGTCTCCGAAACAGACAGCCAAGGTAGATGGCTGACAGTCGAGGAGTGTGGGGCCTCTCTCTTTGGATCTTTATTCTTTCCCCGACCTGGCTCTCTTTACGCTCACTTCCCCATTCAACACACTCTTCCTGGGTCATTATTCCATGTGTTATGTCTTCCTCATCTCTCCCGTGATCTTGAGGTTTTAGTCGTTCTTCCACCCCTTTATATGGTATTCTATCTTCCTCTTCTCTCTGCCGATATATTTCAAAACATATCTCTGCTTTGGACTTCCTTACTTCTGGCCTAGAGGTGTCTGTGTGTCTAAGTGGGAAGTGAACAGGCACTTTTACTTTTAAGCTCTATGACTGAGTCTTCCCTGCATGCCCACACTTTGTTGCGCTCAACACGTCAAGACAAACCATGTCTGTCACATCTGTTGTCACCACAGAGAAGCCACAATATATTTCCACTTGTACTTTTTCTTCTGGTTGCAGCACACCATATCTAGTATTACTTCTGGGTTTGTTTTCCTGGTTTAGGTTGAAAGGGTTTGTTTTCCTGGTTTAGGTTGACAGGGTTTGTTTACCTGGTTTAGGTTGACAGGGTTTGTTTACCTGGTTTAGGTTGATGCGGTATGTTTACCTTCCTATTACTTAACTAAGCTGCAAAAACAAATTCTGGTCCTGACCCATTACCAATGACAGACAAGCTGCTAACAATCATCCTATCACTCCAGTAAACTGACTGAGATTATGCTCAACTCTCTGAACTCTTCTCTGCACCTCGTCTAATGGCTTGAACCATATGCGTTTATAGAGTGTGCCCACCACATCGAGCAAAGTTGACATGGCTAAAAAGGATCCTGCTAAGTTGGTTACGGCTGTTGCTGCACCAGCTGCTGCGGCTGGAGATGCCTCTCTGAAGGGGCCACAGACTAAGGTAGTCTGCAGTTTACTTTGGTGTATTAACCACTCTACAGTACAAGGCTCTTGAGTGTGGGGCTATCCCTGGGGTTAGGGGGCTATCATTGATCACTTGTTCGTTTCCTTGTCATTATTTCGCTGTTTTCACACAATGCATCCAAGATCATGAATTAACAGAGTGGCACAGTAACAGAGACTCAGAGTGCATTGGACGCAGTGAAGGATTTCTACAGTACCATTTTAGCCATTTTGCAGACGCTTTTATCCAGAGGGACTTACAGGAGCAATTAGAGTTAAGTACCTTGCTCAAGGGCACATCGACAGATTGTTCACCTAGTCGGCTCAGGGATTCGAATCAGCAACCTTTCGGTTACTGGCCCAAAGCTCTTAACCGCTCGGCTACCTGCCACCTGATTTACCATTCTGCTATTTTTTTGGACTACATTAGTAAGAGGGTGCTCTTGTTCCTGCATGAGTTCTACCTATGTAGGTTTGGTTGAATTGAGCCCACAGCCATCCAGAAGCTCAGTTGGGTATAGGAGCTGAGCAGTATTACAGATAGTAGTAGCCTAGTGTTGTATTCACTAACCTCTCCTGCTCTGGGTTACAGGTACAGGTGGAAGTAGTTCCCCCAGGAGCTAAGGCAGCCAAAAAGGTAAATCATCCATGTATCTTTTCTCTATGTGGGTTTGATTTTGCACTAAATTGATTGGCATGGAGTTGCATTGCTCGTGTTTGAGTTTTGTTGCATCATGTGTAGGAGCTTGCTGTGGACCCGTTCGATGCCCTGGCTGATTCCTTACCCTCATCAGAGTCTTTCGCCCCTGCAGCCCATGTATACACCGGGCCAGAGGTGATAGAGGTACAGAACCTTCACAGAGTGTGTGTGTGTGTGCACAGTGCAATTTAGATTGGGTTGTGTGTGTGCACCCGGTCACCTGTAAAACAGTGTGTGTTGTTGTATATGTCTCACAGCATGGATTATCCTCAAAGAAGGGAGTGATCTGTGGGGGGAACGACTGCCCACTGCCCCCAGGATACCGATTTGAAGACATGGTCAGTCTTTAAATCACCCTCCTCCTCCAGTGTTTTTCCTCCTCATCATCATCATCACTTCTGCATCTTAATCCAACCCTCAGCCTTCTGCTGTTAGAGAGCTTTGAGTTTGCATGTATCTTTAGCTTTGTACTGCAGTACTCCCTTTGACATGAGACATTTGACTGGAACCCCTTGGTTATCAGGTCTTCCAACAGAGAGACACTGTGCATTTGGAAAGTATTCAGAATCCTTGACTTTTTCCACATTTTGTTACGTTACATCCTTATTCTAAAATTGATTAAATTGTTTTTTTTCCCCCTCATCAATCTACACACAATACTCCATAATGAGAAAGCAAAAACAGGTTTTTAGACATGTTTGAACATAAAAAAATGAAATATTACATTTACATAAGTATTCAGACCCTTTACTCAGTACTTTGTTGATGCACCTTTGACAGCAATTACAGCCTTGACCATCTTCTTGGGTATGATGCTACAAGCTTGGCACATCTGTATTTTGGGTGTTTCTCCCACTCTCTGCAGATTCTCTCGAGTTCTGTCAGGTTACTCTCTCGAGTTCTGTCAAAGCCACTCCTGCATTGTCTTGGCTGTGTCCTTGGGGTCGTTGTTCTATTTGAAGGTGAACCTTTGCCCCAGTCTGAGGTCCTGAGTGCTCTGGAGCAGGTTTTCATCAAGGATCTCTCTGTACTTGGCTCCGTTTATCTTTCCCTCGATCCTGACTCAGTCCCTGCAGCTGAGAAGCATCTCCACAGCATGCTGCCTCCACCATGCTTCACCATAGGGATGGTGCCAGGTTTCCTCCAGGCGTGATTCTTGGCATTCAGGCCAAAGAGTTCAGTCTTGGTTTCATCAGACCGGAGAATGTTGTTTCTCATGGTTTGAGAGTCCTTTAGGTTCCTTTTGTCAAACTCCAAGCGGGCTGTCATGTGCCTTGTACTGAGGAGTAGCTTCTGTCTGGCGACTACCATAAAGGCCTGATTAGTGGAGCGCTGCAGAGATGCTTGTCCTTCTGGAAAGTTCTCCCTTCTCCACAGAGGAACTCTGGATCTCTGTTAGAGTGACCATTGGGTTCTTGGTCACCTCCCTGACCAAGGCCCTTCTCACCATGATTGCTCAGTTTGGCCCGGCGGCCAGCTCTAGGAAGGGTCTTGGTGGTTCCAAACTTTTTCCATTTTAAGAATGATGGTGGTCACTGTGTTCTTGGCGACCTTCAATGCTGCAGAAATGTTTTGGTACCCTTCTCTAGATCTGTACCTCGACACAATCCTGTCTCGGAGCTCTACAGACAATTCCTTCGACTTCATAGCTTGGTTTTTGCTCTGACATGCACTGTCAACTGTGGGACCTTATATAGAAAGGTGTGTGCCTTTCCAAATCATGTCCAATCAATTGAATTTACCACAGGTGGACTCCAATCAAGTTGTAGAAACATCTCAAGGAGGATCAATGGAAATAGGATGTGCCTGTGCTCAATTTCGGGTCTTAAAGCAAAGTGTCTGAATACTTTTGTAAATAAGGTACTTCTGGTTTTTTTTCATTTGCAAAAAAATCTAAAAACCTCTTCACTTTGTCATTATGGGGTATTGTGTGTAGATTGATGGGGGGGAAAAATAATTTAATTATTTTCAGAATAAGGCTTTAACCCTAGAGGGTTTGGAATAGGGTTTGTTTCTGGACTAGGCCTGTATATAGTTACCACTCAATAATATTATTTTGAGAAAATGATCAGCTTTTACTTAAATCTAGGCTTACTCAATTAAAATATGTCATTAATGAACTTTTATTATATTGAATTAAAATGTATATTTTACTTTTAATAGTCCCCAGTTGCAGATGTCAAGCCAAAAGATGTCCCGGTAAGTCATTGTATTTACTGCTAGGGAATACACTGTATGCTGGGGAGAAATATTGAGATATTGACTTTCTCCTCTCAATCTTTCTCACATACCCACATACTAATGCATGTGCGTGCGTGCACACACACACACACTAAACAAACCATAGGGCATCCCATGGTCTCTGCTGACAGTTTTGGGTACCTCCTACAGTGTGGAATGTTGCATTGCACTGTGGGGTGTTGGATTTGCAAACAACATTAGACCCACCTCAACCAGCTGGCTCTAGTTCTGCTAAACCCATCCTTTATAAACACACCCACACACTAACAACAGATAAATAGTCAACACACAATCACTCATTACTCCACACCTATTCACTTATACACACTTGCACACACATTCACCCTCTGGGTCACACCTTGTTTTGTACTGCAGTTCTCTGTGTAGTATACCTCTGCTTCTAAGAGCTTGTTAGGACAGAAGGCAAACTCTTTTACCCCTGAAGTATGTTGTGTGAGTTGTCAAAAAAAATTAAAGTGAGTTGTCTAAAGTTGCCCGTTTGGTTATAAAGCATTTTTTTAAAATTTATTACAGTTACATTTTAGTCCACTTCAGGGATTTGAACCAGCAACCTACTAGCCCAATGCTCTTAACCACTAGGCTTCCTGCCAAATCTGCTCGGAGTCCTTTGCGGAGTGCTTTGTTGTGATTTAGATTCTAGGAAATGTGATTGGTGGGTGTGTCGGTTCTTTTGCTCCTGGTCTCTTTTAAATGGTTTGAGTTATTTTGACTCGCCCTCTAGTGGTGCAGTTGAAGACAAAACTGTTACTGTAATGCTTTGTGTATAACTAAGGTTTTTTGTTTGCTTGTTTGTTTACTTGTTTAAGAAACCCATGAGCACAGATGAGGCTCTGGACTCCCTGTCCTTTGGGTTCACAACCTCAATGGCTCCCATCCCCCAGAAACAGGAGAAGGTGAGACTTTGCACTATTAACAGGTTATAATCACTTATAAATCAATTAGAGCCCTGTTCCCTAAAACATGCATAAGGTTACAGAATGATTATTAGTCCCATAGTCTTTTGGGTGAGACTGAGGTCCTGACCAGTGATACTGTAAATAAGAAGTGAGGTGTCATTATAACCCAATGATATTTCATCTGTTGACAGAAAGTGGAAGACTTGGCTGCCATTGATGCCTTGTCTGCTGGCTTCTCAAACTTTGCTCCATCTCATATTAATGATGCTTACAAGATGACCATGTCATATCATTTTGACAGTGTCAGCTGTAATAGTTTATCACAACTGTGATGTAATTTTAATGTTCTGTAAAGACAGCTTTCTAGTGAAGGCTTCAAATGAACGTTCCCCTGTTCCTCTTAACTAGAACCTAAGAAACAGTATTTAACAAACCAAATAATCTCTCTTCTTCTTCCAGAAAGCTGAAGAGTTTAAGTCTGCACCTGTGACCAAGTCTCCTGCTCCCCCCGTTGACAAGAAAGCTAAGGTGGAAAAGGTAAATAACACCAAAGAAAGCAGGTCCTACATCCTGCATGACTACATAACATAAGCCATGCATAATACACAATAAACAGTGACAAACGCTTATGTCCAGTGTTAAACTGGGATGTCCAATGTTGCAGCTGACGCTGTGCTACTGTTGTGTGGAGTACTTTGTCATCAAAAATGCTATATCCATGCAAATAGACAACAAACTCTTCAACTATTCTATGTTATACTTATGTCGGGTTGTGAAGCTGTTGTCTATTGACTTGTGTTTCAGTTTGCTGATGACTTCTCTCTGATGTCAGGATTGGACTCTCCACTGGTCACCAAGCCCAAGACAGATGAGGTTTGTCATATGAGGGCTACAGTTTCTAGGTTGATGGTTTAGGTTGGTTTAGGTTGACAGGTTTAGGTTGACAGGGTTTGTTTATCTGGTTTAGGTTGACAGGGTTTTTTAAAACCTGGTTTAGGTTGATTGGGTTTGTTTACCTTCCTATTACTTTACTAAACTGACAACAAATTCTGGTCAGGTACTTCTCTTCTCATGGCTCCTTTCCTTTACATTACCAATAACAGACAAGCTGCTAACAATCATCCTATCACTCCAGTAAATTGACTGTGAGATTATGCACTTCTCTGCACCTCGTCTAATGGCTTGAACCATATGCGTTTATAGAGTGTGCCCACCACATCAAGCAAAGTTGACATGGCTAAAAAGGATCCTGCTAAGTTGGTTACGGCTGTTGCTGCACCAGCTGCCGCGGCTGGAGATGCCTCTCTGAAGGGGCCACAGACTAAGGTAGACTGCAGTTTACTTTGGTGTATTAACCACGCTACAGTACAAGGCTCTTGAGGGTGGAGCTATCCCTGGGGTTAGGGGGCTATCATTGATCACTTGTTTGTGTCATTGTCATTTTTTCGCTGTTTTCACACAATGTATCCAAGATCATGAATTAACAGATGGGCACAGTAACAGAGACTCAAAGTGCATTGGATGCAGTGAAGGATGTCTACTGTACCATTTTACATTTTTATGTAAATACGGTATTTCTTTTTTAGAAATTAGCAACAAAAAAAACAACCTGTTTTCACTTTGTCATTATGGGGTATTGTGTGTAGATTAATAAGGGGAGAAATTATGTAATCCATTTTAGAATAAGGCTGTAACGTAACAAAATGTGGAAGAAGGGAAAGGGTCTGAATTCTTTCCGAATGCACTGTATATAGTGTACAAGCCTTCCACAACCATAAGACCAACTAATCATTTAATTATTTTATCAAAATAGTTTAACCTGCTTTTTTTGCTATAATTACTGATCTGGCTTTCAAGTCTGTCTGTGAAAATGCCCTTTTTTGTTACAAATGTAAGTAGAACCAAGCATAATGCACATTCACTAATAATGACTAAGTTCTTGTAGTAGGCATTAGGCTATATAAAATGAGCACAGGTCTCAATATCTAATCTTTAGCAAATCTTTTTATATTTCAAGTTTAGCTTGGATCTATTTGCTAGGTAACAAGGTTGAACAGTTGAATTGTTATGAACACACCCTTTTGTCTGTCTCCAACCTTTTATTAAAGCATGTTAGCCTGTCCACTTTGTTCAGATGTTGAATTCAGGTGGTCTACCTTATTTCTCAGAATGAGAACGAATTGCCAATTCCGTATATAATAGTTTGTTATGCTTATTGCACATTTATAAAACACTGGCGAGACCGCGAGCACAACAGAATGTGGCTAAAATGCTGCTAGCGGTACCCAATGCGTGAGCTCAATCAATTTCTTTCGTACTATAGTTTTAGACGTGTCGGCTCTGCGCGCAATTTGAGTAGTTGAGACATAAAAAGGATATCATTAGAAAAGTTGACTTATCCCCTATTACAGTAAAATAATGTTTCAATGTGTTTTGGTGTCCATATGACCGATTCTGTTGCACCAAAACTAAAATGCAAATAGCGAGTTGAAACCGCTTGTCAGAGAGGAAGATGTGATCTCTCAACTTTGTTGGCGTGAGAGGACAGGTGTGTAAATCATAGAGAGAGAGGCAAAGCGAAAGGATTCGCTCTCGATCAAATCTGTCCAAAATAAGCCCAATCAATGCGTTTCTATGGGTTTATTTTGGACCTAAGCTTGTTAAGGCAGAGACGTGCATCTCTTCATTATATATAGACCTCGTGTAAATGGGGAGATGCACACCGCACAGAAGGAGCGAAAGAGACGAGACCAAAAATACAACACGAGAACAAGCGGAAGTAAACGCTCTTAAAAAATATAAATAACAACCTCGATTCTTGCGGTACAGGCATTTGGAATATCGCGCAAGAACAAAAAATCGAATTAATCGAATGAATTCAATGTATCGCCCAGCCCTAAAGTGAGATGTCATTATAACTCGATAATATTGAATCTGTTGACAGAAATTTGAGGATTTGGCTGCCATTGATGCCTTGTCTGCTGGCTTTTCCAACTTTGCTCCACCTCCACCCGCTCCCATCAAGGTAAACAAAGACTGATAATTATTGTTCTACAACCCTTCAGACTGTCATTAGCATGAGATGGTAAACTGTTATGAGAACCAATGTCAACTGACATAGCACAGTCATAATGACACAGCACAATGTAGCCTAGCTTGTTGGACAGCTAACTTGCTAGCAACCTACTGCTAATGCTAATGACATGTTGTATTTATGATACATACAAGATGACCATGACATATAATTTTAACACAGTGTCAGCTGTAATAGCTTATGACAACTTATATGTCATGCTAACGTTCTGTAAAGACAGCTTTCTAGTGAAAGCTTGAAATTAGCTCTCCCCTGTTCCTCTCAACTAGAACCTAAGAAACAGTATTTAACAAACAAAATAATCTTTCTCTTTTTCTAGAAGGCTGAAGAGTTTAAGTCTGCACCTGTGACCAAGTATCCTGCTCCCCCTGTTGACAAGAAAGCTAATGTGGAAAAGGTAAATAACACCAAAGAAAGCAGGTCCTACATCCTGCATGACTACATAACATAAGCCATGCATAATACAAAATAGACAGTGACAAACGCTTATGTCCAGTGTTAAACTGGGATGTCCAATGTTGCAGCTGACGCTGTGCTACTGTTGTGTGGAGTACTTTGTCATCAAAAATGCTATATCCATGCAAATAGACAACAAACTCTTCTTCATTGGTGGGTGTGTCGGTTCTTTTGCTCCTGGTCTCTTAAATGGTTGGAGTTATTTTGACTCGCCCTCTAGTGGTGCAGTTGAAGACAAAACTGTTACTGTAATGCTTTGTGTATAACTGAGGTTATTTGTTTGCTTGTTTGTTTACTTGTATCAGAAACCCATGAGCACAGATAAGGCTCTGGACTCCCTGTCCTTTGGGTTCACAACCTCTATGCCTCCCATCCCTCAGAAACAGGAGAAGGTGAGACTTTGCACTATTAACAGGTTATAATCACTTATAAATCAATTAGAGCCCTGTTCCCTAAAACATGCATAAGGTTACAGAATGATTATTAGTCCCATAGTCTTTTGGGTGAGACTGAGGTCCTGACCAGTGATACTGTAAATAAGAAGTGAGGTGTCATTATAACCCAATGATATTTCATCTGTTGACAGAAAGTGAAAGATTTTGCTGCCATTGATGCCTTGTCTGCTGGCTTCTCAAACTTTGCTCCACCTCCACCCGCTCCCATCAAGGTAAACAAAGACTGATAATATTTTTCTTCAACCCTTCATTTTAAAACTGTTATTAGCATGAGATGGTAAACTGTTATGAGAACCAATATCAAGTTGTGTCAACTGACATAACACAGTCATAATGACACATAGCACAATGTAGGCTACCTTGTTGGACAGCTAACTTCCTAGCCACCTACTACTTATCATGTCATGACATATTAATGATGCTTACAAGATGACCATGTCATATCATTTTGACAGTGTCAGCTGTAATAGTTTATCACAACTGTGATGTAATTTTAATGTTCTGTAAAGACAGCTTTCTAGTGAAGGCTTCAAATGAACGTTCCCCTGTTCATCTTAACTAGAACCTAAGAAACAGTATTTAACAAACCAAATAATCTCTCTTCTTCTTCTAGAAAGCTGAAGAGTTTAAGTCTGCACCTGTGACCAAGTATCCTGCTCCCCCCGTTGACAAGAAAGCTAAGGTGGAAAAGGTAAATAACACCAAAGAAAGCAGGTCCTACATCCTGCATGACTACATAACATAAGCCATGCATAATACACAATAAACAGTGACAAACGCTTATGTCCAGTGTTAAACTGGGATGTCCAATGTTTCAGCTGACGCTGTGCTACTGTTGTGTGGAGTACTTTGTCATCAAAAATGCTATATCCATGCAAATAGACAACAAACTCTTCAACTATTCTATGTTATACTTATGTCGGGTTGTGAGGCCCAAGACAGATGGGGTTTGTCATTTGAGGGCTAAAGTTTCTATCTAACAACCAATGAAATACTAATATTTTACGGAAGACCAGTAGAGATGTATTGCAGTTGTTCATGTTCTATGCACCATCCAGTGTACTGTTGATCACATGATCTAATCTCCCTCCCTATGTCCCACTTCCCCCCTCTCTGCCTCTGTGTTCCTTTCTCTGTCTGTGTGTCTCTCTCTCTGTCCCATCTGCCCCCCTCTGTCTGTGTGTCTCCAGGGTGGCTCCATGTCCCTGGATGCTCTCAGTGCTCTGGGAGACTCTCTGCCTGCTCCAGAACCAGCACCTGAACCTCCCAAGATCAGACATGAGGACATAGTCACGGTATACTCACACAGACTTGTATTCCCTTTCTTTATTCTTTATTTATGGGGCTCATAGCTGAATTGTTTAGCCTGAAGATGACAGAAACTCCTGCTGTGACGGATAGAGTTAATGTGGTATTTCGTATGGCCACAGGTGCGAAACTTGTGTGTGACATTATTTTGTGTTAATTTCTGCTCTTCAGGAGGGCAAACTCACATCGAAGAAGGGAGTTTTTGTGGGTGAGCGAGATGACACACTCCCACCAAAGTACAGGTTCACAGAAAACAAAGTCAAAGACCTGTCTCCTCTGAAGCCAGAGGTGAGTCTCATATTGGCAGAATGCAAGTCATTGGGAGATAAGAGGACAAATTCTGTATCACTTTTAGAAGAACCAGAAGGAACCAGCACTAAAGAGAACCAGGAATTTTTGAAGCGAGGGAATCTCTCTCTCTCTCCCCCCAGCCCTCCATGGACTCTGGTGAGGCTCTGGAGATCTTGTCAGGTGACTTCATGTCTTCCTGTGTGGCTCCAGCTGTCCATGCTCCTGTCCTCTGCCCCCCAGCTCCTCCCACACAGGTGAACAACACTCTCTACGATTGATCGTTCACTTATCAAACCATCCGCTGATTGGTCTGCTCTGTATAGATCTATGATCATCCAATATGTGTTTTTATGTCTAGCAGCTTAATTAACATGTGCATGCCGTGTTCTTGTTTTTTCATTTCTCTCTCTTCTGTCTCCAGGCCTCAGATGACTTTGCCTTGGATGCCCTGGCAGGGGACTTTGTAGCCCCAGCTGTTGCTCCTGCAGTCAAATCTGCTGTTGACCGCCAGGTACTGAGACACACTTCATGTGACATCATTGTTGTCTTATGCTTCATTCACGTCCAAGATATCGGGTCAGTCAGATTCCCATTGTAACTTGTCAGTGTATGTGTGTGTAGCTATCTAGAGGGACAGTAGATGCTCTGGATACCTTGTCAGACTCCCTGATGGACAAGGCTCCTATCCCAGAGCCTGCTCCTGTCTCAGTCAGAGACATTGTCAAGGTACTTAGGTTTTATAAAGGGTTTATGCATGCTTCATTAAGCCTACATAAGTTATACTTAGTTTAAAGTGTGACGGAAAATTGCCTTAGGCAGTTTTGTTGCACAAAGGCTAAATAATCTGCATTTTCGAGATTATTCCTTGGTCAAAATAGAAGCTTTACCGCAATGCAACTAAACCTGTAACAGATAGCATTAGCTCATATTGGCTATTTGACATCAGTCTGCTCTCTGCTCATCCTAGGAGAAAAAGGTTATAGAGGAGAAGCTTACCAAAGTGGGGGAGAGGGATGATAGCCTTCCAGCTGAGTACCGGCCCACAGAGAAAGACCGAAAGGTAACATGTCCATAGTTGTAGTAGGAAATAAAATGGGGAATCCTGAACATGCTAATCTAATGTGCTAATGTTAACATAAATGCTAATAGGTGTGCAAATAAATGGGTAAACAACCTTTGTGTATTTACACTCCACTACACACCCAGAACATTTTGCAATAAACCATAAATAGTACTGTACCATTCAGATCACTTTTGGGCTAAATAATAAAAAACAGTTTACCTTGTGCCAATAAGTTATGTGAGGTGGATATAGGGTGTGAACAAGGCTGAATAAGGTTATGTTTCTTTTATTTTCAAAGGCAATGGCAGAGGTCAAAGTCCAGGCTGATGTTAGACGCAAGCAGGTGAGGTTTCTGTCCAATTGTATCTATAAACGCACAGATCCGTCATATTCAATGTCATACTGTGTTGCAACTCCTAAAGGTCATGTTTAAGTCATGTAAACCAGATGTACAGTACATAAGTGACCGTCTTCCTCTCTCTTTACAGCCGTCAATGGATGACAGCGAGGCCCTTGACCTCTTGTCTAGAGACTTGTCTTCATCCGCTGGTCCAGCTGCAGCCTCAGTAGCCGTGACAACAGAGCAGAGACAGCCCAGACTGGAGGTACTTACCTACTGCACACTAACAACCTAACAGACCACTAAAGTGAGTCTCAGAGTAGGAGGGCTGATTTAGGATCAGTTTAGCCTTTTAGATCATAATGAATAAGATTATATAGACAGGGGTGAGACCTAATCCTAAATCAGTACTCCTACGCTGAGATGCTTTTTGAATACAGGCCCTGAGATGTTCTGTTGGTTGGCTGGTTAATGAATTGACTGGCTGTTTGTGTTTCTCTGTCCAGCCCATGTCTGCCCCTGTCCTGGATGACCTGGCAGGCACCCTGCTCCCAGACACCCCCGAGTTCAAATCCAAGGGAGACAAGCCAAAGGTGAGGAGGGTATCTAGCAGCAACATGGTCTCATTAGAATAATTATGTCAAAATAGTAACATTTTACCATTGTAGTTGTATGTCTCCGTGGCTTTCATATTAGTTATGTCTCAAAACATTCACACATTTTTCTAATGTAGTCTTCTAGTTTAGGAAAAGCAAACGAAGGCCGAGATTTAATCCAATTGTGGGTTATAGGCAATTCAGCTTTAAAAGGCAATGTTCCTGCGGTCGCGGAGATTGCATTCACGGCAAAAGCTGCTTTTGTCAGCTCAATCAGACATTGCATTTAAAATACATTGCTTATAACCCTCGATTTAATTGAAACCCAGTCTAACTAACCATTGATTATTTGGTTATAGAGACAGTCGTTTTTGATTGTCTTACAGCGCCCTCTAGTGTTAACCAGACTTCTTACAAGTCTCCCATATCACATATGACCATGGTGCCCCCTGAAGTTAAATCCACTCTGACCAAGGTCTCAACTTTTTTTGTTGCAGACCAAGTCAAGGTCAAAGTCAAAGGTAAGGATACTATAGAAAACATGAATGAAATTAGATCCTAATAATAATTTGAGATACATGCCCATATTCATGTGATTTGATATCAATGTCCTCTAATTGACTTGAACTTTTGCCTCAGAAACAAAGGAAGGAGGATCCGTCATCCATAGACCATCTGTCTGGACAGCTGAGTTCAGACGTAGTGTCAGCATCCACAAATAAGGATGGCAAGAGCTAGACATCTATGTAAGGACTACAAGACTCAACCATCTTTATTGAAACAGTTTTTATTTATTTTTTAACCTGTATCTAACTAGGCAAGTCAGTTAAGAACACATTCTTATTAACAATGACGGCCTACACCGGCCAAACTCAGACGATGCTGGGTCAATTGTGTGCCGCCCTATGGGACTCCCAATCACGGCCGGTTGTGATACAGTCTGTATTCGAACCAGGTTGTCTGTAGTGACGCATCTAGCGGAGATGCAGTGCCTTAGACCGCTGCGCCACTTGGGAGACAATGTGGCTGTAATGCATGCTTGCATGTCTCTTATTCCCTAAAGTACTAGCATACATACTTTTTAGTCTGAATCTACTGGCCTGGCATACTTATTATGGCAGGTTTTTGATTCTTCTCCTGTGACATTGACTGATGTACGTTTCTGATATATTGCAGGTTTCTAGCGCACTACAAGTCCCCTGCCACACGGTGGCGCCACTCGAGGGAGCTGCTGTGAATGACTCTATTTTTCTAAATGGTGGAGAACATATGCTGGATTAAAAAAAAACATGACCACACACTTACACACATGTGCACACACACACACACCACAGTGTGCAATGCCTTTCCTGCTTGGTTTCGCACATGACAGAAGATTGTACTAGGTTTTGGTTTCTTTCATTTGAGATGAGGAGAGCAAAATAAAGAGAGGGAACGAGAGCGAGCGAGAGAGGGAGTTTGTCCTGACTTATTTCCCAGGATTGAACAGAGAATCTGTCCAATCCTGTAAGGAAAATTTAATCTGGGCTTTGCCTTTCAAGTGGCCTGACTGACTGTCCATCCTAGCTAACTGTCTGCATTGCCCCAACGTTGCAGTGATGTTGCTGCAACATTGCTACAGCGTTGGGGGTAATAGTGAGTGTCATGTGTTTAGGAACAGTATATAGGGGTTATGTAGGATTGGGACGTCTGTCCAATATTGTTGTACACAGAAGAGTGAGTTTTCTCTTAAGTGGACACCCACCATAATACACTAGTGTACAGCATAGTCTGCTCAATATTGAAACGATTTATAAAAGGATTTACAGGAAATGATCTGCTTGATATGGATGCATCTGTGAGCAATTCTATATATTTACTTTCTGTAAAGCAATATCTATTAAGAAGGGTTTATATATGTGTGTACTTTGCCTTATAAAAACATTTATTGGTTTCAGAAAGTGGACACAGAAGTTAACTTAGGCATTCACTATGTCTGTAAACTGTCTTTGTTTGTATACTGTAAAGACTTGCTCTAGAAATGAGGACACTGTCATTTACACAGTCTAAAGGGCTATCACTTCTAGTCAAAAAGTCCAAAGCTTTGTGGATTATTTCCCCAAGATGGTATCACAGAATTATACATATTTAGGTGCAGGTCTCAAACTTAAAACTTGAGAGATATTTTGGAAATGGGAATTCTAATTAAATAAATACAAATAATAATGGTGTTGTGTGTATTCAGCATTCATGTGTCTGGAGTAACTCCTTGTGCCACCCTCAACAATCGAAAACAGAAAAATACTTTTTGTAACTAACATGGGGTAACCTAAAATGTGCATTGCCAATAAATAAATGAATGCCTATAACAAGACATGACAGTATTATAATACATTTGTGTAAGAGGGTCTTTCGGTATAGGGAACTTACTGTATATCTGTGTTGCAGTTAAAGGGAAGAAAGTTATACTATTTTAGAAACATTTTCACATGTAATATTAGGACCATCTTTCGCTTGTACAAAGCAGCGCAGGTGTTTTTAATTTGATTTTACAAAGCTCCTTCCACCTCTTGAGTTTTGGAACGTGTGTTCAACCTCGACTCAAGTCTTCTTTTTTTGTCTTTTGTTTGTGCAACGGCCTTCGGCGCTTGAGGAGTAGAATTTGAGTGTCGTAAATAAAACATCATAAAAATCGATGTGGTTTCACCATTTCTGTCTTTCATTCAGATTTGTAAGAGGTTACTAATAGAGAGTAACGGAGATAGAAGTTCACTCTAACATGGTCCTACAGTAACAAGAACACACACAATTACGTACACTATGGTTCAATAATTCAAGTATTCCAAAATATTGCTTTATATGGCACATTTCTACCAAACATTCATAGAATTCTAGGAAGAAAGTAAATATGAGTATCGGGAAGAATTCCAACAATTTGAGTTAGAAAATGTTACCTTGGTTTTATTGAAGTTTCACTGCAGAGCTTTTGTCTTTGGTTTAATTTACAGGCCATGAGAAGGAGAAAAGTATCTCATAACATCATTTTAAACTAAGCTATAAGCAATACATATCTCGTCATTAGACTGAGTAACGACATGAAACATCTACACAAACCTGCCATAAAGCTATTATGTTGATTAAATGAAGAGAGCGAGAATTCTACTATTTCAATGGTGTTACGGAACAAATGTCTCAGTAAAAATGTATGTAATAGAACAAACTAAATGGTTGATAGTAGAGACGTCGCACCGTCTTCCGTCTCTCTGTGCCTGTGAGAAGAATAGACAAACGTAGTAAGCTACATAAATCACCTGTGTTATAAGCATCACTAACTACATTGTGAATGTCATATGTTCAAGTGTTATTTAAAAAATGTAATCACTCAAACAATGGGGGGGGGGGGGGGGGCTGTCTTGTAATTACTTTATAATAAACACTCTTCTCTTTTTTCAACTACTAATTTTCTAGGCTGCATACATCATAACAGGACTCATGTTTGACATATTAAAGAAGGAAAATGTCCTGTCTTTTGTAATGTGGGCATTGCTTCGTTCTAAATGAAAATAATTGTAACGTTTTAAATGAACAAATAAAAATATTGATTTAATATTTGTTATAATTAATTTAAAATAGAAATATGGAAATGTATATGAAAATGTTAATACACTATATATACAAAGGTATGTGAACACCCCTTCAAATGAGTGGATTTGGCTATTTCAGCCACACCCGTTGATGACAGGTGTATAGCCATGCAATCTCATTTGACCAACATTGGCAGTAGAATGGCGTTAAGAGCTCAGTGACTTTCACCGTGGCACTGTCATCGGATGCCACCTTTCCAAAAAGTAAGTTTGTCACATTTCTGCAACACTTCTGTGAGTGTTGCAACATTTCTGCAAAACTCACTACCGAGTTCCAAACGGCCTCTGGAAGCAACGTCAGCACAATAAATGTTCGTGGGGAGCTTCCAAAAATGGGTTTCCATGGCCGAGCAGCCCCACACAAGCCTAAGATCACCATGCCCAATGCCAAGCATCGGCTGGAGTGGTGGAAATTATATGAAAGCTCGCCACCGCTGGACTTTGGAGCAGTGGAAACGCATGAATCACGTTTAATCATCTGGCAGTCCACCGGACTAAACTGGGTTTGTCAGATGCCAGGAGAACGCTACCTGCCCCAATGCATAGTGCCAACTGTAATGTTTGGTGTTGGAGAAATGATGATGTGGGGCTGTTTTTCATGGTTCGGACTAGGCCCCTTAGTTCCAGTGAAGGGAAATCTTAACGCTACAGCCAGGCCTAATCGCACAACATCAGTGCCCGACCTCACTAAGGCTCTTGTGGCTGAATGGAAGCAAGTCCCCGCAGCAATGTTCCAACATCTAGAGGAAAGCTTTCCCAGAAGAGTAGCAGCAAAGGGGGGGACCGACTCCATATTAATCCCCATGATTTTGGAATGAGATGTTCAACGAGCAGCTGTCCACATTCTTTTGGTCATAGAGTGTACATTCTAACAGAAAAATGAAGGCAGCATATTTACATCAGTTGGTTCAATACTCTTGTTTTGTTTGGTGGGTGTGTGTTTCATGGGTACATGGGGCTATATTGATGAGTGAATGCAGGACTCAGGGTTGCAATGGGATACGGTGATGTTGAAGAGGAGGCCACAGCCAGCAGCCAAATGGGGCCCAAACAATCAAATCACAGGAGCACTAGGTTCCACCTTTCCCACTGCAAAAACACAAGTCAAACACGGAAGACATTTGGGATAAATGATTTACAATGTTCAACCCCATTCAATAATGGAAAATTCAACTTTGATTATCCAAATCAACCCTATCAAAGATATGAGGGCATTTATATAATGATAAGAATAATTGTGATGTTGACGATGTCAAATATTCTACCTTTGCATGACTTGGCAGTTGTAGTTGGTTAGCTCTATGGTTGTGGTCATTGGTGCAGTCATTATGGTTGTTGTTGTCATAGGGGCTAAAAAGTGAATGTGTTAGCATGGATAACTTTCAGACTGTTAATAGGCTATAAAGAACCTCTGATTTAAAAAAAACATTGATGTTTAGAACTTTATTATTCTGATACAATTGATTTATGTAATGTAGCCTAGCTAGCCTACTCACCTGGCCAAGCAAGCTTTTCTCTGTTAGATCATTCCGTTGGAGAGTTTCTGATATCGTTTGTGATTTTTTTTTTTGAAGGGAAGAAAGTACAAATTAGAGATTCAATAAATTACTAAATACTTAATTTCTTATTGAAGATGTCTTATTAATTTATATTTGCATACAGTGGGGCAAAAAAGTATTTAGTCAGCCACCAATTGTGCAAGTTCTCCCACTTAAAAAGATGAGAGAGGCCTGTAATTTTCATGATAGGTACTCTTCAACTCTGACAGACAAAATGAGAAAAAAAATCCAGAAAATCACATTGTAGGATTTTTAAATTTGCAAATTATGGTGGAAAATAAGTATTTGGTCAATAACAAAAGTGTATCTCAATACTTTGTTATATACCCTTTGTTGGCAATGACAGAGGTCAAACGTTTTCTGTAAGTCTTCACAAGATTTTCACACACTGTTGCTGGTATTTTGGCCCATTCCTCCATGCAGATCTCCTCTAGAGCAGTGATGTTTTGGGGCTGTTGCTGGGCAACACAGACTTTCAACTCCCTCCAAAGATTTTCTATGGGGTTGAGATCTGGAGACTGGCTAGGCCACTCCAGGACCTTGAAATGCTTCTTACGAAGCCACTCCTTCGTTGCCCGTGCGGTGTGTTTGGGAGAATTGTCATGCTGAAAGACCCAGCCACGTTTCATCTTCAATGCCCTTGCTGATGGAAGGAGGTTTTCACTCAAAATCTCACGATACATGGCCCCCTTCATTCTTTCCTTTACACGGATCAGTCGTCCTGGTCCCTTTGCAGAAAAACAGCCCCAAAGCATGATGTTTCCACCCCCATGCTTCACAGTAGGTATGGTGTTCTTTGGATGCAACTCAGCATTCTTTGTCCTCCAAACACGACAAGTTGAGTTTTTACCTGTGAGAGTTCAAGTATTCTGGCAACATCAAATCGATTACTTAAAAAAGATAATCTGAAGGGAATAAACGTACTACAGTATAGTAATATGAAAAAGTCTGATTTATCTTGACAAAAGAACAGTTAAACAAGTGTCTGCATCCACTTTTGGACCATTTTCATGTATTTTTGCACAGCAACACGTTCAAGCTCTTCTTCATGGGATGTAGAAACAGGTGTGATGAGGAGCTCAACACGACCCTAAACCCGCCCAAAGTCTTCTTTCATCACTGGTAAAAGAAGTCATTGCATGAGTATTGCACAGAGCTCGTGCACCCAAAGGTGGTCTGCAAGGCTGCTCGAGCAGAGCCCACCAATGGTTTTGTGTGCAAACCGTAAGCGCTCTGAGCACTCACACCGCACAATGTGGCGACATAAACTAGGTGATGACGGTAAATACGAATGCAGTCAACATTTCAAAGGGGGAATTTAATCCAAGAGCAACAGATCATTACAGACACTTTTGAGGACGTGACTCTGTGTTGACCTGTTGAGAAACATCATATTGCAAGAATAACCGAATATTATCAATAGGCCTGTAATCATTAAGGCTATTGGATACTTGGAAATAAAAAAAAAATCCCCCCCCAAAAATAAATAAAAACACACAAAATAAATAGTATATTTTATTTATTTGTTGTATTACTATTATTTTTGCAGCATAATGCATTCATGATGTAGTAGCCTACGCCTATCATGCCAAACGTAGGCTGTGATTCACTAATCTACAGCCTATGTCAGTAATGTTATGTCAAAGTTTAATAGATAGGCTATGGCAGATTAGAAATATCCCTGGAATCGTTTCACACAGCCATAGTTGTTCCCAATAAAGGTTTAAATATTGACTTGAACCTGGGTGTTTGAAAAAGAGACAGGTATGGCTGGTTTGAAACAAATCTATTTCATGTTTTTTTTTACAATAGAAAAAACAGCAGCACCATATTCTTTATCACAAATTGTGAGTAGGCTTTGTGTTAGTCGAGGATTCTCAATAATTTTGTTTAGCAGATGGTCAATAAATAATAGATTGAATATTATCACATGATTTGAGACAACATGCAAATACATGTTTGAGTTTGTTTTAAAGGGTGAGACTCTGCTCATAAGATCATTTAGGGTTCCTCCCTTGTGCAAATAAAATATAATCAAAATTCATTTTGATAACATTTCAATCAAAAATAACGAGATATTGAATGATGTGAATACATGTTTTGTTATATTGCCCCCTAAATGTAAGAAATAGTCGAATCTAATTTTGGGGAAATAGCCAACAGTCTACTTCCATTTATGATTCAAATCGAGACAATGAAAATGGCTGCACTTCTTGTCAATGACTCAGTGGGGACCTAGGTTTCGACGAGGAAGCGAGTCAAAATAACAAGGAAACTCGCCTGCAGAAACCAATATTTTGTTTTGAGGCATTTACGTTTTTCAAAAAAACAACTAAATTGTAGCCTAGACTCATTGTAGACACATTGACCACCTTATACGCATGCGACTAGATGCCTATCAACATAGATATTACGTCAGTCTTACTGGCCTACAGGCTATAGTTAATGACCTGTCTTTTTCCAATTGTTTGGCATAGTCGAATTTGTCGGCCGCATTATATTAGTAGTTTGGCCAACATCTCCAAATGTAAGCAAGGACATTACACTAGCGCTTAACATTCTGAAAACCATGTTTCTTAGAGATTGGTGAGAGCGTGGTTGTCCTAAAGTTATTTTGCATACAACCTTCCCGTGCAGGATAGTTGCGTTGGAACATTCTCAGCACATTTAAGAACTTGACAACAAAAAAACAATTTCTTGGTATTTCATTACTTGAACAAAACATTTTCCTAAAGGTTCAAACGTGGTTACATTTCATTTAAATGTTTGGTATTGTTCTAGGAATGTTATACAACTGGTTTGACATTGGGACTTTTCTCAAATAATTCAGAGAATGTTAAGAAACAACATTCTTCTGTGGGAATTTCAGTACTTCAACTTTTTTACAGGTTTTCTACAGGTTTTGTGATGGTTCTATTTAAAGTCATGTTCTCAAATTGTTCAGAGAACGTTATGAAAACTTTAGTAATGTTCAGAGGACATTCTAAGAATGTTATTTAAAAAATTCCCTTCAGCGTCAACATAACTCTCTCTATCCTGTTCAGTGTGTTGGCCGCGCCCACTAATTTGCCATACCTGATCTTCATGAGTGCTTGTTCCCTTTGAGCTGGGCTCTGTTAAAATAGACTAAAATGATCAGCTTCGCAAGCGTAAAAAAAAATGGCATGCTAGCTCCATCCTGGTAGTGCAGTGGACTAATTCCATGGATAAAGAACCGAAAATTACAAGTTCCAATCTCAATGATGCCTTGTCACAATTTTTTTTTTAAAGATGCGTTTATATGATTAATGCCTAAGGAAGTGAATTTCTGTGTGTCCTGTCTGTGCTTGGAGTAAACTTTTTTAAATATTATTATATATATTTTTTTTACCCCAAATAAGCTATCAGTGTTATTAAAATACTTATTCGAACATTCAGTGAAAGTTTTAAGGAAGTTATTGAAAAACCTCAAAATAACATATAATTTCTGTTCTCAGAGCATAAAACCTCACAGGAAAACTTTCAAGGAACCAGAGTAAAAAGTTCTCAGAACCTACCTGCAACCTAAAAAATAAACATTCCCAGAACAGGCGAAATTGTAATTTCTCAGGACTTTAAAAAAACGCTCAGTTTTACCGGTACTCAAGTAAAAATACTTTAAAGTACTACTTAAGTAGTTTTTTGGGGTGTCTGTACTTGACTATTTATATTCTTGACAACTTTTACTTCACTACATTCCTGGAGTAAATGATGTACTTTTAGCTCCATACATTTTCTCTGACACCCAAAAAGTACTCGTTACATGTTGAATGCGTAGCAGGACAGGAAAATGGTCCAATTCACTCACTTATCAAGAGAACATCCCTGGTCATCCCTACTGCCTATGATCTGGTGGACTCACTAAACACAAATGCTTCATTTGCAAATTACGTCTGAGTGTTGGAGTGTTCCCCTAGCTATCCGTAAATTTAAAATAACAAGAAAATGTTTCCGTCTGGTTTGCTTAATATAAGGAATTTGAAATGATTTATACTTTTTCTATTGATACTTAAGTATATTTTAGCAATTACATTTTTTGTTATACTTAAAGTATATTTAAATCCAAATACTTTCAGACTTTTACTCAAGTAGTGTTTACTAGGTGACTTTCACTTTAGTCATTTTCTATGAAGGTATCTTTACTTTTACTCAAGTATGACAATTGGGTATTTTTTACACCACTGAGGCTTTGTTCCCTCAACCAATGTGAAATCAAGAACATATGTTCCCACAACTTCCAAGGAACCAAATTTGCTAGCTGGGGTGGCTGTGGGCATAACAACTGTTCCATTTGAGTTTCCATTTGAGAGATGCAATTAAGTGCTCCTCTCACCTTGTTCATGTTGCAATCATGTCTTGTGTCACCTTATGCTCTTCCTTGACATTGGAAAAGGAAAGAGCACTTTTACTTGCTTTAATGTAGCCTAAAGTAACAAAAGATCTGAATGTCATGTTGAATGTCAGTGCCTAATACTGTAGGACTATAAGTGACACAATAACTCGTAACCACAGGGGGATTGTTCAATGTGTTGGTGTGTTCTGTAGTTAGAAGGTGAGTGTTTAGGAAGAACCAGTCAGACAGTTTCTATTCCTTTGTATCTGTGTTGACTCACATAACCGTCCATAGTGCTTTCTCTCCACCCCTACCTGGGCTTCCCTGTCTTACTCACAACGAGGGCTCTCTGACCCCAAACAGTGTGTGTGTGCGTGCATGCGTGCGTGCGTGCGTGTGTTGTTTGTGTCTGGAGGGATGACCGGGGAATGCCTGTGAGAGAGAGTTCCTTGAACATTTAGCACTACATTAGACAGAGTGTGTGAGTAACTTGCCATTCAAATGTAGTTAGAAGAAGGCTCCTCTCATTTGAGATGGAACAGCAGCAGTATAAGGATCATTTCCCCTGCCCTTATAGGGGCTCTATGCATTGTGGGAAGGAAAGAGACAGAAGCTACAGTTGGGTGAACGTGTTCTCAACTAGCCACCTGGTTAAATAAAAATATATACAAAAATAAGCATACATTAAGTAGCAATGGCTGACTAGCTGTGATATAGCTTGGCTTGTCTGTCATCATTAGAGCTAGATAATCAACACAGACAGACAGACACAGACAGACACAGAACACACACACACACATACACACACACACACACACACACACACACACACACACACACACACACACACACACACACACACACACACACACACACACACACACACACACACACACACACACACACACACACACACACACACACACACACACACACACACACACACACACACACACACACACACACATGTTCCATCTAGTATTGTTTAATGAATTGCTTGTGCAAGGTGAACTATATTTCAATGTTTCTTACAGTACCAATCATAGCAAGTAGCCTAGTGGTTAAGAGTGTTGGGCCTTAACATTTGGTTATTTGAAAACAATATATCGTTTTTTTTTAAACAAGCCTTAGAAAGTTGGTTGCAATCTCAGTTTAATCAACCTGAAAAGACTCAAATATGCTAATTGCTAAAATGTTTAAAAAGGTATAATTTTTGTAAATGATATGATAAGTTGGACTGGTATAGTTATGTCACACATGCGACACATGGAAGTGTCTGCTCTACCCAAAATGACAACCAACTAATTGCAGCATTACCACCAACATGGAATATGCAAGTGGAAGGGGGGGAAGCAACTTGTCTGTCGGCCCTGCATTAAATACTAAAAATGGTTAAAGAAAATTGTGATGAATAAAAATAAGTACCAATTTAATTTAGGGACCAAAAAATTTACAGATGTGCCATATAAATTACAAAATAGTTGGGAAGAGATTTTCGATGAACCGACTCCACGGACCATGGTTTATGAATTCACACGCAAAACGACGCCTGATTCAAAACTTCTAATTTTTAAATTTAAATGATGATACAAAATTCTTGCAACAAATAGAATGTTATTTATATGGGGGATACACTCTTCCCAGCTCTGCAGATTCTGCTGCGAGGACGCAGTCATTAGATAATTTATTTCGGTATTGTCCATATGTAGCTCGTTTTTTGTCACAGGTCCAGGAATGGCTGAGGAATTGCAACATTTACCTAGAACTAAAGCTGCAGATAACAATACTGGGTGATTTGAAAAGGCACAGTCAATCGATCAATAATATAATCATTATTTTAGCAAAAATGTTTCTTTAAATTTACAATCTGTAGTAGCTATGAGAATAGAAAGGTTCAGTACTTTTGTGAAGCATCACAGCACAGTTGAAAAATATATAGCAAATAGAAGTCCAAAATGGATGGTGTTGAGATAGATGGGACGGATTGAATGGAGCTGAAGGGTGGGACTAACAACAACAATATAACCAACGTAAAGCATACGGGGACTGTAAAATGTATATAGGTTCAGAAATTTGGTGAAATAGCAGTTAAAAATAGAAATCAAACTGGATGGACATCAGAAATAGAAAACAAAAAAAATATAACTATTGTAAAATGGATTTTGTCTGTAAAGTGTGTATAATATGTATGAGCTGAAGGTAGACGCCTAAGTGTTATTGTTTATTAGTTTACTCCAATTGGGGAGAGGTGGTAGGGTTTGCTGGGAATAGGTATATTCAACAAAAAAAAAGTGTGTATATGTATGTATGTATTTATGTGTATATGTATGAATATTTATATATATATATATTTACCCCAAAAATATATGGGGGATTGGAAATGATGCAGACAATTACATTGATGGAAGCAACAATCTATCTGCATATTAAAGCTGATCCACCCCCTAAAATAAAATAGTGTTGGGCCATTAACCGAAATGCCACTGGTTTGAATCCCTGAGCCGACTACGTGACAAATCTGTCGATGTGTCCTTTAAGTCACTTTGTATTAGAGTGTCTGCTAAACGTTTCAAAAAAAATGTTTGGTAAAGTATTTAACCAAATGTTTGATATAGGGGACTTTTGTGTACAGTACTATGATTGGCTTTTAATAATTGTTATTTTTCAAAAAGCTATTTGTATGGATTTTAAGCTTGTGGAAAATGAAAGAATGACAAATGTAAATTAAAGTGGTTCTTGCCACTGCTGTTGATTTCCTTTTTGTGTAACAATAGTAACAGAAATGGATGAGCCCAAGTTAACAATTATACTGTCAGAAGGAAATATAAATAAATACAGTTATGAGATTACAAATGCTACAAATTATGAGACTAGCAGAAATATAAAAAATAATATCTTCAACCATAGTTACATTACATTTTGTACACAGGATTAACTATATATTATATATGTGTTTAACTAAATATACTAACTACTATTGTTCTGATCACAATATCATTGTTTTTTTTTTTTTTTTTTTCCCAAATATCTTTCAAATCAAATAAAAGAGAAGAATACATTTAGGAGCGCTGTTGTGTTTCATGTAATCCTAATATTACATTGATAGATATTACATTGTTTGTTCAAGTGTATATTTATGAGTGATTTACATTATTTGTACTATGCTCAAACAGAAATCATGGATTAAATGACAGCATTACTTTTCAGTTATAGTTTTCACTGTCAAGTTTTATTATGCTCCGGCAACAAGCATTCATATTTCTTGTACATTTATTAGTATTCTTAGAATATCTTCAGATTCTATGAAATGTTCAGCACATCTCTCTTCAGGATAACCACTTACCATTCCAGATAGATGTAATGTCTTCGGACTGTTGTGAACGTGTTCTCTAAACCAGAACATGTTGATAAACAGAGTACATAGAATGCTTGATTTAAGTGAACTGAGTAATTCTTTATTTGACAGTCCTGTTTCTACTGGTGTTTAGGGGACTGTAAAATAAAGTGTTACCCAAGAGTGTAAATTAAAGTGTTTCCTATTTATTTAATAGGAAATAATATGATAGCAATGCCAAAGAAAGAGTTTGTCAGCTACTATATCAAATACGTAGTGATGATTTTTTCAATTAATCCCAAAGAAACCAAATTGTAATTATTACAAAGTGAATAGGTAATAACCACTGTAAAATAAAGTCTAACTATGAACAAAAATTACATGTTGTCACGTCCTGACCATATAGAGCCCTTATTTTCTATGGTAGAGTAGGTCAGGGCGTGACTGGGGGGTTTTCTAGTTATTCTTTTCTATGTGGGGTTCTAGTTTAGTTTTTCTATGTTGGTGTTTGGTATGATTCCAAATTAGAGGCAGCTGTCTATCGTTGTCTCTAATTGGGGATCATATTTAAGGAGCATTTTTTGGGATATTGTTTTGAGTTAGTGTATGTTACAACTCTTAGTTACGGTTCATTGTTTCGTTCTTTCTTTGTTGTTTTGTGCGATATGTGGAAACCATATCGCGCTGCAGCTTGGTCCGGTAATTACTCCAGCGAACGTGACACAAGTACACTTTTCTGATGCCGAATTACACCATCAACGACTGCAGTCAACTTAGGACACATAAATGTGACAGACATTCAATGCAATGACAGGAGTTGAAATAAAGTTGAGGGTTTTGTAATGTCTGACAAATGTACACATGCCTTTTCACTTGATTTTCCTCTCTCTCGCTGCCTGTGGCGTGGTCTGTGGTCGCGCTGCGGTTTTGTTTCAGCGTCAAGATGAGGGACTCGAAGTTTAAAGAACAACGAGATAGCAATAGCATCTCAATGTGCGCAGCGCGCGCTCTGTCACATAGGAAATGGTCTAGTTCCCTCGTCGAGAACCGAAGAACCAACAAATATGTTTTTATCACCCCATTCAAATGATAAAGGTGTGCATGCTGTTTTATACAGTCGTTATCTTTGTGTATCATGTAGACTAATATTGTGTTTAACATCAATAAATACTTTTTATATACAGTGTTACAGAATGTCCCTGCTCTCCGCAATGTGAAGTGAAATAGTGGAGAGCAGGCTTGATTATGTTTGTGTTTAAACACACAGTGAGATTAAGTCTCCAACTCAACAGCTAAACAAGGAAATACCACACACACTTCTCTCTGGTCCCTGTGATAAGATGGCAGTACGTAGACATGAAGTAAGTGTTTTTTATAGCTTTTATTTATCATCAATACATGTTGCACACATCCAATAATCATAACATTAGGCTACTGCAGCAGAATGCATAGCATTGGTGCAATACTAGCACATACGAGAGTAATACCTGCTCAATATAAAAGGTTTTTATATTTGAAACATCTACTTAATTACAAATCCATAGCCAGAGACATTAACATTGTGAACAGAATCCTAAATGTTTTCTTTTTGACAGTTGGAACTTCAGGCTGTTTCTTCTTGTAATGAACAAAGAATAGAAAAGTAAGATGCTAATAAAAACAGTCTTCAGATTCATAAAGTGGAAGGAGATCCCTGTAAGGACACATACAGTAAATACAGCACTGTCTGAGTCTGCAGTGTGGGCGCTCTGAATTACTCCAATGGTCCTTTCCTGTGAGGCAGATACAAACAGTCAAAGAAAGTCAAATACACAGAGATGAATACAGCGACAAAGACACTGTCAAATAGAGAGAAAGTGATCAATCACATGTATTCATTGTTATCTAAAAGGACAAACTGATCCTATTCTGAGACACTATGAATACAGGCTCAGATCTACTTTTGAGAAAAAGAGTAAGTCCCCGAGATTGCTACAGCAGCAGGAAGATAGATTTTATCGTGTCGTGAGGAATGGGGAGAGGAGGAGAGGAGAAGTGAAAGATGTTACAGATTTGTGAAGTTTACACGAGAACTTACTTGGCAAACTGATGTCGACACTTTTTGGGTAGTCCGGTAGCACATGCAAAAAACGAATTCAGAACAACAGAGTAACTAATATATTTTCTTTTTTATGTGCTACATACAAAAACTGTATTAAACAAGAATACATTACTGCCTCCATGTATATCGATATCCCATACAGAATGCACACATTTGGATATTGTTGTTTACGCCCAAGTGTACTTTATTGCCTTTGCTTTGTCAAACATGTGAAATGTTGTTTGTGTCTGTTAAGGCCTCTGAGCCTGGGTTCCTAATTTGTTATCCATACTTGGAATATTTTTGTGAAAATTTGAGTTACTTTGACAACAATGCACATTTTATACAAAAGTCCAAGTTAAGCATCCGCATCTCAAGTATGTCTTTGGCCCTGTACGACCAGCATCTTTGATAATTGACTATGCTAATTACAAACAGCACTGGAGCTCATTCCTTGTTGGTTATTCTATATTACTTTATCGGCAGGTAAGGAAGGAGAGAAGACACTCACGGCTGAAGTAGTACAGTGTGGAGATCAAAGCCACAGCCAGGGCCAGCAGCACTCCAACCAACAGCCAGAGAACCTTGGAGCCACAGCCAGGGCCAGCAGCACTCCATCCTAACGGCCAGAGAACCTTGGAGCCACAGCCAGGGCCAGCAGCACTCCAACCAACGGCCAGAGAACCTTGGAGCCACAGCCAGGGCCAGCTGCACTCCATCCTAACGGCCAGAGAACCTTGGAGCCACAGCCAGGGCCAGCTGCACTCCATCCTAACGGCCAGAGAACCTTGGAGCCACAGCCAGGGCCAGCTGCACTCCATCCTAACGGCCAGAGAACCTTGGAGCCACAGCCAGGGCCAGCTGCACTCCATCCTAACGACCAGAGAACCTTGGAGCCACAGCCAGGGCCAGCTGCACTCCATCCTAACGGCCAGAGAACCTTGGAGCCACAGCCAGGGCCAGCTGCACTCCATCCTAACGGCCAGAGAACCTTGGAGCCACAGCCAGGTCCAGCAGCACTCCAACCAATGCCAGAGAACCTTGGAGCCACAGCCAGGGCCAGCTGCACTCCATCCTAACGGCCAGAGAACCTTGGAGCCACAGCCAGGTCCAGCAGCACTCCAACCAATGCCAGAGAACCTTGGAGCCACAGCCAGGGTCAGCTGCACTCCATCCTAACGGCCAGAGAACCTTGGAGCCACAGCCAGGGCCAGTTGCACTCCATCCTAACGGCCAGAGAACCTTGGAGCCACAGCCAGGTCCAGCAGCACTCCAACCAACGCCAGAGAACCTTGGAGCCACAGCCTGAAGCACAACAGAAAACCTGTTAAATAATGTTTAAACTGCTGGGACGTACATCGTGTCAACGTAACTAGTTACATAACATTGGGGTTACAGACAGAGCCCTGGTTCTCCAAAAGAGAGAGTGAGACCACTAATTAATGGGATAATATTTGTGGATTTAGTTTAAAACATTCAACCTGTTACAATAAAACAACTTATTGGACAGACTTGTTAAACTTATGAATCTTACCTTTTGGGGTTTGATAGTTGCTTTTGGTGCAGCGGCCGTTTGGGATGCGGTTTGGGATGCTGTAACGGCTGTCGTCGGTGGAAGAAGGTGAGGACCAAGGTGCAGCGTGGTAAGTGCTTATGATTTTTAATAATAATCAAAACTGAACACTGAACAACAAAGCAACAACCGAAACAGTTCTGTCTGGTGCAAACGCAAAGACTGAAAACAACCACCCACAAAACACAATAGAAAACAGGCTACCTAAATATGGTTCTCAATCAGGGACAACAATTGACAGCTGCCTCTGATTGAGAACCATACCGGGCCAAAACACAGAAATAGAAAATCATAGACAAACTAACATAGACAACCCACCCAACTCACGCCCTGACCATACTAAAACAAAAGACAAAACAAAGAAACTAAGGTCAGAACGTGACAGATGCCTTGGGGCTGAGGCTTTGTGACGGGGGGTAATGTTGGCCGAGTTTCTGGTGGGTCACAAAAATACACAATGTGTTGGATATAAGAAACACCGTGAGAGAGACAAAATGCACAAAAGATCATGGAGAGAGATTTGGACAGATGAAGAAACTTAGACGTTAACTCAACTGGCACAGAGGAATATTAACTTCTAATTGCTTTTTCTTTTCGATAACAAGGCTGAATTGCTAACTGATGTCCTGACTTCACTAGAAATTAAATGAATTCCAACCCAATTCTGTGAAGAGATACAAAGCGAAATCTGAATTAAACTGTTTCGGGAGAATATTGAAAATCAAGAAATTGGTCTGTTCTCGGGCCATTAAAATAATAATAAAGTAGTATAGTGTAAGAGAGTGCATTCCATTGTTGTGTAACTAGTTCTAGGTCAGAAATGTAGGAATTCTGGATTCATCTCATCTTCTCATCTCTAATCAGTCATAAGAAGAATGGGAAGCGTCAGTGCCATGCAGTGGAATGGGTTCCTCTCACCTCCAGGTCTGAGAAGAACTCCTGGCCTCCACAGCTCGTTCTCTTTCTGGTTCTGGAGCATACAGGTGTAAAGACCTGTGTCCTCTGACCTTATGTTAATGAGGCGCAGTATGAAAGTCATCTTGCTTCCCCCATCCCGCTTACTGGCCTGGAACCGGTGTTTGTCCACACTGGGTTCATGGCTGGTCCGGCCAGCATTGTTGAGGCTGAGAAGGAACTGGATGTCAAGGTTGTTGTGGAGAGTGCGGAACCAAAAGACCGTCTGGCAGGAGCGGCTGGAACACTCACAGGTGAGGACCTCTGTGTCGTTGATCCTGGGGTAGCGGACGAAGTCGGACTCTGAACGTGTCTGGCAGGACACTGGGATAGGAGAAGTGAATGGAGGTTTAGTTCAGCTAAACAAACTGCCACCACATCAAAGGAGACATACAGTATATAAACAATACTGATGGAATGATTGCCATTTGTGTGAGAACTTGTTCTCAACTAGCCTACCTGGTGAAATAAAGGTGAAATAAAATAAAAATAAAAGTGTATGCTGGACAGAGATCAAAATAATAAGACATGATGGATGTCCGTAACACGTACGCTGTCCTACAATATTTTCACCTGACAAAGATCTGTAAAAGATTTAAACATTATCTGCTTATAATGTAATTAAATAAATATGCTTTCACCAGTGTTGTGAAGCAAATAACCTGAACAGGCACAAACCAACACTATCATCAAACAAGTCGTTTTGCAATAGTGGAAATGTTAAATGACAGCGCCTTGGAACCATGAAGAAACACAAATGAAAGGTTAGTGGAGAGACTTATCTATAAAGGCGACATTATGAAGCAAACATTGTGCGAGACACTGCTGATGTCACGCCCTGGCCATAGAGAGGCTTTTATTCTCTGTTTTGGTTAGGCCAGGGTGTGACTAGGGTGTGCATTCTAGTATCTTTATTTCTATGTTTTCTATTTCTATGTTTTGGCCTGGTATGGTTCTCAATCAGGGACCACTGTCTATGGTTGTCTCTGATTGGGAATCATACTTAGGCAGCCGGTTTTGCCACGTTAGGTGTGGGTAGTTGTCTTTGTTAGAGACTTGCATAGCACTGGTAAGTGGCATGGTCGTTGGTTCTTGTTGGCTACATTCAAAATAAAAAAGAAATGTACGCTTACCACGCTGCACCTTGGTCCGGTCATTTCCCTGATGACGTTCGTGACAGCTGAACTGTTTCACTTGGCTTCTCCATGTGTAATGAATCGCAGAAATATGTATAAATATCTTAACTGCAGAGCTCGCGTTGGATTTTAGAATAGCTCTTGGTCGTCTTTGAATTTCCGTCATGTCTTGAAGACAATATTGAGGGTCTGTGCATTTTGATCCAGCATACTGTTTTATTTACTGTTATTTAATCAACGCAGACTAAAACATATCACTTAAATATTTTAAAGAACTTTATATAAAGACACTTAAAGAAAACACAGGGGCCTCTTCAACACTCCATTAAGCAAATAAATAACACACACATTTAACATTCTGACTTGCACTAGTTGTCAAGGTGGGTCTAACGCTGTTCCTGAGGACTCAACAGAGAAGAACTTGATGACAGTGGGTAGGCAGAATATTGCGGTCCTACCTGTTGTCATCAAACACACCATTGTCCATACCAGTCCCAATGGGGTCATCTTGAGTGGTTGTGGACTTGTAGTGTATGTCTCGAGTGTTAGCTGAGGGTCGGCAAAAGTGCTTTCTTTTCCCTTCATGCATCTGCCAGAGAACAGGGGAGGAACTGAAGTAACATGGCCGAGTGTTGCCTGATCAACACCCCTATGTGACAACACACAGCCACACACCAGGCCTATCAGAGAGTGAGCCACACACACACACTTATAATGCAGAGATGATATTCAATGTATATGTAATTTTTCCCCAAATAATAAATCATCTTTATATCCTCTTGTTGATTGTTTGGAAGTTGTTGTCTGTATTTGTCACTTGTATACGGTAACTTTATACTCCTAACTTAAAACCTGTATTGCGGTATGTCTAACTATTCTTCTATATTCCTCTTTAACCAAATCTCTACTGTTGATGTACAAGGCATGCTGTAGAAATGTTCAGACACTTTTTTTCTTTACATTTCACTTGGTTTTGAGAAACTTACTCTACCAGCGATAGCCCTCATCAGGGATATAGCCTAGTGCTATTGCTTTGCAATATACTGGATGCTACACAAATATGTATCTATTCTGAATAAGGTAAAACTCATGGACCAACAAAGTGAACAATTTCATAATATCAACAATTACTTTATGTCTCAACCAACCTCTGGACTTCTAGAACCACCGGCATAGAAATTTCAGTGAAGGTCGAAAGTATTTAGAGTCCGTATAAATAGTACTTGTCAACACTATTTTAGCACTATATTGTATTGTTTTATACCAACACATTTAAAATCAAGACCTCATTTTTTTATGGTGTGACTAGTTTGCACAATTGCCAAGTGTGGATCACCTCTCCTAACCCGAACCGCTCTGCCCAGGTGTGTGACCTAGACCAGCTGCAGCAGCACTGAGTACTGGAGCACAGCTGCAGATCCAGCTACCTTAACTCCAGTTCATGTTAAAGCAATACACAGCCAACCAACAACGATGCTTAATGAGTACTTCTGTCATTGCTAAAACAGAAATATATCTGAGAAAATCTAAATGAATTGACTCTGTCAATAAAGTACTTGGCTTGACCATTTCATCAGAGCATGAACTCTACCGTACGATGTAATGAAGCAGCTTTTTAGGTCACTGTTCCTACAATAAAGTGATATGCAGCCTATATGTGATATTAAAATGAATGACCAATATTGCTGTTTGATAGAAAATATAGTGGCTCACAACCTTAAAGCAAGATTTTCAGAATATTGTGGGAAAGCTTTTTTGAGTCTCACGGTCACGCTGGTGTGATTTAGTGCTTCTAACCCCTCTTAAATATTGTGTGTTTGAGCTACAGACTCCTGTTTTTACATTGGATTTGTCCATTTCTTTTGCATCCACCAATCCCAACCATTAGCATGTGCGATTGACGGGGCTGAACTAGAACAGTGTTTATGAGACAAGGGCGAATCCCAAAAATGGCTATTCTTACAAAAACTTCTGTAACATCTGAAAGGTTTGAGCTGAGACTTTCACAAACACGCACATGTTTTCTGTTTTGCTCTATGACGCAACATAGAAGATCATAGTAAATCCCAGGACAAGGAGACCTAAGAATAGAATATCATAGTAAATCCTAGGACAAGGAGACCTAAGAATAGAAGATCATAGTAAATCCCAGGACAAGGAGACCTAAGAATGTTCAAGTCTTCTTCCCATCTGTATGATTTGTATTGCTGTTTGCAAAACAATTCTGATTGAAAGGTTAAAAGTCAATATGTTTACTTGATAACAATGATCCAATAGACATTGATCAAATATACACTAGATGTAACTGCTGTATATGAACTTTCATTCATTCTACAATAAACCGTAGTATGCCAAGTGTCCTCATTTTTACCTCCTGCACCTGTTTGACCCGACACAAATGCAAGCTCACACACATGCACGCACAGACACATTTTCTGCAGACGTCGCTCTCTCTCTCTAGAGTCTAGACACTCAAAATTAGATCCATGTAGATAGAGGTATCAGGCCTCCTCTATATTTAACCAGATTCACTAGTTGTATTACCTCCTTCAGCTGGTTTTTATTACACTGAGATTAACAGTCGTACAGTATTGTAGCTACGGTAACTAGCGGTAATAGTACGCTATTTGTAGCCCTGATTCCTGAGAAGGATCTGATGTTTTTTAGCCAACATAACAGATTTACATTGTAATTTAAAAACTAGAATAGGACTTTTCGTAAAGACAACATGGGTGTGTTTGCTCTTCTTGAAGTATTTTTCATGGTAGTGAAAGAGGCCCTGAGATTACAGAGTTGGATTGACCAGCTGCTCCCCCCTATGGTACATCTTGGCCATAGCACAGCAAAGAGGTGAGCTCTCCTTTCCAAACCTGCCTTACCATTACATTTATTTCATTTTATGTGACGTTGGAGATCCAGTCCGCCCACATTAGTTGCCGGTCAACTCCACCATGGAGTTGAGTTTAATTGGCTTATACTGACTAAGAGTGGCCCAACGAAAAAGCACTAATGGGAGTCTAGTAACGACCAACAAAAAAGAGCTTTCCTTAGCCCAGCAGCCCATTATCTCAACAGAAGAGTAGGGAGAACATGTATAACCAATATGGACAAATATTCTGTGTACTAATCCACTGATGTTTCTGGACAGGATATGATTTGTAGGTTTCATAAAGATTTGTTGGCTAGCCTGAAGAGCTAGCTGACGTAGCCCTTGTTGAGCTTCACATGGAGAGGCTAAGAGGCTGGTTCAATCTGCATGGGGTGTTGGGCCTTTGTGGTCTGCAGGACTATCGCTGGCCTAGGATGTCAACGACACATATCTGCTCTGTGGGTCAGTGACAAGTAGGACACAACCTCCTCTCTGCTAAGTACAGGCCGCTAGTATGATGAAAGCATCAGCCTCAATAAAATGACACTATTCCTGTTAGTTACTCTCACTTTTACTCAAAGTCACACAGACCTAGGCTCACTGTTGAAAGATTATATTTTTCACTCACCTTTTCTCTTTGTATAACAAGTTGGGGCAGGTATTGGAGGACCACAGAGATTCCCTTGCCACCGTGGTGTGATAAAGGGAGATGGTGGTGATGATGGAGGAGGATAGTTCTGTAATACAAAATATAACACTTTGCATCAATGATATGACAATGATCACTTTTTCAATGACAGTGGTGTGACAAGAATTAAGGATATAAAGTGCCTGGGGAAAGTCTACACAACCTTTGCACAGTCTTAACATTTTGCTGCCTTCAAATTAAATTAAAAAATGGATTTAATTAGATTTTATTCCGAGCAATGTACACAATCTACTCCACATTTCCAAACTGAAAGAAAAATGAGAGAAAATGTTCCAAATAAATTAAAAATACAAAACAAAGATGTCTTGATTGCGTATGCTTTTACACCCCAAAGTTAAATCTGTGTGGAATCATCTTTGGCAGCCATTACAGAGGGGTGAAACATTTTGAATAACATTCTACCAAATTCTTAGATAAACACATGTTATGTACAGAATATATCCATTGTTTTTATTGTGGTAGCAGCATGATGTTATGGGTATGCTTATCACCGGCCGGTACTAGTGAGTTTGTCAGGATCAAAATAAATATTAAAGGTGCAAAGCCCAGGTAAAACATTTGAAGAAAACCTGCCTCAGGCTTCTGAAAACCTAATCCTGGGATAGTGGTACATTTTTTCAGCGGGACAATGACACAATTTTGTATGCCAAAAACGCACCAGGATGGCTCTTCCAAGAGGTGTGGAGTGTTCCTGAGTGGTCCAGCCTCAGTCCTGACTTAAAATTGATTGACAATCAGAGACAATATTTGAATATAGTTGTCCATTAATGACTCCTCAACAAATTTGACGGCATCCGTCAAAGCAGTGATTTATGACCTATTTTATGGGTCACGTGGTTACGCACATATATGTACATCCTGTCCATCCATTCTCACGGTATGAGTGAGTGCTTATGCCCATATATGTACATTCTGTCCTTCCGTTCTCACGCTCTCGAGTAAGTGTTTATTTAACCAGATAGTGCATCTGTTTATGTTAAAGCTTTTCAAAGAGTATGGCCCCCCCCTGTTGTAGTGAACTTAGGGCCGGGCTTGTTGTATATGAAACAGTAATGTCCAGGGGTATTGGACAGCCGTAGTATAAGTAAGATCTGTAAGATAAGATAAGTAAGATCTGTGAACACTACGAGCGACCTCGATAAACCCCAGAACACTAAAGAAGAAATTAAACATGGATTTTGTGATCACTGACACACACGTGATGACCGTAACAACGAAAGCAGGACCCCGGTTAAAACATAGAGAAAGGGAAGAGTATAAAGCATCAATATATGATGCGCCAAAAAAGCGTTTTCTAAATATGTATATACCCCAAATACTGCCCCCAACTGTGTTGAAAGATCAAGTGTTGATGTCTAATGGACAGCTATGGGGTTATCTGTTTGATTACCTGGCCTGTAGAGTGAAACTCTATACTGTATAGCCGAAGGAGAAGAATATACAGACCAGACTTTAGGAGTGGACTACAGGCTTGAAGACTGGCATGTGTTTCGCAAGGTGGTGTGTCCCGAACTGAGAGATATCACAAAGGGGTATAGCTTGTTCACGGGCTACGAGGCCCGTTGGGAAGGTGCCCCTGACTCCTCAGGAAGAATATTTCATAGGGTGAAAATACAAAGAAAGAATGGACTTCCATGTGGGGGCGTGGAGTTCTATATCAGCAACGAGGAAACCCACAACGATAACATCCGTGAAGGTGGCCTCACTGGGGATTTTACATGCATATGCATATTCCTTTTAAAAGTTGGGATATAATGGAATTGAAAATGCTAGAGCTAGTGGATGATCTTTTTGTACAGAGCCAACAACCGCAGAGTATTGTTCAACTAAGGAAGCGCATGATATGTACGAATCCTAAGGATTATTATTCAAAGGAACCCCCAGAAGGGTCATCCTCAGAAGGGTCATCCCCTGAAAAGAACTAAGTACGTGGCTGTTACGTTAACCACGCCCCGATACCAAAGGAATGGTTCAACAATAAAGCCGCTGGTTCTTAATTTCAGCATATACCATGGATATTCATATACCATATCAGGACTCCGATACGTCATGGGTACCAGACCCTAAGGACTCTATGCCTCACAGACCTCCTTTCTACTTCCTCCAGGCAAGCCCCCTACATGTACACAGCCTGAGGATGTGTTTGATGGGGTGGTCAGTACTATTTTTCTGGGCACCATCAAGGCCTCTGTAGCCACACTTTTAGACGTGGTGATTGGAGAGTATTTAAGAGAACAATGCCATGGTTGTGAGATCAGTCATCCCAGCCAACGACGACCTCCGTGTTTATACGACCCACCCGGGTACTACTTCTTCAACCATGTTGAGGAGCTGGTGAAAAGACTGTGGTCCTTCCACTTTATACCATTGATAGTCAGAGCCCTGGAGTCTATGGGTCTTGAGTCATCTATTCCAAGGTTTTATGGTGTAACCGATGCTTTCCTAAATGAACTGAAGGAGGTGATCTACATCCATGAGAAACTCAAAGAAATCAGGCTTTGGTGGCTGATGTGGTGACTTTCTGGCTCAATAAACCAAGAGAATGAGGAACAATATACATTTTTTATTTAGATGTAAAGCAATGGGTAACTATATGCATATGATGCTAGAGAGAATACATACATTTTTAATTCATACATTTACAAATGTTATGCAGCAAATTATTGAAAATAAAGTGAACAATATATTGCTCTACACAACCCACAATACAGGAGTTAATGCAGAGCGTGTGCTAAAAATGGAGCAAATCATGAGTCAGGTAAGACATACTGGGGAGACTCTACAATGGACACAACTGGTATCCCGTCTTGTGGATGATTCTGAAGAACTAGAAACATCCTTGTCTAAGATTTTAGTTTATTTGTTTGAAACATAATTGAATTGTAACATGTATGATATTTGTTGTTTATATACTTATATAACGGATGTATGTTTTAAAAATTCAGCGATATAAGCCTGTAAATGTAAACTAAGTATACAAGGTGTTGCATGGGTCATTGAGAAAATAGGGACAAGTATCTTGCTATGTATCCTGAATTGTATGGATGCGTAATACTTAAAAAAATGTTTGCAAAAATAAAATGCAAAATGAAAATGAAATGTTCTCGTTATTTGAAAGGGGTTCAATAATGTTATTGTACATCAGAGACAAGAAGGACTCTGGAGCAGACGTTGAAAAACGTATTATACCCCCTCTAACCCAGGGTCTTATGGGGGGAAGGAGAGGTTCCAGAGAGCTATAGCCGAAGAAACAGGTAGCAGGTTAGGCGCTGCTCAAGTGAATGAATGGTTTGCAGAGCAGGTTGCTTACACTCTGCATAAATCTGTGCGAAATTTTTTCCATGAAATAGAGTTTTTTCTACTCATCCCTTGTCCCGGTTTCAGGCGGATCTATGTGACATGCAGGCCTTTGCAGATAGAAATGATGGAAATCACTACATGCTAACGGATATAGATATTTTCTTTAAAATAGCATTTGTAAGGGTCTTAAAAAATAAGAGTGGGGCAGAGGTCCCCCGGGCCTTTGACTCTATCTTGAAGGAAGGAGATGCACCCAAGAAAGTGCAGACGGACGGCGGTAAATAATTTTTTAATAATACTTTTCAGAAACTCTTGAAGAAGCACAATATCGTACATTTTGGATTTGAACGCTTCAGTTGTTGAACGCTTTAACAGAACTTTGAAGGAGAGGATGTGGAAATACTTTACGGCTCACAACACCCATAGATACAATATGTGGATATAGTTCAAGATTTAGTAATGGGGTACAACAACAGCTACCATAAGAGTATACGGATGAAGCCCTCCGAGGTCTCTTCTGAAAACTCTTTCCAAGTCTTTAAAAATGTGTATGGTTTGTTCCCCCTTCGCCGTAAGAAAAAAAAAAATATTTTAAATTCATAGTGGGGGACTTGGTACGTATATCCAAGTTGAGGGATTTAAAAAATATATATGAGCAAGGTTACAGCGATGAGTTGTTCACAGTTGCCGAATGTCTACCACGTATACCCCGTCTACAAGTTAAAATATTACGACGGGGAGCTTATTAAGGGTTCCTTTTATTCCTATGAGAAGGAACTCCAGAAGGTACAGCTTGGTAAAGACAAAGTGTTTTATGTGGAGGAGATTCTGGATCAAAAGAGAGAAAAGTGTAAAAAATGGATGTTGGTCCGTTTGAAAAACTGGCTCCAAAAGTTCAACAGTTGGGTATTAGAGGACACGGTGGTGGAGGCAGTGGGGGTTAACTTAAACCCTCATGCATGATTAAAACACCATCATTCGCGTGTACACAGGAGTGCATATGGAGCACAATGGATTTTACATGACTCTCCCCAGTAATGCGTCTGCACATATATATATGAACAACCAAAGTTTGAATTATACAACCAATTTTTACAAAGCCTATAGAGTTATCAGAGGCCTGGGAAGTAGGCCTCAGCGAGATTACATACCCCCATAGTTGGTATAATATCAAGGATAAGGACCGTGATTTTTATTTTAAAAGGATATCGGAATCCCCAAAGGTATTAAAGCTTAAAAAAGGGTTCTATAGAACTGTAGAGAGGATCATCTCTGAGTTGAATGACCTCGTAACCCCGAACAATATGGAAATACTCTTGAACCACAACCCTATTCATAAACATGTACAAATCTCAGGGGATGCTGATGGGGTATAAAGACCAGTGGTAATTTAGCCTACATGTTGGGAATGAGTTCCAATAAATGGACATATGTGAGAGATAAATTATTCCCATTCCCTGCGTATATACATGCAGGGTTTTACAACATATTTGTGTATACTGACATCATATCCTTTCAAAGGGTAGGAGACAGTTACAGTGGGGAGAACAAGTATTTGATACACTGCCGATTTTGCAGGTTTTCCTACTTACAAAGCATGTAGAGGTGTGTAATTTTTTATCATAGGTACACCTCAACTGTGAGAGACGGAATCTAAAACAAAAATCCAGAAAATCACATTGTATGATTTTTAAGTAATTCATTTGCATTTTATTGCATGACATAAGTATTTGATCACCTACCAACCAGTAAGAATTCCGGCTCTCACAGACCTGTTAGTTTTTCTTTAAGAAGCCCTCCTGTTCTCCACTCATTACCTGTATTAACTGCACCTGTTTGAACTCATTACCTGTATAAAAGACACCTGTCCACACACTCAATCAAACAGACTACAACTTCTCCACAATGGCCAAGACCAGAGAGCTGTGTAAGGACATCAGGGATAAAATTGAGGACGTGCACAAGGCTGGGATGGGCTACAGGACAATAGGCAAGCAGCTTGGTGAGAAGGCAACTGTTGGTGCAATTATTAGAAAATGGAAGAAGTTCAAGATGACGGTCAATCACCCTCGGTCTGGGGCTCCATGCAAGATCTCACCTCGTGGGGAATCAATGATCATGAGGAAGTTGAGGGATCAGCACAGAACTACACGGCAGGACCTGGTCAATGACCTGAAGAGAGCTGGGACCACAGTCTCAAAGAAAACCATTAGTAACACACTACGCCGTCATGGATTAAAATCCTGCAGCGCACGCAAGGTCCCCCTGCGCAAGCCAGCGCATGTCCAGGCCCGTCTGAAGTTTGCCAATGACCATCTGGATGATCCAGAGGAGAAATGGGAGAAGGTCATGTGGTCTGATGAGACAAAAATAGAGCTTTTTGGTCTAAACTCCACTCGCCGTGTTTGGAGGAAGAAGAGGGATGAGTACAACCCCAAGAACACCATCCCAACCGTGAAGCATGGAGGTGGAAACATATTTATTTGGGGATGCTTTTCTGCAAAGGGGACAGGACGACTGCACCGTATTGAGGGGAGGATGGATGGGGCCATGTATCGCGAGATCTTGGCCAACAACCTCCTTCCCTCAGTAAGATCATTGAAGATGAGTCGTGGTTGGGTCTTCCAGCATGACAACGACCCGAAACACACAGCCAGGGCAACTAAGGTGTGGCTCCGTAAGAAGCATTTCAAGGTCCTGGAGTGGCCTAGCCAGTCTCCAGACCTGAACCCAATAGAACATCTTTGGAAGGAGCTGAAAGTCCGTATTGCCCTGTGACAGCCCCGAAACCTGAAGGATCTGGAGAAGGTCTGTATTGAGGAGTGGGCCAAAATCCCTGCTGCAGTGTGTGCAAACCTGGTCAAGAACTACAGGAAACGTATGATCTCTGTAATTGCAAACAAAAGTTTCTGTACCAAATATATATCTGCTTTTCTGATGTATCAAATACTTATGTCATGCAATAAAATGCTAATTAATTACTTAAAAATCATACAATGTAATTTTCTGGATTTAAAAATTACAGACCTCTACATGCTTTGTAAGTAGGAAAACCTGCAAAATCGGCAGTGTATCAAATACTTGTTCTCCCCACTGTATGTGCCCCTCCTGAGAACAGTGCATATACAGGGAAAGGATGGTGATGTAGTCACTGTTAACTATGACAAGCCACACTATGTACTTGTAAGCAAGAAATATATTGAAAACATTCTGGTTGAGCTTAAAACGGATCAGAACGAAAATATCGAATCTACTTATGGTAAAACGATTGTAAAACTCCACTTTAGACCCACCAAAACCTCTCTACATATATAATATATTATTAGTATTATATATATATATTTTATAAACATAATACAAATAAATTAAAATGGTTATGGAACACAACCACCATCTCAACCCTTCTATGTTGATCAAGCGGGTAATGGATTACCCAGCTATCATGGATTCCGTACCATGTATGGTTCGGGGGTATAGAAAGTATATTTTGTAACCTCTTTAGGATGGTTTTACCGTTTATGAAGAGAGGTGACCAGACGGGCTTCATCAGATCCCGAGCATAAAGACGGCTCGGGTCTTATGCTGTTGTCTCGAAGACCAAAAAAGAGACCTCCAAGATGCAGGCCAGCCCTTAAAAAGTGCAGGTTAACCGTTAAAAGAAACTCAGTAAGTCGAAGGCGACGTAAAGTGAGTAGGTCTGGACCAAAAACGTCAAAAAGAATACTCAGAAGTATTTTCTAAAAGAACAAGCAACATGTCTCTTTTACACCGCATGTCCTCTGAAGCTATAAAGACAGAGCTCGATCTTTTTTTATTTGACAAAATGATACAATTTAACATCTGTGACATTCTTGAAACATTTGACGTGAGCATACGCCTTGATTACAGGGTCTTAAAGGACACATACTTGAACACATTTGATATTTTCTAACAAAACAATCTACGACGCTATCATTACTTCATAAATCATCATTATAAAGAGACATATCATCTTCAAAAGAAACTCCACGGGCTCAATGGCATAGGAAGAAAACACAGTGTTGACCACATGTAGTGGAAAGGTTATCTTGTACTTGTTTGATGCTGTAGTAGATCTTTGATCCAGTTTTGCTCAAAAACTGTTTAATAGATGGGGGAAATGTGAAAATCCGGGGAGAAAGCCGTAGGAATCAAAAAAAGTTTAGATTTTTCTTCCTCCTCCAATGTCACAGCTAGACAATGTCACCCGGCATGTGTTTAGGATGGGTACTGACAATAAACTTGGCCGGGTCGCTCCTTCCATTTCTCAATAGGTAGTTCATCACAAGCCCATACTCCACAAAATTGTTTTCCAATCAAGCGGCTCATTAGACCTTCTAACTCTTGGGAATTCATGTTTTTGCTCAATGATCCTTAATATCTTCCTCTTGTGGCTGCGATCCCCGTACAGGGATCAACATCAGGGGAAATTTCATTGTGACAACTAAAAATACAACGTCGTAACATTAAACATTCTTGAAAATGCAAGTGTCTTACATCCTTCAAAAGATTAGGATCTTGGTCATCAAACTACATTTTCCGATTTAAAATAGCTATTACAGAGAACAAATACCATGCTTTTATTTGAGAAGAGCAATCAACAACAAAAACATTTTCCGCCATGACAGTTTTTACACATTCACATCTGAAGGTAAAATTATGACTTACATTCTGATATCTTGCTCTTATTTCTCTTCCTGAGGGTCCCAGTGATCAAATGAAGTGCCGTTTTCTTTGATAAAATCCATTTTTATAGCCTAAATCGAAACATTTTGTAACCCGTTTGTGCCGTGATGGGTTAGATGGAATGATATATGTGTAAATGTATCTGTAGCAGGAGGCGAGGTACACAAGGCCTGTGGTTGAGACAGAATGTTTAGATAAGGCTGTTAAGTGGTATGGAATGTGACTGGGGTGGAGATCTGTGAGGGCTCATAAATTAAGGTTGTGGTGAATGAGTGGTATCATTCCCAGAGACTATGTATATTGCTACAGGAGTAGGAGAGGGAGGACAGCTAACTGTGCACAATATAGGGACAATTATGATATTCAATTGAACGTTACACATACCCAGATCATGGCGAAAGTAGCAGAGATAGTGTTGGCATTTCAGACACTATTGTCAACTTTCAAGAAACCTGTGACTCAGAGTTTTGTTAGGTTGGATATTATTTCAATGTCATTAATCTTTCCCAATTTCAAACAGCCAGTGAACCCTTTGACAGATTCCATACAGTAGTTAGTCACGGCAGTCGCTGTAGGGACAGTAATTAAAGGAGGCTATGGTAACAGCATGGAATTGGACTACGGCACAAATGAGGGAGTTTGAGGTATGCGTCATGGGCAGTGTCAATGGTAGCAGGGGTTCATTTAGTGCCATTCTTGGGAAATCATTTTATGAGGACTTGTGCCACATGGCTTGGGAGCTGGTAATTGGGAGACCGATGGGAGTACAAGGGGCTGTTATTCACGTCACAAATTAGTAATCTGGCCATACTGGGAGTTTTTGTTGTACTGTTGTCAGGAAATGACCCATTGGTTGCAGTGTATATATACCCAGGTGGAAGCAGCACATTAGGAGCAGGAGATAACCGAGGGCACGGGCTGAATTCTGGAGATTGAGTGTACATCCAGATACACCAGGCCGGGGTGTTGGGACAGCGTTGGTCTGGTCCACACACAGTACTCCTTACAGCACCTGCAGCGGTAAAGATCGTCATGTCTCTCCTTGGTGGGTTCACAGTTCTCACGTGAAGTGAGGTCCAGCTGCATAATGGGTGAGCTTGAAGACGCCATGACAGAGGAAGCAGAGCTAAAGAGTGAAAGGAAGACTAGTTTCCACTGTAGACATGCAGATGGGTTGGGTCTAGGAGCTACTTTAACCACCATGGTTGGTTTGGGTTAGCTGCTTTATTGGTTAATGCATCATATGAAAGGATAGATGTTGGGGTGCTCTAAACATTTTGGAGGCATTGATGTGAAAGTCTATACAGTGCTGGGTTACCTCATGAGTATGTAGCGTTGATTAGGGATATGCACTTGCTTATCAGGTGACGTGCCTATCAGGTGACAAAGAAGGAGATGTGGAGCAAAGTGATAATGCCATGGCTTGGGAACACCTCTTGGATCCTGTGGTCTGACTGGGAACTGGGCGAAAGCATGAGGAGGCTTTTTAGGGCTTCCATTTTTACCAAACTCAGCAGAAAAGTGTCCTGAAGGCATAGTAACGTGAATAGAGTGGGAATTGTCATGCTATCAAACTTTGGGTTTTCATGCATATATAATTATGCATAGCTTACCACATTGTTAATACTGTTATGTTTTGTGTTTCTCGTTGCTTTTCAAGTCTTGTGCTGTCACTCTCTTAGGAACCAGAAGGAGAAAGGTGAAATGAAAGGAGTCAACGGCTCCAGCAGACATAATATCAGTGTTCTATGAGAAATGGAAATAAGATTGTGTGTGGTGTGATCATAGAACAGAGGCCATAAGTCTCTGAGTTTGTAAACCTCATGGTGAATGTTAATCATGTTTAGGTTAATTTTGTGTTTATATATTTTTAATCATTGTTTGTCCATTTTTAAGTACTTTCCAAGTGTATGTAACGTTGAACAGTATGATATCAGGTGTTCAAAAAGGGGGGACTGATATGTTTGGATCTGAGGGGTGCCATAGCCGAGGGGCTACACCAGAGGTTAATGATTATCTGTAGGAAGAAGGTATATGGGGGGTGCAATTAAGCTTGGAATGTACTGAGTGTAGGGAAAGCGATCACATGTGGCAGGCATTGATATGGGGGGAAGAGAGCCATGGATTAGTGATGAAGGGGGTCGAGGACAGGTCAGGTCACGTTAAGGTAGAAGAAAAGTTAATTACCTGTATCACTTAGTTTCCTGCCTACCAATAAAGATACAATGTTTAGTGAGGAGACTCCACCCAAAGTGGGATATATATACCACAACTATTGTAAACATGTTTTTGTCTAATGTAGCTGTATTGACCCTTTGGGAAGAATAAACTTAGTTTAAAACCTCTCTGGGATATGTGGGACGCTAATGTCCCACCTGGCCAAAAGCCAGAGAAAATGCAGAGCGCCAAATTCAAATAAATTACTATAAAAATCTAACTTTCATGAAATCACATGTAAGATACCAAATTAAAGCTACACATGTTGTGAATCCAGCCAACATGTCAGATTTCAAAAAGGCTTTTCGTCGAAAGCAAACGATGCTATTATCTGAGGTTAGCACCTCCGTAAATAAAGAGAGAAGCATATTTCAACCCTGCAGGCACGACACAAAACACAGAAATAAAAATAGAAATCATGTCTTACTTTTGACGAGATTCTTCTGTTGGTACTCCAATATGTCCCATAAACATCACAATTGGTCCTTTTGTTCGATTAATTCCGTCGATATATATCCAAAATGTCCATTTATTTGGAGCGTTTGTTCCAGAAAAACACAGGTTCCAACTTGCAACGTGACTACAAAATATCTCGAAAATTATCTGTAAACTTTGCCAAAACATTTCAAACTACTTTTGTAATACAACTTTAGGTATTTTTTAAAGTAAATAATCGATAAAATTGAAGATGGAATGATCTGTGTTCAATACAAGAAGAAAACAAACTGACGCTACCTTTCTGGTCACGTGCCTCTATCTAACAGTACACTTGAAGTAACCCTCGTTTTGAACAGGGCTACTTCTTCATTACACAAAGGAAAAACCTCAACCAATTTCTAAAGACTGGTGACATCCAGTGGAAGCAATAGGAACTGCAAGAAGGTCCCTTAGAAATCTGAATTCCCAATGAAAATTTCATTGAAAAGAGAGTGACCTCAAAAAAACAAAAATATCTGAATGGTTTTTCCTTGGGGTTTCGCATGCTACATAAATTCTGTTATACTCACAGACATGATTCAAACAGTTTAAGAAACTTCAGTGTTTTCTATCCAAATCTACTAATAATATGCATATCTTATCTTCTAGGGATGAGTAGCAGGCAGTTGAATTTGGGCATGTATTTCATCCGGACGTGAAAATACTGCCCCATCACCAAGAAGTTATTAAGTTTTCATGGTTCTAATTCTCAGAGTAAAAACTCAACAGTTTTAACTGTTTATATGTAGGATAATGTTTTAATGGTTTGTCAGTCTATTTTTAAATCGTATTTAATTATTTCATACATTTGACATGTGTTAAGGCCACACAGAGGGCCAGAGATGACTACAGACACCTGTGATAATCTGAAGTTCCAAAATGGGCCACTAGATGTTTTGTGACAGGTTACATAAAACCCTTGAAAGATACAGTACCAAAACTATGGTATTTAAAAGGTAAACTTAAAACGTTTCTAGTAATATACCCTCCCTTCGTAACCTTACATAAAACAAAGGAAATCAAATTTTTGACTGCACTGGGCCTTTAATGTCATTGCAACATTATATTATTTTGCGCCGTGAAGTGTGCTGTTACTTCAAAATGGATGTGCAATAGAGTTGCGTGTCGAGGTTGCCGACAACATGACATATTTCTTGTACACCCATCATCTCGCTGTCAGAAGCACGTTATAGCAGACGTAATAAACAGTCATGGCAGCTGATGTGAATAAACTATATTACATTCATGACACAAACCCTTATTTTACACTAAGCATATGGCTAGCCAGCTAGCATTACTACACTGCTGCTTGTGTCATGACTGTGTAACGTCAGTCGTCGTAAGCCAATGTTGTTGTCGTTGTTGACGTCTGCAATGTCCGGCTTGACAGCTGTAAAACTTGGAACATACTTAACGCGTTAAGACGTCTAGTGACATCATCAAGAGCTGACAGTTGGTGAACATAAAAAAACAAGAACATGGGAGCTTGTTTGCTGCAAATTGCGATGCCAAATGGATCGGTCACACGTCTTCACGTGAGCCTACAAAGTTCGGGAAGCACGTAGAACTTGGTTGCTTTTCACCAACTGTATACATTTTATCATGTCACTAGACATATTTGTATTGAGTATGTTCCTGGCTTTAGTCTTCAGATGGTGGGTTCCAGGAGGTTCTCTGCATCACAAGCCTATGATGGACTCATCCCATAGCTTTTCCTCCTCTGTCCTGGTGTCCACTTTCTCCTTGGTCTTCTTCTTGTCTTTCCTGTGTTTGGCCTTGGTCTCCTTGGCCTGCTCCCTCTCTTCTATCGCTTCCTGAATCTCAGCCTGAATATGCACCTCCTTCTCCTCTCCTCTTCCCACCCTTTCCTCTGTACTCTCTTCTTTCTCCTCCTTCCTTCCTTCTTTTTCTTCATCCTCTTCCCGGCGTTTCTTTGCCCTGTGTCCCTCCCTGTGACTCCTGCTACTATAGTGCAGTCTTTTTCTTTTCCTCTTCCTCTCTTCCTCCGCTTCTTCGTCATGCTCTCTTCCTCTTCTCCCTTCTGTGTCATCATCTCTTAGACTCTTCCCTCTCCTCCTCCTCTTCCTCTCCTCTGAGTCCTCCTCTCTCGCCCTCCTCCCTCTCTCCTTCCTCATCTTCCTCTTCCTCCTCTTCCTCTCTCTGTGCCTGTAGTCACTGTCACTGCTGTCACTGCTGTCACTGCTGCTGCTGTAGGAAGAGGAGGAGCTTGTGTAGGAAGAGGAGGAGCTTGAACATTCATTGTCCCTCCCCCTGGCTTTAGGCCAGCCAATAAAGCCTGCCGGAGCAGATCCTGGAGGGAAGGGCTGAGGGAAAGTGTGGCCCCAGGCCGTTTGCTCATAGGTGCCTCCCTTGAACCCAAAGTGAGTGGGAGGAGCCTGATAGGGCGGGCACCAAAGTGGAGGAGGATAAAAGGCAGCAGCAGGATGCAGAGGAAGAGAGGTGAGAGGAAGAGGAGGGCGGGAAGAAGGAGGAAGGCCCAAGGTGGTTTTATTTTGGCCGTCAACCTTGCTGAGGTTCGCTTCTTCTTCTCCCTCTTCTTCCTCCTCTTCCCCGGTAGCCCCGAAGCTGGTTTTTGGGGCTATACCACGGGCCTTCTGCACGTGGATGTAGTCGGCCAATTCATCTGCGAACGAATCATACACCTTCTTCTGAGACTTGCATAGGTCAACAACCTTCTTCTCTCTGATGGGACACAGGGTGAGAGCCAAAGGGTTACATACTTTGACATAGTGCAGAGCTGGGAACTTAGTGAAAATTATCTGTTTTGAGGAAACAAAGTGTGTTCTTCATGAAATGTATGAGGACAAAATGAATGTGGCTGTCCTCTTACTTGATCTGGTGCTTGTTTCCTTGCATGTGAGCGTGGTACATCTCCACAGAGTCAAGCTTAATGTTACACACCGGACATGTGAAGTAGTTGGCTGCAAACAGGAATAGTGGACAGAATATCATAATTACTCCTCAGAGGAGACAGAAACCTTGTTTTTGCATTTTGGGAGAAGATGGAGCTATTTCAGGGATTAAAAACCTTGGCCAATTACTTCCTTTCCTCTCCGGGCATGCTTTCCTTTCCACCCATTTCACTGACAGGTCTATTACCACAGAGAGACAGACAGCGTAGGGCATGGGTACCTTGTGCAGGGTCCTCTCCCAGGTCTTTGAGCAGCTGCTGGCGGGAGTGGTTCCTCTGGTGCTTGCGGCCGGCGTAGTGCTGCTGGGCCATGTGGGGGTTGTTGAAGGAGGCGGCACACAGGCGGCAGTGCTTGTTAGGGTCACTCAGGTCCACAGTCTCTGAGGTGTTCTGGGGTCCCTTCCCCCCCTCCTCGACCATTCCCTGGTCAATGCCAGAGGCCTGGAGTGGGCCTGCTTTGGCCAACCCGAGGCCCCTTTGAGGGAGAGTGTCTGATAGCAAAAGAGAGATGTGTGGGTTCAGTTTTAACCACTGACTATAATAGTATTAGATTAATTGTACTAACCTGCCTATTAGGCAGAGTGAAATAAACTTTAACACAATGAACACACTACAGTCATATAAGCAGTACTTACCTGTCAATTAGAGTGATATAGGCTGTACTTACCTGTCTATTAGACAGAACTTACCAGTCTATTAAACAGTGTGATAGAGGCAGTACATACCAGTCTATTAGAAAGATTGATATAGACAATAGTTACCTGTCTATTAGACAGAGTGATATAGGCAGTACCGAACAGTCAATTAGACAGGCTGATATAGGCAGTACTTACCTGTCTATTAGACAGTGTGATATAGGCTCAACCAACCTGTCAATTAGACAGAGTGATATAGGCTGTACTAACCTGTCTATTAGACACGAGTGATATAGGAAGTACTAACCTGTCTATTAGACAGTGTGATATGGGCATTACTAACCTGTCAATTACAGCGTGATATAGGCTATACTAACCTGTATATCAGACAGTGTGATATAGGCAGTACTAACCTGTCTATTAGACAGTGTGATATAGGCTGTACTAACCTGGCTATTACAGAGTGATATAGGCTGTACTAACCATCCTATTAGAAAGTGTGCTTAGGCAGTACTAACCTGTCTATTACAGTGTGATATAGGCTGTAATTACCTGTCTATTAGACAGTGTGATATAGGCTCTACCAACCTGTCTATTAGAAAGAGTGACATAGGCTGTACTAACCTGTCTATTAGACAGAGTGATATAGGCAGTACTAATCTGTCTATTAGACAGAGTGATATAGGCAGTACTAACCTGTCTATTATACAAAGTGATATAGTCTGTGCTAACCTGTGTATTAGACAGTGTGAAATAAGCAGTACTAACATTTCTATTAGACAGTGTGATACAGGCTGTACTAACCTGTCTATTAGACAGTGTGATATAGGCTGTACTAACCTGTCTATTAGACAGAGTGATGCAGGCTGTACTAACCTGTCTATTATACAAAGTGATATAGTCTGTACTAACCTGTCTATTAGACAGTGTGAAATAGGCAGTACTAACATTTCTATTAGACAGTGTGACATAGGCTGTACTAACCTGTCTATAAGACAGAATGATATAGGCTGTACTAACCTGTCTATTAGACAGAATGATATAGGCTGTACTAACCTGTCTATTAGACAGAGTGATATAGGCAGTGCTAACCTGTCTATTAGACAGAATGATATAGGCTGTACTAACCTGTCAATTAGACAGAGTGATATAGGCAGTACTAATCTGTCTATTAGACAGTGTGATATAGGCTGTGCTAACTTGCCTATTAGACAGTGTGAAATAGGCAGTACTAACCTGTAAATTAGACAGAGTGATGCAGGCTGTACTAACCTGTCTATTATACAAAGTGATATAGTCTGTGCTAACCTGTCTATTGGACAGTGTGAAATAGGCAGTACTAACATTTCTATTAGACAGTGTGATACAGGCTGTACTAACCTGTCTATTAGACAGTGTGATATAGGCTGTACTAACCTGTCTATTAGACAGAGTGATGCAGGCTGTACTAACCTGTCTATTATACAAAGTGATATAGTCTGTGCTAACCTGTCTATTAGACAGTGTGAAATAGGCAGTACTAACCTGTCTATTAGACAGAGTGATATAGGCAGTACTAACCTGTCTATTAGACAGTACTAACATTTATATTAGACAGTGTGATACAGGCTGTACTAACCTGTCTATTAGACAGTGTGATATAGTCTGTGCTAACCTGTCTATTAGACAGTCTGAAATAGGCAGTACTAGCATGTCTATTAGACAGAGTGATATAGGCTGTACTAACCTGTCTATTAGACAGTGTGATAAAGGCAGTACTAACCTGTCTATTAGACAGTGTGATACAGGCAGTACTAACCTGTCTATTAGACAGTGTGATTAGGCTGTACTAACCTGTCTATTAGACAGAGTGATATAGGCTGTACTAACCTGTCTATTAGACAGAGGGAAATAGGCAGTACTAACCTGTGTATTAGACAGTGTGATATAGGCTGTACTAACCTGTCTATTAGACAGTGTGATAGGCTGTACTAACCTGTCTATTAGACAGTGTGATATAGGCTGTACTAACCTGTCTATTACAGTGTGATATAGGCTGTACTAACCTGTCTATTAGAAAGTGTGATATAGGCTGTACTAACCTGTCTATTAGACAGAGTGATACAGGCTGTACTAACCTGTCTATTATACAAAGTGATACAGGCTGTACTAACCTGTCTATTAGACAGTGTGATATAGGCAGTACTAGCGTGTCTATTAGACAGAGTGATATAGGCTGTACTAACCTGTCTATTAGACAGTGTGATATAGGCAGTACTAACCTGTCTATTAGACAGAGGGAAATAGGCAGTACTAACCTGTCTATTAGACAGCGTGATATAGGCAGTACTAACCTGTGTATTAGACAGAATGATATAGGCAGTACTAACCTGGCTATTACAGAGTGATATAGGCTGTACTAACCATCCTATTAGAAAGTGTGCTTAGGCAGTACTAACCTGTCTATTACAGTGTGATATAGGCTGTAATTACCTGTCTATTAGACAGTGTGATATAGGCTCTACCAACCTGTCTATTAGAAAGAGTGACATAGGCTGTACTAACCTGTCTATAAGACAGAATGATATAGACTGTACTAACCTGTCTATTAGACAGAGTGATATAGGCAGTACTAATCTGTCTATTAGACAGAGTGATATAGGCAGTACAAACCTGTCTATTATACAAAGTGATATAGTCTGTGCTAACCTGACTATTAGACAGTGTGAAATAAGCAGTACTAACATTTCTATTAGACAGTGTGATACAGGCTGTACTAACCTGTCTATTAGACAGTGTGATATAGGCTGTACTAACCTGTCTATTAGACAGAGTGATGCAGGCTGTACTAACCTGTCTATTATACAAAGTGATATAGTCTGTACTAACCTGTCTATTAGACAGAATGATATAGGCTGTACTAACCTGTCAATTAGACAGAGTGATATAGGCTGTACTAACCTGTCTATTAGACAGAGTGATATAGGCTGTACTAACCTGGCTATTAGAAAGTGTGATATAGGCTGTACTAACCTGTCAATTAGACAGAGTGATATAGGCTGTACTAACCTGTCAATTAGACAGAGTGATGCAGGCTGTACTAACCTGTCTATTATACAAAGTGATATAGTCTGTGCTAACCTGTCTATTGGACAGTGTGAAATAGGCAGTACTAGCATGTCTATTAGACAGAGTGATATAGGCTGTACTAACCTGTCTGTTAGACAGTGTGATATAGGCAGTACTAACCTGTCTATTAGACAGTGTGATACAGGCAGTACTAACCTGTCTATTAGACAGTGTGATTAGGCTGTACTAACCTGTCTATTAGACAGAGTGATATAGGCTGTACTAACCTGTCTATTACAGTGTGATATAGGCTGTACTAACCTGTCTATTAGACAGAGTGATACAGGCTGTACTAACCTGTCTATTATACAAAGTGATATAGGCAGTACTAACCTGTCTATTAGACAGTGTGATATAGGCAGTACTAGCGTGTCTATTAGACAGAGTGATATAGGCTGTACTAACCTGTCTATTAGACAGTGTGATATAGGCAGTACTAACCTGTCTATTAGACAGAGGGAAATAGGCAGTACTAACCTGTCTATTAGACAGCGTGATATAGGCAGTACTAACCTGTGTATTAGACAGAATGATATAGGCAGTACTAACCTGTCTATTAGACAGTGTGATATAGGCAGTACTAACCTGTCTATTAGACAGAGGGAAATAGGCAGTACTAACCTGTCTATTAGACAGTGTGATATAGGCAGTACTAACCTGTCTATTAGACAGAGGGAAATAGGCAGTACTAACCTGTGTATTAGACAGTGTGATAGGCTGTACTAACCTGTCTATTAGACAGTGTGATATAGGCTGTACTAACCTGTCTATTAGACAGAGTGATACAGGCTGTACTAACCTGTCTATTATACAAAGTGATACAGGCTGTACTAACCTGTCTATTATACAGTGTGATATAGGCAGTACTAACCTGTCTATTAGACAGAGGGAAATAGGCAGTACTAACCTGTCTATTAGACAGCGTGATATAGGCAGTACTAACCTGTGTATTAGACAGAATGATATAGGCAGTACTAACCTGTCTATTAGACAGTGTGATATAGGCAGTACTAACCTGTCTATTAGACAGAGGGAAATAGGCAGTACTAACCTGTCTATTAGACAGTGTGATATAGGCAGTACTAACCTGTCTATTAGACAGAGGGAAATAGGCAGTACTAACCTGTGTATTAGACAGTGTGATAGGCTGTACTAACCTGTCTATTAGACAGTGTGATATAGGCTGTACTAACCTGTCTATTAGACAGAGTGATACAGGCTGTACTAACCTGTCTATTATACAAAGTGATACAGGCTGTACTAACCTGTCTATTAGACAGTGTGATATAGGCAGTACTAGCGTGTCTATTAGACAGAGTGATATAGGCTGTACTAACCGGTCTATTAGACAGTATGATATAGGCAGTACTAACCTGTCTATTAGACAGAGGGAAATAGGCAGTACTAACCTGTCTATTAGACAGCGTGATATAGGCAGTACTAACCTGTGTATTAGACAGAATGATATAGGCAGTACTAACCTGTCTATTAGACAGTGTGATATAGGCAGTACTAACCTGTCTATTAGACAGAGGGAAATAGGCAGTACTAACCTGTGTATTAGACAGTGTGATATAGGCTGTACTAACCTGTCTATTAGACAGTGTGATAGGCTGTACTAACCTGTCTATTAGACAGTGTGATATAGGCAGTACTAACCTGTCTATTAGACAGTGTGATATAGGCAGTACTAACCTGTCTATTAGACAGAGGGAAATAGGAAGTACTAACCTGTCTATTAGACAGAGTGATATAGGCAGTACTAACCTGTCTATTACAGTGTGATATTGGCTGTATTAACCTGTCTATTAGACAGAGTGATATAGGCTATACTAACCTGTCTATTAGACAGTGTGATATAGGATGTACTAACCTGTCTATTAGACAGTGTGATATAGGCTATACTAACATGTCTATTAGACAGTGTGATATAGGCTGTACTAACCTGTCTATTACAGTGTGATATAGGCCGTACTAACCTGTCTATTAGAGTGATATAGGCTGTACTAACCTATCTATTAGACAGTGTGATATAGACCGTACTAACCTGCTGGCTGGGTGGTGGGATAGAGGGCCTGTTTTCTCAGGTTCTTGGCATGGACCTTGCCGTCGTAGTGGGAGCGGGCCACCACCGGAGAACTGAATACCATGCTGCACAGCTCACAGAAGCGGTCCTTGTCCATAGTGATTCCTCTCTGCTCAACACAACATCACACACCCACAACTGTAACAATAACATGATAGTCTACAACCTTTCAGAGGTTAATGCTCTCTAGAAGCTTATTGATTTCACCTGGATCGGGTTGGAACGCATTGGACCATGTCGACCCATTACAACAACACTTTAGGGATGTGATCATGGCATTCACTGCAGGTAGCCTAGTGTTTAGAGCGTTGGGCCAGTAACCGAAAGGTTGCTGAATCAAATCCCCGAGCTGACAAGGTAAAAATCTGTTGTTCTGCTCCTGAGTAAGCCAGTTAACCCACTGTTCCCCGGGCGCCGAAGACGTGGATGTTGATTAAGGCAGCCCTCCACACCTCTCTGACTCAGAGGGGTTGGGTTAAAAGCGGAAGACACATTTCAGTTGAAGGCATTCAGTTGTACAACAGACTAGGTATCCCCCCTTTCACTCACTCACACACACACACACACACACACACACACACACACACACACACACACACGACTTGCCTAGTTTAAAAAAAAATAATAATAAAAAAAAAAAAATGCAAATAACATTTTGTCCAGGCATCTGTTCCATCAAAGTCTTACCTGGAAGTCTTTACTTCGTTTCTCATCTTTCTTGGTCTGCACGTAGACTCTCACTTTCTGAGCATGCTTCTTTCCCTGCAGTCAGAGGGCATTATAAATGTTTTTCTCTAGCTTCTTTGCAGAGCTCAAACTGTACAGTTGGCTAACATTAAGACATTCAGCTCGTAAAATGAACACACTAAAATATGATGAGGAAGATGGTATCTGTTGAATTAAACTTGGGTTGGTGGGTAGACAGACACATTGGTGGTGGGTGGAGCAAGTTACCCCCAAACAATGTCAAGTGCGTTGAGACCTAAAGGAATGTACCGTTTAAATGTTATTGGTTATCATAATTACAACACAAGTGTTGAGACGTGGACACACACTCACATACCTCGTAGTGTGCGATCCTCTGGGACTCGAACAGCAGAGAAGCCTCACACACATGGCAGTGGCTGTCCGTGAAGAGACCCTTCAGGTCACTTTCTCCCAAGTCTGCTGGGAACAGGGAACGCTCCTTTAACATTTTTGAATGTTCAGAGAACGTTCTGAACAAAAGACTGCCTGGATGAAAGACAAAATACACAATACAAATGAAATCCTCAAAACAGAAGATAAATATTTGCACCATGCTGTGAAAAATAGAGTACATCTGTTGTTGTTGTGATTGCATGAATCACTGTGTGAAATGGATAATAAAGTTGAAAGAAAACACAAAAGAGAAAACCTGGGACATCGACCCACACGTGTACTGTACATAACCAAGACAAATAAAATAACTATGAAACATTGAGCTTATTGAAAGCAGCATCTGAGTTAAGAGCGACCATAGGTCTTCACTCAAGTCAACATCTTAGTCCACGTGTGCAGATGAATGAGAAAATGTTTGGACATTTGACAAAATGGAGAGGGCAAGTTGTAAGGAAATGTGACCATTTCGTTAGAAGAAACAATATGAAGTACAACTATAAAGAACCAACCTCACTACTCAGATTCAATTTTCTCGACCCAATGACTGCCAAACCTGAGTCTTGCAATAAATCAATGTCAGTCTTTGTTGCAAGTGAATTTCCCCACTGATGTTTAAATGTTTATATGTGATCTACAGTAACACTAATGCACTATTTTGATTCATATTAGATTGATAAGATGTAATCTAATTTGGGGGTCATTAGAACCTTTTCTACTGATCATTTTGACAACAGAACGTAGACAAATCACTGTTCGCACATAACGTAGACACTGATATGATGCTGGAGATCATGAATGTGAGGTTAGAAAGTGCCCCTTTAATGTGATAAACTGGTATGAAAATCACTGATTCTAACCTACTGTCAATTGTGTAGGGTGAAAGCTCAGTTCATTACATGTACACTATCTACTTCACTACATAATGTATTCCAAGTATCAGATGTCTGAAGCCATAACACTCTTACTATCACTTTTACTGAATTGATCATTCCAAATGCTGTCAAGGCTCATTCTGAAATATAATAACAGAAAGCAACACATACTGTAATCTCTTGCATGCAGACGGTGTATCATGTACACTACCATCTTTCTGTAGAAGGAAGGACTAAAATTGAATTCACAGATGTGGCTGAATCTTTGGGTGAGGACAATGCACTGGTCCTCTGCCTAATCACAAATCATTTTAACTGTACCCCAATCATAAACCGTAAAGTAGGCCTTAAAAACACTACTCAATGTTACTGATAACTTATCTGTCTGGATTATAAAGTGCCCATATTTTGCCTTGACTACACCCTGTAATATTAATTTAGAAATCAACTATGTTTCCTTTCCCACTTGTTTGCTCTCCTAATTTCGAGAGGACTCCATGGAGAATAATTCACCGGCAGGCTACATACTAGGTTCATTGACGCATGCCCATGCTTGAATCTTGGGAGTTATAAATCATCGTTTCAAAACCATCTACAATTGAGAATGCACTTCGTGCTATTGCTAGAACTCAAAATGGCTATTGCTTCCACAACCTTTACTTTCAAAATGTCCCATTAAGAAACTGGATTTCTACACACATATACTACTTTAAAGTACAGTACTTACCAAATGTTAACCGCACCCTTTAGTGATGGTAAACAAGATAGCAGAAATAGAACTGAACTTGATGTTCAGAAGGTTTGAACACCAGTGTGTGGGCATTTTCAATATGGCTGATGTGAATTGACAGAATTGGCATACAAGTCCCTTACTACTGCACAAGATATAAGTTATATTAAGTATAGCAATGAACTGAAAACAACTGTTTGTTGATGTTGACAACCTATTGGTATTGCATACTCTCTCCAGACAGTCATGTTGAGCACTGTGTAAAGAGATAGCCTATACCTAATAATGGAATTGAATGTAATACTAGACAAGTCAAAAAGTTTCACAAGAGGTAATACATGTTTAGCTAGTTAGGCAGTGTTTTGAATAAATTAGCCAAGACCCTATTTCAAGACTGGTGACCCAGGTAAGACAAAAACAATGTGCCTTGTTTCTAGTTTCTAGCTAGTTTCTTAACCCAGGCACCGGTTCTGATTGAATAGGAGTTGAATAACTAATAATTTCGTGCTAACCCATCCAATGTGACAGCAACTGTAGTGGGGGGATTGTGCTAGCAAATTGGCTTCAATGCAATGGCAGCTACTTTAGGGCCTCCCAGTCAAGTGTTTATACGTATTAGCTAACGTATATAGTTAGCTAGCTGGCAGTGATTACAAGGATATGCGTAAAACGACGTTCACATGGGAAAGACACGATTGTTAACCGACAGAAAGTGGTCATATCGGATAACTAGCTCGCTAAAGTTGATCCTATCATAGGCAAAAGTGCCTAATTCGACATTTAACAGTTAGCTAACTTGCTAACTTTGAGAACGCCCTTGGCTAACGTCAGCATTGCTAGCTAGCTTGCTACGAACTGGGCATCCATTCACCAGACGCTGTAATTTCGCGTTCTTAATGAACTCACCTTCAATCTGTGAACTATTGGTATTATTAGTGTTTATTACTGTGTCAGCATCTGATACAGAAGCCACGTTATGAGTAGAAATAATGTTATTTTCAGTATCTGACTCCGCTAGCAGCGGAGCACAGATACTTCCCTTCTCCATCTTTCTTCCTATCTGAGCAACGCAGGCGCAATGTGTCGATACATGTTAGCAGAACATGATAACTAAGATTACGTATTTAACCACGGTTATGTGAGCTATATGGATCACTCCAATCCAATATAGTGAAACATAACATTATTTACTCTCTGTAAAGTTAAAGTTTTGTTTTGACTTGGTTGGGAATTCTGTGTGCTCAACTTGCATATAATAACTGAGAACCTTTTACTGTATTGTTTATGTTTTTCTGCTCAATTGTATTTTCAAATCTGAACAAAAATATAAAGGCTACATGCAACAATTTCCAAATGTTTACTGAGTTATAGTTCATACAAGGAAATCGGTCAATTTAAATAAATTCATTAAGGCCTAGTCTATGGATTTCACCAGACTGGGCGGTGGCGCAGCCATGGATGGGCCTGGGAGGGCATAGGCCCACCCACTTGGCAGCCAGGTCGATCCACGGGGAGCCAGGCCCAGCCAATCAGGATGAGTTTTTCCCCACAAAAGGGCTTTATTACAGACAGAAATACTCCTCAGCACCTCAAAATAGTGGAGATATGAACATGACATTTTATGGGAACAGCTCTGGTGGACCTTCAGCATGCCAATTACATGTCTAGCATTGTGTTGTGTAACAAAACGGCACATTTTGGAGTGGACTTTTATTTTTCCAAGCACAAGGTGCACCTGTGTAACACTGTTTAATCAGCTTCATGATATGCCACACCTGTCAGGTGGATGGATTATGTTGGCAAAGGAGAAATTCTCACTAACAGGGATGTAAACAAATTTGTGCACAACATTTTAGAGAAATAACATTTTTGTGCGTGTGGAAAATGTATGGTATTTCAGCTCATGAAACATGGGACCAACACTTTGCATTATACGTTTATATTTTTGTTCAGTATATTTCTATACCTATTCTTTCTTTGGATCAAATTAAATGAAGAGGACAAAGATGAAGACATTAATAACAAAATAGATACTTTATTACAGGAAATGGCATGTGCATGATGCTACATCTGTAATTGAGTCCAAAGGGACAATAAAGGGGGTGCAAGGGTAAAGGAGGGATGTGACATATTGTCAAAATTGATAAACCATCAAATTGGATCAAAGGACATAAGATTAGAATAGCGGTTATTTGAAATAAACAGATAGACAAGGAAGGATTTAAGTCAGCTTCAGTTGTAAGGTTACTTTATCTTCTCGAATTCTCTGGCCAGGGCATCCAACTGCAAAGAGAGTAACACCATATGAATTACAGGTGCAATTTACCCCCCCCCCCCCCCCCCCCCCCCCCCCCCCATTTCCACCTCTATGCAGCATGCTTGTAACACATGTAGATACAATACACTCCTATGCTCACACACAAGTGGGTTTTTATTCTTCTCCTTTAATCAGGGACTGATTTAGACCTGGGACACCAGTGCTGCATTCAGCAGGGCACAACATTAAAGGGTGGCAGGTAGCCTAGCAGTTAGTTAGAGCATTGGACCAGTAACTGGTTAAAATACCTGAGCAGTTAAGGTGAAAAATATGTCCACATGCCCTTGAAAACAACACATTTAACTGCACCTATCCGGTGTATGTGACAATGAAACATTATTATGGAACGTTCATATAAAAATACATTATGTACAACAAACATGCCTCTCTGACACATTGAATAAGGATTAGAATCTGCAATGTTCCACAACGGTTGGCTACGGAACATGGCTCTCAGGCTCTGAGTGGCCAATCATTGAAAATTAAACTAGCAGTATTCCGGCCTCCCAGGCTCAGATTTGAGGTACTGTATCCCTGGCCTATGTGAATGCCACCTGATACATCGACTGTGTTATTTTGGATGCAGCATAACTGCAGTATTATATTGCACTCTAACTGCAGTTACACTGCAAAATTACTGCAGTAAAAAAAAAATGTGTTATTTTGGATGTAGTATTTGCTGCATACTGCAGTTATACTGCACTCTGACTGCAATATTTTTCATAAGGGTGCCCCTGCACTCACAAGAATGTCCCTTAGGATGTTCCTTCGCTGTGGTCTCAGGTAGCTGCATTCTCCTGCCTCACAGAGTTTAATCTCCTCTGAAATCTGAGAGAGAGAGAGAGAGAGAGATAATAGAATGATGGTGACACAAATGGCTACTGTGTATTTTACACATGCATAATATCCATTTGAGTCATTGTGATTGTAGTACTGTGACCCACCTCAGAGGTGGTAAATGAGTCCAGTTCCCGCTTGCCTCCTGGGTACCAGCCATGGGACCAGTGTTGGGAGAAGGACAGCTGGGCTCCCAGACACAGCAGCAGCCCCAGCATCAACACCAGCCTAGCCACACTCACCATCACTGGAGCTGGAGAGATGTAAGGAGAGGGAGGGTGTGGGTAAGAGAGCATGAGACACATGTCAGGCTTGCACACCTTTCACAAGGAAAGAAAGGGTGGGATGGGGGATCGTTATACAATTCACGCCACGGGAACGAGAGAAAGTGCGAGAAGGGGGAGAATACTGTGATGGCCCTAGAGCTCTCAAGGGAGTTCATTCTCTTGGGATTGCATGCTTGCCTTAGTCTCGTAAACCCGACCCTAGGCAACAGTAGCATTGGATACATTGTGGGAGGCAACTGACTGCCTAGGGAGACTATGCTTGCCTTGGGGTTAGACAACTGGGGTTGAACATCCCGATGTGGCCATACCTACATGGTCGCTACATTGGTGTTAGAAGTGTGATGACGGCGTCTGATCTGCCAGGCAAATTAGGGTAATTATTCAAATATTGGTGAAGAGGCACAATTGGAGAAACAAAAAGCAATAAGCCTGAAAGTTTTTTTTGTGTTCAGCTCATAACTTAATTTTATGCAGGATAAATATTTAATACAATACATTAATAATATTTATACACAGGGAAAAATCTCCACAAACAAAAACAGTACGTTTACAGTGGGTTTCAAAGATCCGTTTCTCATAGGCAATTGTTGTGGTAATTTCTTCTCAAGATCCCACTTAGAAAGGCAGGATTGAACATGAAGAGCTTATTAAGTGTAATTCATTCACCATACAATGGAACCAAAAAATGTAGCTATCTATGGGTTTAATGTATACTTCATAGAAAGCATAAAACCTAAAGCAAATGCAAAAATTCTCTCAGAGCTCACTTTTTACCCATTGATATCCAATAGCAAAAATCATAGCAATTCTTACCTTAGATCCTCAGTCTGATAATACTTGTTGTATGGAATCGGTTATCACTGTTGATGTCCACCAAGTCAGTCTATGTGCGCTGCTCACTTCTATTACTTTCAAACCTGTTGGTATACAGCAACTCAGTGTCAAATCCCTTTCCCAAGGCGACGATGAGTGTTGTAGAGCTGCTTTCTGATGATATCTCTGAAGCCTCCTCTTCCTCCTCAATTTATGTCCCCACCTCAAATGCCCCCCGCCACCTCCCTCCCTCACCCTACCCCACCTCGTCCTCATTGCTCCTTTCCCTCCCAGCGGTCAGCTCAGAGGTGTTTAGGGACGCGGGGTGTGCGTAAGATCCACTCAATTCCAATTATCATCTCTAAATAGTCCTGACCTCCCTTGGGATGTTCATCCTGTCTGTACCTAATACCCACCCCCTTCCATTACACTCCCCAGCCACCCTGCTCCCAGCCACCAAAATCAATAGGTTGACATGGTTTACTATAAACATCCTGTGGCTGGATGAATCCAGTTCTGTCACTTCATGATGTTCTTACATTTCTTCACACATCACGTTCATGGAAAAATGTATTGGAAGACAAATTTCAACTGGACTGGTTCAGATTTGGTCAGTTGCGTTGAGATTTCAGAACTGTGGAGGACACATAGACAACCTGACAAAACCTGAAACTAACAAAGACATTCAAACTTCAATGTTTCTCAACCTTGTTATGTCAGGGACCGGCATGCTACGGTCCTTACTTTACCAAGGACTGGCAACCGGTTGTCCTTCCTGCTTAGAGGGACACCTACAACTAGCACTTGAGAGCTGTAATTTCGCTAACAGTCTGTGGGTCAACAACATTCCAGGATCCTGTGTTGGTCTGCAGACCGGGGTTGAGGATCACTGACCTAGGCAAAATCTCATTTCCTCTGTATTTTCCCCTGCTTAAAGTGGTGCAGTGGCCTGTCTCAAACCCTCCATCACACCCGAGTGACCGTCAGAACACTTTGACCATGGGGACACTGGATGACAAGCAAACACGATCACGGGCAAACACACCAGCTGCCACCATCTCTCTTAATTCCAGTCTGACAGGCCTTTTGGCTTGGGTGAGGGGGTATCAATTGGGGACTGGCAAATGTTCATGTTTAAAATGCATAGGGGGAGTTCCTATCTGGCGGTTGATTGACAGCATGTCTTCTCGCTGTTGACTTAGTTAATCTCCTGACTGACACGGGGCTACCAGCGCGAGGAGGGCGCAGGAAGCAGGAGGACATGACGGAACGCTGCATGAGTCACCGAGGAGAATTCATCTCGCCTGCCAAACCTTCCTGAGACGCGGCCCGCCAACGGAAGCGGAGAACTTGGGCCGTATCCACAAAACGTCTTAGAGTAGAATGTAGGATCAGTTAATCTAGGATCAATTTAGCCTTTTAAACCATAATGAAGAGGGGGGACCTGATCCTAGATCAGCACTCCTACTTTTAGACGATGTGAATAGGGGCCTTGGATCTTATCAAGGGTGTGGGACCGTCAATTTGGATCTTGCAGAGATGGAAAATTGCAGTCCTGGAGAGAGCTATAGCAGATTGTGCAGGCTTTTGTTCCAGCCCAGCACTAACACACCTGATTTAGCTAATCACTAATCCTGATCTTCAGATTAGACAATGATTAGTTGGATCAGGTGTGTTAGTGCTGGAACAAAATCCTGCACTGAGTGGACTTCCAGGAAGGGGCGTCATGAACCCCAAAAATCTGTGGGGGCACAAAGTACGTTAGGATAGCTGGGTGGTGGAAGTTGGACAATTTGGAAATTTTCTAACACCTTAAATGTTTTTCTTCCTGCAACCTAGAGCCATAATCATTATGCTTATATGTTTATTTTTCTGCATATTTAAGCATACCTCGAGCTGTCTATCTTACTGACTGGTTATTTTTTTAAAGAAAATAAATATGATTCTTTGCATCTCTGCTCAAATCTGGGTAAGAGATGGAAAGGAATGCAAGTCTTATTCAATACATGTAGCAATTGCTTACCAGCAGGCATGCCAGCTAAAATAGACAATCTAGCTACTCTAACTTGATAGCATGAAATGGCTGCTTGGTAGCTAGTTATGAGGTTAGGAGATTGGGAACCTATCTGGGCTCGCTAAAGCCAACATCATAAAATTGCTAGGTGGCTAGTAGTATTAGAGAGAAACAAAATCAAAACATAGATTTGTCCTGTTTAAAAATATGATGGGGCACCTGCCCCTGTGGGCATGACACTCTGCTTCCAGGTCCAGAATCCTCCCATTCCTGCAGGAGTAGCTTCAATCAAGTGCTTACTCCAAGCTGTAGATTCTAGATAATGTATTATCTGGTTATGGACCACAGGAGGTTGGTGGAATCTTCATTTGGGAGGATGGGCTCGTGGTAATGGCTTGAGCGGAATTAGTGGAATGGTATCAAATACATAAAACACATGGTTTCCATGTGTTTGATGCCATTCCATTCACTCTGTTCCAGCTATTATTAGATGAAGTCTTCCCCTCAGCAGCCTCAACTATTATGGACTACTATAATGTTCAAATACAAATAAACATATTGCTTCACACACATTCCACCACAACCCCTGCTGCAGTGTGTAATGTAATGTGTGTTTTGTCCTATATTTTTTATCCCAGCCCCCGCCCCTGCAGCCTTTTGGTAGGCCGTCATTGTAAATAAGAATTTGTTCTTAACTGACTTGCCTAGTTAAATAAAGGTTAAATAAAAAAATATATATAAAAAAAGAAAAATTGGATTGAGGGTAAGGGTTAAACTCTTAACTGAAAAGCCAGTCCAGACAAACTCAATAACAGTGCATGACCTGGATATGCATTGGGGCACATAATCATCATCATGCAGTGTAAATAGTCTCAGAAGAGGGTTGTGTTCAGTGGGGAGAAAACGTTTCGGAATGGAATTAAAAAGGAGAGGCCTGTAACATTACTTATCAAAACACAGATTGTCCTACTGAACAGAATGCAGGTTAGAGAACTTGGTTCAATTCCAGTATTGAAGATTATAGTATTGATGTTGGGATTGGTGTTAACACTGAACATTTGTAACTATTGCAAATTTCATCAGATAATGCTGTAGCTAACAAACAAATAACACAAAATCTCAAGCATTTTATTAGGTTTAAACAATATCTTGCTTAGAAAGGCCATTTGGCATTATATAATTATATATCATTTTATCATATATATAATTATATATACATATATTCAACATTTTAATAAAACACTAGAAAACAAAACAGATGCAAATAAAAAATAGGATTTTCTTAAGACAATAATAATAACAAATAAAAACAATAGCAAGAAAAACAAAATATCTAATACATTTCTAAATTGTCCCAGTACAGCTCATGTACATTTTCTTAAAAAAGGCAAAGAAAAAAAAGCAAGGCAGCAGACAGGAATTAAATATAAATAACCCTACATTATGTACAGAAGGGAATGGGGCAGTGACCGGTTATCGATGAGACAAATCCAGCCCAAGGGGCAAATTGAACAAGAGAGGAAGGAAATATGAGTTAATTAAGGGAAGGAAGGAAAGAAAGAAAGAAAGAAAGAAAGGAGAGAGGAGAGAGAAAGAGACAGACCGACAGAGTGAAATAGACAGACCGACAGAGAGAGAGACAGACATCCAAGGGACAGCTAAACAGGATCAGGAGGAGAGAGACAGGTTAAAGAGGTGGGGTCGCTAAAGAGAGACAGCTTAAAGAGGTGGGGTCGCCAGAGAGAGACAGGTTAAAGAGGTGGGGTCGCCAGAGAGAGACAGGTTTAAGAGGTGGGGTCGCCAGAGAGAGACAGGTTTAAGAGGTGGGGTCGCCAGAGAGAGACAGGTTAAAGAGGTGGGGTCGCCAGAGAGCGACAGGTTAAAGAGGTGGGGTCGCTAGAGAGAGACAGGTTAAAAGAGGTGGGGTCGCCAGAGAGACAGGTTAAAGAGGTGGGGTCGCCAGAGAGAGACAGGTTAAAGAGGTGGGGGCGCCAGAGAGAGACAGGTTTAAGAGGTGGGGGCGCCAGAGAGAGACAGGTTTAAGAGGTGGGGTCGCCAGAGAGACAGGTTTAGGGGTGAGAGAGTTTTAGGGGTGGGCAAGAGAGACTGGTTTAAGGCTGGGAGAGATAGGTTTAGAGGTGGGAGAGACAGAGAGACTGGTTGAACCCTAAGAAGCCCCACTCCTCCAGTCTGTCTAGCTCTCTTTCTCCATCTCTGAAGGAAGGTGTGCCCTGTTGCTCAGACAGGGACATTACATTACTGGGATGTTGCATTTCATTTCTATCTGCAGCCAGCAGGGGTGTGGAACAAGGGCCCGGATGCACCTGGCTGTCCTCTGTAATAACCAGTAAACAATGTCATTGTGATTTGTGGTTGGAATAACTCAGGGCAATGTATTTTACCCACTATAGTGGGTGAAGGTTAGGTAGAGGACCTGACTAGGGGACATAATGAAGGAATAGTCAAGGGTCCAGCACTTCAGTGGAATGGAATGAAGACATGGAGCCAAGACAAAGCTGGTTCAAAACAAAGCAATGGAGTTTGATTGGAATGGAACCCGGCGTTACAGCATGAAATGGAAAGGAGGCTGGTGGATTATGAACTTGAACAGGATAATAAAAGGCCCTGATCTTGGTCTCAGTGTTACAAAGCCAAGCGTCAGCTACAGCTTTGGGGCTTTGTACAGAGGTGCTTTGTCGATAAAGTTATCTACAATGGCTCAAAAATAGTAGTGGGAAGGGGCCAAATAGATGTACTAATCTGTAGGATGATACTGGTTTACCAAGAGTCTATACACCTACACTCAATCAACTCACTGAGGGAGAGGTGCAGTGAACATATTTTCCATATAAATCAACCTGTGAGGCACTTTCTAGAGTAAAGCCTTAAGTCACTAGGGTTGGGGGTTGGCAGTGTTGTTGGGGACAGGTGATTACATTCAGCAAACCTTCTGGCTCAAAAGAAGAGTTAAAGCCTCTCCTCACCAACGCCCACCCTGACGATTACTAAGATCCAACACAACCAAACATTCGGAAGGAAAATAAAATGGCACCAATTGTAACACACGGGCCTTTGACATGCTTTGGAATGGAACACGGTCTGAAATGACATTGACAGTATTTTTTTAAGTGACTGGTCTAAGTGAGACATCCGGTTTGAAGATCTCTACCTATGTCCTGTGGTTTAACCTAATAGAACTAGTCAGAACTAGAGGCCATAACCAGTCTTTAAAAAGGCCTCTTCAATGCTGACATCAGGGTTGCAAAATATATTTTTTAAAGACTAAAATCTGTTTTTTTCCCCAGAAATCCTGTAATCAGAAGGGAATAAGCTGCAAGGGTATCCTCCCACCTAGTATTCTTCAACCCTAGTTGCCAAGTAATTTACTATCTCAGGGTCATGTTACCCATCTGGCCTTTGCATCACCGGTTCGGATTTTTATTTTGGCGCAAATAGTACAAGCATTCGAACAATCAACGATAGCAACAATTTGTCAATACTGGTGCTTTTTTTGGTGGAGTTTCAGATACTATTTCTAATTTCCTGATGCCATATGATTCAATCACGATGGAGTTGAATTGTGCTCCTTCCTTTCGACCTATAAAAATATAGAAAAGGGAGAAGCTAAAGCAAAACTCCTGAACAGTATAGGTTGTGCAGGTATTTTTCTACAGACTGTGGGCTTTCCTTATATCCTAATGACAAAACAACGGTTCACCTTTATGACCGGACAAATAGGGCCATCTGTGTATAAGAGAATGCGTTTGGCATCAACTAGGCTTGGCAGATCTAGCATACCCATCAACCACAGGAGGTTGGTGGCACCTAAATTGGGGAGGACGGGCTCGTGGGAATGGCTGGAGCGGAATTGGGGGAATGGTATTTAATACATGGTTTCCAGGTGTTTGATGCCATTCCATTTTCTCCATTCCGACCATTATTATGAGCCCTCCTCCCATCAGCAGCCTCCTGTGCTGTCAACTCCACAGACCAATGAAGAAACTTGGGATCAAAATGGCAGCTCTTATAATTGACCAATAATCCCCAATCACAATTGACAGCTAAAACCTCATGTCAGTTACCCCTCATACACTCAAACCTTGCAGATATCAAGTGAGGTTGGGTGGTTGGGTTTGTGGCAGTGGGTGAGAATATCTTACGCACACGCTGTTTATTACAATCCTTTGAGGGCAATTAGTAGCTGTGATTGGCTATCGGACCAGGGGCGGGGTCAATTCCATTTGCACTCAACCAACTAAGTAGACAAACTGAAATGAACTGTATATACATTGAAAGAACCCGTACATGAACACCCCCCCCGATAACTTTAAGTCATTTCCTGAGTTGACCAAGCAGAGATGGAATTGACCTCAACCTTGTTGCTAGCTAACTGACATCATTTATCTTGCATTACAATCTCAACTGAAGACTGAGGCACGCCCGAGGGTGGCCTCATCCACAAACCCATAGCGTGTGTTTCTAGCCAAACTGTCCTTATAGGCAGCCATTCTGAAGAGAGAAAAAAAATCACTGCAAACATTCCATCATGTCACACATTTCAACATTAAAATGAACAATTTATCCATTTGAGGGTGGGAGTATCAAAGCAACAGCATTAAAGTATAACAAATTCTCAGTATGTGACATCGGAGTTGAATTCTATTTCATCTGCGTTGAATTCTATTTCAATAAAACAGAAAGACGTTCTAAATGGTGCAGATAGAAATATAATGAAGAGCTGACAATTTCTATTCTATATGACAACCATATATGTTCTACACAATACATTTCTATCTGAACATTCTGTAATGTTTCATCACACTGAACAGGCCCCAGTTGAAAAACAGAGAGGGGGTCTTCACATTTTGACGCCATCTTCTCAACCAACCTATACCGAAAAGAAATATACCCAATAGATTACAAACAAGTAAATGGAATGACACGTAAATAATAGATAGGAAATGATTTCCCCCATTCCAACTGTAAGCAATTAAATATGAAAACATACAAAAGAATTGGTTCATTTCCACAGTAATTGCATGGTTACTATATGTTGAGATATGGCAATACACCCAAAATCGACAGTTTTATACAGGGTAATTCTGAAATAATCATTATATTGTGGCAACATATCGACCTCATACTCATCATTATTATGCAAAGGCTATTTTGAATGCATTGCTGGCCAAATCTTCAACACGCTCCTTACATTTCAATATTTTTGACGTTTGATATTTGATTTATTTTCAGTATGGGAAACTTCCCAAAACGTGCTACACACATATAATCCACTGTGACACCCAGCATGTGCAAGACCACCTAAATTACAGCGTTTCCTAGGTCCTTAAACACAAACACAGCAAAGCCACAATATGTTGGAGATATGTGGCTAGCTACGCCCTTAGTCCTGCCATGATTCATTGACCTCTGTGTGAACTGTGAACTCAATGGAAAACTAGTCAAAAGAGTTTGGACCATGTGATTAGCAAAGCCATCGTGTCCTATTCTGGATGTGCTCCTGGCCAGCTGTAGCGTGTGTGCGTTCGTGTGAACAGAAGAATTCTGATTGGCTGTGTAAATCTATTCCTCTGAGGTCGACCTATCAGCTTTAAGCTGCAGCCTGAATCAGATGAAGCCATCAACCACGTAAGTCTCAGTCACTGAACCGTAAAAAACAAAAGACAAGAGAAATAAAAAAACACCAACATCATTCCCTCAATTCTCAACTTTTGACATAAGCCTCTAAAGTGTCCGATTTATATTCATATATATTTATATAAACCAATAAAATACATTATAAATGTCACCCTAAAATTGCAGCAAAAAAGGTCTTAAAAACAAAACAACAAAATGTGACAGGCTAAGTATATGTACATGATTGGGGGATGTCTGGATGGGGCAAGATTGGGACAAGGGGGCCGTATTAACAAGATCAATATTACAAAATATTCAAGAAGGCATCTCTGATATTCACTCCCTCCCTCCGGTACACTGCAGCGCTGCACTTTGCTGTCACAAGACTTCCCTTCCATTTTCCTTCTTGCACACAGGCTGTCCAGTCATCTAAGCCGTGACCAGTTCCTTTGCTTCCGTCGGGTACACGTGTGTTTGCTTTGTTTTTATGACTGTATATGGATGTCCGTCCCCTGTGTGGGTCTGTCCCTATTTGAAGTTGGCATAGTCAGAAAAGGCATCAATATACTCCTGGACCACTTTGTAGCAGAACTCGTACTGCTCCTAAAACAGAGAGGAGAACATCACAATAATGATTAAAAAGGATACTACTAAATACACAACCAAGATCAATTCATTTGCACACAAATGGAATTGCAAAACTATTCTAAGTCACTGAAAAAGTTGTGTTTTAAATGCTGTCCAAAAAGACAGTATAGAAAATGGTGTATGTGAAGTCTCTTATATGGCGGCGATCACATAAAGAGGAAAGAAATATGGGGGAAAAAGAAAGCGTAGACAGAGGTGAGTTTCTGACGTGGTGAGTCAAGAGCTCATTGATGAGCTCATATAATCTTGTTTGTGTTTACATTTGATGTTGACAACAAAGCTGGCATGGTAGAAATGGAGTCAAACCTATATTGTTGGTCGATATTGGCCGTTTATCGGTATCGGCCCATAATTCACCCGATATTCAATGAATAGGATGAATAAAGGGAATCTCATGCTTATCTGAACATTTGCGACATTCATAACGTGTCATTATTGGGCTCCCGAGTGCTAGAGGCGGCACTAGAGTGCTAGAGGCGTCACTACAGATCCTGGTTCGATTCCAGGCTGTATCACAACCGGCCGTGATTTGGAGTCTCATAGGGCGGCGCACAATTGGCCCAGTGTCATCCGGGTTTGGCCGGGGGTAGGCCATCATTTTAATTAAGAATTGCCTAGTTAAATAAAAGGTTAAATAAAAAATATTGCAGGTAGCCTAGCACTTAAGAGCGTTGGGCCAGTAACCGAAAAGGCCGCTGGTTCGAATCCCCAAGGCGACTAGGTGAAAAAACTGTCGATATTGCTCTGGTTAAGAGTGTCTGCCAATTTTTTTTATAAACATCACAATGTATGAAATCAACATTTGAAGCATAGTTATTGGACAATTGCTCTTTTCAAATCAAATGTTATTTGTTACATGCGCCGAATACAACCTTACCGTTAAAGAAAGAGAAAATATTTACTAAATAAACTAAAGTAAAAAATGCAATAAAAAGTAACAATGAAATAAGGCTATATACAGGGGGTACCGGTACCAAGTCAATGTGTGGGGGTAGAGGTTAGTCGAGATAATATGTACATGTAGGTAGGGTTAAAGTGATTGTGCATAGATAATAAACAGCGAGTCCAAAAACAAAGGGGGGGGGGGGGAATTTAAATAGTCCAGGTCGCCATTTGATTAATTGTTCTGCAGTCTTATGACTTGGGGGTAGAAGCTGTTAAGGGGCCTTTTGGACCTAGACTTGGCAGTCTAGTACTGCTTGCTGTGCGGTAGCAGAGAGATGTCTGACATTTTTTGGGGCCTTCCTCTGACACCGCCTAGTATATAGGTCCTGGATGGCAGGTAGCTTGGCCCCAGTGATGTACTAGGCCATATGCACTGCCCTCTGTAGCGCCTTACGGTCGGAAGAGTTGCCATACCAGGTGGTGATGCAACCAGTTAGGATGCTCTCGATGATGCAACTGTAGAACTTGAGGATCTGGGGACCCATGCCAAATCTTTTCAGTCTCCTGAGGGGGAAAATATGTTGTTGTGCCCTCTTCACGACTGTCTTGGTGTGTTTGAACAATGATAGTTTGTTGGTGATGTGGACACCAAGGATCTTGAACTCTCGACCCGCTCCACTACAGCCCCATCGATGTGAATGGGGGTGTGTTCGGCCCTCTTTTTCCTGTAGGGCATGATCAGCTCCTTTGTCTTGCTCACGTTGAGGGAGAGGTTGTTGTCCTGGCACCACACTGCCAGTCATGGGTGAACAGGGAGTACAGGAGGGGACTAAGAACGCACCCCTGAGGGGCCCCTGTCTTGAGGATCAGCATGGCAGATGTGTTGTAGCCTACCCTTACCACCTGGGGGTGGCCCGTCAGGAAGTCCAGGATCCAGTTGCAGAGGGAGGTGTTAAGTCCCAAGGTCCTTAGCTTAGTGATGAGATTTTTGGGCACTATGGTGCTGAAAGCTGAGCTGTAGTCAATGAACAGCATTCTCACATAGGTGTTCCTTTTGTCCAGGTGGGAAGGTGATTGAGTCATTGTGGATCTGTTGGGGTGCTATGCGAATTGGAGTGGGTCTAGGGTTTCCAGGATGATGGTGTTAATGTGAGCCATGAACAGCCTTTCAAAGCACTTCATGGTTACCAAATTTCCAAAATAGAGGAAGGCATATTTATTCAATGCGAGTTCTTAAGCTTGTAACTCGCAATTGCATATCGTACATCCCATGCATTGTACAGTTGGCTAATTGCATTATTATAACGCATATCATTAAAGCTGGAATCCTTAAATGGTGAAACTGCAACATCCATTTGAGATAGTGTAACAGTCTGCATCATGTATGTCGGTGACGTGTAACATAGCATGTCCTCACCAGTGTCTGCACCATGTGGGGTCTCTGCAGCCGGAGGCTCTTGACGGTCTGGAAGACGTCAAGGATGGCCTCAGCTTTCACCCGCTCCAGGACCGTGCTCAGGGCACAGAAGGTCCCCGTCCGCCCCGCGCCCGCACTGACACACACACGCACACACACACACGTTAGCTGTGGTTAGGCACACACACAAGATATGATAAATTGTTAAAACATTAGGTGTAGGTTACCTGCAGTGGACAGTGATTGGGTGGTTGCCAGATTGTTGCTGCTGCTTCTGGACAGCAGCAATGATGTTGATCATGCCCTTCCCGTCACTGGGAATGCCCACTTCTGGCCAGCCATGGAAATGAAACTGTCTCACCGTACGAGCCTTGTTCTCCTAAAGAGTGAGAAAGGAAAGAGTAAGACAGGAAGAGACACGCCCAACACCAGTGTTTCCCAAAGGGATATTTTCAGCAGCGGTGGCAAAGTTAGCCTAGCGGGGTAGTGGCAGTCTTATGCTATCTGAGTGACTCAAATATTATTAGAAATCTATGACGGCCCCATGCCATGCTGAACATTTTTCGATTCTCCCTGTCTGTCTAGTTTTTATTTTGGCAGTTATTGGTTCTCAAAGATGATGTAAAATTATGATTTATGGGTGAAGGGGTAAACACTGCCCATACATACAAACAAACACTGAAGACCCATAGACGTGACTAATCAAATCTTGTTGACATTTGCTTGGGGTGTGCGTGTAGATTTTTGAATGGGTTATGTTGACTGCTAGTGTTTTTCGAGGCGGCCTCTGTCCTCACCCTGTTGTTGGTGACCAGGAGGTCTCTAACAGTGTAGCTCTCACTCTCCTCCTCCTTCTTCAGCTCGATGGAGATGTCCCCACACACCATCACCCCATCACTGGGCCAGTACTGGGCACACTTCTCCTACAGAGAGAGGGGGGAAGAAAGCGAGAGAGAGGTAGATAGAGGGAGATATTAGCAAGAGACAGACACTCACAGACAGACAAACAAAGGTAGCCTGGCGGGTTGGAGTGTTGGGCCATTAACAAAGGTTGCTGGATCGAATCCCTGAGCTGACAAGGTACAAATCTGTCCTTCTGCCCCTGAGTAAAGCAGTTAACCCACTGTTCCCTGGGTGCCGAAGACGTGGATGTCGATTAAGGCAGCCCACCGTACCTCTCTGATTCAGAGGTATTGGGTAAAATGCGGAAGACACATTTCAGTTGAATGCATTCAGTTGTACAACTGACTAGGTATCCCCTTTCCCAAAGATAAACAAAGAGAGAGAGAGAGAGAGAGAGAGGCAGACAAAGATCTGATGGCACTCTGCAATCAGCTCCAGGAAGTATTTAAACTAACAGAGAATGATCCTCTAATCACGAGACAGAACCAGGAAACAGACCAATAAGGAGACATTTCTCTTCCAATCATTGTTCTCAGTAATAACATACTTTACTGGCATGACTGAGCTGTCGTCAGATTAGTTCAATGGCCCCCATCCTTCACTGTGCTCTCTGCTTTCTGCCCATCTCCTCCTTCCAATGGCCTCCATGCGCCCTCTCACACCGCTCCATCCCTCTCTACATGTTGTCTCTCTGTTGTGTCCTCCCTCCATACCTGTCCTCTCTCCTCCAGCTCAGTGAGCATGACTATGGAGCAGCTCCTCCACTCCCAGATCATCCTCCAGAAGTCTTCAATGGTGTGCTGTAGCGGGCCCTGGCTGGCCATGTACGAGTCCTTCTGACGATACCCCTGGGCCAGACACAGGGACACAGAGGTTAGATGTGTACGCACACGCACACCACACACACACACACACACACACACACACACACACACACGGGTTTGTCTTTATTTGTACTATTATTAGAATACTAGTGAAGACATCAAAACTATTAAATAACCCATGGAATATTGTAGTTACCAAAAAACATTAAACAAATCAAAATGTATTTTATATTTGAGATACTTCAAATTAGCCCCCCTTTGCCTTGATGACAACTTTGCACATGGCATTCTCTCAAATAAGCAAAGAAAAACAACAGTTTATCATTCATTTAAGAACTTTGAAAGTTTCTTCAAGTGCAGTTGAAAAATCATCAAGTGCTATGATGAAACTGGCTCTCATGAGGACCGCCACAGGAAAGGAAGACCCAGAGTTACCTCTGCTGCAGAGGATAAGTTCATTAGAGTTACCAGCCTCAGAAATTGCAGCCCAAATAAATGCTTCAGAGTTCAGGTAACATACACATCTCAACATCAACTGTTCAGAGGAGTGAATCAGGCCTTCAGGGTCAAATTGCTGCAAAGAAATTACTACTAAAGGACACCAATAATAAGAAGAGACATGCTTGGGCCAAGAAACACGAGCAATGGACATTAGACCGGTGTAAATCTCACCTTTGGTCTGAGGAGTCCAAATGTGAGATTTTTGGTTCCAACCGCCGTGTTTTTGTGAGATGTATAGTAGGTGAATGGATGATCTCCGCATGTGTGGTTCCCACCGTGAAGTGTGGAGGAGGTGGTGTGATGGTGACACTGTCAGTGATTTTATTTAGAATTCAAGGCATACTTAACCAGCATGGTTACCACAGCATTCTGCAGCGATACGCCATCCCATCTGGTTTGCGCTTAGTGGGACTATCATTTGCTTTTCAACAGGACAATGCCCCGAAACACCTTCAGGCTGTGTAAGGGCTATTTGACCAAGAAGGAGAGTGATGGTGTGATGCATCAGATGACCTGGCCTCCACAACCACCCGACATCAACCCAATTGAGATGATTTGGGATGAGTTGGACCGAAGAGTGAAGAAAAAGCAGCCAACAAGTGCTCAGCATATGTGGGAACTCCTTCAAGACTGTTGGGAAAGCATTCCAGGTGACGCTGGTTGATAGAATGCCAAGCATTTCTCTGCACCCGCAACAACATCTGCTAAACACTTTTTTGGTCACTACATGATTCCATGTGTTATTTCATAGTTATGATATCTTCACTATTATTCTACAATGTAGAAAATAGTAAAATGAAGATAAACCCTTGAATAAGTAGGTGTGTTCAAACTTTTGACTGGGACTGTACATAGGCACACACACGCGCCAGCTTAGACATACACACAACAACCACTATAGGATCCATTTCTGCCCGTATTAGACTCATCTCCTGTGTTGTGTAGATGTCTGTATTTGGATGTTTCTGTACACTAGGGGTCTACCCTTCCCAAAGGTCTCTACTGTATCATCACTATCATATCTCCTGATAGGCATCTCCTTACATTCACATTTGAGTCATTTAGCAGACACTCTTATCCAGAGAAACTTACAATAGTGAGTGCATACATCTTCGTACTGGTCCCCCATGGGAATCAAACCCACAACCCTGGCATTGCAAGCGCCACGCTGTACCAACTGAGTCACACGGGACCATCTTGTCACCTTTTATGTGAAGACGAACTTGTATCCGTGCTAACGTTTTGTTAATTTGTCTCATTTTAAAAACACTCATATTACAGGTGAAGTGAGCCATAATATGGTGTCGGTTTCACAGTTGTTTCGTCTACTCACGTCAATGAAGGAGGCGTTGACATAGTCTGTGTTCTCCTCCCCTCTCTTGACTGGGATGATCACTCTGTTGAACTCATCTACGAGACACCAACAAACAGGTTACATTACATGGAGTTATGTGACCGACTAGGTTTGAATACCAGACTGCATTAATCTGTGGAGCTAAAGCCTAGGAATTAGCTCAGGGAGATTTGGAGCCGTGACTCACATGGGATGATCTGGAGAACTCGGTTCTTCTTCATGTTAGCTGGCAGGTTGCCTGTTCTCATCTTGTCGTTCTGGATCTTGATGGAAGTCAGCTTCTATGTGGGGAGACAAAACCACTGGCTTGGCTCTCACACTCAGGGGAAAAAAACACAACTAACAATTTAGCTCTCAGAGTGCTACTTCAATGGTTTAGATCTGGATCATATTCATTGGTCAACACCAAAGCAAAACATGTTGCAAGGAAAACAAAAACAAGCATTTTCAGGTAGTCCCTCCCTGTTTCAATTTCAATGTATCAATTTCTTCCGCTTGGTGCTAAATAAATATGATCCAGAGTCAAATGGATAGGCTGTCAAACATTTAAGCGTAGCTGAAGTGAGCTTGCTTAAGCTTGTGCTTTGTACTTTTGGGACTATTCCATTAGTTCCATTGTATCAGGCAAACTAAATCACCTTGAACTCCGCTTCCATGCCCCCACAGCCGGCAGCGGAGGGGGCGTAGAGCTTGGCCAGGTGGGACTCCAGGGAGGTCACCTCCAGCTCGGTGTCCCCATACAGATAGTGCTCCAGCATGGCCTGGAAGATGAACACGTACTGCATCTGTGGAGAGGGAGGGGGAATAGAGAGAGGGTGGAGAAGAGATAAAGAGAGAGGGGGAGGAGAGAGGGGGGGGATGAGAGAGAAAGAGGGGGGGTAGGGGGGATAGAGAGTGGGTGAAAGAGAAATCGCTAAGACTTTTAGTGCACTTGTGATGCCCATATCATACATCCAGAAGAGGAGTCAGATGACAACACAACATAAATGGGAAATAACCACATACCCTGAACACTGCCAGTATTGAGATTTGAATGGAAACCTGTTCATATAGTATATCGATATGAGTGTGTGATCTATTTCAGGTCAAGGTAATGTGGTCTTAGTCAGGTCAGGGTAATAATGTTATGTGATCTTGTGTTAGTCAGGGTTATAATGTTATGCGATTTTGTTGCAGTCTGAGTACTTTGTGGTCTTGTGTTGGTCAGGGTACTAATGAGTACTGGTTTGAGTCAGGGTACTAATGAGTACTGGTTTGAGTCAGGATAATAATGAGTACTGGTTTGGGTCAGGATAATAATGAGTACTGGTTTGGGTCAGGATAATAATGAGTACTGGTTTGGGTCAGGATAATAATGAGTACTGGTTTGGGTCAGGATAATAATGAGTACTGGTTTGGGTCAGGATAATAATGAGTACTGGTTTGGGTCAGGATAATAATGAGTACTGGTTTGGGTCAGGATAATAATGAGTACTGGTTTGGGTCAGGGTAATAATGAGTACTGGTTTGGGTCAGGGTAATAATGAGTACTGGTTTGGGTCAGGGTAATAATGAGTACTGGTTTGGGTCAGGGTAATAATGAGTACTGGTTTGGGTCAGGGTAATAATGAGTACTGGTGTGCATCAGGGTAATAATGAGTACTGGTTTGGGTCAGGGTAATAATGAGTACTGGTTTGGGTCAGGGTAATAATGAGTACTGGTTTGGGTCAGGGTAATAATGAGTACTGGTGTGCATCAGGGTAATAATGAGTACTGGTTTGGGTCAGGGTAATAATTAGTACTGGTTTGGGTCAGGGTAATGTTGTGGTTAGTGCTTGTTGCGGTCAGTTCAACTTACGTCTGTCTGGACCATTTGGCAGCGCTGGGCTCTGATACGTGTGACAAAGCCAAAGACGTCCACCTTTCTCTCGGTGTTCATCATGTCCAACATGGCATCTATCACTATGAAGGTACCTGTCCTCCCCACCCCCGCACTGACACACAGACAGAGAGGGAGAGACAGACAGGCAGATGGAGAGAGAGAGAGAGAGAGAGTCAGAAAAGAGCATGCACATAAAGATAGTATGTGGTATGTGACTGAACCTAGGGCGTGTTAGCCCACCAAGCTTAAGCCTAGGCATTAGCTTGGCATCTAAGCATCACAGAACCACCTACACCAATAACACACTCACCTGCAGTGGACCACGATGGGGCCAGCGTACTGGGGGTTGCAGGTTTTGACCTTCTTGAGGAACTTGAGCATGCCGATGGGCGTGAAGGGGACGCCAAAGTCTGGCCAGCTGGTGAAGTGGAACTGGGTCACCAGCCGCTGAGGCTTCTTACCCCCCACATCCCCCACCTAGAGAGAGCGAGAGGTAGAGAAGGAGGGGTGTAGATGTAGAGACAGAGACACCACTAGTTTAACTGTTTTGGAGCATTATTCAAGACTAATGTTATCTTCAAATAGTTTTTGTTTTTACATTTTCATATGAGCTTTGCCATCAGTGTACCTGCTTGGTGTACATCCATATCACATGGGTTTGATAGATGGTGTTGTGAGAGGAGAAAACAAAACAAGAAAAAGAGAGGGGAAAGAGAACAGTCCCCGAGGAGAAAGAGGTGAGAAGACAAGTCCAGAGAAGACAGGAGAAGGAGAGAGGAAAAGGGAAGAGCAGGGTACCTGTTGTATGCAGAACTTGCGGATGGTGTAGTCCACCAGCACCATCATGTCCTCCACAGAGACCCGGATGTTGCCGTAGGTCCAGCAGCCCTGGTCTGGCCAGTACTGGGCACACTTACACTGAGACACACAGAGAGATTGCCGCTGTATGGATTTCTTTCAAATGAAAAGAAACAAACACTCATAGTCGTACATTCATATGCCTTTTCACATTGCAAATTTGACATGCTTAACATACCCAATCTTCGTCATATAGCAACTACTATGAAAGACCTAGTAAAGGTCTGTTCAGAAGGGTGGAACATTACACAACAGTTCCAATAGATTTTGTACTGTGAAGAACATATTTTAAATGCATTTCATGTTGAGTAGGCAGTTGTGTCAATTGTTTTAATGAACTTTCTATCAGCAAAATTCTGAACCTTCCACCTTCCTGAACACACCTGTTGTCACCCCTCCCCCGCTCTTCCCTCCTTCTCCCCTACCTCTTTTCTTTCCTTCAGGTTGGTCACCATGACAATGGTGGCTGTGTTCTGTTCCCAGATCATTCTCCAGAAGTCGTTCACCGTCTCCTCCTTTGGCCCTGAGAGAGAGGGAGACAGAAGATATTATAATCCACTGTTTATTATCATCATTGATTTAATAAGTTCCTATATGTTTGCACAGGCAATGATATATGTGGTAATATTAACATGGCAATCACCACATTAGCCTATCCCAGTGGCTAGAGTAGCCTCTTTACCTTGAGCTGCAATGAACTTGTTCTTCTCTTGGTAACCCTGTGAACAAGAGGAAGGCAGAAGAGGAAGAGTGTGAGAAAAATGTTTGATCGCTGAATAGGTGTAATGACTGTGTCTGTAATGTGAGGTAATGTTCTGCTGTATCATCAATGTTTAATGACCTTGTCTTGCATTGTTAGGTAATGTTCTGCTGTATCATCGATGTTTAATGACCAGGTCTTGCATTGTTAGGTAATGTTCTGCTGTATCATAGATGTTACTCTACTTTTTTATATATTGATGTTGTTTCTACTTCATGTGCATTTAGCGTGGGACCTGCGTTCTACAAATGAATTATTTTTATGTTGTAAAAAAAAAGAGAGAAAGAACAAAGGAGAGAGAGGGACGGAGAGCGAGAGTGATGAAAAATACTATTCTAAGGCAACCTTTTATTTATTTATTTTACCAGGAAGTTCAATTAAGGTCAAAATACCTCTTTTACAAGGGAGACCTGGCCAAGGAGTAGCTAAAAAACAAAAACAAAAAAACTATTCAGAGCCTGTCGTTGATGCCAATGGCTTGTGGCGTCACTCACGTTGATGAAGGATGCGTTAATGAAGTCGGAGTCTGGAACTCCCTCTAGTGATGACAAATGCACCCTGGAGTGATCATCTGAAACACAACAGAACCTTGATTAACTGAATGGCCAGCCTGTTTTAAAGGAGCTACATGTAACATTTACACTACCGTTCAAAAGTTTGGGGTCACTTAGAAATGTCCTTGTTTTTTTTAAAGAAAAGCACATTTTTTGTCCATTAAAATAACATCAAATTGATCAGAAATACAGTGTAGACATTGCTAATGTCCATTAGAAGCCCATTATCAGCAACCGTCACTCCTGTGTTTCAATGGCACGTTGTGTTAGCTAATCCAAGTTTATCATTTTAAAAAGGCTAATTGATCATTAGAAAACCCTTTAGCAATTATGTTAGCTTAGCTGAAAACTGTTGTTCTGATTAAAGAAGAAATAAAACTGGCCTTCTTTAGACTAGTTGAGTATCTGGAGCATCAGCATTTGTGGGTTCGATTACAGGCTCAAAATGGACAGAAACAAATAACTTTCTTCTGAAAGTATTACGTCTTTGCAAATGGTAAGAGAAGACACCATGAGATGTTAGGCATTATTAAGCAGTGTCCTTAAAAAAAGAATTATGGCTAAAATATTAAATGTAGCTCATTTAAAGTCTGTTCCAGGAAGAGTAGTATGACAGACTAGTGCCCGATTCAGACTATTGGGCCGAACTGATCCAAGCTATACTGGCGGTGTTACGCATCCACCATAGATGCTGGAACAGTGCTGGAAAGGAAACATACAAGCCAGCACAGTACGTTCCCAAAGGTTGAATCAGGCTTTAGCGCCATGTTGAGGACTCACATGGCAGGATGTTGACGTATCGGTTTTTGTCCTTGTTCTCCTCTTTAGAGGCCGCGTCGCACGACGCTTGAATGGGACACACCGGCAGCGCCTGGACACAGAGCGCATTAGACACACAGACAGGTAACAGTGATATTAGCTGAATTCCCAGTGATGTGTTTCTATGGGTGATATTCTTATTCCCAAAACCAGCCCTGCTGGACACGAAAATAAAGCAAACAAGGGAAGAACGGGAAAGGGAATTAGGAAGTATTGGAACACAGCCATAGGCTCTGTGTAAGTTAGTACCTCTCCAATCTGAGTCAGTAGCTAGAATCACAAACATAGAGGGTTCTAGTTGCAAGTACGATCTGCCCATTGTCCTGATGTGGCCCATAGACGACTAAAATATGTGTGTATAAATGTAAATGTGTGTGTGCGTGTGAGAGTATGAGAAAATATATATGTGTGTATGTGCGTGCGTGCGTGCGTGCATAAGGACTTCATACGTTGAACTCCTCCCGGAAGAGCTTGTTGTCGTCAGCCATGCGACGATTCATCTCCTCCTCCAGCTTGTCGACAACAAGGGGAGGGTACTTCCTGTTGGTGCTGGGTGAACGGGCCAATAGTGGCACACTCTGGAGCTCTGCGAGAGCAGGAAGCAGGAAGGGAGGGAAGAGGGAGAGGAAAGAGAGGAGGGAAGGAATGGGAGGAGAAAAATGGGTTGAGAGAGTTCCACAGGAGATAGACAGAGACAGAAAGATAGAGACATAAACCCTTTGTTGTGACACTGCCAACAATAAATTATACAAATACAATTAATTATATACACTATACATAGTATTTCAATCATTTTTACAGTAAAATACAATAACAAAAACCTGTTGTAAGAGCCAGATAGTGACACATTCACCAACCAATGATTATAAACTAAATCAATACACTGTAGAAAAATATATTATATATTACATGTCCTAAACATTACATTCCAATCTGCACACGCAATGTCTCCAAACTGACTGTCTGTTCTGTAACAAAAGCCCACAAGGGGGCGCTGTAAACCAATCCAACGCTGCTACTGAACCACAAGTGGAACAACAGCATAGGCCGAGAACCAGTAAATTACTACAAAACCAATGTGATCTTATCCAAACAGAGAACAATGCAGAAAGTTGGCTATGATATAGATTACAAGTCCCTGTAAGTGTGCTACCACAGGCAAAACGTGTGTTCACACAACTACAGTGATTTTACCTGTATCGTCTGATCTACCGTTGGTCAGCCTGAAGGAGTTGGAATGGCTGCCGGCCTGCTTGTACTTCTTAAACCTGTCAATCACACGATATGCATGAATAGATATATCCAGAATGACACACACTGCCATTGCCATGGTAACTTCTGTAACACTTAGTTAATTTATAGTCCTCAATAGGGTGTGAGTGTATGAAAGGTGACAAGAAAGCCATTTCCTGCTCTGCCCTTTAAAAACGGTAATGAATTGTGTGAGTAGGTTTGTGTGTACAAGACAGTTAGCGTTTTACGTGGGTCTCATGTCTCAATATTGTAATGCTATACACTTTTCTTTTCAGTTTAAATATGCCAGCCTGAGATGAGGCTGAAGACACTTCTGTCAGGCAGAAAACCAGGGATGTATTCATTATGGCGCACCATAGCAAAACACAGTACTTGTTTCTTTTTGGACAAAACAAGCATTTTTTATTGCACAAGTTCAGGGAGCCCTCCCGGTGTCAGTCCGTTTTTTTCTCTTTGGTGCCTCATGAACAGGACCCAGGGGCGAGTCCCCCTAAAGCTTCGTAGCTAATGTGGCACTATTTTCACCCTGACGTAGAGTATAGACCCAAGCCCCTTGCAGAACAGCAAAAGGCTTAATTTTGAGAACTTTGCTCGCTTCAAACAAAGAAGATGGATTGTCAAACATAAGATTTAACCATTCTGACTCTTTCACTGCTGTGGGGCATGGTCGTCATTTTAGCCACAAAGCTTTCAGGGAACCCACCCCATGGTTGTGTTCAGCAGGGAGACAACATTTGAAAAGGACAGGTACAAGCTGAACTCAGCCAAGGTACAAGCTGAACTCAGCCAAGGTACTAGCTGAACTCAGCCAAGGTACTAGCTGAACTCAGCCAAGGTACTAGCTGAACTCTCTCTCACTTTGTTGAAAATTGTTTTGTTACCGTGTGCTCTAATGAACAGGAACCAGGTGAGCAGTGTGGGTCCGAGTTAGTGGTGTGGGTCAGGGTTAGCGGTGAGGGTCAGGATTAGCGGTGTGGGTCAGGGTTAGCGGTGTGGGTCAGGGATAGCGGCGTGGGTGGTTTTTACCTGAGTGAGTGACTGACCTGAGCATGTAGAGGATGATGATGATGAAGACAATGACGAGCAGGGACGACAGAGCCACCATCACCGCAATGATGGGTGTGTCATCTGAGAGAGACAGGAGAGAGATAATTCACAACATATTTTAAAAGTGTATCTGTCCATCGTACAATGACTACTTGTCTTATGTTGGTCATTACAAAACTCAACACACAAACACACGACAGGCTGGGAGCAGCACAGGGTCAGCCTCAGAGCAGCGCCCCTGGAGCACATTGCCTCGCACAAGGGCACAACGGTAGTAGGTGGCGGCCGGGCACAAGAGACACCAGAAACCCCCTGGTTGCCGGTTCACTAGCCTACATTTTCATGTCAGCACTGGGATTCCCTTTGGCAAGGCAACTTCTTTCATTCCCAGTACCTACAAAAGCAAGATGGTGAAGGTGGCTGGTGTGGTAATATTTGGTTTGCTCTCTAAGAAAAATAACCGTGCTGAGCGTACACGTGGACACTGTCCTTGAGAGTGTAGATACATCACTATTTAATTGGCAGGCAGAGTAAACCTTTCACATGATAGGCTACAAAACAGGAGGCTGGCGTCAGGCTTGTGTTCAAACTGTATTTGACTGATTTGACAATTGATTGAGCCTGTCTGGAGTGACAAATTGGGTTTGGGTTGGCACTTTGCGCTAAGCAAGCTTGATCAAGTGCACAAATTAAGTATTTGAAAAGAAAAACAATTATATTTAATATGGTTAATGGTAAACATGTTAGACAGGCTATATGCAACTCTGGCTGCTTTGTGACTTCTACACTGATTACAGGAGCTCCTAACTAAGGACATCATGGTGACAGTTAAACTGGACAGCTTCGTTATGTCTTACGTAACATTTTCATCCCAGTGACATGAGAGGTCCTTAACCGTCATTACAGAGACGTCATTAACCGTCGTTATAGAGACGTTATTAACTATTAAGAGTCTAAGCCAGGGGGAAGGGGGTTCTACTAAGCTATATTAAATGGTATGAATAAGGTTCTACTAAGGATCATTTAGCTATTTGATTTTGAATTTCAAGACCCCTTGAAGGATACATTTTTTAAATAATAATTTAAAGAAATTATTTTTGGCCTTACTGCTATTAGCCAATACAAACGCATAGAATAACAGATTCACTACCAAAAGACAAGTCTTGTGAGGTCTGTGGGTGTCCTAGAGCAAAAAACAACCAACATTTACATTTTATTGTCCATTAAAATAACATCAAATTGATCAGAAATACAGTGTAGATATTGCTAATGTTGTAAATGACTATTGTAGCTGGAAACGGCTGATTTGTAATGAAATATCTACATAGGCGTACAGAGGCCCATTATCAGCAACCATCACTCCTGTGTTCCAATGGCATGTTGTGTTAGCTAATCCAAGTTTATCATTTTAAAAAGGCTAATTGATCATTAGAAAACCCTTTTGCAATTATGTTAGCACAGCTGAAAACTGTGGTGCTGATTAAAGAAGCAATAAAACTGACCTTCTTTAGACGAGTTGAGTATCTGGAGCATCAGCATTTGTGAGTTTGATTACAGGCTCAAAAAGGACGTTCTACTGAAACCCATCAGTTTATTCCTGTTCTGAGAAATTAAGGCTATTCCATGTGAGAAATTGCCAAGAAATGGAAGATCTACTCCCTTCACAGAACAGCGCAAACTGGCTCTAACCAGAATAGAAAGAGGGGTGGGAGGCCCCAGTGCACAACTGAGCAAGAGGACAAGTACATTAGAGTGTCTTGTTTGAGAAACAGATGCCTCACAAGTCCTCAACTGGCAGCTTCACTGGCAGACTCAACGTCAACAGCCCAAACCCTGGCATTGCTAGCACTAAGCCACTCTTACCAACTGAGCCACACGGGCCACATTTGATTTCATGTGGTTCAAACTGCCATCTTGGCTATTTCAGCTAATTGTTGTTCATTTTTCATTATTCTGTGGAATGTTCAGTGTTCTCTGAGGGACAATGTACACATTGAATGGTGCTGCACCACGTTGTTAGGAAGGTAATTGAAACTGAGAAGAGGGACTATTCGGTCCATTTAATTTCAATGTCTCATACCATGGGCATAGAGGATGGACAGAAACCACAGACAGAGAGAGATACTGGAGGGCTTGAATACTGCGTGTGTTCGACAGGCCAGTTAAATTATTGGCACATCGCTACCACGACTGCTTATGACATCTGTCATGCTATCATAAATTGTCAGCGCGGTTGTATGACCGCTTGGCATGCCATTGTAATGAGACATAAAAACCTCACACACAGTCTTACCGGTGTCTTCTTCTCCACCACCTGAGGAGGATAAAACGAGAGTCATTACTATCAAACCTAAAAAAACATACAACAACCCCCCCCCCCCCCCCCGGACTTAGATTCTCGACTTTCACTCTCACACACTCCACTATCAATCAAATGTCAATCAAATGTAATTATAAAGCCCTTATTACATCCGCAGATGTCACAAAGTGCTGCAACCAACATACAGTTAACACACAGACACACACCTGGAACAGTAGCACCGCTAGTGGCCGACGTGGCTTCCACCGTTGGTTTTGTGTCTGTGGCGGTGTCTGGTGACTGAGTCTCTGGAACAGAGGTCCCATTCTCCCCACCCCCTACCTGACTGATTGTGGTTGGAGCAGGGGGTGGCTGCGGTGTGGAGTTCACCCCTGTGGGGATTTTGGGGGCTTCAGTTGGGCCAGGGGGTGGTGGAGGGGGGACGGGTGCAGGGGTGGCACCACTGGGGCCTGCAGTCAATATGACACCATCCATGGTTGTGGTAGTTGTCATTGTTTTCGCGGCAACCTTCGGGGCTGTGGTTGTTTGAGGGGGAGTAGGGGGGGCGATGGTTGTTGTCAAGGGAACATTGGGGAGGGTGGTGGCGGGAGGGTCCTTGGATTTGGCAGTGGGGACTGGACCTCCTAGGGATGAAAGGTAAGGTGTGAGAGAGAAGAAAGACAGAGACAGGAGCGAGATATTCAGTTTATTTAGGCTATTTCTGTTGAGTCAATTTGCAGCTTCATGAGAGGTGCAGTAAACAATAGCGTTGAATATGTCAAATGGTGTCAGCGGTGGGATCCGGCTGTTCAGGTGATGATGTCATGTGGGTCCTTCTTACCTGTGGGGGTGGGAGGTGGTACCTGGGCCGAGATGGAGACCCTGAGGGCCACACTGAGCAACAGGAGCAGGACACACACACCCATACTGCCCTGGGAGAATCGGGGCACATGCCTTATTACCCTTTCACAGTGCAAACAGATGATTGGATTATTAATCCAGATGTGTTGTAGTTGTAACTGGAGGCTGATCCTGGGTAATTACTTTTACAGTATAATCCAACTAAATGTAGGTACTTACAATTTTTTTTGGGGGGGTGGGGGTATGGGGGGTGATATATATATTTTTACAAGTGAATATAAAACTTCTTAAATGCATTTATTATCATGATTTGAGTGGAACAAGGAGTTGACCTCTTACCTTAAGAAGCGAAGTTGGCATCAATCACTCATTCGCACAGTGTGGTCCTGGATCCAAACAGAAAGGAAGACACTGTTAGAACCACACACTGCTCTTGATAGTATCACTGATCTTTAATAAGCTTATGTATCGGCCTCATGGCCTTCGTCAGAGCTTTTGCGAGTTAAAAAAAAATGTGCACCCTTATGTAGACCTAGCCCCTCCCACATCCGTTCCACTTATGGAAATGGGTTGGAGGCAAAGGAAAGTACTACCAAATATAACAATATGCATTTCATAAATATTAGAATAAAGTGTGTAAATAAGACATATTAAACACACCTGTAAAACCACAATGAGGACATAGGCCTACCGAGCAAGTTATCATTAATCATTGGGTACATTGCACGAAAAAACTTGAGTGATCTTAAATGGGGGCATAATTCGTGTTCAAATTCACAACATAACATACATAGGCATTTCATCTTTAAGACCTTTAGGAAATAATGTCTAGAGGTTGAAAATCCCAAAACATTCTCTTTTACTCAGAGTATTATTAATATCACCTCGCCTGTCTGATGTCTTAACTTTCTCTCTGCCACAAAATCTAAAGAGGTAGAAATATCATGCTTCAGGTCATTAAAATGTACTGCGACTGGATAATCCCTGTCGTTTCTCCTGATTGAACTTTTATGTTCCCTGATTCTCTGTTTGAGAGAACGAGAGGTTTTACCTACACAGCACAGCCCACATGGACATGATATAATGTAAATAACATGGGTGGTGGAACACGTAATAATGTCATTTATTTGGAACCGTTTTCCTGTATGTGGGTGGCAGAAATATTCACACTTTATCATATTGTTGTACTGTGCGCATCCTCTGCCTTTTGAATTAGGGATGGTCAAGATCAAATATTTTTCCCAGAAGGATTGACTGATCCCAAACTTGCTAGGTGTGATTTATCCCCAAAATATCTGACCAAAACAATACTGAATGCACTACATATTCTACAGTTAGGTTATCAAACAATGCCTGCATAATTTATTTTATCTGCTTACTTAGCAGCAGCTTTTAAATAATGTGATTTATAGTTAGTTTAACACATACAAGCTCACAGAACGGGACCGCCGAGTGCTGAAGCACGTAAAAATCGTCTGTCCTGGTTTGCAACACTCACTACCGACTTCCGAACTGCCTCTGGAAGCAACATCAGCACAAGAACTGTTAGTCGGGAGCTTCATGAAATGGGTTTCCATGGCCGCGCAGCCGCACACATGCCTAAGATCACCCGTCGCAATGCTAAGCGTTAGCTGGAGTGGCGTAAAGCTCGCCGCCATTAGACTCTGGAGCAGTGGAAATGGGTTCTCTGGAGTGATAAATCACGCTTCACCATCTGGAAGTCCGACGGACGAATCTGGGTTTGGCAGATGTCAGGAGAATGCTACCTGCCCGAATGCATAGTGCCAACTGAGAAGTTTGGTGGAGGAGGAATAATGGTCTGGGGCTCTTTGTCATGGTTCGGGCTAGACCCCTTAGTTCCAGTGAAGGGAAATCTTAATGCTACAGCATACAATAACATTCTAGACAATTCTGTGCTTCCAACTTTGTGGCAACAGTTTGATGAAGCCCCTTCCCTGCTTCAGCATGACAATGCCCCCGTGCACAAAGTGAGGTACATACAGAAATAGTTTGTTGGGATAGGTGTGGAAGAAGTTGACTGGCCTGCAGAGCCCTGACCTCAATCCTATGGAACACCTTTGGGATGAATAGGGACGCCGACTGCGAGCCAGTCCTAATCGCCCAACATCAGTGCCCGACCTCACTAATGCTCGTGGCTGAATGGAAGCAAGTTCTCGCTGCTGTGTTCCAGCATCTAGTGGAAAGCCTTTTCCAGAAGAGTGGAGGCTGTTACAGCAGCAAAGGGGGGACCAACTCTATATTAATTTTGGAATGAGATGTTCGATGAGCAGCACATACTTATGCCATGTCGTGTATATATCGTAAATAGCCCATCAATAAATAAACACATTAAAAATAAGATTTTTTTTAGGCCATATCGCCCAAACCTACTATGACCCACGCGGGCATCGAACCCACACCCCCACTTTTGCCAGCTCCGTGCTCCAACCAACTGAGCCATCGGACGCACATAGAAGCCCACCAATCTGTGTGCTAAATCCCCGTCACTCTCTCCCTCTTGTTCTGGATGTGTCTCGTATCCAGGTGGTGCATCGTAACATGAATAATAAACGACCACATAGTGGGACATGGTGAAGGAAACGGAATCTGGGAAAAAAGCATGTTATGTATGCATTTCAGCTTGGGCCTAGCCCTATGTGCAAGATGGGACAAAGTTAACCTACTGTTGGAAATAAATCGAGAAGTTAGGGACTGCGAAGGACCCACGAGTTGGGATTGAGACAATTTTTTCAGATTTTGAATTTGGACATGGCAAAATTGCTTGTATTGTGTAATAGCTTTCTGCATTGACTGCAGTGGGGCTCACCTCAAACAACAATGAAGGGGATTCAGTTGAAATGTGTGTGTAGGGAAGGGCCTAGAGAGCGCCGGCATGGTGGGCTGACTGTCTGATGTTATCCCACCAGTCCACTGGGTGCGGTTTTACTGACTGAGCTGTGATAATCCCTGGCCTAATCCCATGGTTCTGACCCAGGAATAATCCAGCCCGTCTGGCTCTCTTTATTGCAATCTAGCCACACACACACGCACAGGGATGACTGCAGACAGACACACAAATCCTGGTTATCAGGAATTTGCTGCTAGAACCTCCGAATTGGGTGCAAAAAACAGCTACTGTGCCACGTCTATCTAGGAGGAAAGGCTGTGATTCTTACAGTTTAGACCAGTATTTCCCAGCCCTGGTCTTCAATCAGTTGGACACTTCCAAATGGGGACCTGTTGGCCTACTCATCCACTATCAAATGTATGATATTAAATGCCCACACTGGTAGAAATTCACTTTTTTGAGCTGAAAGACGACAGCCAGAGTTTACCCATTATGTTGTACATCGACGCAAGTCAATAAGTCATCATCAGTAAGACAAAGTATGATGTTTGGGCTTGAAGTGCCAAATCCAAATGTGTGACTTCGGATGTTACCATGAGTCTTAAATGTCTTTTCCTATGAGATGACGAGCACATTTATTTCAGCCTACGCTTTGTTTCAGGGTGGGTTTTATTTAAAATGGTACCAGCCACCAGCAAGGCAATGTTTATTAATCAGAAACACCTGCTGCAAATGTCTTCCTATTCGTGAGTCGTCTGAGCCAAACAGCTTTTCTCTGTAGCCTACACTTGGATTTCCACTAGATAAAAACAGCCACAAAGTCAAAATTGGCTATATCATACAAATTGAACAAAAATTAGCTTGTTGGTCTTAATTAAAAGGTTAGGGTAGGGCTAAGGCTAGCTGTGTGGTTAAGGTTAAGGTGACAGTAAGGTTTAAAATATGATTTTAAGAAGAGAACATTTATTAATAGTTGCCCTTACAAAAAATATGACCGTTTTGAAACTGCAGTAAATGTGCAGTAACTGCAGTCGACTGGCATTTTGGATGCAGTATTTGCAGCATACTGCAGTTATAGTGCACTCTGACTGCTATCTTTTTCGAATGGGTGGTTTTATGACTTTGCGGCACGCCTGGGCAGCAGGTAGCCTGGCAGTTAAGAGCGTTGGGCCAGTAACCAAAAGGTTGCTAGTTCGAATCCCTGAGACGACTAGGTGAATAATATGCCGATGTGCCCTTAACTTCTTATGGCTGCATCCTAAAGATTGATTCCATACATCGTTTGACATGTTTCTACGGACAGTAATGCAATTTTTTGACATTTCGTCTGCAACTAGGGAACGCGCTTCATGACTTTGGATTTGTTTACCAAACGTGCTAACAAAAGTAGCTCTTTGGACAAAAATGATGGACATTATCGAACACATCAAACATTTAATGTGGAACTGAGATTCCTGGGAGTGCATTCTGATGAAGATCATCAAAGGTAAGTGAATATGTATAATGCTATTTATGACTAATGTTGACTACCCAATATGGCGGATATCTTTTTGGCTGCTTTGTTGTCTGAAAGCTGTACTCAGATTATTGCATGTTTGCTTCCGTAAAGCTTTTAAAAAAATCTGACACAGCGGTTGCATTAAGGAGAAGTGTATCTATATTTTCATGTCTAACACTTGCATTTTCATCGCCATTTATAATGAGTATTTCTGTAAAATGATGGGGCTCTCTGCAATATCACCGGATGTTTTTGGAACTAGTGAACATAACGCGCCAATGTATACTGAGATTTTTTGATATAAATATGCACTTTATCGAACAAAACATATACAGTGGGGCAAAAAAGTATTTAGTCAGCCACCAATTGTGCAAGTTCTCCCACTTAAAAAGATGAGAGGCCTGTAATTTTCATCATAGGTACACTTTAACTATGACAGACAAAATGAGAAAAAAAATCCAGAAATCACATGGTATGATTTTTAATGAATTTATTTGCAAATTATGGTGGAAAATAAGTATTTGGTCCCCTACAAACAAGCAAGATTTCTGGCTCTCACAGACCTGTAACTTCTTCTTTAAGAGGCTCCTCTGTCCTCCACTCGTTACCTGAATTAATGGCACCTGTTTGAACTTGTTATCAGTATAAAAGACACCTGTCCACAACCTCAAACAGTCACACTCCAAACTCCACTATGGCCAAGACCAAAGAGCTGTCAAAGGACACCAGAAACAAAATTGTAGACCTGCACCAGGCTGGGAAGACTGAATCTGCAATAGGTAAGCAGCTTGGTTTGAAGAAATCAACTGTGGGAGCAATTATTAGGAAATGGAAGACATACAAGACCACTGATAATCTCCCTCGATCTGGTGCTCCATGCAAGATCTCACCCCGTGTAGTCAAAATTATCACAAGAACGGTGAGCAAAAATCCAAGAACCACACGGGGGGACCTAGTGAATGACCTGCAGAGAGCTGGGACCAAAGTAACAAAGCCTACCATCAGTAACAAACTACGCCGCCAAATCCTGCAGTGCCAGACGTGTCCCCCTGCTTAAGCCAGTACATGTCCAGGCCCGTCTGAAGTTTGCTAAAAAGCATTTGGATGATCCAGAAGAAGATTGGGAGAATGTCATATGGTCAGATTAAACCAAAATATAACTTTTTAGTAAAAACTCAACTCGTTGTGTTTGGAGGACAAAGAATGCTGAGTTGCATCCAAAGAACACCATATCTACTGTGAAGCATGGGGGTGGAAACATCATGCTTTGGGGCTGTTTTTCTGCAAAGGGACCAGGACGACTGATCCGTGTAAAGGAAAGAATGAATGGGGCCATGTATCGTGAGATTTTGAGTGAAAACCTCCCGGGCAACGAAGGAGTGGCTTCGTAAGAAGCATTTCAAGGTCCTGGAGTGGCCTAGCCAGTTTCCAGATCTCAACCCCAAAAGCATTTTACTGGTTGAAGTGTTTTTTTGATTTGCGATGATGACACCAACATTATATTAAGCAGGACATTCAAACGATCCTTACAATTATAATCCAAAGTAGTGTGAAATGCACTCATAAGCAACCTGGAAATGGAGGTTACTCCCTTGAGGTTTCCCCCATTCACATTCAAAATACATTGTGAAAAACTAAAATCTTTGCTCACCATTTTTGCTCCTGGCAGATATACTACATCCATAACTAGTGGTTTCCTCATTAGCAGATATACTACATCCATAACTATCGGTTTCCTCATTAGCAGTTATACCATGTGATTTTCTGGATTTTTTTTTTCTCATTTTGTCTGTCATGGTTGAAGTGTACCTATGATGAAAATTACAGGCCTCTCTCATCTGGTAGAACTTGCACAATTGGTGGCTGACTAAATACTTTTTTGCCCCACTGTATGTATTGTGTAACATGAAGTCCTATGAGTGTCATCTGATGAAGATCATCAAAGGTCAGTGATTAATTTTCTCTATTTGTGCTTTTTGTGACTCCTCTCTTTGGCTGGAAAAATGGCTGAGTTTTTCTGTGGCTTGGCCTAACATAATCGTTTGTGGTGCTTTCGCTGTAAAGCCTATTTGAAATCAGACACTTTGGTGGGATTAACAACAATATTACCTTTAAAAGGGTATAAAATACAGGTATGTTTGAGGAATTTTAATTATGAGATTTCTGTTGTTTGAATTTGGCGCTCTGCACTTTCACTGGCTGTTGTCATATCAATCCCGTTAACGGGATTGCAGCCCTAAGAAATTTTAAGGAAGGCACTTAACCCTAACCGTTCCTGTAAATTGCTCTGGATAAAAATGTCTGCTAAATGACTAAAATGTAAATGTAAATGTTTCACTTTTGCCATTTTCTATCCCGAAACGAGTACAGAGAATGAGGGTTCATCCCTGTGCTAAGTTTAGAAGAGGTGTTTCTAAATTGAAATAGTGGCCTTGTGCATTGCGAGTGTTTCACTTGACTTTGCTCTTAAAGCAGACTAATCACTGCAGAGCTGAATCCAGGATAGAACTAAAAGGAAAACAACCAACATACCGACAAAGAGGCCTACACACTAAACACACTTAATATAGTAGATTATGCATTTCATACTAACATTTTATTGAGCAAATTTCCTTCCTTCTTAAAATGGCGTTTTGCTTCATTTAAAAGTTGCCACAATAACTTAACGAGCAGAAACAAAGCATGGAAAGCAGACACATTTTTTTTTGAATAGCCTTTCATCTGCTTTTCTCCCTCCCTAGTAGACCATCTCCCTAGCTGATTCAGACTCCAGGAAAGTTGTAAAACAGCAAGAGCCCAGACCATTGCTTCCTTCCCCTGCAGTCTGTCTGCCTGCTAGTCCCCTAAACCCCTTGTTCATCCAAAACCAGCCTCTGACCCTTTAAACCTTCCTGTCGAATGCCCCAGCCTCCCCTCACCTGACCCACAGAACAACCATCCTCACAACCAATGATTCAGCTATGACACCACCATCCCCATTAAGATTAACGACTATAAATGAATGTTAGACCGATTGAAACAGCAGCATCCTCTTTAAATTTGGCATGGTTGCATCAGCTGTCTTGTATGAATCAGCCTTTGCACTTGAAATCGGCTTGCAACAGCCTAAATGACCTTTTTGGACACCATGCGATTGGGCGGAGTGTTTATGGTGGTGAGGTGAAGCCCTCCGATGTTAACCGGAGCTAGTAGCTCCGTAACTGATAGTAACTGACACAGTTCGTGAGTGTAGTGTACAAGTGTAGCCTACCAGTCTGATCTATAGGTCTGAGTGCATTAGTCTATGGGGACCCAGATAGATGTGTTTTGTCCACCTAAGCAGTCCCCAAACCCTTTCTCTGAGTGTGTGTGTGTGTGTGTGTCCACAGAGAGGTGTGGGTGCTGTGAGAGGCATGTCCCAGTGACTTAAGTGGAGAGAGGAAATTATTAATTCAAGAGGCACTAGTCAAGTGTTTCTACTTCATAGGCCTACCTAGGCTACACTCACTCAACACAACAACAAAGTGCTCTCTTTGCTCTCTTTTATAGTCAAGTAAGAGAACAAAACACCCTTTGGAGTGATGGCTCTTATAGGCCTATTTGTAGCAGAGACCGTAGAGAAAGCTACTGAACAATCTCTGGTTGAAGTAGCAGTAGAATGTGAGGGACTCGGAATCATGCACATCCATCCATATGAGAATATTCAGCCTCATCACTCAAAGCTTATAGTAAATATAGCCTAGCACCCCCCAAAAAATCTAAGTTTGACAACACAAACATCTTGTAACCCTAGTATGCCATGATACTCTGTACTATACCGCAAACGTACAATGTTCTCCTCTTGCTCAGTTTCCTGTTGCGAAAGCTTTGTTGACAGCTATACCCGATCAAGATATTCTGCTACCCCAGAGAACACAGACGGGGTCCAGTGGCTTCCTCTCAATGCTTCATTTCGGATCGCAATCTTCCAATATCTAATTCTTAGTTCCAAACAGGCAAATCCAATTGATTAAGGCCATGTCTATAACGTTCTAGCCAGCTCATGAGAACTAAAAACGTGTTTATCAATGTTAGTCCACCTGGTTCTGCTTGGCCCAGAACGTGCTTAACTTTTCCAAAAGTGCCCCATTTCTCACTTCCTATGTTTTGATATCTTGCTGCATTATCCTCCATTTTCATCACAGCAACCCCCTGAGATGAGCTGTCTCATCAAACGCCCTATTTCTAGGGAGATAAACAATTCAGGCAGAGATATGTTGTTCTTCTACTACAGGACTGACTAATAAGGTGTTCAACAGGGCTACTGTTTTATTGTTTTGACTCCGAACCACAAATCAGGGACGAACCACAAATGCGGTAATAGTAAGTATTGTGGCAAGGAAACAAAATACAAAAGAGGATTTCTCTTCTTTAGGATAACAGTCCTAATATCGTAAACAAACATCATTATGTTATCATCGAGTCACATTTATTTATTTTCCAAGCACACAATATTTTACGTACATCAGGTTAACGGACCGACGAGTTAAGTCTACATCGTGTTTTCATTATTTGCCTTGGGGGAAAATAAAAGGGATACTGGGATCATCCCGGCCCTAACATGACTGGAACGAATTGCAAAAATTGCTGAAGTTGGAGACTTTTATCTCCCTCACCAACTTTAAACATCTGCTATCTGAGCAGCTAACCGATCGCTGCAGCTGTACATAGTCCATCGGTAAATAGCCCACCCAATTTACCTACCTCATCCCCATACTGTTTTTATTTATTTACTTTTCTGCTCTTTTGCACACCAGTATCTCTACCTGCACATGACCATCTGATCATTTATCACTCCAGTATTAATCTGCTAAATTGTAATTATTCGCCTACCTCCTCATGCCTTTTGCACACAATGTATATAGACTCTTTTTTTCTACTGTGTTATTGACTTGTTTATTGTTTACTCCATGTGTAACTCTGTGTTGTTGTCTGTTCACACTGCTATGCTTTATCTTGGCCAGGTCGCAGTTGTAAATGAGAACTTGTTCTCAACTAGCCTACCTGGTTAAATAAAGGTGAAATAAAATAAAACATAAGTGTAGACTTAGACGACATCGGAGGAAATGTTTTATCACTAGCCTAACCTTCATGTCACTGCATTAATAGCCACACAGGGCTCTGCATGCGACCATTATACTCACGTATGCACCCAAATATTTTGCTGTGTGACCTGGGTTCTCTTTTTTTTAAGTTCAGAAGGGCGCGGGCCCAAACGTCATAATGTTCATGTGCCTCCTTATAAACAGCAACAGTGGTGCATACATACACAACCTATTCAGAACAGCGAATCCGGTGCAAACGCTGCATTCTATCTGATCGCCAAGATATTCCAAAAACATCATGCATGTTAGTCACTGGTGTTGACTGTTGCCTCATGAACAATACACTCCTGTCCAACACAAGGCTCAATCTTACAGGGAAAATGTCTTCCAAACCTGAACTCAAATCTGCAAAAGTCTTGCTGGATTTAGGCTTCTTGAGATCAGGACGCTACAGGATAACGATGCCAATGTGCATTAGGCCTAACCGTATAAGCAAAGACCCAAAAAGCACACAAGATCCTGTCCAAGTGTGACAGTGGTTCAGTTCATTATAAAAGATACATTCCTCACACACCTTTGCATGTTGTTTAGCCTATTGTAATTGTGTGTGATGGATATTTTATAATCCGTTACATTTTGGGTTTATAATTCCCTGTGCCACATAGGCCTATATAAAACAGTGGTGGCGTTAATGTTCATATTTAAAAGCATGAAGTGTGACAGAATAGGTTAACCACTGCACTTACGCTGCGTTTTTTTGCGCAAAACAGTGAGTTTTCTACCTGACCCCTTAGCTGTGGCTGGTGGTTTATCAAGCCTCTGATCCTTTTCTTTCGCACCAACTGTGCCTAGGCTAATACGTATTATAAAACAACAACAACACAGAGTGACACTTAGCATAAACAAATGTACAGTCAATAACACACTAGAAAAAGTATATATACAGTGTGTGCAAATGAAGTAAGATTAGGGAGGTAAGGCAATAAATAGGCTGTAGTGGCGAAATAATTACAATTTAGCATTAACACTGGAGTGATAGATGTGCAGAAGATGAATGTGCAAGTAGAGATACTGGGGTTCAGAGGAAAGATAATAATAAATAAAAAAAATAACATGGGGATGAGGTAGTTGGATGGGCTATTTACAGATGGGCAATGTACAGGTGCAATGATCTGTAAGCTGCTCTTATAGCTGATGCTTAAAGTTAGTGAGGGAGATATGATTCTCCAGCTTCAGTGATTTTTTGCAATTCGTTCCAGTTACTAGCAGCAGAGAACTGGAAGGAAAGGGGGCCAAAGGAGGAATTGGCTTTGGGGGTGACCAGTGAAATATACCTGCTGGAGCGCGTGCTACAAGTGGGTGCTGCTATGGTGACCAGTGAGCTGAGATAAGGTGGGGATTTACCAAGCAAAGACTTATAGATGACCTCGAGCCAGTGGGTTTGGCGACGAATACGAAGCGAGGGCCAGCCAATGAGAGCATACAGGTCACAGTGGTGAGTGGTATATGGGGCTTTGGTGACGAAACGGATGGCACTGTGATTGACTGTACATTTGCAGTATATAACACAATAGAAAAATCTATGTACAGCGTGTGCAAATGTAGAAGAGTAGGGAGGTAAGGCAATAAATAGGCCATAGAGGCAAAATAATTACAATTTAGCATTAACACTGGAGTGATAGATGTGCAGATGATGATGTGCAAGTAGAGATACTGGGGTGCAAAAGAGCAATAGGATAAATAACAATATAGGGATGAGGTAGTTGGGTGTGCCATTTACAGATTCACTGTACCTGTACACAGCCATCGGTAAGCTGCTCTGACAGCTGATGCTCAAAGTTTGAGAGGGAGATATAAGTCTCCGGCTTCAGTGATTTTTGCAATTCGTTACAGTCATTGGTAGCAGAGAACTGGAAGGAAAGGCGGTCAAAGTAAGTGTTGGCACAGCAGGACTAAAGTTGGCCTTTACTACATACCTACTTTGCAGTTCTTAACAATACGAGAGCTTGGAACTAAAACTTGGTTCTATCTGCAAAAAGATGATTGGCTTCAAAGTTCAGAACCCTCATTGGTTTGAATGGTGTCAGCGATTTTGATATTGTATTCTTTTGAACTTAACTTGAATTGGGATATTTAGAGTACTATATAGGCTAGGTAGAGAACATTGAACAGAACAAGGCTATGTCAATAACTCAATTTTTTACAAAAATGCAGAATCAGATAGAACCTTATAGTCCCAAGCTCTTGATTAACATGCTTCATAAACAACAGGTGTAGACTAACTGTGAATTGCTTCCTTTTGGGCCCTTCCCAACAATGTAAAAAAATATGAGGAATAAATACACAATTAGTAACGATAACTTGGCTAAATACACAGGGTATCAGTACCGATTCGATGTGCAGGAGTACGAGGTAATTGAGGTAGATCTGTACATATAAGTAGGGATACAGTGACTAGGCAACGGGATAGATAATAACAGCAGCGTATGTGATGAGTCAAAAGAGTTAGTGCAAAAAGGGTCAATGCAGATAGTTGACAAATAGCTACCTGGACTAACTTATAGCTTGGGGGTAGAACATGTTCAGGGTCCTGTTGTTCTAGACCTGGTGCATTGGTACCGCTTGCCGTGCGGTAGCAGAGAGAACAGTCTATGACTTGGGTGGCTGGAGTCTGACAATTTTCTGACACCGCCTGGTATAGAGGTACTGGATGGCAGGGAGCTCGGCCCTAGTGATGTACTGGGCCGTACGCACTACCCTCTGTAAAGACACTTGTCAGCTGGTCAGCGCATGCTCAGAGTACGTGTTCCGGTAATCAGTCTGGCCCTTTCTCCCGCGTTGTATATGGTCACTCTCCATGGTTCTGAAACAATCTTCAGTAAATTGATGACTTTACCTACGTTGCTATGTGCATAATAGCAAAGTTAACCAGCATACTGATTCCGTGAGCACCAAGCCTCATGCAACAGAAAAATGTTGGATAAAGCAATTTCACAGAGTCAGCTGTTTTTAATCTTTGCAATGCTTTAATAAACGCTAGAACAGACTGGTATCATTTAGAATTTCTTTAGTGTAGTTTACACTGTTCCAAACAGGCCGAAAAATTGTAATTTAACAAATTTGTCACACATAATATGCACGCAGGTCTCGCTCCTATACTCTCCTTTTTTCTTGATCTCCTTCTTATTGTTATTACAATTATTATTATGATCATTATAAAAAGTAATGTCATTATCATTATCAGGCTTTGTATAGTATCCTTCTATAACCACCATTGAGCTGTAGGCCTAAGAGCGTATCCTATTTAGTCTTAATACCATAACTTACATTAGCCTGTATATTGAAATATAGAGCTAAGTTGCATCATTCCTTCATGCCATTACACGAGACATGCATGCTCTGAAATGCAAACAAGCATTTTAGTTTTAAAATTAAATAACAAAAGGGAGCTTTGAATAGTTAGGCCCAAAAAATAAATAAACCACTATTCACGAATGCATGCAACTGTTTAAGTCTTATACACACACACAACCAGTCAAAAGTTTGGACACACCTACTCATTTAAGGGTTTTTCTTTATTTTTTACCATTTGTATAAAGAAATATAGATAATATTTGTACAATAATAGTGAAGACATGTAGTAACCAAATTTGTTAAACAACTCAAAATATATTTTATATTTGAGATTCCACAAAGTAGCCACCCTTTGCCTTGATGACAGCTTTGCATACTCTTGGCATTCTCTCAACCAGCTTCATGAGGTAGTCATCTTGAAGGAATTGCCAGATATGCTGAGCACTTGTTGGCTGCTTTTCCTTCACTCTGCGGTTCAACTCATCCCAATTGGGTTGAGGTCGGGTGATTGTGGAGGCCAGGTCATCTGATGCAGCACTCCAATACTCTCCTTCTTGTGAATTAAAATCGGTCTGTAAACAATTGTTGGAAAAAATTACTTAGGACATCTACTTTGTGCATGACACAACAGACTTGCCAAAATTGTATGTATGTATGTATGTATGTACAGTGGGGAGAACAAGTATTTGATACACTGCCGATTTTGCAAGTTTTCTTACTTACAAAGCATGTAGAGGTCTGTCATTTTTATCATAGGTACACTCAACTGTGAGAGACGGAATCTAAAACCAAAATCCAGATAATCACATTGTATGATTTTTAAATAATTAATTTGCATTTTATTGCATGACATAAGTATTTGATACATCAGAAAAGCAGAACTTAATATTTGGTACAGAAACCTTTGTTTGCAATTACAGAGATCATACGTTTCCTGTAGTTCTTGACCAGGTTTGCACACACTGCAGCAGGGATTTTGGCCCACTCCTCCATATAGACCTTCTCCAGATCCTTCAGGTTTCGGGGCTGTCGCTGGGCAATACGGACTTTCAGCTCCCTCCAAAGATTTTCTATTGGGTTCAGGTCTGGAGACTGGCTAGGCCACTCCAGGACCTTGAGATGCTTCTTACGGAGCCACTCCTTAGTAGCCCTGGCTGTGTGTTTTGGGTCGTTGTCATGCTGGAAGACCCAGCCACAACCCATCTTCAATGCTCTTACTGAGGGAAGGAGGTTGTTGGCCAAGATCTCGCGATACATGGCCCCATCCATCCTCCCCTCAATACGGTGCAGTCGTCCTGTCCCCTTTGCAGAAAAGCATCCCCAAAGAATGATGATCCCACCTCCATGCTTCACAGTTTGGGATGGCGTTCTTGGGGTTGTACTCATCCTTCTTCTTCCTCCAAACATGGCGAGTGGAGTTTAGACCAAAAAGCTCTATTTTTGTCTCATCAGACCACATGACCTTCTCCCATTCCTCCTCTGGATCATCCAGATGGTCATCGGCAAACTTCAGACGGGCCTGGACATGCGCTGGCTTGAGCAGGGGGACCTTGCGTGCGCTGCAGGATTTTAATCCATGACGGCGTAGTGTGTTACTAATGGTTTTCTTTGAGACTGTGGTCCCAGCTCTCTTCAGGTCATTGACCAGGTCCTGCCGTGTAGTTCTGGGCTGATCCCTCAACTTCCTCATGATCATTGATGCCCCACGAGGTGAGATCTTGCATGGAGCCCCAGACCGAGGGTGATTGACCGTCATCTTGAACTTCTTCCATTTTCTAATAATTGGACCAACAGTTGCCTTCTCACCAAGCTGCTTGCCTATTGTCCTGTAGCCCATCCCAGCCTTGTGCACGTCTACAATTTTATCCCTGATGTCCTTACACAGCTCTCTGGTCTTGGCCATTGTGGAGAGGTTGGAGTCTGTTTGATTGAGTGTGTGGACAGGTGTCTTTTATACAGGTAACGAGTTTGAACAGGTGCAGTTAATACAGGTAATGAGTGGAGAACAGGAGGGCTTCTTAAAGAAAAACTAACAGGTCTGTGAGAGCTGGAATTCTTACTGGTTGGTAGGTGATCAAATACTTATGTCATGCAATAAAATGCAATTACTTAAAAATCATACAATGTGATTTTCTGAATTTTTGTTTTAGATTCCGTCTCTCACAGTTGAAGTGTACCTATGATAAAAAATTACACACCTCTACATGCTTTGTAAGTAGGAAAACCTGCAAAATCGGCAGTGTATCAAATACTTGTTCTCCCCAATGTATATAGTTAGAACAGACTGTCTCGTAAACTTATTCATTCAGTGTTGTTTACACTGTTCCAAATGGTCAGAAAAAGTAATAAATATTGTAATCTAACAGCATCTGTTTGGCACACATAATACTTACGCAATGCTTGCTCCTATACCCTCTTTTTTCTTGAGCTTTAGTAGTTTCCACAACTAAGTCAAATGTTTTCCATAGATCTGACTTCCCCCTTTCCCTCCTGAGCAACCAGTAAACATTTGCCTGTTTCAAGGTTCTTTTTCACATCCTCCGCATCCATTTTGCTTTCACGTGTTACTGTGTCCGGAGTTTGTAATAACCATGATATGAATATGATGGGCTGTATATCAGGCCCTATTGGTCACATGCATGCTATGCTTACGTGTTACACGTAAAGAGAGCAAGGGTTGAGGGAAAAGGGAATGTTTTTCCTTAACAAATAAGGGATTTCGGTAACAGAACTACTCAGTCGGAAGAAAGTAAGAAACTAAATGGCTGAAATGATGTTGCAGCTTTAGCACAGGGATGCAAACTGGTGAGGGCCCAAAAAAGTGACACTTTTTTTTGTTGCATCGAAACATGAAAAACAAAAACAATATTTGGGCTACACCGCACATTATTACATTGTACATGTTCTACCTGTGGACATCTGTTCTACAATGTTCCAGCAAAAGTGAGAAAGAGGGAAAGCGTGTGGTGTTCCTTTCACCTCTATTGTGGCATCCATCTTAAGGCAGGCCCAGCTCCAGCTACACTTGATCCCTGAATCCACTTGTTTAAGAAGCAACGTTTCATTTGACCTTAATTCTCATACTGTAGAGGGATAACATTAGTTAACAGATAGTGGTTAGTTTGTTAGCTAGTTAACATTTCACACAGATTGCCAGGGTCCAGTAAGCAACTAACGAGTTATAACTTGAGGAACGGCAAGGAGTCGTACACCAGTTAATATTACAGTGAATTGGTTAGGTTGCTAATGTCAGCTCATCTGATGTTGTAACGTTAGCTAGCTAACGTTTGCTGTCTGACTTTATTAGCAAGCTAATTTTCACACCATAAACTAAATTATTTGATCAGATGAGTTGGTCAATGTTGCTCAAAATTGCGGAGAATTTTATCCAGCTAGCAAGATACTTAACAATGCTAACAATTCTTGTTCCACCACACTTGCTCCCTCACCTCAAACTTTCCAAATGCCAGTTGTTTTTCGTTTACAACTCATGAAGTACAGTTCATCACCTTCTCACCCGTCTCCATGGTCAGGCTTCTCACCTACCTCTTCGTTATCATTCAGGGGACGTGCCGCTGTAACTGGTAAGCTGCCTTTCCAGAGCGTGCGCTGAGGCTGTAACTAGTAAATTGGTTGTCTCTTCTTTCCTCAGTCGCGTACTGCGCTGCATTCTGTTTTGTGAACGATTGACTGAGCCTTGGAGAGCCAGCAGTGGTTTGTGGTGGTAAAGAGACAGCTACGAAAAATATGAAAACTCTTGGTAAATAAAATACCTCATGAAAAACTGTAGACCACACTAACTCAGGCAAGCAGAACATTGAGACTTCCTTAATATTAGAGATCACTCCCCAGTTGTTGTTAACAAAGAGAAACCACCCCCCCCCCCCCCCCCCCCCTCAGCTTCCACGACACAGATGTTTTGTCCTGCCGGTCGGCGTATAGAAAAACCAGCTAGATTTATATTTACCAATATAACACAGGATATTACAGTTATTCAGAAAAGCTTGATAGGATAATCTCAAACAGCGCTCATCCAGTTTATTCTCCAGTGATTGTACATTTGCCAATAGAACGGTGGGTAAAAGAGATTTATCCACTCTCCGACGTAGTCTCTTTAGGTGGATATCCCACATACAGGCCTCTATAGCAGCCTCTGTTACTCCTCATGGTATTTGATTCATAGTGAGCGATTTAGGCTACTTAAAGCTACAATATGTAACTTTTTGGTACGACCTGACAAAATCCTATAGAAATGTGAGTTATAGATCTGTCATTCTCATTGAAAGCAAGTCTAAGAAGTGGTAGATCTAGAAATACAAAATGGATGGTGTTAAGAGATGAAAAAAAAGTTATTTTATATACACACACACACACATACATTCATACATACATATACATACATATATGTATATATATATATATATATATATATATATATACATATATGTATATATATATATATATATATATACATACATATACATACATATATATACATATATGTATATATATATATATATATATATATATATATACATATATGTATATATATATATATATATATATATATATATATATATATATATATATATACATATATATATATATATATATATATACACACACACACATACATACACTAACACGCGTTGTTTTGTCTGAAACGTTGTTCCCCCTGCGGCTATTGGACCAGGTCTCTCTTGAAAAGAGATTAAATCTCAATGAGAAAAAACCTGGTAAAAGGTAAAATATATATATATTATGGAAATGTATGCATAATGATATAGATATTTACCCCCAAAATATATATAGGGGATTGGAAATGATGCAGACAATTACATTGATGGAAGCAAGAATCCTTCCGCAATATTAAAGCTGACACACCCCTTAAAAAAAAGTGGTAGATCTGTTATATGTGCGTAATTTCTACGCTCCACATTAAGTCTTGTTTTTGTGTCTTTTACTCTTTGACTATTAGAATTTTAGCCAACAGTGCATCTTTAAAGGGGCATTTTACAATTTGTTTCATATTTGTCCATCCACCCTCAAAATATCATCATAAAATTAAAACAGCTAAACCACAATGCATTTTAGTGGTACGCTAGATCCTCCCACTTGCTCCCATCGGCTTTGGGTTTAATCTATGCACATAACAAGCAGGCCCACATTGATCGCCGATTGCCGATCCTCTTCTTCCTGTCACGTTTGCACCTTATAACATCAATCTGAGCAGAGCTGTCATTCTCAATGGATTTCACCTAATTCTCTAACGTCATGTTTCATTCTCTGCAGTTGTAAAAGATACCGAATTACAATTACATTTGACTGAGTCACCCTCTACAGCTCCAGCAAACCAGCTCATAAGGGTACATGCGCGCCAAATGCCATCAACTCTACTTCATCAAGGGTGGGTAGCTCAGACTGTCAGAAGAACTTGCCAGGAGCCTCAGCGATAAGAAACCCAAAGTCCTTGATGGAATGACGCCAGCAAGGCAAGCAAATACGTGAGGAGGATGTCTGGGTATTCTCCCATTCCACAGATTGAGCAAGGAGAAGTTTGCGCTCTCACTTGAGGGTGCACTGCTTCACGAGTCATCGCGGGGAGAGATAAGGACAGTCTGTCTGTCCCCATTCATGGCATATTAATACTCTGCCTGTGTCCTGAGGGAGTCCGCTGTGACAAGAATACTCTGAATGCCCCTCTTCATGGTGGCTAAAGTAGGCCATGCCAAGGGCTGAGAGGACTACTCTCCCTCACCCCCAACACAGACCACGGATTATACATCCTCAACACCACATGCGTCACCCACAATCCTCTGGATTTCCCTTTGTAGGGCTAATACGGCTCCTAGTATGCTCTGTGACTGTGTTCACTCACCTCATTCACATGAGAGAGTAAATCGCCCAAATGGAGGGGAGGATCCAGGACTAGCGCCAAGGCAAAATGTGCAGAGCAACCTTAGTGTCCGTCAGCCGAAGCTTGCGTGAGCTCGATCATGTCCGGTTCGAAGGACCAAGCACAAACTCATCCCAGTGAGTGAATGAACATGTTGACTCAGGTTGGCTGTGTAGGCAGGCTGCTCCTTCTTTGTTGTGAGGTTTCACATAGAGCTCACCAGGGGCCAACACAGTCTGCCCACATCACACAGAGGAGAGGATGTGGTGGCACTAGGCAGCGGCCTTCCTCCAAAGCCACTGTGACCCATGAGCGTGGTGTAGGGCCAAGAGGAGAGCTGAAGGCCGCAAAACCCACACTCACTCACTCTACCAGCCCAATGTAGAGGCAGCAGGCTGCCATGCATTGCCCTGCACACAAAACTATAACAGAAGGTTCAGTAGAGTAGAGTGAACTTGGCTGCTGTTGTGTTTGGCTTTGAAACAAGATTCCAACAACCATGTTTTCCACTCAGTTTAAACCTGTGTGATGTGGGCAGACTAGAGGCCCCTGGTGAGCTCTGTGAGAAGCCTCACAACAAAGAAGGAGCAGCCTGCCTGCACAGCCTGATAGTCAACATGTTGTTGAACTTCTTTAAATTGATTGATCACAGTGACGTAAAACAATGTAACGGTGAGTTTTAAAAGTATGATACTTACGACATTGATTTAAAAAAATAAAAAATATCCCAGTTATCCTCATCATTCAGATGAGAAACCCACTGTTCCCTGAAGACGTGGATGTCGATTATGGCAGCCCTCCGCACCTATCTGTATCAGAGGGGTTGGGTTAAATGCGGAGGACACATTTCAGTTGAATGCATTAGCGACCTGAGTGCCGTTAGCAAGTTGGAAATATTTTTGAAATATTTCACCTGTCTACCCAGTGCGCCAAATCAAGTATACATTATATTTTCAAAGAACTAGCCCCAACCGTAAGCTCCAGGCCTATGTGACTGGGAAAATTGACCAACCTCTGCTAAGACCATGACACTCCATGACATAGCAATGCAAGATAAGAAACCCATCCCAGGCTCATTAAAGAACCAGAGCTGCTCTACACCCTCTCTGTGACATCAGTTTTTTGTATTTTTACTGAAGAGATGACACCAAATAACTTTTCCACTGAAATCATGAGGCCTAGCCTAATTTGGCGGCAGTCAACCGACCTAGGTGAGATGGGCGACCCACCATAAATAATGGTTGAAGAACACTGTAGACATAAACCTACATACCATACTAGAAATCCCCCCTCTAGTCAGTTATTGTGTGACTTAAGACTCAACATGCTTCAGTTCGGGCTTGCGCTTAGCTGAACTCGGCTAGCCGAACGAGCATGCTCACATCATTAGTACCAGTTGTCAATTTTGAGACACCGTAGCCAGTATACACTTCCTCAAAACAGACAGAATTAATCTGTCATTAATTGTTATGCTTTTGCCGAGGAGATCTTAGTTAGATGTAAAATTGTGTAACTAAGATGTTTGGGGCAGTTTCTCTACGGAAAATGTGCATGAAAAATTGTCATCTCTCGTTGAATGACAAGACTTTATTGAAGAATCCCTACTGTTGACCAATCACCGACAAAGGGGCGTAGACTTCGGCGCTGAACTTCGGCTTACCAAATTATGTGTGCCCGAACAGCTGAAAAAAAAAACTCACCGAAGTCCAAAACAAACAAAAACGTCTCAAAATGTCATCATAATATATGCACAAACTCTTCCGAACTGTTTTGGCTGAGAAGCATACGAACACCTTTAGTCCATAAGCGAGTTCATGTCAGTGATTTGGGTCCCCAGAAAAAAAAAGTGCTACTGTCAATGAGACCATCACTATTTCATAACCTTTAAATAGGCCTAAATTCTGGAGCAAACACGCAAGTTGACAGTGCATGTTGGAGCAGTGAAGATGGGCCTAATGAATGAAAATAGCTCCACTGTAGTGTCAAACTGTCACTCAAGGTGCACTTTTTTAATGAGCTGCTACGGGCAATTCCACGATAACGGAACTCTGCTAAGAACAGGGATTTGAAAAACTGACATTTTTCTTTTTTTTCCGTTAAAACGATAAGTAAAATGAATAAAATTCCACATTAATTCACAATGTCGCTGCAAGCAACGGTTTGGGTGTCATAGTACATCCCTTTCAGATAGTTAAGCATTGCACATGTACTACCATTACTGTACCTCAATTCCACCTCGCAAAGTTTGCATTTCCTTCTCACTAGGCTTGGGAGGTATACCGTAGACCGCTGTATTTGGAAAAAGCCATGGGACCGTTGAAACGATTTCTTTTAAATTTGTTTTATTTATACATTTAAGTAAATACCTGCAGTCAACTTGTGCAATACATTAGGATATAAAGAAAATGTATATCCTAATGTATTGCACAAGTTGGTCCCCAGTCACATGGTGTTTACAAGCACACAAAGATGACAGGACCATTCCCATTCATTTTAATGTTTTGGGACTATGGGACCATGTTTTGGGACGGGTTTTAATGACTCCAACCTAAGTGTATCTAAACTTCTGACTTCAACTATATATATATATATATATATATATATATATATATATATATATATATATATATATATACATATATATATATATATATATATATAACTATTAAGCTAACTATATATCTAAGATGTGCCAACTAAACTCTTTCCACCTATGTTTTGCTAACTTTAGCTTGCAAGATCAAACTCATTGGTAACAGCAGACAATCCCCTCCTGCATAGTATTTGATAGTATTTGTTTTGTGCGTGCTGCAAACTGCGTTTTGAGATAGTTGCCCAACTTTATGAGCTGGGTTGTCTGTCCTAGTAGTAAATGTTTGCTTGCACTTGTTAGCATTTACCTTTAGCCACTATGAGAATTGTGCACTACCAGTAATACCGTATATACCCGGGATGGCACAGGCACGGTATGGAAATCTGGATATCGCCCAACCCTACTTCTCACTCTATACACAATTACTACTTTTAACAATTTACACTGAACAGCCACAAGGAGTCGCTAGAGCGCGATGAGGAAAAGTAAAGCCCCCACGGCCAAACCCTGTTGTTTGGACATAACGTACAGCACAGTAGAGCTCAGTGGAGGACAGTAGAGTACATTACAGAACAGTAGAGTATAGTTCAATACAGTAGAGTATAGTTCAGTACATTATAGTGTATTCTAATGTGCTCTACTGTGTATTGTATTGAACTCAATGTACTATACTCTACTTGTATTTACTGTACTCTACTGTGCTGTCCAAACTTGTGAAACATAGAAGTCTATGACTGGTTAAGATTTGGTTCGTTCCAGGACAAATCTTAACCAATCATGGACGTCTATGTTTGGGCCAAAGGAAGGTCAGGCCAGACGTCTGTGGTCGTTGAAATCACGGCTGGTCCGGACAGAACAAAAAACGACGTCTATGGACGTTGAAATTTAGGCCAGGGTGGACTGACCAAATGTAAACTTTTTATCAACGTTCATGGTTGTCAGCTGTCGGTCGGTGCTTAGTGGGTGAGGATGCTGGTAACAGTAAATGGAAAGACGTGGCTCATTGGTAGGTGTCAGTTAGAGCTGGAAAAGGTGACATTAATTGGAGGGGAGGGGGTTTATCTAGACTTTACACACTTGCTTAAAACCACCAGATGACAGAAAAAGAAAACAGTTATCAGCTGATTATAACAGTATGCAGGTGGAAGGGAGGACAGTAGCTGGTGACCCAACTGTGGTTTGTGACTACTATGATTTCTCATTGTAGCCAATTCAATTGCAGAAATTCAGTTACAGATTTTTGGGAAATTCTGTTACCGATTTGTAAACAGAATTTTGGGCTTTAATCAATTAATAATTCAAACAAAATGTATATCAGTAAAAACAAACTAATTGATAGGTCTACCTTTACTTGTTATTTCTGTGAACTTGTATTATCCTCCATCATGAGGGAGAGAAATGTGAAAATATCTTAAATATTTTTGGTGACTGAATTTCAAGGCTCAAGGCAACGTTTTCTTAAACTTACAGAAGGCAGAAAACATTATTCCAAACTAAATATAAGTATTGGTATTAGCCGGCAGAGGTCTTAGATTTCAACATTATTGTGTTTTGATGCATTTCTAACACCTTTCAAGACCTTTCTGCTAGATGTTTTCTAAGACCCCTTTTCCATCCGTTAAATCAAAGCCTTTGCTTATTCTTCATTTTTAGGATGGAAAATGGTTGAATAATGTATACACTGAGTATACATTAGGAACACTTTCCTAATATTGAGTTTCTACCAAATATAGCCTCTTCACGTGTTGGTGCTCATGGGTCCTTTCACATGGAAATGAACCTACTCCTGTGTCTACACTCTGGGGCACTAGAAACGGTCCTAGGACTGTAAAGACAACACTCATCCCTAGTTGTTAGATAAAGATTTACTGAAGGATCTGATGTTATTTGCTTCACTAGCTAGGCCTATGCCAGCATACCGTGTTATCCTACACATATTTAGGTGAAAGTGGGAGGCAAGAAAGATTCTCTTGTTTCTCCAAGTAGGCAATTGTTTTCATCTTTCCACCACTTTCAATCACTTTAGTACTGAAATATAGGCCACAACTGCACTGACAAAAGAACATAAAAAAATAATACATTAGCCTACATCTACAGTATAGCACAACTTTTTAAAACATCTCTGAACACGTTTGCTGCAGCATTCAGCAATGCAGTAACACTGAGAAATTGTATTCCATGTGTTACATTGGTGGAAACAGATTATCGGTCTGTCTGCCTCCCACCCCACCAATGCCCACCCCGCCCCAACCTAAAGTACTTTTTATTTTCATTTTTTTTTTTTTACTGTATTGTGTCAGGATTGTGAAATTTCCCAGCATACTATATCCGATAGTTTCAAACACCCACCAAACAAAAACATTGTACAGGCTGTCCTTTATAAAGTAGCCTAGCCTACATCTTCAGTGTTCTCATGGAAATACTAAGCTAAATTAACAAAGTTATGAGAGCCACCTCTAATACATTCAGACATGGTAGAACCAAATTGCTTTCCCTAAATATTGACATGAATCTCCCAACTGTTGCAAAGACGCTAGATGAGGCCCAGTTGCTCTTACACCTAGACACCACTTTGTGAGGAGCAGTGACGAGCCCAGACATGACCACCTGATGTCAGGGCAGGCCTGTCGGCACGCTAGGGGAAGTCCAGGTATGACGAGTCAATCTCAGAGCGAAGTGAGCAGCTTCTGCTTTGCACTTGAATAATCAAAAACATGACAAGCTCAACTTTGTGAAGAGGTGAGACCGGTGCAACCACTCACTAGGGATAGGCATGAGTAATCAAGTACTCGAACGGACGTCAAAACTCGATCTTTAACCAGAGATCTTTTATTATTTGGTCACTAGAATCAAATTTGCTTTGATTCTAGTGTTCCATTTGTACATGTGTATTTTTGGGACACAACAAAAAGGAAACCAAGCCAACAATCAAACAGTTCTTCTCCATAAATTCCCTTTCCCCTACGTCTCACACTCGAATTGCATTCCGACTTCTTCCTCTACACATGCTTGCTGAGCTCCCGTTAAAGTCTACAGAAATGAACGCCTATAAAAACGTATCTACGGTGCCTTCAGAAAGTATTCACACCCCTTGACGTTTCCACATTTTATTGTGTTACAGCCATTTAATATGGATTCAATTTTGATTTGTGTCACTGGCCTACACACAACAGCCCATAAATTCAAAGTGGAATGATTTTTCCTAAATTTTTACCAATTAATTATAAGTTAAAAGCTGAAATGTCTTGTGTCAAAGTATTCAACCCCTTTGTTATGGCAAGCCTAAATAAGTAAAAAGTCTCATAATAAGTTGCATGTGTGCAATAAGTGTTTAACCTGTCTCGGAACCCCTCGCCAACAGCCAATGAAATTACAGGGCGCCAAATTCAATCAACAGAAATCTCATAATTCAAATTTCTCAAACATACAAGTATTAGACACCATTTTAAATATTAAATTCTTGTTAATCCAACCACAGTGTCTGATTTCAAAAAAGCTTTTCGGCGAAAGCAGAACATATCATGTTAGGTCAGCAACTAGTCACAGAAAGCATACAGCGATTTTACAACCAAAGAGAGGAGTCACAAAAGCAGAAAGAGATAAAATTAATCACTAACCTTTGATATTCTTCATCAGATGACACTCCCGGGACAACATGTTACACAATACATGTATGTTTTGTTTGATCAAGTTCATATTTATATCCAAAAACCTCAGTTTACATTTGGCTTTGCCTCCAAAACATCCCGTGAATTTGCACAGAAACATCAATTTACAGAAATACTCATAATAAACATTGATAAGACAAGTGTTATTCACAGATTTAAAGATGAACTTCTCCTTAATGCAACAGCTGTGTCAGATTTCAAAAACAATTTACGGAAAAAGCAAACCATGCAATAATCTGAGTACGGCGCTCAGAGACCAACAACACCCCAAAAGATATCCGTCATGTTGGAGTCAACAGAAGTCAGAAATAGCATTATAAATATTCACATAGCTTTGATGATCTTCATCCGAATACACTCCCAGGAATCCCAGTTCCACAATAAATGTTTGATTTGTTCCATAAAGTCCATAATTTATGTCCAAATAACTCCTTTTGGTTCACACGTTCAGTACACAATCTAAACTCACGACGCGCGGGCAGGTACAGGCAAATGTTCAGCCGAAAAGTCATATTACAGTTCGTAGAAACATGTCAAACGAAGTATACAATCAATCTTTAGGATGTTTTTAACATAAATCTTCAATAATGTTCCAACCGGAGAATTCCTTTGTCTTCAGAAATGCAATGGAACGCAAGCTACCTCTCATGTGAATGCGCATGACCAGCTCGTGGCACAGACCTCTGACTCAATCCCCTCTCATTCCCCCCTCCTTTATAGTAGAAGCATCAAACAAGGTTCTAAAGACTGTTGACATCTAGTGGAAGCCTTAGGAAGTGCAAAATGACCCCATAGACACTGTGTATTCGGTATGCCAAGAGTTGAAAAACTACAAACCTCAGATTTCCCACTTCCCTTTTTCTCAGGTTTTCGCCTGCCATATGAGTTATGTTATACTCACAGACATCATTCAAACAGTTTTAGAAATTTCAGAGTGTTTTCTATCCAAATCTACTAATGATATGCATATATTGGCAACTGGGACTGAGTAGCAGGCAGTTTCCTTTGGGCACGCTCATCCAAATGTGAAAATGCTGCCCCCTAGCCATAAGAAGTTAACGTGATTTTTGAATGACTACCTCATCTCTGTATCTCACAAATACAATTAATTATCTGTAAGGTCCCTCAGTCGAGCAGTGAATTTCAAAACACAGATTCAACCACAAAGATTTCCCAATGCCTCGCAAAGGGCACCTATTGGTAGATCGGTAAAAAATAAAAACAGATATTGAATATCCCTTTGAACATGGTGACGTTATGAATTACTCTTTGGATGGTGTACCAATACAACCAGGCACTAAAACAGTTAAGAGTTCAATGGCTCTGATAGGAGAAAACAAAGGATGAATCAACATTGTAGTTACTCCACAATACTAACCTAAATGACAGAGTGAAAAGAAAGAAGCCCATGCATAATTAAAATATTGTTTCATTAAGGCACTAAAGTCAAACTGCAAAACATGTGGCAAAGAAATTAACTTTGTTCTGAATACAAAGTGTTATGTTTGGGCAAATCCAACAACATATTACTGAGTACCACTCTTCATATTTTCAAGCATGATGGTGGCTGCATGTTATGGGTACGCTTGTCATCGGCAAGAGTTTTTTGTTGTTGTTGATAAAAAGAAACTGAATAGAGCTAAGCACAGGCTAAATCCTAGAAAAAAAACTTGGTTCAGTCTGCTTTCCAACAAACACTGAGACAAATTCACTTTTCAGCAGGACAATACCCTAAAACACAAGGCCAAATCTACACTGGAGTTGATTACCAAGACAACATTAAATGTTCCTGAGTGGTCTGGTTAAAGTTTAATTTTATTTATCTAGGCAAGTAAGTTAAGGAAAAATATATATATTTACAATGATGGCCTACCAAAAGGCCTCCTGTGGGGACGGGGGCTGGGATTAAAAATAAATAAAATAAAAATATAGGACAACACACACATCACGACAAGAGACAACACTACATAAAGAGAGAACAAAGACAACAACATAGCAGATTTAAATTGCCTTGAAAATGGCTGTCTAGCAATGAGCAACAACCAACTTGACAGAGCTTGAATAATTTTTAAAAGAATAATGTGCAAATATTGTAAAATCCAGGTGTGGAAAGATTTTAGAGACCTAGCCAGAAAGACTCACATCTGTAATCTCTGCCAAAGGTGATTCTAACATGAATTGGCAGACTTGGCACTCTAGTACCGCTTGCTGTGCGGTAGCAGAGAGAACAGTCTATGACTAGGGTGGCTGGAGTCTGACATTTTGTAGGCCCTTCCTCTGACACCGCCTTGTATAGAGGTCCTGGATGGCAGGAAGCTTGGCCCCAGTGATGTACTGGGCCGTACACACTACCCTCTGGAGTGCCTTGCGGTCGGAGGCCCAGCAGTTGCCATACCAGGCAGTGATGCAAGCATTTAGGATGCTCGATGGTGCAGCTCTAGAACTTTTTGAGGATCTGAGGACCCATGCCAAATCTTTTCAGTCTCCTGAGGGAGAATAGGCTTTGTCGTGGCCTCTTCACCATGATAGTTTGTTGGTGATGTGGACACCAAGGAACTTGAAGCTCTCAATCTGCTCCACTACAGCCCCGTCGATGAAAATGGGGGTGTGCTCGGTCCTCTTTTTTCTGTAGTCCACAATCATCACCTTTGTCTTGATCACGTTGATGGAGAGGTTGTTGTCCTGGCACCGCACGGCCAGGTCTCTGACCTGCTCCCTATAGACTGTCTCGTTGTTGTCAGTGATCAGGCCTACCACTGCTGTGTCATCGGCAAACTTAATGATGGTGTTGGATTCGTGCCTGGCCATGCAGTCATGAGTGAACAGGCAGTACAGGAGGGGAATGAGGAAACACCCCTGATGGGCCCCCATGTTGAGGATCAGTGTGACGGATGTGTTGTTACTTACCCTTATTGACCCAGGGGTATGAATACTTATGTAAATGAGATTGTATTGAAAATGAAATACTTTACTTTTGCAAACATTTCTAAAAACGTGTTTTCACTTTGTCATTATGGGGTATAGTGTGGAGATGGGTGAGATTTTTTTTTAAATCAATTCTGAATTCAGGCTGTAACAACAAAATGTGGAATAAGTCAAGGTGTATGAATACTTTCTGAAGGCACTGTAACTGATCGGATACACAAGTGACATTCTTTACCAAATGACGACAGCTTTATCACAAATTCAAAATGGACTGGTTGATTGAAGTAGGGAAATATGTATTCCAACAAAGAGCTGCACGTTTGGAATAATTGTGTCCGTTTACTTTCAGCTTATGCTACTTTACGGTTGTAACTAGTTACCACAAGCACAAAGTCAAAATTGCCAGTGTGGTTAGTGTGTGTTAGGTTTAAAATCTGATTTTAAGATGATAAATTGTAGAAATAGGCAGGGTGTATGACTTTGTGCAAACTAGTGACGACCCTACTTTGCAAACTGCCATTTAGAATTGGTTAGCATAGGTTATAACCCCCTAAACAGACAAGTTCAAACTGAAAATATACAAAAACATTACTTTGACAAAGACAAAGAGCGTATTTTCCTCAGAATCATTAAGCCTAGTCCTACTCACCAAATGGGTGTCATGGATGTAATTCATCCCCATGCAGTGGAATTGTTAACCCATTTAGAAAATTCCAAAGAACAGGCAGAATGAACTGAATCAAACATCTGTATATCGAAAACATGACAGATATAGGTTTATAACCCTGAAGAAAATTGCAATTCAACTCACTAAATTGACCCAAGTTCACCAAATTGACCCAAGTTTCAAATGATAACACTGAGAATAACTGTTCCAGAGGCAAGATGCGCACAGCCATAGTAGGGCTTTCCAGTGCGACCATTTTACTCGAATATGTGCCTAAACATTTTCACCTGGATATTTTTTTTTGGGGGGGGCACCTAGAAAAATGATGGATTCTGGCTCTAACACCTCAAAAAGTTAGGAGCAACGAAAAATGTTTATCTTAGGCATACACATGCTCCATGTAAAAAAGGTTAGCGCAGAGCCCTGAGCCATTGGCTTCTTCTACGAGAAAGTACCACTGCTGAGGTTCCACAATATAATATAACAAGTTGATATTACGATTTCAATAAATGAAATCTTAAAATGGAACTTATTTTTTTATTGCCAGAATATACAAGGGGCAATTTAGCTATTTGGATTGTTATCTGTAATGGTTAAGATAAATTATGCATTGTTTCACACCCCCTGTATATAGCCTCGTTATTGAGTTAATTTATTATTTTTTACTTTAGTTTATTTGGTAAATATTTTCTTAACTCTTCTTGAACTGCTCTGTTGGTTAAGGGTTTGTAAGTAAGCATTTTACGGTAGTCTACACATGTTGTATTCAGTACATGTGACAAATAAAGTTTGATTTGGCATATCGATAAATGTGCAGAGAATTTTTTCTAATATGGGCCTTATTCTAAATAAAAATAGTTTTTGGAGGGTGTGTTCCTCTGCCCAGGTGTTGCTAATGCATGCCAGATCTTACAATGTCTGGATAGGTATTTTAAGGATCAGCTAACCACGTCATGTTATAGCAAACTGTCAGTCGATGATGTGGCACGCAACCATTGGTTGATGGATGAAACCTCTGAGCAGGGGAATGCAACCTGAAGCAGTCCAGAGACATGACGAGTCACGCTCCAGGTGGACACAGCTGCACACAGCTCAGTTCACTTATAAAGGCACGCCAAACACTGCCATAGGCCTACTTTCATCTTGACCCAAATACTAGTTTCTTCCCTTGTGCAAGCTGTTGAGAATGTTATCCATGTTCCCGGCTGAGGCTGACAGTGAGCATACATGTAGCTTTGATAATAAAAGGTCCAGGCTAGGCTATGTGCAGCAGGCCATGTGTCGGACATAGAATGTGCCTCTTCTTGAAAATACATGATCTAAGTGACTGATAGTTGGTATTCAGCAGTCATAAAAGTATGCCTTATTTACTTTGAAGAATTACTAAAATAGTGATTTGTCAGAGAGCATAGGCAGCAGCTCTATAGGGATGAGATGATGACTTGGAATGAAATAAAGTTAACAAATAAAACAAAAGTAATATACACAACAAAACATTAATAAAACCTTCCTAATATTTAGTTGCCCTCAGGACAGCCTCAATTCGTTGGGGCAAGGACTCTATAAGGTGTCAAAAGCATTCCACAAAGATGCTGGTCCATGTTGACTCCAATGCTTCCCACAGTTGTGTCAAGTTGGCTGGATGTCCTTTGGGTGGTGGACCATTCTTGATACACATGGGAAACTGTTGAGCATAAAACCCCAGCTGCATTGCAGTTCTTGACACGAACCGGCGTGACTTACTACCATAACACGTTTAAAGGCACATGCATTTTTTGTCTTTCCCATTCACCTTTTGTATGGCATACATACACACACAATCCATGTCTCAATTGTCTCAAGGCTTAGAAATCCTTCTTTAACACATCTCATACCCTTCATCTACACTGATTGAAGTGTATTTAACAAGTGACATCAATAAGGGATCATCACTTTCACCTGGCCAGTTTATGTCATGGAAGAGCAGGTGTCCTTAATGTTTTATACACTCAGTGTATTATATTAAAGTGAACAAATTATGGTTAATAAGTGATAAGCATAATGGGCAGTCACTACCGTCACATGGCACTACAGAGGGGGGTGCGGACAGCCCAGTACATCACTGGGGCCGAGCTCCTCGCCATCCAGGACCTTGCACGGTCTCTATGCACACGCACAGGACTCTACAAACTCACGCACACTCCAACACAAACAATTATACTGACTCTACACACATACAATCTTAATTTACGCTGCCGCTACTCTGTTTATCGTACATCATGATGCCTAGTCACCTTACCCCAATACATATCTACCTCTATCACTCCAGTATCCCTGCAAATTGTAAATATGGTATTGGACCTGACCCTGTACATAGCTTACTTTCTCGTGTTCTTATTTCTTGTGTTTTTGTTCTACCTCATGTTATTTTTAGTAAAACATTGATTACTGCATCCTTGGGTTTAAAGCTTGCAAGAAAGGCATTCACTGTACTTGTACACATGACATTAAAACTTGAAACTCATGGGACTTTAATTAATTGTGTTATTCTGTGTTGTTACACCATTCAACCCACATAATGCACTTAATAATGTAATAAAAAATGTGGAACCAAAACCGAGTTCAAAAAGCACTCATCGCTCAGCACTACAAGACAATTAAATATACACTCAAGTTGCACTAGGGCCTCAAGCCTTTTTTTCAGTCATGCCTAATGATGCATCAAAAACGGCATCAAATGAAAGTGGCCTCCACCTTCATGAAATCAATGGTTTCAAAAGGTCAGCAGACAAAATGTGGAACATATTCCTTGATGACTCCTGCATTGCCAAATGTATTTTTCATGCTAATGAACTTGTATTGATTAGAATCATTGAGGGAGTTGTCACAGCACACCAACTATACAGTGTGCGGCATGTAAACACTGAGGGCTTGCACTGAAACAAACTTTTTAAACCAGCCTGCCTGGGACACAAGCCATGTTTATACATTACATTATAGTTATTACCAGGGTTAAGGGGGTCACCAGCTGTGACACCAGTGCACAATTCGTTAAGATTCATATTGCGTAACTACATTTAGGCTAGACTAAGTAACCTCAAGGTCCAGTCAAGCCAGAATAATTAGTATCAGAAGAGGAAATGGAGAGCGAGGCAGAGTAAAGCAGTATACGTGATATACAAAAATGTAAATGTGTGCTGTGATTTGAAGGCCTGTCTGTCTAAAGCGACCTAATTCCTGGGCTGTGTTCCCACTAAACTCCCTATCCCCCCCACCCCAGCCCCGGGTTACTCCCCCACCATCTCTAAACATTTAGCAACAAAGCGTTGATCAATATGTACTTTTCAGTTAGAACGCACTGGCCCCCCGATTGTAACAATGCGACATGGAAACAATGTAACGTTATGCGTTCACAGAACACGCTCACACTGTGGAAATCTAAAATGTATGTTGTGGCATATTCTCCCCCTTCGCAAAATGTTTCCTCCCTTACTCCAAGCTCATTCTGTAAATGTTCGTGTCGCTACAAACATATAATTGGGTGCGCTCCCATGATACCCATGGAACGTTATACAAAAACAACCTCTTCCCTCTCCGCCGTATCTCTCATCACCGAAACGATGTTCGCCGTGGAATACTAAACTGTGATAATGATAAGGGACAATCCAAAAGTGCTTATTTGTGTGACAAGTAGCCAGACATTATTACAACTTAATGAAACACGCTTCACCGTAACTAGTGACAATTTACAGCAGAATAAAAACAAAACTCACCACGACTCCCGTTTGGTGTAATACAATCCTGAATATCTACAGTAGTGAAATTCCTTTCTTCCTTTTCACACGTTCTCAACACCGGCCCGTCTCCACACTCCAGTAACCAAGAGTGTGTGCAGAGGGGGAGAGGGGAGGGGGGGGGGGGCTGTGTCAGTGATAGGAACGATCTGGGACAGACAATTTGGAGGCAAAAGATCGCAAGTCTGTTTATCCTAACGAGTGACTAGAACGGTCCCAAACATTCCTCAATGTTACCGAAGGTCTCTATAACACATTTGTATCTCTCCGTCTTCCTCGAGGCATAGGGGGACGTGAATCCCAGTTTATTTTTTGCATCCAGGGGAGTCGCCGCCTCTTCTAGTCCGCCATGTTGCGTCTGCAATAGGAGGAATGGGAAGCAGAGAATTCCCAGGCCAGGCCAGGCCAGGCCCCTCCTTCCACGGTGCCACTGCGACATCTGGCGGACCATCACGAGACGGAGTAAACCGCATCCCTATCCAGAAGAGCACGAGTCAACCATCTGGTCATTTCTGTCACATACACAAAGTCGAATATTGGACGAGTTTATTAATTTCCCATAGGCTGCCGGGGCACACGATCCAATTTAGTTGGCCCTCTGTCAACATTGGCCAGTGGTGGTCACCAACCCTGGTCCTGGGTTAAAGGCTTTTGTTCCAGCCCACTGAGCCCAGCAGTAGCACACCCGATTCAACTGATCAATGTATATATTTTTTTATTTAACGAGTCAAGTCAGTTAAGAACAAATTGTTATTTACAACGATGGCCTACACCGGACAAACACGGACGACGCTGAGCCAATTGCCCACCGCCTTATTGGACTCCAAATCACCGCCAGTTGTGATAGTGTTGAGACTTGATGTTTTATTGATTAGTTGAATCAGGTCAGGTATAGTGCTTGAACAAAAGCCTGCACAGTACAGTACACATTGTTATTGCAGTCCCAGACAGGCACACCCGATTCAACTTGTCACCTCCTCATCAGGCCCTCAATGAGTTGAGTCAGTTGTTTGTCCAGCGCTACAAAAAAAAAAAAACGTGTGCTGTTGGGGGTACTCGAGGACCGGAGTTAGGAACCACTGGTCTAGGACTCGGGAGGACCAGCCAACCATTGGTTGACCAAACGCTGCACGAGGCTTTACCAAAGCCACTAGGTTACCAATATTTCTCTGCCAAACTTACAAGTTCTGAGATCTAAAAAAAGCAATGTCCCAATCAGCTTTTTTCCTTTCTCTAAAAAGGTGTCATTTCTGGAACTCACATCCAGATCACCTTCAAATATTTAAGATTTATTTTACTGGAGGTTCAGAACTATTTTAAACCCAGCGTCACACTGTTGCAATTCAATATTTATGCAATACAAATTACATTACGGTCTACACTAACATCACTCAAATACAACACTTATGTTAAGACCGATTTTCTATACAGCAGAGTTTCAGATATAGTAATATGTTTATTACAGTTAATGAATTAACAAGTCAATAATGCATGTAGAGAATACATTAAAAAATAAATACTGATATAGTACATGGTCCAGTCATTGAAGAACAGTTAAGTAGAAAGAACATTGTTACAGAACATGGAATGTGACTTAAGTGTTATAGAAGTACTGTCACATAGGAAAACATTCTTATTTTGGTACTGCTTATAAGACTGAATGTGCAGCCCCTATATTGGTTTCTCAATTATGTAGCAGTTCATCTATTTAAATTGTGCGTATTTTACATATATTTCAGTAAACTCCCATGGGTGTAAGCTGTCATTTCACACGGTCTGGAGAATTTAATTTGTAGTGTGGGTGTCAATACAGCGAGATTAGTTTGACAGAAGGTAAATGAAGTCTGTGTTTACAAGCAGCCAGTATGAGGATAGCTCAGATGGTTAGGTTGGCAATGACAGCTCTGGTGAACTCGTCGCTTGTAGCATAGCCTCCCAGGTCTCCTGTGTGCACCTGCCACAAATAAAAGTCGTGTCACACACACACACACACACACACACACACACAGGCAAATGGCCCTCACAAATACATACAAACATGACTAGTGTGTAAGAGAGCCTTATTCACCAAACTCAAACACAATACAGGTGAAGATTAGGTTATTTTGAAGCAACTTAAAGGAAAATTACACCCCAATAATATATTTTTGTACTTGTTTCATAAATCCATTGTTGAGTCTCAAAATGCTTTGCTTGTCAGCAATCAGGTTTGATATGTAACTTTTAAAATAAGGAAATCATCCCGGTATGATGTAGAACGTTACATCTGGGCCACCACTCATCCAAGCCATAAATACATATTCAGTCTAACCCTTTAGAGAAACATAGGCAACATGCATTTTCCCATATTTTAATTCTTCTTTAGTATTTGACCATGATGATCGCTTTAAAAACAACAAAAAGGTCCATCAGCCATTGTAACAGTTAGGGAACAATGGCAAGTTAAGAACAAATTATTATTTACAATGACTGCCTATCCCGGCCAATGCTGGGCCAATTGTGCGCCGCCCTATGGGACTCCCAATCACAGCCGGAAGTGATACAGCCTGGTGTTATCAAGTGCTAGTTCAAAGATCCAATATTATAACACCAGTACTATAGCCATAACCATTATAACAAGTTATACATAAACTTATGTACCCAAAAACAGCACTTTGAAGCATATACATACATACATACATACACGTATGTGGACTCCCCTTCAAATTAGTGGATTCGGCTATTTCAGCCACACCCGTTGCTGGCAAGTTTATAAAATCAAGCACACAGCCATGCAATCACAATAAACAAACAATGACAGTAGAATGGCCTTACGGAAGAGCTCAGTGGCTTTCAATGTGGCACCATCATAGGATGCCACCTTTCCAGCAAGTCAGTTCGTCAAATTTCTGCCCTGCTAAAGCTGCCCCGGGCAACTGTAAGTGCTGTTATTGTGAAGTGGAAACGTCTAAGAGGAACAACAGCTCAGCCGCAAAGTGGTAGGCCACAAAAGCTCACAGAGTGGGACCACCGAGTGCTGAAGCGTGCAAAAATTGCCTGTCCTCAGTTGTAACACTCACTACAGAGTTCCAGACTGCCTCTGGAAGCAACGTCTGCACAAAAACTGTTAGTCGGGAGCTCCATGAAATGGGTTTCCATGGGCGAGCAGCCGCACACAGGCCTACGGTCACCATGCGCAATGCCAAGCGTTGGTTGGAGTGGTGTAAAGCTCGCCGCCATTGGAATCTGAAGTAGCGCAAATGTGTTCACAGGAGTGATAAATCATGCTTCAACATCTGGCAGTCCGACAGACAAATCAGGGTTCGGGCGAATGTTACCTGCCCCAATGCATAGCACCAACTATAAAGTTTGGTGGAGGAGGAATAATGGTCTGGGGCTGTGCAGAAATGTTCCAACATCCAGAGTAGAGGCTGTTATACCAGCAAAGGGGGACCAACTCCATTTAATGCCCCTGATTTTGGAATGAGATGTTCGACAAGCAGGTGTCCACATATACTTTTGGTCATGTAGTGTCTTGCCAAAAACCAATATATGCCTGTCGAAGTCACCAGTAGCAATGCCACCACTCTGATTTCATCATAACCAATATATAATGGAACGGACAGTACAAAAACAGAAAAGTCACTAGTCTGACATGATCAAATGGTTTCCCTTGTGAACTCAGGCAAAGCTGGTCATAGGCTCAGGTAACAATGGCTTGTTCGTTTGTGAAATGTAATGATGAAAAAGCTTAGCTTTGACTGAATAGACAAACACAATGGATCCCCAAGGTCACAACTACAGCAAAGGGCTCCCAAGATAGTGACCTCTACGATACACTGAATTTTACAGCATACACAGTGGACAGAATATTAAGACATTAGTTTAACTTGTGATTATGAATTGAGTATGAGTGAATAGGGTTCAGTGAAGCTAGCCCATTTCACAGTTCAGCTTGTTAGCATCCCTGCTAACGCAACAATGTGAAAACATTGATTGTAAACACTGAAAATGGTCTCCCTTCACAGGAATGACCTCCGCATCCCGCTGATTTTACGAGTGGCGGTGTGTGTTTGTGAGAAACAGTCCAGTTTTTTTTAAATATAGTAACTACAGCAGGTTTTCGTGACGTGACTAAGGCTGTTATTGCAAAAGGCCAGTTATCCTTTGTCCATGGACACACTGCACGTACAGTTATGAACAATGCACTTTATAATGCCTGCCACAACTCATTGCTGTGAAATGGAAGACCCGAAGTCCACTTATGCAGTGATAAGATTTCACTTGCTTTGGTGTTGGTAAATTGTCATCGTGGCACAAAACCAGCTTGATCAATACTGCTGAACAACCTCCAGCACAACCAGTGTGGACTGCAAGACTAGATTAGCAGTGATCAAATATAAACTCACACGCATGTCCACAGCACAAACAAGGAAACAGTGTAGAGAGAAGGCAGAGTAGGAGAGTAAAGGGAAAGAGGTGGTGGTAGCCGACAGATACAGAGAACACTATAGAGGTAGTAGAGCTGATAGAAGAGTGCATCCAACAGCAGAGGAAGTACAAAAGAACTGGTTGACATGGAGTTGGAGAAAGTGTTCAGCAAGGAAAAGACTGGGAGAAAATAGAGAAGGCCACAGCAGCATAAATGGACAATTTGATCAAAAACAATTCATTTAAAAGATTAATGCAGAAAATGAATTGCTTTGGCCAAATCGAGAAACAGAAACCCTCAGAGGATACGCAGAGCGTGTTATGAGGAACGTGAAAAGCGGAGAAGAGGAACAAGAGCTGCCAAGAGTGATGTAAGGAGAATTCGTTTAGTGGGACAGGGAGCAAAACAGTTGTGGCTAAGTTATTAGGAGATATATGGCGATTATGGGGTTCAATATATCCAGATTATATTTGGTTGGCCGTCCAGTTCAGGGTAAAGGGCTGTTCAGGGGACCAGGACCTCTTTAGTACGCTGGTCGTGGCGGAAGTTCCCCACAACAGCTTGCACAAAGTCCCCAGTTGTGCTGTAACCGCCCAGGTCTCGGGGCCGCATCTGGGACACGTGCACACACACACAGGGTGCAAGGGAATAGGAGGAGGAGAGGAAAAAGTGGAGGGTACCTCAGACTGGTGCAGGGATAGGAAACTCCAGTTCTCAAGGCCTGATTGGTGTAACCCTTTGGCCCCAGCCCCAGCTAAGACACCGCACCCCAATAATCGACTAATCATGATGTTCAGTTTAGAATGCAATTAGTTTAAAATCACATGCGTTTGCTAGGGACAGGGGAAAGTATGACACCCCGTTGGCTGCTGAGGACTGGAGTTTCCCACCCCTGCTCTAGTGAATTGACAAACACTATACTTCACAAATTCAGATCACACGTCCTTCCACTTTCAATCAAGCTACCACCATTTCTCTAAATTATCAGACCATAATACCTACACTATTTCAGTGAACAGAAACCATTCTCCCACATTCACTCTGCAAAAACATAGATTCTGTGTTGACCATGCACCGGTCTAGGAACCATGGTATTAGTTAGGGTTAGAGCTGCTGCTATTAGTCCTAATACGGGCTGGAGCGCAGACAACAGTTAGTCCATCTTTGTTACCAGTCAGGTTCTACAGTTACAAGAACAATGTACAGCAGGACACAGAGTGGTGTACAGGATTCCACCCACGTCAACATGCACAATCAAAAGGCTCTCTCACACACCAGGATATGGGTTATTGCTTTTTAAGTGTATTTTCATTGACAAATACAATTTGAGGGTCATTAAATTCTTTGAATCAGAGTGTTTGTTTTTCCACTTTTCATCCATGATTTGACGTACAAAATTCATATACATATTGCAAAGACCCAACCGTGTGCTCTCCCATCCAACTGTAGAATACATGCACACAAACCAACAGGATTTAATAGTGTTGATACAATATCGTCACACACAATTACCTTGCCTGTTTGATGACCCTCCGGACAGCGTCTGACAACATGTTGCAGTGGTATTCCAAGCTATCACAAAACAGTCAGTTGAGGTTAGTGCACACACACACCCGCGCACAAATCCCATTGGAAGCAGTGCCCACTCACTTGAGGTGATGGAGCATGTTGGCAGTGCTGAGCAGCATGGCCGTGGGGTTGCCGATGTTCCTGCCCACAGCCTGGGCAAAGGGGTGTCGCGCTCCCTGAGACAGAGGCCATTACATTTCTCAGGCCATTTTATCTATGCTTGGGTCTGCAATGTATCTAGTGTATGATTGCAGCGGACTGGTTAAGTTGGATCTCAGGCAGACTCCAGGACACTCACAGTCTCAAACACGGCGTACTCTGCACTATAGCTCTCTCCTGGGACCACTCCTGCCCCGTCGACCAGCCCAGCTGCCAGGTTGTTAATGATGTTGACATAGAGGTTGGGCATCACCAGCACGTCAAACTGGTATGGGTTCTGGACCAGCTAGAGAGAGAGAGAAGCAGTAAGTAAGTGAGAGTGAGAGAGGTGGGGCGTACCTGCATGCAACAGTTGTCTATAATAAGGTTGTCGTATTTGATCTTGGGATACAGCTCTGCCACCTCGGCACAGCACTGTAGGAACAGGCCATCTACTAGATTCCTGTAGAAAGGCAGAAGGAGACAAATCCTTGGCTGTGGTTGGATAGATGTGTAGAAGCCTTTAAAAAAAGGTTGTTTCTGGCACCAAGACTCACATGACCTTGTGGACTGCCGTGACCCTTCTTGGTGGCGTAGTCGAAGGCAAACTCCCTGGTGATAATCTTCAGACATTCGATCACTCCAGGCACACTCTGAGAGACAGAAAGCACAGAGTTCAGATCAGGACAAACTTCCATCAGACCGTGGTTTGACCATGTTGTTAGAGCGCTTACATATGTGCTCATACGTGGTCGTGTTCTTTCCAGTGTACAATGCCTCATGCATGATTTCAATGTGTATTAGTCATACAACAAACTAATCAAAAACATGGTAAGATTTCCATCAGGACCGGGTCAATCGACTTTAGCTAGCCAGACCCCACAGGGTGAGTGGAGATTTCCCTCAAAGTGCTGACCAATTAATGCTTTTTGAAGTCGGTTTGGTTTCGGTTAAATAATTAAAAAATATATTTTAGTATGCATTATGTGGGTTGACTGCTGTAACACAGAATAAAACAATGAATAAAAGTACAATGATGGTAGTGACTGCCCATTACTGCTTATCACTTATTAACCGTTTACTCACATAACTTTAATAAAATATCAGTTGTTTTATTTTATGACTTATTTCATTCCATTTCATCATCTCCCCTCTATAGTGCTGCTGCCTATGCTGTCTGACAAAATCACTATTTTAGTAGTTCTTCAAAGTAAATAAGGCACTTTTATGACTGCTGAATACCAACTATCAAATCACTTAGAGGTATCTACCTGAAAATACATGATCTAAGCAACTGCTCTCTATCCCTCTTAATCGTGCATTCTTCTGTCTCCTCTCTGCATCTGTCCCACAATAACCTAACATAGCAGGCGTAAAAGAAACAGACCGGACAAGTAGGAGCGCAATGGATTATGGTCATTGCAGTTAATGACCATGTTTTCTGTACTAAACTATGTCAAATATTGGCCTCTTGGAAACTACAACTCTGTTTTGCGCTTGATCTGACTTATCTCTAGAGAAACTGTGCAATGTGCACATTGAGCTCACAATTATTATATTGGCACCCTAGGTGAGCTAAAATAAAAACACACCCATTGTTTGGTTGCATGGTAATATGTGATGTATCTCGTGCTCCAGAGAGCTGTACTCTCCCTCGGTCTGCTCTCGGATAATGACAAGGTTGTTGTGGCGGGTGCTATAGCCAGGCAGGCTGTTCACATGAACCACGTTGGCAAACAGGTCCAGTCTACACCTGAGGAGAGCTTCATTAATGAGATCAGCCAACCAGCCAGCCACACGCACACACTAGAACAGCCATACCACATGTGAACCATGGCCCGGAACCAGAACGGGGTCAATACCAAGAAAGAAATCTAAGGGAATTCAAGTCAGGCTTTAAATTAATATGGTTGAAAGATGTAATAGAATGCACAAGATGCAATTTCAAAATTGGTTAGTGCATGGGCAGTTTTCCTCGTGTTATTAACGGAGACCTGGCCGGGTGGTGCCAGAATAACAACCTGTCCCTCAACGTAACTAAGACTAAAGGAGATGATTGTGGGCTACAGGAAAAGGAGGACCGAGCACACCCCCATTCTCATCAACGGGGCTGTGTAGTGGAGCAAGTTGAGAGCTTCAAGATCCTTGGTGTCCACATCACCAACAAACTAGAATGGTCCAAACACACCAAGACAGTCGTGAAGAGGGCACGACAAAGCCTATTCCCCCTCAGGAAACTAAAAATATTTGGCATGGGTCCTCAGATCCTCAAAAGGTTCTACAGCTGCAACATCTAGAGCACTGGTTGTATCACTGGCTGGTAATTACTCAGCCTCTGACCGCAAGGCACTACAGAGGGTAGTGCGTACTGCCCAGTACATCACTGGGGCTAAGCTGCCTGCCATTTAGAACTTCTACACCAGGAAGTGTCAGAGGAAGGCTCTAAAAATTGTCAAAGACCCCAGCCATAGACTGTTCTCTCTACTACCGCATGGCAAGCGGTACCGGAGTGCCAAGTCTAGGACAAAAAGGCTTCTCAACAGTTTTTACCCCCAAGCCATAAGACTCCTGACCAGGTAAATCAAATGGCTACCTGGACTATTTGCATTGTGTGCCCCCCCCCAACCCTTATTTTACACTGTTGCTACTCTGTTTAACATATATGCATAGTCACTTTAACTATACATTCATATGTACATACTACCTCAGTTGGCCCGACCAACCAGTGCTCCCGCACATTGGCTAACCGAGCTATCTGCATTGTGTCCTGCCGCCCGCCTCCCACCAACCCCTTTCACACTACTGCTACTCTCTGTTCATCATATATGCAGTCACTTTAACCATATCTACATACTACCTCAATCAGCCTGACTAACCGGTGTCAGTATGTAGCCTCACAACTGTTTTTCACTGTTGTTTTTATTTCTTTACTTACCTATTGTTCACCTAACACCTTTTTTGCACTTGATTAGAGCCTGTAAGTAAGCATTTCACTGTTGAATTCGGTGCACGTGACAAATAAACTGATTTGAACTGACAGACCTTAGAGAGCTATATCCTGTCAGAAACTCCCAGTTGATAAACAAATTCCATGTTACCTAGGTATGCAAGGTGGCCTATCTTGTAGTTATCACACCCAGATTATGTGCCCACATTGATTTTGTGTACTCAGGTATCTTATAACACACATAAGACATGGCAAAATGTGTAGAATTGCAGGAAATTCGCTTTGAACTGCACATTTTTCATTCCGACAAAAGGGGGTGTGAACAATTTGGGGGGGGGGGGGGGGGTTTGTTGCTCTGTCAATAAAGACAATATCCATCCGGACCTTTGCCACCTAGGAAATTTGTGTGACTGGACTTTCTCAAATAGTGGTTGAGGACCCCATGCACTAGTTCCCATAACCTTACAATATTCATTGATTGTGTTGCCTGGCTCCAGTATGAATTGTGGGGGCGTTAGATCTAATATTGCCTTACCTGATTTTCATCTTAAAGCCAGCCAGCTCCCCTTTAAACTCCACGGGGGTGTTCATCTTTCCTACACACAGACAGAGAAAATAAAACCCAGTCAGAACACACTGATCTGATAAAAGCATTCAAGTGGAAGCAAATCTCCTGCATAGGAAATGAGAGGAGACACGTCGGTTACCTTTCATGGACACCCTGTTGGTCTTCATGGAGGCTAACACCTGCTGCAGCTTCTCGTTGCTGTCCATGTGCTGCACCTCACTCAGGTGAAACTCCTCAAACTCCACTGGGAGGTCAGCCGCCTGGAGGGGGATGGAAAGGCAGGTTTAAGGCTAGAAACAAGGAGATAAGACAAAAGGATGAGAAACAGGATGGACATATTGCAGATGAATGAATAAAGGAGTGAGTGAATGGGCTACAATAACTGAATATACAAGACTAATTTTTAAGTTATCAATGAACACAGAAAATATTGGATTGAGCTCAGAGCACGCTTGAAGCATGGTGCAGGCAATATCAAGACAGTGGGCTCCGTTCCCACATGGGCGACATACTGTGTGTGTTGACCGTGTGTGGAAAAGTGACACTCCGGTCTTGAGTGTTTGGGTGGGGGGCACCAAGAGAGTTTCATGAGCTTGGGGGTAAGGTGTGGTGAAAGCAAAGTAATAGGATATTTGGAGTGGAATGTGCCAAGGAGATGAGTTAGTTACGTAAATGTCAGAGGGACCAGACACCAATGCACTCTTAAGGCGCTTTCACATATCTCTGTGTGATCTGGATTCTGGTACCTTAATACATGCTATAAAGCACATGTGAAACACAAACAAACCCTGGCTGAAACAAATAATTGACCTGGTGAGTAGCGGGTTCAAGGTCCAGGACCAGAGTACCAGGTATTGTGACACAGCAGCGCAAGTCACGTGGAACTTTTTGCCCATTGTAAACAAGCTAGCTTGCTAATGCCATGTAGAATATACATTGTGACTAATGCTGCAGGAAACCAAATTTCATATGTGAAAAACACCCTTAGACACATCACCTCTCCTGATCAGACTTGAGAAAAGGAGCCACCATAATATACATACCTTGAAAACCTCCTTGACAGCAGTCATCAACTCAGGTCCTACTCCATCCCCGGGCACCACGGTGACCGTGAAGGTGGCATCGGCGCCTCGGGCACACCCAGACAGGCGGTCATACTGTGGGGCCGGACAGCCAGCTGCTGCCACCGCGGGCCAGTGCCAGTCAGGCCCTAGAACAGGACACAATAGTAAATTAGGCCTACCATAGAAAGTATGCATTATCTGAATGTCTCATCTGATGGCATCACCGTGTCAATACAACTTAAAGACAATGGGGGTTGCTTAGACCAGAGGCATGGTCCCCCCCCCCACCAATTACACTATAAAACTGGACCGTGTTTAGGCATGAAGAACATTCTGAATAAGTGTCATGTACCTTGATGATAGGATAAGGGGGACATAATTCAGAACGTTTTACACTATGAAGCGACAGGCTATAATAATCAATTTGAGCTAACTTTACGCCAGTCTCTCGTATCAGAAGACAGCCCAATTGGTTTATCAGGCTGCAAAAATTAGGTTTAGGCTAGCTGACACTGTGTATTTCTGAAGCTGATAACACACAATCACAGATAACGTTAGTGTCAAAGATTTGTATTGTTATATCAGTAGCTACTAGCTAGCCAAGTTAGCTAACGCCAGCTATCATCATCCTCCTATCGCATTGGTGATTAAATGAATTTATGTCAAGCAGTTTCTAATAAAACGGCTGTCCCCAATAGCATCAACGAAGGGTTTTACACGAAACAATTTGTCCACAATTTGATGGCTGTAAACATTATCTAGCGACTAACCTTGATCAAAGTTACAAGGCTCAGGCAGCAGCCATCGTGATTACCAAACCAACGAGAATGTGGAGGAAATTAACTTTGTCTTTACAGGCTAGAAACGTTGATTCTTCTTTGGTGCAATAGTTGGACTGAGCAACCATGTGAGCGAGATACAGACGCCACCTAGTGGATTGGAGTTGCAGTTCGTCCTAATATTTTCAACTTCAGCAGAGTAGACAGTTCAGTCAAATTAGTAGGGCCAAGGAGACCTCGTTAGAAGGGGCAAATATTTGTCATTTTTCACAGAAATTTGAGACCAAGGTGGGTGTGGTTACAGAAACCCTGCCACTAATCTCGGAGGGTTGCAATAATGCATGATGTAGTACCCGTGTAAGATTTTGAGACGGGAGGCGTGATTTGAACCTGCCACGCTAGGGTCCAACAGAGCCTGATTTATTGCACTGCTCCAAGAAAGCTAACAAGCAGGAATCTGTTTTTATCGGTCTGCGTGTAAAGAAAGTCACGCTGCTTGCTTGGCTAGAACCACTTCCCCCCGATCCAATCCAGCTCATACCTAGCTCGAACTTCCGACATCTGCCTGGCAAAGACATGTGCCCGCCCTCCTAAGCATTACAACACATTGCGCCACCGAACAAAGCCTTCGTCAAAGGTGCAAGGGGCGACAGTTTAAAAAATCTCCATCGGCTACATTCACCCCCCAAACTCGCGGTTGATCTGAACGCAACTGCAGATCCAGGTCGCAGAACAATTGCCAGGGACATCACGCTGCTTGTTTAGCGAGTACCACTTCCCCCAAATCCGGCTCATCATACCTGGCTCGAACTCGGGACATCTGCCTTGCAAACACACGTGACCGCTCTGCACTCCAGCACTTTGGATTTGAAATGATACAATGACTATGAGTTCAAAGCTGTAATTTGAGGGTATTTTCGTCCATATCAGGTGAACCGTTTAGAAATTAAAGCACTCTTTGTACATAGCCCCCCCCCCCCCCCCATTTTAGGGGGACAAATTCACGTATTTAAAGTAGGTCAAAAGTTTAGTATTTAGTTCCATATTCCTAACACGCAATGATTACATCAAACTAAACTCCCGTGTTATTGTAATGGTGCGAGGTTAGCATGTTTTGGGGGTATGATATTTGTGCATCTGTAACTTGGTCTCAGAGCAAGTGACGTCACCGATTGAAACGCTTAAACGCGCAACACCGCTAACTAAGCTAGCCGTTTCACATCCGTTACATTTAGAAACAGGACTTGCGGCCCAGGACTGAGTTAGGGAAACCCTGTGCTAAATGATTCAAATGTAAAACATAAAAACCATGTGTTTGATACGTTTAATTAATTCCGTTCCAGTCATTACAATGAGCCTGTCCTACCCAATTAAGGTGCCACCAGCCGCCTGTGCTGGGGATCCCCCATCCCCACACCCAGTGCTGATGCTTGCATAGCTGTATAAGTGTGTTAGGTTTTAAAATAGTTATTTTTACCTATTTGTCATCACATCGATTCCATAACCTCTGGGGCAAAGTGTCCTTTATTTACCTTGTTGGGTATCTTCTTGAATTACTTGACTATTCAAGGTAACGTCATTTCCTCGACAGGCAAGTAAGCGCAAGTCTAGTGGGCGACAGCTGCTCGCGTCGAAGCTGAGTTTACTATATATGGGCAAAGCCAGGCATACGGAGAGTGCCGTTCGCTTCCGTGTTTGTGCGATTAGCAGAGTCCAGAACTGCCGGTGGATAAGGGAGGTTTGGCGTTTCATTCATCGGAGGAATTAATACAAAATCTGCGAATATGACCTATGATTTGAGTAAGTCGTTTTATTAGTTTCATTTTTGAAATAATATACATTAAAGATGGACCTTTAATCGTTCCCTTAGTACAAATAGTGCTTCACCAAAGAGAAACAGCTAACGTTAGCTAGCTAGCTACTGTAACTACGTGTGTAAGCACTAACCTCGCCCATTCTGCATTTTCAATCACATTTCTTGTATTGAGACATCACACCCCTGCCAAAGTTCTTCTGTAACTAGGTAAATAGCCACGTATTCATAATTGAGTTTCCTCTCATTGGATGGAGCTTGAAAGGGAACCTACTCTGTTTTGAAATTGTTTGAAGGAAATATGGCACTCGATTTCTGCACGAAATATGCAACGCAGTGTTGACATGTCACTGAGTGTGGGTGATTTTAGTAACACTACACAGTCGTATGCATATTTTACACTTATCTGCTAACGTGTAGTTAATGTATCAGCTAAAAGCAGAGGCACATGAAGACCTATTTATTGTCTTTGTGACAGACTGCTATTACAGGTCGTCTGCTATGCATTTCAGAGGCCTGGCATCATACATAATACAAGCAACAGTGTCATTTAGTTTGTATAAATTGATTGAAGTGTAGTTTTGATTTGTCCGTTTTTACAGCTGCTGTAGGCTGATCTTAATGTATGTGTTTTTTACCAACCTAATAGGTCAATGCCTAGACTAACTTAGATGATGATGTTATTATTAATAATACACGTTTCCTTGCCGTTCACACAGAGCATGTATTTGCCAGCCTCCCGCAGATGGAGCGAGGAGTTGCCAAAGTCCTTGGTGGAGATCCCAAAGGCAACAACTTCCTCTACACCAATGGGAAGAGTGTCATCATCAGGAACATAGATGTAATTCTTTAAATCTAATGGACATATCACTTGACACATTGTTGGCAGCTGATAACCTGAAACTCACAGGCCTATATTTGGGTGTGTTCATGTACAGTAAAATGTGTGAACTGAGCTGGTCAGATTTTATTAAAGGATTTAACCTCTTCCCCAGTCTATATTGTGTGTGAGAACCTGTACTAATGTTCAAGTTTTGCCTTCATCTCTGACAGAACCCTGCCATAGCTGACATCTACACCGAGCACCCTCATCAAGTTACTGTTGCCAAGTATGCTCCCAGTGGCTTCTACATTGCGTCTGGAGGTAGCTAGATAGTTATGACCTACTTGTGTGTATGTACTGACATGTATGTGTAACTGATAGATGCGCACACACACAGACACTACATGTTAATGTATTTTAATTCTAGTATTTTTGTTTTTTGTCCTGACTTTTTTGTTGTAGTCGGACTCCAGTAAGACTAGCTATTGGCGTTGGCTAATGGGATCCTAATAAATCATGTCTTATCATACAACATGCCAAGAAACGAGAATGCTTTTTCAAATTCACTCGGATCTCGTCTGTCAATTGATTTGTCTTAATTGTGAATAGTGACAAGACCTATACCTGGTCTTCTCATGCATGTGGTTTCTGTGGAGAACATCTCATTTGCACAAAGCCAAATGGGCAGAGATAATTTTTATGATAGTGATGCCAAATCTACAACGTTCAAATATGTTTCCTACAGATGTGTCTGGTAAGATCCGTATCTGGGACACTACCCAGAAGGAGCACCTTCTGAAGTATGAGTACCAGCCTTTTGGGGGCAAAATCAAGGACATCGCCTGGACTGAGGACAGCAAAAGGATTGCTTGTGTGGGAGAGGGACGTGAGAAGTAAGTCTGTAGGGCCTAGTTCAGACCACATGCAGGACAGGGACATGGTGCCTGTACCGTTATCTTCCAAATAAGAGCTCGGGTCCTCCTAACAGTGCAGCATTTACACTTTGGTGAACAATGGTTGTACGTCATAGAGGATTGCATAAGCTTTATGTCCGCTGTTAACGCGTTATGGGGTGTGCAGGTTTTTGTTCCACATCAGCAATAACATGTCCATGAATTATAGACTCGTGATCAGCTGAATCAGGGTTGTGTTCAGTTAGGCATATGCCAAACTCTTTTGAAACTAAAATTAACATCCTTAGTGGGTATGTTCAGGTGATGCCTCCTTTTGTTAAATTGTTTTGTCTTTTGAACATGTCCCCAGCATGTTGGGGCAACATCTCTCAACTCTAGTGACTAATCCTGTTGTAAACATTCCAGTATCTGACATGAATTGAATATTCAATTACTAGACATTGCTTGAACCCCTTTAAAATTAGATTTCCGGACGTCAGAAGATTAATTCAAAAACACCCTTCACCCAAGACTTTCATAACTCCCCTAAAACTTGGATAAGGTTGTCTCTTTCATCTATGCACTTATGAATTATGAATGATTTGCTTCTATCTAGTGAATCGCTGCACATTTTGCATTGCATCATGTCTTGTCCCACTTTGTAAATGTGTGTGTTCTTCCTTACAGGTTTGGGGCTGTGTTCCTGTGGGACACTGGCTCCTCAGTGGGTGAGATCTCGGGCCACTCCAAAATCATTAACAGCGTGGACATCAAGCAGACTCGCCCCTACCGCCTCATCACCGGCAGTGATGACAACTGTGGGGCCTTCTTTGAGGGACCCCCTTTCAAGTTCAAGTTCTCAAGCACAGTGAGTGGCCTTTTCTCAATGAGTCTCAACTCGTGTCTCTGGCCTCCCTTTTTAGAAAAAGGTAATCGAGCAGAGGCGGAGAGGGGAAGTAGACAAATGTGCTTGTATGAAATTACTACTGCAATTGTGCATCAGGCAAATTACGTTTTGGGATTACGTGTAATCCCAAAATGTATGAAGTGATGTCAAATTTAGCTAGTTGTGCAAGACATTTTGTAGATAAAAGGATACATAGCATATCGTTTTTAAATGTTTGCAAGCTTTTCTCCTACAAGAAAGCAATTAGCTGATTCAAGGGGGGGTGGGAGATTTCATAACTCTTCGGTAAAAGGACTCCGGTAGGATATACTTGTTTCCTTGCCAAAAGCAGGCTATTGGGGAGGACAGTTTTCCATTTGCCTACTAACTAATTGACACTCCACTTGACCACTTATCGGCTTGTGAGTTACAGAGAGAGGGCAGAGTACAGACTTTTCCCCCAAATTAGAAAAGGCCAATGTGTCTGACATTTCTGAAGAAATTTGGGAATTTGTTCTGGATTTTTACAAAAAATTAAATTAGTATTTCCTTTTGGTACTATAGACCTTTTCACTCGGTTAGCCCTGTCGTGAGCACGGACGGAAGTCACAGTGGGAAAAGTACTCAATTGTCATACTTGAGTAAAACATGAAAGATACCTTAATAGAAAGTTACTAAAGTAAAAGTGAGTCACCCAGTAAATAACTACTTGAGTAAGTATTTGGTTTATAATATACTTAAGTATATAAACCATTTCAAATTCACAATATAAACAAACCCTACGGCACCATTTTTATTTACGGATAGCCAGGGGCACACCCCAACACCTTTACAAATTAAGCATTTTTATTTATGGATAGCCAGGGGCACACCCCAACACCTTTACAAATTAAGCATTTTTATTTAGTGAGTCCGCCAGATCAAAGGCAGTAGGGATGACCAAATGTTGTCTTGATGAGTCTGAATTGGACCATTTTCATGTCTTGTTAAGCTTTCAAAATATAATGAGTACTTTAGAGTGTCATGGAAAATGTATGGAGTTAAAAAGTACCTTTAAAAAAAAAAAAAAAAAAAAATTCTTTCGGAATATAGTAAAGTACAGACCCTCAAATGACTTAAGTAGTAATTTACACCACTGGGAAGCCATACATTTGTTGACCATGGAACGTATCAGTGTGCGTAGGAGTCAAGCCAACTTTGGTTTCTTTTAAAGTGCGAAAGGAGATTTTGACATTGTCTCAGTCACTTAGCTCATGGTTCTGAGCTGCTGACGACATTAGTCTGGTTAACATGCTGCTGAATCCCCCCCCCAAAACAAAAAGCGGTGTATTTCTGATGAGGCTTTAAAGTAGGGCTGGGAATTACCAGTGACCTCATGATAGGATATTACCACAATACTTTGGTGCTGATACGATATGTATTGCGACTCACGATTCTCACAAGTCTATGTATTGCAATTCGATACTGCACACTGACTTGATGTTATTGCTCACCATATGTCTGCTGCTGAGTGACGAGCGAGCCATGAGAAAGTGAGTTTTGATCAGTCATGGAAATAAAGTGCTGAAAACAAATTTAGCTCACTGTTTAAAAATAAGATGGAGAGCAAACTATCAAGGACACATACTGAAATTTTGGTGCGGGTATATCCGACTAATATTCTACTGTATTCCCCCCCCCCCCATATCTAATTTAAAGAGGGTTCCAGAACAGCAAAGAACACTCTGTAGTGAACATATTGACAATATTGTAGTCAAGGTGAACTATACTCTGCTCTTGGGAAAATGCATTTACAGTTTATTTGGACCACTTGAACTTTTCCATGTTGTATCTTCTAACCTTATTCTAAAAAGGATTCAATGGATTTCTTCCTCATAAATCTACACACAATGACAACTTTTTTAAAGAATTTTTTTGCAAAAAAGAAAACTGACACTTTGCTATGACACTTGGAATTGAGCTCAGGTGCATCCTGTTTCCATTGATCATCCTTGATGTTTCTACAACTTGACTGGAGTCCACCTATGGTAAATTCAATTGATTGGACATGGTTTGGTAAGTCTCTATATAAGCTCCACAGTTGACAGTGCATGTCAGAGCAAAAACCAAGCCATGGTAGAGCTCCGAGACAGGATGGTGTCAAGGCACAGATCTGGGGAAGGGTAACAAAAAATGTGTGCAGCATTGACTGTCGCCAAGAACACCGTGACCTCCATCATTCTTAAATGTGAGCAGTTCAGGAACCACCAAGATTCTTCCTAGAGCTGGCCGCCCGGCTAAACTGAGCAGTTCAGGGAGAACGGCCTTGGTGAGGGAGGTGCCCAAGAACCGGATGGTCACTTTGACAGGGCTCCAGAGTTCCTCTGTTGAGATGGTTGTCCTTCTGGACGCTTCTCCCATCTCTGCCGCACTCCACCAATCAGGCCTTTATGGTAGTGGCCAGATGGAAGCCACTCTTCAGTAAAAGGCACATTGCAGCCCGCTTGGATTTTGCCAAAAAGCACTTAAAGTTCTCTCCGACCATGAGAAACAAGATTCTCTGGTCTAATGAAACCAAGATTGATCTCTTTGGCCTGAATGCCAACCATCACGTCTGGAGGAAACCTTGCACCATCCCTATGGTGAAGCATGGTGGTGGCAGCATCATGCTGTGGGGATGTTTTTCAGAGACTGGGAGACTTGTCAGGATTGAGGGAAAGATGAACAGAGCAAAGTACAGGGAGATCCTTGCTGCTCCAGAATGCTCAGGACATCAGACTGGGGCGAGGTTCACCTTCCAACAGGACAATGACCCACACAGCCAAGACAATGCAGGAGTGGCTTCGGGCCAAGTCTTGAAATGTCCATGAGTGGCCAAGCCAGAGCCCGGACTTGAACTTGATCGAACAGCTCTTGAGAAACCTGAAAATAGCTGTGCAGCAGCGCTCCCCATCCAACCTGACAGAGCTTGAGAGGATCTGCAGATAAGAATGGGAGGAACTCTCCAAATACAGGTTTGCCAAGCTTGTAGCGTCATACCCAAGAAGACTCACTGCCAAGGTGCTTCAACACTTCAACAAAGTACTGAGTAAAAGGTCTGAATAGTTATGTAAATGTAATATTTCAGTTCATTTTTAAATTCGCGTACATTTTATAAAAATCAGTTTTTGCTTTGTCATTGTGTGTAGATTGCAATCTATTTTACTAAGTCTAATGTAACAAAATGCTTGAAAAGTTGAGGGGTTTGAATACTTTCCAAACGCACTGTACATTCTTGACTACTTTTTTGAGTGGTTCTCAGTTTCTCAAGATCAGTGTTTTATGTACTTTCACATGTTGTCAACTGCAAGTTGAGGTCAGTACAGACTGACCTCAACTTATTCAATAAGTATCCTTTTCAAAAAATGTTTTGGTGCATTATGCCTAGCAAACTACCTGCCTTGGAGCAGTCAGCTTTTTTGCAGTTTTGAGATGATGTGTCTGGACTAGGGTTTGCTACAGGCTGCCACCAGTCACTGTTTGTGGTCTTGGGCCAAGTCCATACACATTTAGTGCTTATAAATCCACATTTTAGCCCCATTAGGCTAATTTAGCAAAAAATATTGGGTTGGGGTGGAGAAACAACAATCAATACATTACAGAATTAAAACCTACTACAATTCAATGTGATCCAGCCTAAAAAGAAAATAATTTATACTCCTCTGTAACAGATACTTTATTAAGCACGTGACCTGACTCCGCAATAATTGAGACTCATGAGATCTACAATATGGGTGTTGAAAAGGGAACCTTATGTATCGAAACAACTGAAATTCCTCTGAAGAATTTCTGCTCAGGGTCTCCAGAAGTAGGTTGTCCCTTCTGTATTTTTTAAATTTATTTTTAAATTGTACCTTTTATTTAACCAGGTAGGCTAGTTGAGAACAAGTTCTCATTTGCAACTGCGACCTGGCCAAGATAAAGCAAAGCAGTGTGACACAGTTAGACATGGCGTAAACAATAAACAAGTCAATGACACAGTAGGAAAAAAAGAGTCTATATACAGTGTGTGCAAAAGGCATGAGAAGGTAGGCAATAAATAGGCCGTAGGGGTGAATAATTACAATTTAGCAGATTAACACTGGAGTGATAAATGAGCAGATTATGATGTGCAAGTAGAGCTACTACTTGTTATCCGGACAACATGCCCTCCGATTTGACACACTGAACTCTATCAGAGAAGTAGTTGGTGAACCAGGCGAGGCAGTCATTAGAAAAACCAAGGCTATTGAGTCTGCCGATAAGAATACGGTGATTGAGAGTCGAAAGCCTTGACCAGGTCAATGAAGACGGCTGCACAGTACTGTCTTATCAATGGCGGTTATGATATCGTTTAGTACCTTGAGCGGGGCTGAGGTGCACCCGTGACCGGCTCAGAAGCCGGATTGCACAGCGTAGAAGGTACGGTGGGATTCGAAGTGGTCAGTGATCTGTTTTAACTTGGCTTTCAAAGACTTTAGGTAGGCAGGGCATGATGAATATAGGTCTGTAACAGTTTGGGTCTAGGGTGTCACCCCCTTTGAAGAGCGGGATGACCGCGACAGCTTTCCAATCTTTATGGATCTTGGACGATATGAAAGAGGTTCAACAGGCTGGTAATAGGGGTTGCAACAATGTCGGCGGATAGTTTTAGAAAGAGCGGGTCCAGATTGTCTAGCCCAGCTGATTTGTACGGGTCCAGGTTTTGCAGCTCTTTCAGAACATCTGCTGTCTGGATTTGGGTAGAGGAGAAGCTGGGGAGGCTTGGGAGAGTAGCTGCGGGTGAGGCGGAGCTGTTGGCCGGGGTAGGAGTAGCCAGGAGGAAGGCATAGCCAGCCGTTGAGAAATGCTTATTGAAATGTTCGATTTATCATGGATTTATCAGTGGTGATCGTGTTACCTAGACTCAGTGCAGTGGGCAGCTGGGAGGAGGTGCTCTTGTTCTCCATGGACTTTACAGTGTCCCAGAACTTTTTGGAGTTACAGCTTCCAGATGTGAATTTCTGCTTGAAAAAGCTAGCCTTTGCTTTCCTGACTTTGTGTATTGGTTCCTGACTTCCCTGAACAGTTGCATATCGTGGGGACTGTTCCATGCTATTGCAGTCCGCCACAGGATGTTTTTGTGCTGGTCAAGGGCAGTCAGGTCTGGAGTGAACCAAGGGCTATATCTGTTCTTGGTTCTGCATTTTCTTTTGAATTGGGCATGGTTCTGTATATTCTCTTTTTTTTTTTTTTTCTTCCCAAAGAAGGGGTTTGTAGAAAGCTGGCTCAATGAGTTAGTCAGGTAACTGTCAAATTACTTGCAATATTTTCAAGAGACTTAAACTTGACAGTTTAATTGATAGACAACAACCAATATACAAATGTTGCTTTCTTAAATTAACCAGAAAATCAATAGTTAATAGTCCTTTTTGGAAAAGCTCAAATCTCTAACAATCCCCTACCCCATCCTAGGACCACAGCCGGTTTGTCAACTGCGTGCGTTTCTCTCCAGACGGGAACCGCTTCTGTACGGCTGGCGCTGACGGTCAGGTGAGTCCGCTAGCTACTAGAGCTGCTCCATGGTCAGGGACCCAGCATCACTAAGGTGGTCTCAGAACCCACCACAGTTGGTAGAACATTGACAGCCTGTCTTAATTCTTCTAGACTTGTATTTTATACTGAACAAAAATATACACGCAACATGTAAAGTGTTGGTCCCATGTTTCTTGAGCTGAAATAAATGATTTCAGACATTTTCCATACGGTCAAAAAGCTTATTCTATCAAATTTGTTGCTCATTTCTTCTTTTGCCAAGATAATCCATACACCTGACAGGTGTGGCATATCAATAAGCATGATCATTACACCGGTGCACCTTGTGCTGGGCACAAGGCCACTCCAAGGTTGTCACACAATGCCACAGATGTCTCAAGTTGAGGGAGTGTGCAATTTGGCATGCTGACTACAGGAATGTCCACCAGAGCTGTTGCCAGAATTTAATGTTCATTTCTCTACCATAAGCAGTCTCCAACGTCATTTTAGAGATAAAGGCAGTACACCCGACTGGCCTCAACTGCAGACCACGTGTAACCACGCAAGCCCAGGACCTCCACATCTGGCTTCTTCACCTGCGGGATCGTCTGAGAACAGCCACCCGGACAGCTGGTGAAACTGAGGAGTACTTTTGTCTGTAATTAAGCCCTTTTGTGGGGAAAACAAATTCTGATTGGGTGTGCCTATGTCAACCCATGGCTGCGCCCCTGTCCAGTCATGAAATCCATAGATTAGGGCCTTATTTATTTAAATTGAGTTCCTTATATAAACTAACTCATAATTGTTGAATGTTGCGTTTATATTTTTGTTCAGTATATTTTAGTGAATGTGTGTGGTGGAGGGGGATTAGAAGTACAGTAGAAAACAGCTGTAACTCAACACATTAATGTCAGATACTTTCCAGTGAACTGACAAGAATTGCTGACTGGAGGGCAGTAGTAGACATGGGTGTTTCTACATGGCTGTTGAAATTCAATTTTACCCTACAGTACTGGTTCTTACTAGAATTGTCAAATTGCCCTGTTTTCCTAGATCTTCCTATACGACGGAAAGACTGGCGAGAAGCTTGGGGCTCTGGGCGGAGCGAAGGCCCACGAAGGAGGAGTCTATGCCGTAAGTATCTCGACGGAGTTTCTCTTATTGTTCAACTTTGCCTGGTGGTTTGAGACATGTAGGCATGGGGTTTTTACTTTAGCCTGCTGAGAATGGAAACGTCAGTCTTTTTCCTCTTCAGCATAACTTGTCAGGCTTCACTGCTGAGAGGTGAACACCCAGTCAAGATTAAAGCTGCCATGCAGTTGCTAGAGGGACTTGAACGTAAACAAACTAAATTAATGCTTTCCTTTTCAAATTAGAAGTGCAATGTGTTCCTGTGAAAACAAAGTCAAACTTTCTTGTACCCACTGCATTTTAAAACACTTTCACTTTGCATGCCCCCAACAATATTTGATTTCTAGGAATTTGAATTGGTGATTGAGTGTAACAACATTATTAGACTGTATCTAATGTATTCCATCAATGGCATATCTGAACTGGGACTCTAACCCACAACATGACATACACCGCAATGCAGCGATGTGACTACTTCAGGTCTCAGGAAGACCGTAGTGATTAACTTAGCCATCTGCTTAATAAAATGCTTGGGACTGTACATTTTGCATTACCAAAGAGAAACTATAGCGGCACAGGTTTCCTCTGAAAGCATTGTGATAACCGACAGTGATGTGATGCCTATTTGTCACCCTGGGTCCACTCCTTCCCTCTGTTCTCCTTCAGGTGAGCTGGAGCCCTGACAGCTCCCAGCTCATCTCTGCCTCGGGTGACAAGACTGTGAAGCTGTGGGATGTGGGCACCAGCATGGCCCTCACCACCTTCAACATGGGCGCCGACGTCATGGACCAGCAGCTGGGCTGCCTGTGGCAGAAGGACCACCTGCTCAGCATATCCCTGTCGGGCTACATCAACTACCTGGATAAGAGCAACCCCGACCGGCCGCTCCGCACCATCAAGGTAAGCCTAAACCTTCTTTCTCATGACAGGGTTTTCAGAATGCAATATGGTGTAGTCTGAACACATCTTAGAGTTGGGGAATGAGGGTCAGGGCTTGAGGGTGTTTAATATTTAAATATTGTTTACAATTTGGACACAACTGGCAGGCTTAATCTCCTGATATTGATGCTCTGCCCAGAAACGGTCCCTAGCTGACTTAGTTTGTCTAGAAACATTATCTTTTTCCTGATCACATAATCTTCCTTTAAAGTTGTCTTCAAGTCACTTGTTACTCAACACAAGCACATAGTTCAGTAACAGGAAAGGAGATGGCATACAAGTGTTTTTGTCAGCATTCCTCAAAATTAAATAGTTAATTTTAGTTCTAGTTTGCTAGAGTCCCATGAAATTGCACAATGATTGGAAATGCTGAATTCGTGCCAAAACTGAAAGTATCACAACTGCGACACTTGAGTCAAATATAATGAATGTTCTTAACTGACTGTGCTAAACAATTCTCTCACATTATGTGCCTTACAGGGTCACAGCAAATCCATTCAGTCCTTGACAGTTCACAAAAACAAGGGGAGGGCTTACATCTACTCTGGCAGCCATGACGGGCACATCAATATCCTTTCACTGGGAAAATGAAGGCATGCTGTGTCAACATTGAGGCATATTAATGATGAACTGTGCTTTCTGCACAGGCCATTTCCCCTGAATGAATGGGGCTTATCTAGGTGGTTGGCATTTGGAACACAAGGAGCCTAATACATTCCCTCAAGTGCTAATAGTCAAAGCCTTGTGTATTCATAATCCAGTAGCAACATTGGCACCTAATGAAGACTCACATAAAATGTAATGGCCATGTCTGCTTATATTACATTACATAAATGTACTGCACAACTGTTGCCAATGTCCTTGTATCCATCTGTTAGTTTAACAAGAGGCCCACACCACCAATGTTATGGTCCCTTGTGTTAGTTAAGATCTGCTCTGCTGCCCTCTCCTGGTGTCAGTCAGATGATCCTTAACTGTGGCTTCCACATTACTGGGATGCCGAGACCGGGGAGAACAACTGCTTCTCAGGGAAGGGCCACAGCAACCTTGTCACCAAGATGGTGGTGGACGAGGCCGACCAGCTGGTGACTTGCAGCATGGATGACACGGTCCGCTTCACCAGCGTGACAAAGAAAGAATACAGGTGGGTCCAGAAGTGTTCTATACTGAAGGTAGAAGATGAGATTAAAATACAGATTTCACTAAAATATTTATCAGTTCTCTCTTATCTCTAGTGAGGGTAGCTTTGTAATAATACTGCTTCCTTATGATGAGATTCACTTTTTGTCATTGGACAAGATAGTTGTTGTGATGTCGTACTTTCGGTGTGTTCATTCATAAACCAATAGTGACATGTACAGTGCCTTGCGAACGTATTCGGCCCCCTTGAACTTTGCGACCTTTTGCCACATTTCAGGCTTCAAACATAAAGATATAAAACAATTTTTTTGTGAAGAATCAACAACAAGTGGGACACAATCATGAAGTGGAACGACATTTATTGGAAATCTCAAACTTTTTTAACAAATCAAAAACTGAAAAATTGGGCGTGTAAAATTATTCAGCCCCTTTACTTTCAGTGCAGCAAACTCTCTCCAGAAGTTCAGTGAGGATCTCTGAATGATCCAATGTTGACCTAAATGACTAATGATGATAAATACAATCCACCTGTGTGTAATCAAGTCTCCGTATAAATGCACCTGCACTGTGATAGTCTCAGAGGTCCGTTAAAAGCGCAGAGAGCATCATGAAGAACAAGGAACACACCAGGCAGGTCCGAGATACTGTTGTGAAGAAGTTTAAAGCCGGATTTGGATACAAAAAGATTTCCCAAGCTTTAAACATCCCAAGGAGCACTGTGCAAGCAATAATATTGAAATGGAAGGAGTATCAGACCACTGCAAATCTACCAAGACCTGGCCGTCCCTCTAAACTTTCAGCTCATACAAGGAGAATACTTTCTAGGTATAAATGCTTCAGATGTGTTACTTGCTCTTTGGGGTTTTAGACTGGGTTGCTGTATAGCACTTTTTGACTTCTGCTGATGTAAAAAGTGCTTTATAAATCCATTTGATTGAACACTATTAATGATATTGGAAAGGGCAGAGGTGGGACCAAGTCATTGGTGTTAAAGTCGTGTTGCAAGTCATCATATTTGTGACTCGAGCCCACACCTCTGGGAAAGGGTATGTTCAGTTAATAGTGAATCTATTGACATGTTGATTTCTACCCCCCCCCCCCCCCCCACCAAACTGAGTTGTTGCAGAGAAAAAAGCTCCGTGATGACGTAGTGCACACAATGTACTTTTCCCCTTAAGTTTTCATGTACTGAATAAAAATCTGAAGTGTGTGTTTCTGTCACATTTTCAACTCTACTCTACAACTCTAAATAGCAAATGTTCCCACTCTGATCTTGCCTTGTGCACTCTAGCCAACAGTTTGCAGGTAGACTGTGCTGATAGGCTAGTCTACATGAGATTATGGATAAATTCAATATTTTATTTTGTCCAACGGCAGTCGAGCATTGATCATAATGGCAACAAAATAAGACCCTAGATATTTTTTGGACAGCTGCATCAAGCTCATTACCATGCACTTTCACCACCCTGTGAAGTTCCTAACTTATTTCAGCTGTAGCCTAAAACTGCGTGGTTTCCTGAGTCGTAGTGGGAGGACCACACACCATATCGTATGACTCCAAGTTAGCGTTGATATAATTGTTATTATATCAATGTTTGCACATAACGGCGTCCACCGCCATTTCACGTGTAATTGCCAACACAAAGTTCTGACCATGTCGAACTAACAAATTCTGTTGGCATTTATAAAATTGCACTAACTTCATGTCTATTTTTTTTTTGTTTTTATAGGGTAGAACTTTACTTGCATACTTGTGGCTGGAAATGTGGTTACTAACAGTTTGTTTTTGCAGTGCTTCCAACCTGGTAAAGATGGACGTCCAGCCTAAACATGTTTCCGTAGCAACAGGGGGGCTCACATTGGCCGTGTGCATTGGACAGGTAACAAAATCCTCTCCTAATGTGTGCCAACTCATGTCACTCAGGCATCATAGTATGGTAGAAAGTGTTGTCAACACATGTATTTTGTGTCATTCATATATGGGTGACACCATTAAATTGTCTGTTCTGGATAGTGTTAATATTGACAATGTGTGGTTGTCAGGTGGTGTTGCTGAAGGACCAGAAGAAGGTGTTCATGCTGGACAGTCTGGACTACGAGCCTGAAGCAGGAGCCATCCACCCAGGAGGCAGCACTGCGGCAGTGGGCGGCGCAGTAAGTCTACATATAGGAACTTCATTTCAACTGGAACTATTATAGCTTACTGTTAGATCATACTACTTCTGATCCATCTTAGTGTGGGATCAATGACAGTTTTCCTGAATAGCCTGATTATACACATGCACTTCATGTGATACGCAGAAGCTCCAGATCTTTTGGTGCAGCTGACTAAAGATCCCAAGAAGTTGGATCCACAGCCACTCTGCACTATTAACCAGTGCTATGAAACTCTGAGGGAATGACACTGTTGTTCAACTGATTGCTGATTTTATTTAGGTGTAGGTTGGATCTAACTACTCAATATTCCTCCCCTTGTCCATAGTATTTCTTTGACACCTCTCTCCCTCCCGGCAGGATGGCAAGGTCCACTTGTATTCTGTCCAAGGCAACACTCTGAAGGATGAGGGGAAGAGCATGGAGGCCAAAGGGCCAGTCACAGACATGGCCTACTCCAAAGACGGAGCCTACCTGGCTGTCACTGATGAGAAGAAGGTCGTCACAGTTTTCACCGTGGCGGATGATTACTCGGTATGCAGTCTCCCACGCATCCATCTCAAGCAAAATTTGCCAAAATAACCTATTAACATGTCCCATATTGATTGTCCTGAATGCTCAAATTATGTACAATAAATATATTCCTAAAGCCCAATGAACAGCAAATGCAATTTGGGTTTGTGAATATCAGTCGGGGGGTAATGTAATGCATACAATCATACCATCAATTTGAGTATGAGTGGAGACTTAATGTTACATGTTGGATTATGAATCCATTTCTGTTTATCCCCCTCCTACAGGTCAAAAATGATTTTTATGGACACCACGCTAAAGTAGTTACCTTGGCCTGGTCCCCCGACAATGAGCACTTTGCCAGCGGTGGAATGGACATGATGGTCTACGTTTGGACAGTGAATGATGCAGACAAGAGGCTGAAGATCCCAGGTGAGGGCCAAAATAGCTGTCAGAGAGCAAAGGTGGCACACACACACCCACAGAGAGAAGTGTCTGGAGTTATTTAAATCCTCTCTTATCGTATTCAGATATTTGAAGTCATGGAAACTGAAGATGTTGCTCGGATAATGTGTCGCCACTCTCGACGGGTGGCGTTTTAAACTGCTGATCTTTCTGTAGCAACCTTTTTCAGCTGGTAGCTAAATCTACCATTTTGTGCGGGTAGTTTGATTTGTCAGGACAACAAATGTTAACATTACAAAAAGTATGGGGGGTGGGGGTTGTGATAATAGAAAAAAATCACATTTTCAGTGTGTGCTAACTGGCGAGGGAGGTATCTTGTAGTAGTACCATTGCTGCAGAATTTCCAATGTTCCCAAATGTAATTATTTTCACCACCGCTAGATGGCAGTATCTTCCTTAGACCCCATCATTCTAGGGCAGCCTTAAAGTATGTACCTGTTAATGGTGTGTCGTGACGTGTCAGAGTAAATTTATAACGATTTCATTAATTATTGGAATTGATTTATCCAAGTGCATCTACGGTCTCTGCTCAGTTTGGCAGCTGCGAGTGTGAGAGAGGGATGCCCGTGTGCTTTGCGGTTTACCACATTGTTTTTCCCCTGCAGTTTTCTTGATCACTCCGTGACACACACTGCAGCGCTGTCAGCCATGACTTGTCATTCCCACTCGCCATCACTCACTGCTGTTATCAAATGGACAAGTTCTGACTGAGCTCAATCGTTATGAAACGGATATACAGCAACGAGTTTCTCTCCCTTTCATACAAACTTATAACGAGGAGCGCCCACATTGTGTTTTGAGTGGTGAAGTGCTTAGTAATGGCTCTCAAAACGAACAAATTAATAAAACGACACGTCCTGACCAAACATCCACAGCATGATGGTAAACCCAGGGAGTTCTTTGAGAACCCGGCAGAATGCTTCAGGAAACAGTGCTTCGACAGTGGAAAATTTAAGTCTGCTAGCAAGGCATTGTTGTAATTTTATAACGGGTGATGATGAGCAGAAATAAGGGAGTACTAACTCATTGTATCTGAGTTTCTCTTTTCAAACAATCCCCTGGCCTTGTACACAGATAGTAGCTAACATTCACCAAAGCAAGCTAGTTGCTGATAGTGCAACCCTAGTAACAGTACGGAAGAAAAATGATCAGGCCTACTGTACAGCTTACTGTAGAAATTATTTTAAACTAGTCTAGGTTGGAACTGTTGCTGTTAAAATGCAATAATTTGTATTCTTAACTGGAATAAACTGAGGCAAGATGCTTTTTGAGGCAAACACCCAATTGTGGATTGTTCATCTACAGCAGGAAGCAGTCTCCTACCTGACTGAGAATGCAGTAGATGTTCTGGTCCAGTTTGGCATCACATACCTATGTGAGTCAGGGTTCACAACTCTGACATACTTAAAAACCAGTACAGGAAGAGTATGACCTCAGTGTTGCACTTGCAAAAACAGAGCCCAGAATATACATGCTTTTTGAAAACTTCAACCAGCCACACCTCTCATTAGGACTCAGTGTGTTGTCTATATCTGTGTGATGTGATCAATCAGTTTATTCCAGTTCAGAATATAAATATGTATTCTATTTTAACAGCAACAGTTCCAACCTAGACTTTCAACAATTTATACAGTAAGATGTACAAGAGGCCTGGTCACTTTTCATCTGTATTGTTACTTAGGCTCAGTTTGATAGGGTTGCACTGTGTTCTGTTGTACATCTGTGATGTGATCGATCTCTTTATTCCAGTTCAGAATGAAAAGGATTTATTTTAGCAGCAACAGTGTGTTTTTAATGGTGGATAATACCGATGTAAATATCTATTCATGTTTATTTAATTTCATTGTTATTTTTGTCTATATTCCATTTGTTTTAGGCATAAGGGCAATGAAATGTACTGACTTTTATTTATAGTTGCATATTTTCCTAAGCTTGGGTCCCAGGAAAACACAGAATTTCTCATTTGGGTCCCAGGCTAAAAAGGTTTATGAACCCCTGTTCTAGGGATACATTAAAATGCTCACACTTTCCAGTGGAAAACCACATGCTCAAGTTTTTAGCAGCAACACATACTGTATATTCACTCCCAATGTTTTAAATGTTAGCCATATGACATCACTTATGTTCTCGCATCCCTTTCCACAGATGCCCACAGGTTGCACCATGTCAGTGGCCTGGCCTGGATAGATGAACACACGCTAGTGACCACCTCTCATGACGCCAGCATCAAGCAGTGGACTCTTAAATTCTGATCTGTACAAGAACGGATCATTAGGGACAAGGACTACTGTAGACCGCTCTCTTACTCATATAATATTGTATGTATCTAATTGGTCTCTTGTCAGCAACCCCTGAAATTGCCGGTCACTGCAGGGAAAAGCTTATCTAAAGCAAGAATCCCAACGCAGTCTTTTTCTTTGATTCTTTTAAACGGTTCACTAATGCACGAACAAAGAAAAATAACCCAAATAGCTGCATTGATATCAAGCTGTTCTGGTCAAGGAAACAAATTGTAAGCTCAACATTCCAGAGGCAACAGCCTTATGTCAGTTCAAACTGAAATGCCTGTGCGTGGTTGGAGAGTTGTTTCATCTGATCTCTGTTAACTCGGAATGACAACATTAATGGGGGGAAAATTATCCTTATTGACAATGGAGGTATATTTCAGTTACATTCCTGAATGGGATTGAGTTGCGAATGAATGGCCCTCCGATTGTGCTTGCCTGTTAGTTCATGTATTCAGCGGAGGTTGATGTTACCATTTGTATGGGACTGGGTATTTAGCTTTTTTTGCATCTTCTTTGACTCCATAACGTCAATGTCTTTCAGAATGATTTCTAGTTGGAACAAATGTGATTGGGGGAGCAATAGTAGGAACTTAAAACAAGAGAGAAATGAATCATGTGTACAATCAAAATGCTGTCTATTCAATGAAGCTCCTGTTGCCATTGTTTTCTTTTTGGCTCACGATGTTCCCGTCTCACACTTTTTACTTTATTCTTTTTTCTTTTTGTGATGCTTCCACTTTTTCCTAAGGGTGGATATTAATGACAATAAAACAAACGTTAGTAATTTCTAGCAACTCATGTCCCTTTCGTGCTACTCATGTTTAAATTAATACTGTGAGTTTCTGTCAATTAATTGTTGATACCATGTCTCTGCGTGCAGTATGAAGGAAGTTAGTTTCGCTAGCCAATGCCAACTAGCTTTTGTGGAATGACTGGTACCTGTTGATTCCCAGAACTGTGTTCAGATACTATTTCAAATATCTCAATTACTTTCACATACAATGCCTATAGAAAGTCTACACCCCCTGGAACTTTTCACATTATGCTGCCTTAAAATTTAAATAAAAAAATGGGTTAAAATAGATCAAATTGAATTAATTTACATTTTATGTTAATGATCTACACACAATGCTCATGTCAAAGTGTAAAGGAAAATCCTTAATGTTTGTTAAAAAAAAAAGAACCTCCATTTATCTTGATTTAGATGAGTATTTAACATGTATGTACATGTATTGACATCTTTGGCAGTATTTACGGCTGTGACTCTTTCTGGGATAGTCTCTAAGAGCTTTGCACACCTGGATTGTACAATATTTGTGCATTATACTTAAAATTATTCAAGCTCTGTCAAGTTGAATATTGATCATTGCCAGACAACCATTTTCTTGCCATAGAATTTCATGGCTTTTTAATTTTTTATAAATAAAGCCCAAACTGTAACTAGGCAACTCTGCAACATTCAATGACGTATTGGTAAGCAACTCCATTGAGATTTGGCCTTGTTTTAGGTTATTGCTGCTGAAATGTGAATTTTTCTCCCAGTGTCGGTTGGAAAACAAACTAACCATGTTTTCCTCTAGGATTTTGGCCTGTGCTTAGTTCAGTTTATCATAAATAACTCCCTAGTCCTTGCTGATGACAAGTATACTCATTACATGATGCAGCTGACACTGCTTCAAAATATGAAGTTGAACTTGTTTCGGGCAAATCCAACACCACACAAGGCTTTGTGTTCATTTTCTTTGCTACATTAAAAAATATATATTTTTACTTTTGTGCGTTATTGCAGCTGACTGAATATTTAGGATTTTTATTTAATTTTCCTTCCCAATTGTCTGGTCCTATCACTGCAACTCCCATATGGAGGCGAAGGTCGAGAGTTGTGCATCCCTGGGGCGGCAGGTAGCCTAGTGGTTAGAGCATTGGGCCAGTAACCAAAAGGTTGCTAGATCGAATCCCCGAGCTGACGAGGTAAAAATCTGTCCCTGAACAAGGCAGTTAATCCACTGTTCCTAGGCCGTCCATTGTAAATAAGAATTTGTTCTTAACTGACTTGCATAGTTAGTTTAAATATATACTCCTCTGAAACGAGCAGCACTGCCCACTTAACCAGGAAGTCAGCCGCAACAACAGGCCCGACGACGTGTATGCATCCGGCTTGCCATAGTAGTCGCTAGAGCCCGATGGGACAAGGACATCCCGGACTTTTCCCTAAACCGGACAACGCTGGGCCAATTGTGCACCGCCCCATGGGTCTCCCGGCTGCGACAGCCTGGTCTCAAACCAGGATCTCGAGTGGCACAGCTAGCACTGTGATGAAGTGCCTTACACCACTGTGCCATTCGAGAGGCCTGAGTAACTACAATGTTGATCCATCTTCCGTTGTCTCCTAAAGAGGAAATGTGTTTTGGGCTGTTAAGTTACTACACTTCGGATGGTGTATCAATACACCCAGTCAATACAAAGAAACAGTCATCCTTCATAAACTCAGTTGCCGGAGAGGAGTTTTTTAGGTGATTTTAAACCAGTTAGAGTTAAATGGCTGTCATTTAACTCTAACTGGTTTAAAAGTCCTCTCCGGCAACTGAGTTTATGAAGGATGACTGTTTCTTTGTATTGACTGGGTGTATTGATACTACACTTCGGATGGTGTAACTTAACAGCCCAAAACACATTTCCACATTTCCTCTTTGATAGCCTACACAATCTTAATTTAATACATTTTAAATTCCGGCTCTAACAGAAAATATGGAATAAGGAAATTAATACTTTCTGACGTCACTGTATCACCCTGATGTTCCTGTACTGCCCGTGTCTGAGTAAAGGAAACGGGTTGATCAGGCCGTGGCTGGTGTCCCTAATCATCTTCTTGGCCGTCCTGCGACACCTGAAACCAATGGTGTCCTCTGCTGAGGATAGATCAACATTGTAGTTACTCCACAATACTAACCCAAATGACAGAGTGAAAATAATTCAAAACTTGCATCCTGTAGCAATAAGGCACGATAGTAAAACTGCAGAAAAGTAACTTTCTCCTGAATACAAAGCATTTGGTTTGGGGTGAATCCAACACAGAGTACCACTCTATATATTTTAAAGTGGTGGCTGCATCATATTATGGTTATGCTTGTCATTGGCAAGGACTAGGGAGTTATTTAGGATAAACTGAACTAAGCACAGGCAAAATCAGAGAAAAAAATATAATTAACCTTTCAGCAGCAATAACCTAAAACACAAGGCTGAATTTCTTCAGCATCCTGAGATTGAAGAACTGTTGACATGCCACCTTCACCACAGTGTCTGTGGTGAAGGTGACTGTTGGTTTCTCAGAGAGATGCACACTGAGGAATTCTCCACGATGGCCCTGTTGATGCAGATGGGGACATGCCCAGCCTGGTTCCTCCTGAAGTCCGCAATCGGCTCCTTTTTTGTTTTGCTGACATTGAGGGAGAGGTTATTAAACTTGGCACCATGTTGTCAAGAGTGCCTACCTCCCTGTAGGCTGTCTCGTTGTTGGTAATCGGGCCTACTACTGCTGTGTCGTCAGCGAACTTAATGATGGAGTTGGAACTGTGTGAGGTCATGTGTACAGTTCAAGTCGGTAGTTTACATACACTTAGGTTGGTGTCTAACTAATTTTTCAACCACTCTACAATTTTCTTGTTAACAAACTATAGTTTTGGCAAGTCGGTTCGGACATCTACTTTTCCAAAAATTGTTAGACAGATTTTATAGAACTTAATTCACTTACTGTATCACAATTCAATTGGGTCAGAAGTTTACATACAGTGGGGCAAAAAAGTATTTAGTCAGCCACCAATTGTGCAAGTTCTCCCACTTAAAAAGATGAGAGGCCTGTAATTTTCATCATAGGTACACTTCAAATATGACAGACAAAATGAGGAAAAAAAAATCCAGAAAATCACATTGTAGGATTTTTAATGAATTTATTTTCAAATTATGGTGGAAAATAAGTATTTGGTCAATAACAAAAGTTGATCTCAATACTTTGTTATATACCCTTTGTTGGCAATGACAGAGGTGAAGACTTACAGGAAACGTTTGACAAGGTTTTCACACGCTGTTGCTGGTGTTTTGGCCCATTCCTCCATGCAGATCTCCTCTAGAGAAGTGATGTTTTGGGGCTGTTGCTGGGCAACACAGACTTTCAACTTCCTCCAAAGATATTCTATGGGGTTGAGATCTGGAGACTGGCTAGGCCACTCCAGGAACTTGAAATGCTTCTTACGAAGCCACTCCTTCGTTGCCCGGGCGGTGTTTGGCATCATTGTCATGCTGAAAGATCCAGCCACGTATCATCTTCAATGCCCTTGCTGATGGAAGGAGGTTTTCACTCAAAATCTCACGATACATGGCCCCATTCATTCTTTCTTTTACACGGGTCAGTCGTCCTGGTCCCTTTGCAGAAAAACAGCCCCAACGCATGATGTTCCCCCCCCCCCCCCCCCATGCTTCACAGTAGGTATGGTGTTCTTTGGATGCAACACAGCATTCTTTGTCCTCCAAACACGACGAGTTGAGTTTTTACCAAAAAGTTCTATTTTGGTTTCATCTGACCATATGACATTCTCCCAATCTTCTTCTGGATCATCCAAATGCTCTCTAGCAAACCTCGGACGGGCCTGGACATGTACTGGCTTAAGCAGGAAGACACGTTTGGCACTGCAGGATTTGAGTCCCTGGCGGTGTAGTGTGTTGCTGATGGTAGGTTTTGTTACTTTGGTCCCAGCTCTCTGCAGGTCATTCACTAGGTCCCCCCCGTGTGGTTCTGGGATTTTTGCTCACCGTTCTTGTGATAATTTTGACCCCACGGGGTGAGATCTTGCGTGGAGCCCCAGATCGAGGGAGATTATCAGTGGTCTTGTATGTCTTCCATTTCCTAATAATTGCTCCCACAGTTGATTTCTTCAAACCAAGCTGCTTACCTATTGCAGATTCAGTCTTCCCAGCCTGGTGCAGGTCAACAATTTTGTTTCTGGTGTCCTTTGACAGCTCTTTGGTCTTGGCCATAGTGGAGTTTGGAGTGTGACTGTTTGAGGTTGTGGACAGGTGTCTTTTATACTGATAACAAGTTCAAACAGGTGCCATTAATAGAGGTAACGAGTGGAGGACAGAGGAGCCTCTTAAAGAAGAAGTTACAGGTCTGTGAGAGCCAGAAATCTTGCTTGTTTGTAGGTGACCAAATGCTTATTTTCCACCATAATTTGCAAATAAATTCATAAAAAATCCTACAATGTGATTTTCTGGATTTTTTGTCATAGTTGAAGTGTACCTATGATGAAAATTACAGGCCTCTCTCATCTTTTTAAGTGGGAAAACTTGCACAATTGGTGGCTGACTAAATACTTTTTTGCCCCACTGTATATAGCACAGCAAACAGCACACAATGAGAAGCCATACAACGCTGCAATAATAAGTTAGAATAAGCAAAAATAAGCAAATGTTCTATACAAAGTGTTAGCCTTCCCCTTTGAGTATAGGTATTAAAAAACAAACAATTCAATAGGGTTGTGCTTTACCTTGTTGGACTTGTTTTTGTTTTGCTCCACTTTTTGGTTTGCTTCCTGTCTTGAAGTTTGGTGTGGGTTTTTCTTTTGTTTGCCTCTTCTTGGACAAAATTAGTGGGTGTCTTTTAGGTCCCAGTTGTTGTTGCTAGTCAACTTTCAGTGGACACCCCCATGAGTGTCTTGCAGAACCCCACCTGTTAAGTTTTGGTTGTTGTCACGGACTCTTTGTTAGTTCCCCCTTCTGTTTGACAATTTGGGTTTTCTTGCTGGGGAAGTAAGACTCCAAGCTGCCACACCAAGATACAAACCACAATTTACTTTAATAAATACCTTAAAGTGGTAGTCCAGTCAAATGTGATTTACCATTTTTTTTGTAATGATATTTACACACTGATGTTGAAAACTCATTGTGAAAAGGATGCTTATGCCCTTCAAGTGTTAGAGCATTTGGAGAAGAAAAAAAAACATACACCTGTTCAGGTGGGTGGAGTTTTTGGCCCACAGCATGACATCACAATCTGATCCGATTATTCCGACCAATGACCAGTCATCTTTTATTTGCATATGTATTCTCCTTTTGAAGGGGTAAGCGGGGTAGGCTCTAGAGCCCTCAAACTCAACGCTGGACCTCGAAGCCAGTTCCACTGCTTGTTTTCATTGTTCCCTTCTAATCAGGGACTGATGTAGACCTGGCACACCACGTGGGTACAATTAATTATCAGGTAGAACAGAAAACCAGCAGGCTCTGAACCTTGTAGGGCAGGGTTACTCAACTCTTACCCTATGAGGTCTGTAGGCTGCTGGTTTTCTGTTCTACCTTATAATTAGCTGCACCCACGTGGTGTGCCAGGTCTACATCACTCTTCGAAGTCCAGAGTTGAGTTTGAGGGATCTAGCGCCTACCAAGCTAACCCCTTCAAATAAAAGACGATTGGACATTGAAAAAATGCAGTGGAACTGGCTTCGAGGTCCAGAGTTGAGTTTGAGTGTCGTAGAGTAATAGTTGAATACCCCTGCTCTAGAGTATAGATGATCGTACCTGCCTATCAGGGCTGTGTATGTAAATATATTTACATTTGTATCAACATGCCCACATGATCAGACTGAGCATTGTGATGGCAAACTGAGGCTCAGGGAAATAAATAATTAAACATATATTTTAAGTTATTTAAATGAAATAAACATTGATTTATTAGAGATAGTAGTGATTTAAAAATATAATTAAAAAGACTGCATGGGGGCTTTAACAATGATGCTCGACAAACAATTCTATAAAACACTGACTGCAAACTTGCGCTCAGAGCACACGATGTGCCCCTCATTTATAGGGAGGGGCACAGGTGTGCTCAATCAGATTATTAATCTGCAAACAGGAAAAACAAACATAATGGAATACCGATCACGTTCAACACAGAATGGCTGTCCTAACAAATACTTAAACAGTCTATCAGTAACAGGGATTATCCACCCTGTTACACTGGTATGTGTTATGACCATTTACATAAGGGGATTTGACACGGTTACAAAATAACATTTCTTATTTGCAATCACATCAATATTTAATGTATATTCAGAATTACTACAGTAATTGCAATATATTTCAGATGAAAGTAGTACGTTTAAATTTTTTATTTTTATTTTTTATGTCACCTTTATTTAACCAGGTAGGCTAGTTGAGAACAAGTTCTCATTTGCAACTGCGACCTGGTCAAGATAAAGCATAGCAATTCGACACATACAACAACACAGAGTTACACATGGAATAAACAAAACATAGTCAATAATACAGCAGAACAAAATAAAACAAAAAGTCTATGTACAGTGAGTGCAAATGAGGTAAGATAACTAGTTAAGGCAATAAATAGGCCATGGTGGCGAAGTAATTACAATATACCAATTTAAACACTGGAATGGTAGATGAGCAGAAGATGAATGTGTGTAACAGTATAACTTTAGACCGTCCCCTCGCGCGAACCAAGGACCCTCTGCACACATCAACAACTGACACCCACGAAGCATCGTTACCCATCGCTCCACAAAAGCCGCGGCCCTTGCAGAGCAAGGGGAACCACTACTTCAAGGTCTCAGAGCAAGTGACGTCACCGATTGAAACGCTATTTAGCGCGCACAGCTAACTAAGCTAGCCGTTTCACATCCTTTACATGTGCAAGTAGAGATACTGGGGTATAAAGGGGCGAGATAAATAAATAAATAAATACTGGATGAGGTAGGTAGATAGATAGATGGGCTATGTACAGGTGCAGTGATCTGTGAGCTGCTCTGACAGCTGGTGCTTAAAGCTAGTGAGGGAGATATGAGTCTCCAGCTTCAGAGATTTTTGCAGTTTGTTCCAGTCATTGGCAGCAGAGAACTGGAAGGAAAGATGACCAAAGGAGGAATTGGCTTTGGGGGTGACCAGTGCGATATACCTGCTGGAGCACGTGCTACGAGTGGGTGCTGCTATGGTGACCAGTGAGCTGACATGAGCTGACACCAGTGAGCTGACATATATGACATCACTGAAGTCGAGGATTGGTAGGATGGCCAGTTTTACGAGGGTATGTTTGGCAGCATGAGTGAAGGATGCTTTGTTGTGATATAGGAAGCCAATACTAGATTTAATTTTGGATTGGAGATGCTTAATGTGAGTCTGGAAGGAGAGTTTACAGTCTAACCAGACACCTAGGTATTTGTAGTTGTCCACGTATTCTAAGTCAGAGCCGTCCAGAGTAGTGATGCTGGACGGGCGGGCAGGTGCGGGCAGGGTTCGGTTGAATAGCTTGCATTTAGTTTTCCCTGCGTTTAAGAGCAGTTGGAGGCCATGGAAGGAGAGTTGTATGGCATTGATGCTCGTCTGGAGGTTAGTAACACAGTGTCCAAAGAGAGGCCAGAAGTATACAGCATGGTGTCGTCTGCGTCGAGGTGTACCAGAGAATCACCAGCAACAAGAGCAACATCATTGATGTATACAGAGAAGAGAGTCGGCCCGAGGATTGAACCCTGTTGCACCCCCATATAGACTGCCAGAGGTCCGGACAACAGTCCCTCCGATTGGACACACTGAACTCTATCAAAGAAGTAGTTGGTAAACCAGACAGGGCAATCATTTGACAAACCAAGGCTGTCGAGTCTGCCAATAAGAATGTGGTGATTGACAGAGTAGAAAGCCTTGGCCAGGTCGATGAATACGGCTGCACAGTAATGTCTCTTATCGATGGTGGTTATGATGTCGTTTAGGACCTTGAGCGTGGCTGAGGTGCACCCATGACCAGCTCTGAAACCAGATTGCATAGTGGAGAAGGTACGGTGGGATTCGAAATGGTCGGTAATCTGTTTGTTAACTTGGCTTTTGAAGACCTTAGAAAGACAGGGTAGGATAGATAAGGTTATGAAAATAGTACTGTAAGTTATATTATACACTGCTCAAAAAAATAAAGGGAACACTAAAATAACACATCCTAAATCTGAATGAATGAAATATTCTTATTAAATACTTTTTTCTTTACATAGTTGAATGTGCTGACCACAAAATCACACAAAAATTATCAATGGAAATCAAATTTATCAACCCATGGAGGTCTGGATTTGGAGTCACACTCAAAATTAAAGTGGAAAACCACACTACAGGCTGATCCAAGTATGATGTAATGTCCTTAAAACAAGTCAAAATGAGGCTCAGTAGTGTGTGTGGCTTCCACGTGCCTGTATGACCTCCCTACAACGCCTGGGCATGCTCCTGATGAGGTGGCGGATGGTATCTTGAGGGATCTCCTCCCAGACCTGGACTAAAACATCCACCAACTCCTGGACAGTCTGTGATGCAACGTGGCGTTGGTGGATGGAGCGAGACATGATGTCCCAGATGTGCTCAATTGGATTCAGGTCTGGGGAACCGGCGGGCCAGTCCATAGCATCAATGCCTTCCTCTTGCAGGAACTGCTGACACACTCCAGCCACATGAGGTCTAGCATTGTCTTGCATTAGGAGGAACCCAGGGCCAACCGCACCAGCATATGGTCTCACAAGGGGTCTGAGGATCTCATCTCGGTACCTAATGGCAGTCAGGCTACCTCTGGCAAGCACATGGAGGGCTGTGCGGCCCCCCAAAGAAATGCCACCCCACACCATGACTGACCCACCGCCAAACCGGTCATGCTGGAGGATGTTGCAGGCAGCAGAACGTTCTCCACAGCGTCTCCAGACTCTGTCACGTCTGTCACATCTGCTCAGTGTGAACCTGCTTTCATCTGTGAAGAGCACAGGGCGCCAGTGGCGAATTTGCCAATCTTGTTGTTCTCTGGCAAATGCCAAACGTCCTGCACGGTGTTGGGCTGTAAGCGCAACCCCCACCTGTGGACGTCGGTTCCTCATACCACCTTCATGGAATCTGTTTCTGACCGTTTGAGCAGACACATGCACATTTGTGGCCTGCTGGAGGTCATTTTGCAGGGCTCTGGCAGTGCTCCTCCTGCTCCTCCTTGCACAAAGGCGGAGGTAGCGGTCCTGCTGCTGGGTTGTTGCCCTCCTACGGCCTCCTCCACGTCTCCTGATGTACTGGCCTGTCTCCTGGTAGCGCCTCCATGCTCTGGACACTACGCTGACAGACACAGCAAACCTTCTTGATGTCCCATCCTGGATGAGCTGCACTACCTGAGCCACTTGTGTGGGTTGTAGACTGTTGGAGGAAATTATAGTTGAAATGATTAATTATGTATACATTTAGCTTAGAACCATTTATTTTAATACTATTATGCTATGGTATGAAATGTATGGGTTCTTGGTTAAGCTGTTACTGAAAATGTAAGTAAAACAAATTAATTGTCTGTACCTTGGGTTTAAGGGAGAGGGATGGCATATCTCTTTAGACAGATAAAAATGTTTGTTTTATGTTCCATTAGTGGAGGAGAAGATGTCTTTTAGACAGATTTGAATGTTTGTTTTATGAGGGGAGTAGAAGAAGATCTCCAGACCTGAAGACACAACGCTATTGTGTGGATCGGAGAGAGTGTGAGAAACGGATGACGTCATTTTCAGTTTATAACCTGTGGAAAAATGTGTATGGAACCAGTACTCACTTGAATTAAACGCTATTACCTGACTTTTAAGACTGGTCTCAATCTATTTCATGCATAATTAATAAATTTACAACTTATTAATGAAATAGAGAGAGTGCGAATTTGGTTTTGGCTACAAAACATATAGGAATTTAGAATTCCTCTAACATAGACTCCGTCTCATGCTACCACTAGAGTGAAAGCACCGCCAGCATTCAAAAGTGACCAAAACATCAGCCAGGAAGCATAGGAACTGAGAAGTGGTCTGTGGTCACCACCTGCAGAACCACTCCTTTATTGGGGGTGTCTTGCTAATTGCCTATAATTTCCACCTGTTGTCTATTCCATTTGCACAACAGCATGTGAAATTTATTGTCAATCATTGTTGCTTCCTAAGTGGACAGTTTGATTTCACAGAAGTGTGATTGACTTGGAGTTACATTGTGTTATTTAAGTGTTCCCTTTATTTTTTTGAGCAGTGCATATTGTGGGGAGGGAGCCACATGCAGTCAAACCTATCGTCCAGTGTGTGTCTGTGACGGCCACGTAACGCACAGCTAAATATCCCTGTCCTTTGCACTTTAACATTTCATTTGCATGGCTTTCAATTCAAATATTAAAGAAATCTTTCTACATTGTTGCATATATTTATTTACCTAACAAACTGTTTTCTATGATTTACTATTTGAGTTTCTGTTAGGAATATTATGAATAAATGACTAAACAAAATCCTCATTTTAAATAGAACTGCAACTAGGTAAACTTATACTCTTATTATATCTGTTTAACAATATGAGTTCATAAGAAGGGATTATGTGACACAGACAAGGAGTAATTCAAGTTAATGAACACCATTCCAACTAGGCAGGGAGGAATGGGTTGTGGATTAAGTAAGCAGATAGGGTCGTTAACCTATGGTTGAACCGACGAAACTTAGCTCTGGGGTGTTTTAGATAAGGTAGTGAGTGCATTCTTAGGTTTTCTGTTAATTAGAACTGTCAGCTAAGTGGTGATCGATAATGGTGAGGGGACAAGAGTTAATTCAGTTACGTTGTGTGACCTGTGAGTGTGTTAGTGAGTTGGAATGAACTTTTAAACTCATTTAATTCTAGGTCGGGAGGAGGGGATACATTCTAGAAGCAATGAAATGACGTCATGTTATTGTATATAAACTGTTGCTCGTGGTAACGTGGCAGCGCGCTCCGAGAATAAATTCTGTTACCTATTATTGATAAGCCTGGTCTCCGTCTATTTCATGCAAACAAGAATCTTACAAATTCTCATAAAATAGATTAAGGGAATTCAATTAATGAAAACATATTGGAATAATTAAATTACAGTAACAGTTTCTTGCAGCTCTTTCCCGGTGCCTGATGGACTCCAGTCTCTTTGGAGGTGTTAGTTCAAATCCCACCACTGCCATCATATGTAAGGGATGACCTAGCAGGCAACGAGAGACAACTGAGTTGGGTGCAAATATTAGGAGTTTTGTTTACTCAAAGAGAGAGAAAAAAGCATAGTAAAAAAGTACTTACAATTCTGTAAATCAATAAAAGTACAAATGTTCTAAAACCTCAAACATAGATAAATGTATAACTGAGGTCTACATAGCAGAACCAGCACTACTCCAGGGGTTAATTGAAGTCATAAAGTTAGCACACAGAAAATAAAGGGAGTGGCCAGTCCCACATCTGAGGCAGGTGGACTACAAAGATGCACACCAAGGATATATTCCTTTTTATCAGAAACAGGATTTTAAGCATAAATATGACCATAATCATGATTAGTTTGAAATATAATTATTTTAAAAATAGAATTATAGCATAACATTTCAAACTGGGGAAATCCCCCCATCACGCCCCTACATTTCAGGATGAGAGGACATGCCAATTAGCAGCTAGCCCTCTAACAATCACATCTGGCCACCATGCTGCACACAAGACACAAGGAAAGCTGCTAGAAACTGAAATGGTTTGTCTGATTTAAGATAATGTTGCAAATATAAATCTAAGAGAATGCAAACATCGTAGAATTAAAATGTGCAACAATTTGATAAAGATGTCTTTATTTAAAATTAATGCCATGTGTAGTCATTATTTGTTTGGTCACAATGTTTGGTGTAAATGAATGTTAAAGTGTAAAGAATAGGGATATTTGGTAACAGAATTACTAATTTTAATCACTAATAAATCATAAACCCAATTCTTTGCAGTAAAACACTAATTGGTAGGTCTACCTTTACTTGTTACTTCTGTGAACTGTCATTATCCTCCCTCATGAGGGAGAGAAATTAGAAAATATCTAGGATCTGAGTTTTGTTTTGGTAACAAGACACTTTCTTACAGAACATACAGAAGGCAAATAATTTTTGTAAAACTGTTGCAGGAATTAAATGTCTCTATGTTTTAACACCCAATTAAAATGAAACACTCTGTCAATTCATAAGGATTTGTAAGACCCTTATTTTATAAAAATGGACAGAGCCCAGTCTTAAAATCAAACAGCAGATTTTATTCACGAGAGTACTGCTCCTTACACATTTTACCACAGGTTATAAACTGAAAAAGACATCAGCGTTTTCTAAATGTTCCATCTTTTCTTGACACTGGTAGAAAGGCTCTATAGTTCTCAAGCCTTCCCACCTCGCCTAGAGCCAAGGTCAGCCAGTGTAGATAAGCATTCTAGCCAGTCTGGCAATATAGTTCATTCATTTCTACCAAGGAACAGACAGTCATTGTTCTAATTATTGATTATATTTACACACATTATATTCAGTACTAGGATTAAAAAGAAAATTCATACATATACAGTAACATAACAGTATTCTGATTAGTACATATACATTAACATAATAGTATTCTGATTAGTCAGTCCTGATTGAAATGTATACATAATTAGTCAACATTGATAAAAATTCCCTTAACAAAAACTAATATTGATATTAGTTGGCAGGAGTCTTTATGTCAACATTGTGTTGATGTATCTCTAATAACTTAAGACTTTTTCTGCTAGATGTTTTCTAAGAACACTTTTCCATCCATTTGACCAGAAACATCAAAGCCTTTGCTTATGTATACCATCATTTCCCAAATATAGACTCTTAGATTTCATTTGACACCAAATGTGATGTGCTCATATGAACTTCACATTAGTGCTTATGGGGCTTTTTACATGGAAATGTCCAACTTTTGATTTTCAAACTTCCATACTGTGCGTTTGTGTTTGATTATTTACAGGACCTCACATGTGCTACACTAATTTTTTTCAGTCAGTGCCTGTTAATCACTTCTAAGGTTTTCAAATACTGTTAATGCAAGGAGGATAGTTTTAAGGGTCAGTATTAGGTTCCCTCCTTGTGTATATGCCCCTGGGAAAGAGCCTTTTAACCCGGTGACGTCACATTCCTTCTCTGCTAATATAGAGAATGCATTTATAATCTGAGCCTTGAAAATTGCATAGGGATTTTAGAGGCTGTATTTGTATTCAGTTGGATTTTCTATTTGTTAACCTTTGACTGTGGCTTTGATTGTTTGGCTGGTAACACTGGCAAAAGTGGTTTAGTAGAGGGTAGTCATCTGAATATCTCCATGAAGGACGGCAGGTAGCCTAGCGGTAAGTGCTGGGATGGTAACCGAAAGGTCGCTAGTTTGAATCCCTGAGTCGAAAGCACCTAACCCTAATTGCTCCAGGGTCGCCGTTGATAATGGCAGACCCTGTTCGCGACCCCACTCTCAGATATGGTATATGGAAAAAAACGATTTCCAATTCAAGCATGCATATAAAGACACACTCGTACATGTAAAATAGGACCGATATAAGCACCCACCAAATGATGAATGTATTTCAGGTGGTTTGGTCTCTGAAAAGTCTTGTTTTCGAGACGTATCTTCATTGTTTACAACCTGTACTATACAGTCCTTGATCAGTCCTTGATCAAATGCATAATATTTGGTAAACACTTTTGTAACGGTTTTCTTCCGTTGAAGGAGAGGAGGACCAAAATGCAGCGTGGTTAGTGTTCAACATCTTTAATATAGACGATAAATGAGAACACTACAAAATACAAAACAATAAATGTGAAAACCGAAACGGTCCTATCTGGTGCAAAGACACAAAGACAGAAGACAATCACCCACAGAATATGGCTGCCTAAATATGGTTCCCAATCAGAGACAACGATAGACAGCTGCTTCTAATTGAGAACCAATCTAGGCAACCATAGACCTACAAACTACCTAGAAAGGAAGCAGCCCCATAAACATACAAAACCCCCTAGACCAGGCCAAAGACATAATTCCCCCATGTCACACCCTGACCTAACCAAAATAATAAAGAAAACAAAGATAACTAAGGCCAGGGCGTGACAACTTTTAAGTACTCGAGCTAGGCTAAATCAAACAAAAGTATTGACATATGATATTACATTAGGTTTGTTATTGGGTGTGATATTACATGTGTACTTGAACATTTACCAGCAATATATTTTTGGTTTAAAGGCCCAGTCTAGTCCATCTTGTTCCATCTTTATAGATATTACTGCGCATATTACTGTGCAACGATTAAGATTTTTGCGTTATAGTTCATGATTTTACAACTTGATGTTAGATAGTTCCTCACCTTGAAAGTGGTCCATGGGCCTGGATAAATTGTAATCCATGGTTCCTTCTCTTTTAACATCCACTACACACTTCAGCTAACTTTAGCCACCACAAGATAACAATCAATGGAAGTGATGGGCATATGAGCATGTATTATTATACTTTTTTTAATGGTCAAATCACATTTTAAGTAACATCAAACCAAATATGTTGTTAATATGAATTGAATTCAGGTGATTTTTTACAACCTTTTTTTAAACATGCTCTCATGCCCCCATCACTCCCATTGATTGTTAGCTTTTGGTGGCTAAGGTTAGCTGAAGTTTGTGGTGGCTCTTTAAAGAACTGAAACATGAATTCGTTTCTCGTGGCCTATACTTTCAGGGTGAGAAACAATCTAACATCAAGATGTAAAAAAACTACTAATTTAAATGCTATCTCAGACTGCCTTCAAAAACGAATATTTATATAAAATTATACCTTTTCAGACAGATGGAAAATGCCGCCTAGGAAGAGCCTGAACTGCGGCTGTTTGTCGCTTCTGAATCTCCTTTGTGGGCAGGACTAATGTCCATCGCTATGCGTCTAGTGCACACATTATCATTTCTAATAAATATTCTGTTAACCTGGACAAAGTAGATGTAGCGGATGGCTAAATTAGTATCATGTGGTGGTCACTGGTCCCCATTCCCTGAGCTGGTTGGCTAAAGAAAAATAAGAAATAAAAGTAACAAATAATTAAAGAGCATTAGTAAAATAACAATAGCGAGGCTATATACAGGGGGACCGGTACAGAGTCAATGTCAGCGGGCACCGGTTAGTCAAGGTAATTGAGGTAATATATACATGTAGGTAGTGTTATTAAAGTGACTTATGCATAGATAATAACAGAGAGTAGCAGCAGTGTAAAAGGGAGGGGGGGGGGGGGGGCAATGCAAATAGTCTGGGTAGCCATTTGATTTGATGTTCAGTAGTCTTATGGCTTGGGGGTAGAAGCTGTTTAGAAGCATCTTGGACCTAGACTTGCCTTGAGCACTGCATTATTGAAAAAGTGCCCTTGTTACCAACAAATCAGATTTCCTATAAAATAACCTCTTGTCTTAAATTGTATTTTGTGGCTTGCTGTGGTACAGTCTCTGTGCCAAATTACTTTTTGGTAACACTTTATTTGTGTTTTCTTAATGAAGTGTTACGGGCTTTTCCTTAGTCTAATTATTAGCCATAATAAAGGCATTTAATAAAGAACAAGCTACACATTACACCAACTTAGCAGTGGCGACCCATCATTTTAGCTTAAAAATCTATTTTTGTATTATTTTTTGTTGCCTGTTTTGCGCAAACAATGTAAAATAACTATTTGAGTTAATTAAGCCGCATACAAACATGGTCTCTTTTTTGCTTTCTTGAGTAAGACAGCTCCAAAATGCAGGTGTTTCATTCCAGTTCAGTGTTTTCTGTGGTGGATGGGTAGTCAGCGGAAAATACAGAGTGTAGGGGTTGGTAATTTTCTCTAGTTGTGCTGTGATTGGCTCAGTGTTCTGTCACTCATGAGGACACTACGTCACTGCAAAATCTACTGGCAAATCCTTTTCAATCCTTGTCATCTGAAGAGAAATTATAGATAAAATGTATTGGTGCTTATCGGCCATTGGACATATGTTGGAAATCGCAAATTCAACAATGAGTGGTTTAGATGGAATTAGTGCCCTAGTGCAAACTATGCAAAGCAGGCACTATTTTGCTTCCCATGCTATTCGGTAGAGAGGGAGTGTGGTCCATTTCTGGGTTTAAGGGTGTCTTTTCTAAGCTTAAAAGGTTGAATAAATTGGCCATGCTGTCAATTCAGCATGACTTCTGCACGTTCAAAACAACTGGAAACTCAGAACTGGGAAATCTCAGACTTCAGTGAGTTCAAGACAACTGGGAGCTTGGAAAAAAAATTATCTCAGACTGGGAAAATGTATTTCATCCAACTCAGAATTCCAAGTTGGGAACTCGGCCCTCTTTCTATAGCTCTGACCTGAAGATCCCTGATGTCATGATTTAACCTTGTTTTTTCCGAGTTCCCAGTTGTCTTGAAAGCACTACAAATCCAGAGACTGACAGACTTTGATGACAAAATTTCATGACAAAATTTTCCCACAAGAAGGACCGCCACGCCACCTTCCTGTTCAAGTGAGCAAAGCACAATGGTGAGTCCAGAAATGTTTTGTGTGCAGCTGCATAAATTATGTAATATGCCAGGGAGATATGTATACTGTAGCTAAGAAAGTAATACTAAGTGTATGTTCTGTTTTAAGCTGATAGTAGCCAATGTGCCTCACCCTAATAATTTGGTCCCTTCCCCCCTCATAACTTAGCCGACTGTTCTGAATTGGTGGTGCACATGTAGCTTATATCCTGTTTTAGAGCAATGTCATCATTGAATATTGTAAGAGAGCTTTCATTGTCCTCTTATATTTATCAAATGGTTCTGACTTGGTGTACAGGGAGAATACTGTAAGAGCGGTCCATGTTCTGAATTCTGTCGCTGTACATTTCAAAAGTGATGAACAAATAGTTATATTGACTACACCCATGATAGCTCGCTCGTTAATGTCAGACAAGGCTCCGCTGATAGCCAGGTGTAGCGGTGGTAAGGATTCACTCCATGGTGCTGAAAATAATTATCTGCTGTTGGGACAGCTTTATGTACTGTAGGCCCTAACAGTTTGGGCAGCCTTTGTCACCATTATAGTGCAATTTATGTATAGTTTAGTATTGTGTTGTGTAGTGACTTTGCTGGCATGCACAAACCATTTTTTTTGTGAGACATGCTAAAATCACCACTGAGTAGAGGCTCCTGAGGGGTAGACGGCTCATAATAATTGCTGGAATGGAGTCAATGGAATGGTAACAAACACACCAAAAACATGCTTTCCATGTCATTGATACCACTCCATTGACTCCATTCCAGCCATTATTATGAGCCGTCCTCCCCTCAGCAGCCTCCACTGTTTAAATCACAGTCCCCAGATCCAGTACAAATTCATAGAAACGTACAGTATTATACAGAGCCAAGATTGCACGGAACTCCCTTCCATTTCATATAGTGCAAGCGAACAGTAAACCTGCTTTCAAAAAAACAAATATAGCAACACCTCACGACACAACACCTCTCCCCATATGTGACCTACTTTTTGTGTTTGTACTGACATGTATATGTAACTGATAGATACGCACGCACACACACACACTGCATGTTAATGTTTTTAACTGTATGTAAATGGTAAAGTATTTTGCCTGTAATGTCTTTTTCGTTATGTGTCTGACCCCAGTAAGAATAGCTGTCGCCATTGGCGATGGCTAATGGGCATCCTAATAAAATAAATAAAAGATCCAAAGTATGGGCTTATTGAGGCAAAGTGAGGGCAGCCCTCACCAGATATGGGCTGCTGATACTGGGCCAATAACTCATCCTGCATCGCCCACATGACAAAATACTACAGTTTACTGTAGAATACTATACTACACACTGTAATATCCCTCGATCGGGTAGGGCTTAATATAGAATTTTGTAGTACACTGTAGAATACACTACACACTGTAGAATCCCTCGGTCATGTGTAGTACGTACTATCTAATTTTGTGCTATACTGTAGAATACTATAGCAAATACTACAGTATTATCCTACAAAAAACCTCTGTAGTAAATACTACAGTGATGTCTGCAAAAACACTACATTAGCTCTTTTAGTATTTGTCCAGTAGGTGTCCTCAAGGAGAAAGCCCCCACTTATATGTCAAAGCTAATAAAGCAAAAACACTATAGTAAATAATACAGTATATAAATATAGTAATACTACAGTATACTATAGTATTTTTTCATGTGGTTGTGCCCACATTGTGCCAATGTTGTGCATAGCCTAAAAACTCATACCTTATTCTGAAAATTGGATGGATATGAGTCCAGCTGGTATCTTAACAGTAAAACAAACCAATACAGTTATATTCGATTGTATTTGACTGCAATTCTTGTTTATGTATATGCATAGACATGTTGAATTACAATAATGTTGAATTGTCCAATAGTGATGGTTTTCTAATACAGTTGATGGGCTGATTCCTAATTTTATACACCATGCATGTAACCATGCATGTAACTCAACCTCCTGAGCGATTTAACATGGCTACCATTGGCTCTCATTCCCTCTATGTTTAAGGTAGGTCGGAGTCACTTCAAAGTAACTGCATAGTTATTTTCCTAGTCTTATCATATATTTAGACAGTGTTTCAGATATTGAAGTATTTCCTCTGTTGCTTTGCATTTAGAGTTGTAATAAACATGCAAGGCTGTTTATAAGCATGGGTGTTAAGACAGCTGTGGGCGTGCATCAAAATCCAAGATGGCAGTTTTTCAGGTTACAGTGAAGTAATATCAAATCAAATCAAACCCAATTTTATTTGTCACATACACATGGTTAGCAGATGTTAATGCGAGTGTAGTGAAATGCTTGTGCTTCTAGTTCCGACAATGCAGTAATATTCAACGAGTAATCTAACCTAACAATTTCACAACAACTACCTTATACACACAAGTGTAAAGGAATGAATAAGAATATGTACATAAAAAAAATATATGAATGAGTGATGGTATAGAACGACATAGGCAAGATGCAGTGGATGGTATAGAGTACAGTATATACGTATGAGATGGGTATGTAAACATATAAAAGTGGCATTGTTTAAAGTGGCTAGTGATACATTACATCAAGATGGCAAGATGCAGTAGATGGTATAGAGTACAGTATATACATATGAGATGAGTCATGTAGGGTATGTAAACATTATATGAAGTGGCATTGTTTAAAGTGGCTAGTGATACACTTATTACATCAATTTTTCCATTATTAATTCATAGGAAGCAGGGTTGGAGGTGTATCATCTTATACCTCCCATGGGAGGTGTGTAATATTATACCTCCCAATATCATGAATAAATTCCACCCATAGTCTATCAGAAAGTAAGGAACTGTGAGAAGTGAAATATAATGTCAACCACCAGATGGCAGACTTACTTTACCTCTGTTTCTTCATCCTTTCCTTGTCAACCACTGAGTAACAGAGGACAGTGTGGTTCAGTTGGCTATTTTTAGAACTGTGTAATGCAGTTTAGGTAGTATGATATGGATCCTCATCAGTCCACTACTACAGATCATGTTAAATCAAAAATGGCTCCTTGACGTTTCCAGGATGAGGGAAGCTAAATATTATTTATTCAGCCCATGCTGTGATCGATCATGTTTGTGTTAGTATCCAGTTGAGTTTCTTTTTGTTCCTCTTGCACATACTAAACATTTATTTTAGAAGAACATTGATTAAATTGTGCATGCTTGGAGCTTATCTTCACCTGGAAACTTCCAGCTTTGATTGAATAGAAACTTTTTGCATATATATATTTATATATTACCTTTCAATTCCCCACCTTGTGAGAATTACAGCACTGAGCCTTTAAAAAATGATTTAAAAAAAAGAGTTGGATAACATATTGGGAGGGATCTATACCATTCCTCCATACAGAATCCTTCCAGATCCTTGATATCCTTTGTCTGTGGTTATGGACTGCACTCTTCAATTCAAACCACAGGTTTTCAATGTTCAGAGACTGAGATGACCATTGCAAAATGTTGATTTGGTGGCCAATTAACCCTTTCTTTGTGGATTTTGATGTGTGCTTGGGTTATTGTCTTGCTGGAAGATCCACTTGCGGCTAAGTTTTAGCCTCCTGGCAGAGACAACCTGGTTTTTGGTTAAAATATCATTGTACTGGGTAAAGTTCATGATGCTGTTGAAATTAACAAGAGTCCCCAGGACCAGGGGAAGCAAAATAGCCCTATAATATCAAATGTCCAACACCATATTTTACAGTAGGGTTCTTTTCTGCTCATGCATTCTCATTTCAACACCAAACCCACCACTGGTGTGAGTGGCCAAAGAGCTCTATTTTAATTTCATCCAACAAGTCTGGAGTTTGCTAAACGCCATTGGCACTTGGATTGGAACCGGTGCTTTGATCAGATGAAATGAAAACAAAAGATATCAGACGAAGGATATCAAGGATCTGGAAGGATTAAGTCTGGAGGAATTGTCTAACCCCCCCCCTTGGGTTGTGCCGTGGCGGAGGTCTTTGTGGGCTATACTCAGCCTTGTCTCAGGATGGTAAGTTGGTGGTTAAAGATATCCCTCTAGTGGTGTGGGGGCTGTGCTTTGGCAAAGTGGGTGGGGTTATATCCTTCCTGTTTGGCCCTGTCCGGGGGTGTCCTCGGTGTCTCCACAGTGTCTCCTGACCCCTCCTGTCTCAGCCTCCAGTATTTATGCTGCAGTAGTTTATGTGTCGGGGGGCTGGGGTCAGTTTGTTATATCTGGAGTACTTCTCCTGTCCTATTCGGTGTCCTGTGTGAATCTAAGTGTGCGTTCTCTAATTCTCTCCTTCTTTCTTTCTCTCTCTCGGAGGACCTGAGCCCTAGGACCATGCCCCAGGAATACCTGACATGATGACTCCTTGCTGTCCCCAGTCCACTTGACTGTGCTGCTGCTCCAGTTTCAACTATTCTGCCTTATTATTATTCGACCATGCTGGTCATTTATGAATATTTGAACATCTTGACCATGTTTTGTTATAATCTCCACCCGGCACAGCCAGAAGAGGACTGGCCACCCCATATAGCCTGGTTCCTCTCTAGGTTTCTTCCTAGGTTTTGGCCTTTCTAGGGAGTTTTTCCTAGCCGCCGTGCTTCTACACCTGCATTGCTTGCTGTTTGGGGTTTTAGGCTGGGTTTCTGTACAGCACTTTGAGATATCAGCTGATGTACGAAGGGCTATATAAATAAATTTGATTTGATCCTCCTCCCTCATGGGGCGGCAGAGTAGCCTAGTGGTTAGAGCGTTGGACTAGTAACCGGAAGGTTGCAAGTTCAAACCCACGAGCTGACAAAGTACAAGTATATCGTTCTGAACAGGCAGTTAACCCACTGTTCCTAGTCATTGAGAATAAGAATTTGTTCTTAACTTTATTTAACTTGCCTAGTTATTTAACTTGCCTAGGTAAAAAAAGGTAAAGGTAAAAAAAATTTAAAAAAATGTGGTACCCTTCCTGCAGGCTCATCCTGACCCTCCAGCATAACAATGCCACCAGCCTCCATACTGCTCGTTCTGGCTGTGATTTCCTGCAGGACAGGAATGCCAGTGTTCTGCCATGGCCAGCGAAAAGCCATGGTAGAGCTCAATCCCATTGAGCACGTCTGGGACCTGTTGGATCGGAGGGTGAGGGCTAAGGCCATTCCCCCCACTTGCAGGTGCCTTGGTGGAAGAGTGGGGTAACATCTCACAGCAAGAACTGGCAAATCTGGTGCAGTCCATGAGGAAGAGATGCACTGCAGTACTTAATGCAGCTGTTACTTTTGATTCTGACCCCCAATTTGTTCAGGGACACATTATTCAATTTCTGTTAGTCACATGTCTGTGGAACGTGTTCAGTTTATGTCTCAGTTGTTGAATCTGATTATGTTAAGTTTGTTGCTGAGTTTATTACTTGTTTTAGTTTTTTTTAAATGGGACCTTTATTTAACTAGGCAAGTCAGTTAAGAACAAATTCTTATTTACAATGACGGCCGAACCCTTGGCCGAACCCTGACGACGCTGGGCCAATTGTGCACCGCCCTATGGGACTCCCAATCACGGCTGGATGTGATACAGCCTTGTTAAACACATTTTTCCCCCTGAGCAATTACATTACTATAGCTCAGTAATTGAATTATTTATTTTATACTAGAGGTCGACCGATTATGATTTTTCAACGCCGATACCGATTATTGGAGGACCATAAAAGCCGATACCGATTAATCGGCTGATTTTTATTTATTTATTTGTAATAATGACAATTACAACAATACTGAATTAACACTTATTTTAACTTAATATAATACATTAATACAATCAATTTAGCCTCAAATAAATAATGAAACATGTTCAATTTGGTTTAAATAATGCAAAAACAAAGTGTTGGAGAAGAAAGTAATATGTGCCATGTAAAAATGTGTGCCATGTAAAATATGTGCCATGTAAAAAAGCTAACGTTTAAGTTCCTTGCTCAGAACATGAGAGCATATGAAAGTTGGTGGTTCCTTTTAACATGAGACTTCAATATTCCAAGGTAAGAGGTTTTAGGTTGTAGTTAATATAGTATTTATAGGATTATTTCTCTCTATACCATTTGTATTTCATATACCTTTGACTATTGGATGTTCTTATGGGCACTATAGTATTGCCAGTGTAACAGTATAGCTTCCGTCCCTCTCCTAGCTCCTCCATGGGCTCGAACCAGCAACATAACGACAACAGCCACCATTGAAGCAGCGCTACCCATGCAGAGCAAGGGGAACAACAACTAGAAGGCTCAGAGCGAGTGACGTTTGAAACGCTATTAGCTAACTAGCCAGCCATTTCACTTCGGTTAATCCAGCCTCATCTCGGGAGTTGATAGGCTTGAAGTCATAAACAGCGCAGTGCTTGACGCACAATGAAGAGCTGCTGGCAAAACGCACAAAAGTGCTGTTTGAATTAATGTTTTCGCGCCTGCTTCTGCCTACCACCGTTCAGTGAGATACTTAGATACTTGGATGCTTGTATGCTCAGTCAGATTATATGCAACGCAGGATATGCTAGATAATATCTAGTAATATCATCAATCATGTGTAGTTATGATTGATTGTTTTTTATAAGATAAGTTCAATGCTAGCTAGCAACTTACCTTGCCTTACTGCATTCGCGTAACAGGCAGTCAGTCTCCTTGTGGAGTGCAACGAGAGAGGGGCAGGTCGTTATTGCGTTGGACTAGTTAACTGTAAGGTTGCAATATTGGATCCTCCGAGCTGACAAGGTGAAAATCTGTCATTCTGCCCCTGAACGAGGCAGTTAACCCACCCTTAATTGACTTGCCTAGTTAAATAAAGGTATAATTATTATTATTTTTTTTTATTAAAAAAAGATCGGCAAATCGGCGCCCAAAAATACAGATTTCCGATTGTTATGAAAACTTGAAATCGTCCCTAATTAATCGGCCATTCCGATTAATCGGTCGACCTCTAGTAGTTACTTCACAATACTAATCTAAATGACAAAGTGAAAAGAAGGAAGCCTGTACAGAATAAAAAATATTCCAAAACGTGCATCCTTTTTGCAATAAGGCACTAAAGTAAAATTGCAAAAAATATGGCAAAGAAATTAACTTTATGTACTGAATACAAACCATTATGTTTGGAAAAATACAGCATGACACATCACTGAGTACCACTCTTCATATTTTCAAGCATGGTGGTGGCTGCGTCATGTGATGGGTATGTTTGTCATTGGCAAGTACTAGGGAGTTTCTTAGAGTAAAAACAGAATAAAGCTTAGCACAGGCAAAATCCTAGAGAAAAACTTGGTTCAGTCTGCTTTCCAACAAACACTGAGACAAATTCACCTTTCAGCAGGACAATACCCTAAAACACAAGGCCAAATATACACGGGAGTTGATTAACAAGACGACATTGAATGTTCCTGAGTGGTCTAGTTACAGTTTTGAATTATCTATGGCAAGACATGAAAATGGCTGTCTAGCAATGATCAAAAACCAACTTGACAGAGCTTAAAGAATTTGAAAAAGTACAATGTGCAAATATTTTACATTCCAGGTGTGCAAAGCTCTTAGACACTTAGCTGTAATCGCTGCCAAAGGTGATTCTAACTTGTACTGACTCAGGTGTCAGTACAAGTTTACAAAAGTTACCTTTTGTAAATGAGATATTTCAGCTTTTCATTTTCAAGTAAAAACATGTTTTCACTTTGTCATTATGAGGTATTGTGTGTAGATGGGTGAAAAAAATATTTGAATTCAGGCTGTAAAACAACAAAATGTATTCATTATCTCCAGCACCAAACCAGTGTCTACATGTGTGAAAACATTGCGTTTCTATAATCTGTGGCTAAAAAGTTAAGAACAAAGGCCATAATTTTTTTTAAATCTGTGACTGTAACGATGTGGATTTATTCCCACTCTTCACAAACGCACACACTATCAAATCTGAAATTAGGCCCTATTTCCGTTACGCATTTTTCCATTTCTTTCTAGAAGCATTATACTATATTATTCTTTAGCTCCTTTGTTAGTAGTAAGTAGCTACTGTTTATCCCAAACCATAAAAATCAGCCCCAGACCATTATTCCTCCTCCCCCCAACTTCACAGTTAGCAGGCACTATGCATTGGGACAGGTAGAGTTCTCCTGGAATCTGCCAAACCCAGATGGTGAAGCTATACGAAGTGATTAAGAGTTATTGTGCTGACATTGCTTCCAGAGGCAGTTTGGAATTGGGTAGTGAGTGTTGCAACCAAGGACAGACGATTTTTAAGCGCTACCCAATTCTTGTGTGGTTTATCACTTTGCGGGTAAACCGTTGTTGCTCCTAGATGTTTCCACTTCACAATAACATCACTTACAGTTGACCAGGGATGCTTTATTAGGGCAGAAATTTGATGAACTGACTTGTTGGAAAGGTGGCATCCTATTACGGTGCCATGTTAAAAGTCACTGAGCTCTTCAATAAGGCCATTCTACTGCCAATGTTTGCCTATTTTTTATTTTTTTATTTCACCTTTATTTAACAGGTAGGCCAGTTGAGAACAAGTTCTCATTTATCACTGTGACCTGGCCAAGATAAAGCAAAGCAGTGTGACAAAAACAACAACACAGAGTCTATGGAGACTGCATGGCTGTGTGGGAAATTTTATACACCTGTCATCAAGGGGTGTAGCTGAAATAGCCGAATCTACTAATTTGAAGGTACAGCACCAATCAAAAGTTTGGACACACCTACTCATTCAAGTGTTATTCTTTATTTTTTTTAAAATATTTTCTACATTGTATTATAAAAGTGAAGACATTAAAACTATGAAATAACACATATGGAATCATGAAAAGTGTTAAACAAATCAAAATATATTTTATATATTAGATTCTACAAAGTAGCCACCCTTGGCCTTGATGACAGATTTGAACACTCTTAGCATTCTCTCAACCAGCTTCATCTGGAATGCTTTTCCAACAGTCTTGAAGGAGTTCCCACATATGCTGAGCACTTGTTGGCTGTGAGGTCATCTGATGCAGCACTCCATCACTCTCCTTCTTGGTCAAATAGCCCTTACACAGCCTGGAGGTGTGTTGGGTCATTATCCTGTTAAAAACAAATTATAGTCCTACTAAGCGCAAACCAGATGGGGTGGCGTTTTGCTGCAGAATTCTGGGGTAGACATGCTGGTTAAGTGTGCCTTGAATTCTAAATAAATCACTGACAGTGTCACCTGCAAACTACCCCCACACCATCACACCATCACACCTCCTCCTCTATGCTTCACGGTTGGAACCATACATGCGGAGATCATCCATTCACCTACTCCACGTCTTACAAAGACACAGCAGTTGTAACCAAAAATCAGACCAAAGGACAGATTTCCACTGGTCTAATGTCCATTGATCATGTTTTTTGGCCCAATCAAGTCTCTTTTTCTTATTGGTGTCCTTTAGTAGTGGTTTCTTTGCCGCAATTTGACCCTGAAGGCCTGATTCACTTAGTATCCTCTGAACAGTTGATGTTGAGATGTATCTGTTACTTGAACTCTGTGAAGCATTTTTTTGGGCTACAATTTCTGAGGCTGGTAAATCTAATTAACTTATCCTCTGCAGCAGAGGAAACTCTGGGTATTATTTCCTGTGGCGGTACTCATGAGAGCCAGTTTCATCATAGTGCTTGATGTTTTTTGTGACTGTACTTGAAGAAACTTTTAAAGTTCTTGACATTTTCTGGATTGACTGACCTTCCTTTCATAAAGTAATGATGTAATGTCATTACTCTTTGCTTATTTGAGCTGTTCTTGCCATAATATGGACTTGGTATTTTACCAAATAGGGCTATCTTCTGTATACCACCCCTACCTTGTCACAACACAACTGATTGGCACAATCACATTAAAAGTCCACAAATGAACTTTTAACAAGGCACAGCTGTTAATTGAAATGCATTGCAGGTGACTACATCATGAAGCTGGTTGAGAGAATGCTAAAAGTGGGCAAAGCTGTCACCAAGGCAAAGGGTGGCTGCTTTGAAACATCTCAAATATAAATCTATTTTGATTTGTTTAACACTTTTTTGGTTACTACATGATTCCATATGTGTTATTTCATAGTTTCAATGTCTTCACTATTATTGTACAATGTAGAAAATAGTAAAAATAAAGAAAAACCCTTGGATGAGTAGGTGTGTCCAAACGTTTGACTGGTACTGTATGTCCACATACTTTGTATATATAGTGTATTTGAATTTCTCTCCCTCAGCAAGCAGTTTATTTATTTTTATTTGAAAAATGTATTCCCATGTTGCAGTGAAACAATTTCCCTAAGCTTAACTCAGTTGTAACCACAAAAACTAAGCAACATTTTCACAAGAAATGAGTTCACTGTAATGTGGAAAAACACATGAACAGATTCTAAACCAACTATTAGAATGTAATTGGATTCCATATTCCATACACTCCTACAAAGTCTCTGTCAGATCCAATTGAAAGATTAGCCCTACCGCACTTGTTAGTGGTCCTCCTTTATCCCCTCTTCATGGCCAACCCCTCTTCTCCCTTTTCTTCTCTTCCTCCTTTTCCCCCCAGGTGTAGTGTGATGCTGACAAAGGCTCTTTGTACTGCACTGGTCTTGTTGAGTCACCCACAGTAGAGGCCGGTTGCCTGGGGAATAGTACATTGCATTTTTACCTCGGATGTAATTCCTCATTTCATCCTCCTGAGATTCAGATACATTTCTGCACATACACTAGATGGGTATTGGTCTTGGAGTTGAAGAAGGTGTCGGAAATGCATTCAGCCAAAAACAGAGAGGGGTAAGGATTTGCTTTCCTGCTAAGATTTCGCTGGGGTTTCACTTTTTGATCAGATAACTGTGAGGAACCTTGTAATTTGTTTGATTTGTTGACAAATATATAACAAAAAATCTATTGTACCTGTGCTATAATCAAAAGAGTGATTTATCCACATGCATTGTTATGTATAGTTTTTAGTTGTTTAATCTCTATGGGGATTTCTAATATGGCTGTGAGGAGTGGATTACCCAGAATGAATACGCAACCAAAAGGTTGTGATGTAATGGTTCACTGATTAAATTGAGAAAACAACATAATGAAGAGCTATAACTGTACTATATTTAGCTATAACTGGTTACGTTTTTAAAAGCTTCAAAGTTTGATCATCCTTTGGGGATACACTGCATTCTGTCACAGTGACAGTGATATAATAGTGCAATGTTCTAGTCTCCACCCCCCCACACACACACACATTTTGGTTTTTGCCCTAGCACTATGCAGCTGATTCAAATAACCAACTCATCATCAAGCTTTGATTATTTGAATCATCTGTGTAGTGCTATGGCAAAAACGAAAACGTGCACCCAGGACAGTTTGGGAAACCCTACTCTAGGACATATGGGGGAGGCCCTGGACTTGTGGCCCAAATATATACATGGATTGTCATTGCCAGAATAGCCCTGCGTCTCACCCTGACCTTGATTGGATTGTACATGCACATGAAATGCAACTGTGCAATGACATGACCTCTGAAGTGGCTTCATGTGGTTTGTGTGTGTCTTTATTTTTAGCCACAGCGCATCACAACCTGTAGCCTTCTTTGGTGCCCTTGGCTCATTTTATCTCTATCGTTACGACCTGTCTTTTGTCAACACTCCTGCACTGGTGAGTCAATTTATTGTGTCACCTCGGATGTACTCCCTTGTGAAACCTTGTTGGCACTCTTCGAAAACCTATAAACCATGAAGACAAGCTGTACTTTAATGGCTCAACTTTTAGCCCATTACTGTACAGGTGTAAGACTTTCAGCTTTACACTGAAATCTAAAGGGAATCCCGTCATTTGGGATTAGACCAGATTAGATTGCCCATCCATCCACTTCAAAAAAGTAATTGGACAAAGCTCAGTAATCATCACAGTTTTTTGGTTTATTGGGGCTGCCACTTCTCTCCAAACGTGTGCACACACACACCACATGCACGCACGCACGCACGCACACACACACACACACACACACACACACACACACACACACACACACACACACACACACACACACACACACACACACACACACACACACACACACACACACACACACACACACACACACACAAAGGTAATGGATTGCTGTACTCCTTGACAATCAGTTCCATTGAAACAAAAAGGAAACCACTTATCTCTATGGTTACAACCTGTCTGCTGTCAATGCTCCTGCACCAGTGAGATTTATTGTATCAATTCGGATGTACTCCTGTAGCTAAAGGTGCCATCTAACATTGATTTATCACCTGTGAAACCTTGTTGGCACTCTTCAAAAATCATGCATAGTTTTTTGTTGGCCACAAAAAGGGCAAGGATAATATCTTATCTTTTGACACTCACCCGATTAATCAACTCATGATATACCCTTATACCATCAACGTGTATTATATAGTCTCTGTCCATGATAACCAAATGGGCTTACCGGTGGGCTTCTAGGTTTGTACCCACATTCATATGATGTGCTACTTAATGAGGATTGCCAATTTATTACCCCTGTCCTGTTAGGCACCCCCCTTGAGCTCCTTTCACTTCCTTTCATGAATGCTAATAGAGTCTAATAGTTACATGCACTTTATTGTTGAATGTAATGTCCTTTCATGTGGCTTTTTAATGTTCACGAATCCCACAAATGTTCCTTTGGAAGGTTTCTTCCACGTTTCTTGATTTCTTCTAATGAAAGTTGAGAAAATAATCTCCCTGTCCATTGGGAGCTCTTTTGAGGTTTAAGAAATAGTTAGAATTTAACAGACTGAAGCAAGTGCAAAAGGCAAGTTTGGCAAAGACCGAATTAGTTTGAAACACATCAGCTTTTTAATAAACCTATGCATCAGAAAAAACATAATCGAGCATCTGACCAAATTACGTGAGATTTTGGTTTTGAGTTAACTGAGATGATCTATTGTCTAGCCTAGCTTGGGTTGAAGTTATCCTAACTGTGTTTTAGTTTTTTACATCACCAAGGTATAGTTCTGCAACATCACTTTTCCTCCAAGACAGCCTGTACCAGGTTTTATCAGAGATTTAACCATGTATTCTAAATGGAACCAAACCACAGAAAAATTGTTTTATAGTGTTGATATAAGGCTGGGAAGTGAGGCTACTTTAAACAGACTTTCTGTCACGTTCTGACCATAGTTCTGTTATTTTCTTCTTTGTTTTAGTATGGTCAGGGCGTGAGTTAGGGTGGGCAGTCTATGTTTGTTTTTCTATGTTGGTTTTTGTGTTCGGCCTAGTATGGTCCTCAATCAGAGGCAGGTGTCGTTAGTTGTCTCTGATTGAGAATCATACTTAGGTAGCCTGGGTTTCACTTTTGGTTTGTGGGTGTTTGTTTCCGTGTGAGTGTTTGGGCCACACGGTACTGTTTCGGTTTTGTAAATTCACGTCATCGTTTATCGTTTTGATTCAGTGTTTAGTGCTTTCTTTAATTAAAATCCTCATGAACACTTACCACGCTGCGCTTTGGTCCGATCCTTACTCCTCCTCAGACGAAGAGGACGATATCCGTTACAGAAACACCCACCACAAGAGGAACAAGCAGCGTGGTAATGGGCAGCAGCAGCGGCCGAAAACACAAGACTCCTGGACTTGGGAGGCGATTTTGGACGGCAAGGGACCCTGGGCACAAGCAGGGGAATATCGCCGCCCTAAAGCAGAGCTGGAGGCAGCGAAAGCGGAGAGGCGCCGGTATGAGGAGGCATCATGGCAGCGTGGCTGGAAGCCCGAGAGGCAGCCCCAAAAATGTATTGGGGGGAGCACACGGGGAGTGTGGCTAAGTTAGGTAGGAGACCTGAGCCAACTCCCCGTGCTTACCGGAGAGCGAGCGGGACCGGGCAGGCACCGTGTTATGCGGTGGAGCGCAAGGTGTCCCCGGTGCGTGTGCATAGCCCGGTGCGGTACATTCCAGCTCCTCGTATCGGCCGGGCTAGAGTGGGCATCGAGCCAGGTGCCATGAAGCCGGCTCTACGCATCTGGTCTCCCGTCTGTCCTGAGCTGCCAGAGTATCCCGTCTGTCCTGAGCCGCCAGAGCAGCCAGTATGTCCTGAGCCGCCAGAGCCGCCAGTCAGCCAGGAGCCGCCAGAGCCACCAGACAGCCAGGAACCGCCAGTCAGCCAGGAGCCGCCAGTCAGCCAGGAGCCGCCAGAGCCGCCACTCAGCCAGGATCCGCCAGAGCCGCCAGTCAGCCAGGAGCCGCCAGAGCCGCCAGTCAGCCAGGAGCCACCAGAGCCGCCAGCCAGCCAGGAGCCGCCAGAGCCGCCAGCCAGCCAGGAGTTTCCAGAGCCGTCAGCCAGGAGCTGCCAGAGCCGTCAGCCAGCCAGGAGCTGTCAGAGCCGTCAGCCAGCCAGGAGCTGCCAGAGCCGGCAGTCAGCCAGGAGCTGCCAGAGCCGGCAGTCAGCCAGGAGCTGCCAGAGCCGGCAGTCAGCCAGGAGCTGCCACAGTGCTTTCTTTAAAATCATCATGAACACTTACCACGCTGCGCTTTGGTCCAATCCTTACTCCTCCTCAGACGAAGAGGAGGAAATCCGTTACAATTTCATGGGAGACTTGCTCCCATTTATATTTTATTCAACATACAGCTATGGCTCTCTGTTATGTTGAAATATATATCATTCCCAATCTTTATTGAACTAGGAAAGTCAGTTAATAATAGATTCTTATTTTACAATGATGGCTTACCCCGGCCAAACCCTCCCCTAACCCGGATGACGCTGGGCCAATTGTGCACACAAACATATACAGTTGATTTTAATTATCCTTGATGTCCTTTGTATTTTATTTTTTATATATATATATATATATATATATATATATATATACAGTGGGGAGAACAAGTACAGTGCCTTGCGAAAGTATTCGGCCCCTTTGAACTTTGCGACCTTTTGCCACATTTCAGGCTTCAAACATAAAGATATAAAACTGTATTTTTTTGTGAAGAATCAACAACAAGTGGGACACAATCATGAAGTGGAACGACATTTATTGGATATTTCAAACTTTTTTAACAAATCAAAAACTGAAAAATTGGGCGTGCAAAATTATTCAGCCCCTTTACTTTCAGTGCAGCAAACTCTCTCCAGAAGTTCAGTGAGGATCTCTGAATGATCCAATGTTGACCTAAATGACTAATGATGATAAATACAATCCACCTGTGTGTAATCAAGTCTCCGTATAAATGCACCTGCACTGTGATAGTCTCAGAGGTCCGTTAAAAGCGCAGAGAGCATCATGAAGAACAAGGAACACACCAGGCAGGTCCGAGATACTGTTGTGAAGAAGTTTAAAGCCGGATTTGGATACAAAAAGATTTCCCAAGCTTTAAACATCCCAAGGAGCACTGTGCAAGCGATAATATTGAAATGGAAGGAGTATCAGACCACTGCAAATCTACCAAGACCTGGCCGTCCCTCTAAACTTTCAGCTCATACAAGGAGAAGACTGATCAGAGATGCAGCCAAGAGGCCCATGATCACTCTGGATGAACTGCAGAGATCTACAGCTGAGGTGGGAGACTCTGTCCATAGGACAACAATCAGTCGTATATTGCACAAATCTGGCCTTTATGGAAGAGTGGCAAGAAGAAAGCCATTTCTTAAAGATATCCATAAAAAGTGTTGTTTAAAGTTTGCCACAAGCCACCTGGGAGACGAACCAAACATGTGGAAGAAGGTGCTCTGGTCAGATGAAACCAAAATTGAACTTTTTGGCAACAATGCAAAACGTTATGTTTGGCGTAAAAGCAACACAGCTGAACACACCATCCCCACTGTCAAACATGGTGGTGGCAGCATCATGGTTTGGGCCTGCTTTTCTTCAGCAGGGACAGGGAAGATGGTTAAAATTGATGGGAAGATGGATGGAGCCAAATACAGGACCATTCTGGAAGAAAACCTGATGGAGTCTGCAAAAGACCTGAGACTGGGATGGAGATTTGTCTTCCAACAAGACAATGATCCAAAACATAAAGCAAAATCTACAATGGAATGGTTCAAAAATAAACATATCCAGGTGTTAGAATGGCCAAGTCAAAGTTCAGACCTGAATCCAATCGAGAATCTGTGGAAAGAACTGAAAACTGCTGTTCACAAATGCTCTCCATCCAACCTCACTGAGCTCGAGCTGTTTTGCAAGGAGGAATGGGAAAAAATTTCAGTCTCTCGATGTGCAAAACTGATAGAGACATACCCCAAGCGACTTACAGCTGTAATCGCAGCAAAAGGTGGCGCTACAAAGTATTAACTTAAGGGGGCTGAATAATTTTGCACGCCCAATTTTTCACTTTTTGATTTGTTAAAAAAGTTTGAAATATCCAATAAATGTCGTTCCACTTCATGATTGTGTCTCACTTGTTGTTGATTCTTCACAAAAAAATACAGTTTTATATCTTTTTGTTTGAAGCCTGAAATGTGGCAAAAGGTCGCAAAGTTCAAGGGGGCCGAATACTTTCGCAAGGCACTGTATTTGATACACTGCCGATGTTGCATGTTTTCCTACTTACAAAGCATGTAGAGTTCTGTAATTTTTATCATAGGTACACTTCAACTGTGAGAGATGGAATCTAAAACAAAAATCCAGAAAATCACATTGTATGATTTTTAAGTAATTAATTAGCATTTTATTGCATGACATAAGTATTTGAACACCTACCAACCAGTAAGAATTCCAGCTCTCACAGACCTGTTAGTTTTTCTTTAAGAAGTCCTCCTGTTCTCCACTCATTACCTGTATTAACTGCACCTGTTTGAACTCGTTACCTGTATAAAAGCCCCCTGTCCACACACTCAATCAAACAGACTACAACCTCTCCACAATGGCCAAGATCAGAGAGCTGTGTAAGAACATCAGGGGTCAAATTGTAGACCTGCACAAGGCTGGGATGGGCTATAGGACAATAGCCAAGCAGCTTGGTGAGAAGGCAACAACTGTTGGCGCAATTATTAGAAAATGGAAGAAGTTCAAGATGACGGTCAATCAACCTCGGTCTGGGGCTCCATGCAAGATCTCACCCAGTGGGGCATCAATGATCATGAGGAAGGTGAGGGCTCAGCCCAGAACTACACGACAGGACCTGGTCAATGACCTGAGGAGAGCTGGGACCACAGTCTCAAAGAAAACCATTAGTAACACACTACGCCGTCATGGATTAAAATCCTGCAGCTCACGCAAGGTCCCCCTGCTCAAGCCAGCGCATGTCCAGGCCCGTCTGAAATTTGCCAATGACCATCTGGATGATCCAGAGGAGGAATGGGAGAAGGTCATGTGGTCTGATGAGACAAAAATAGAGCTTTTTGGTCTAAACTCCACTCGCAGTGTTTGGAGGAAGAAGAAGGATGAGTACGACCCCAAGAACACCATCCCAACCGTAAAGCATGGAGGTGGAAACATCATTCTTTGGGGATGCTTTTCTGCAAAGGGGACAGGACTACTGCGCCGTATTGAGGGGAGGATGGATGGGGCCATGTATCGCGAGATCTTGGCCAACAACCTCCTTCCCTCAGTAAGAGCGTTGAAGATGGGTCGTGGCTGGGTCTTCCCGCATGACAACGACCCGAAACACACAGCCAGGGCAACTAAGGAGTGGCTCTGTAAGAAGCATCTCAAGGTCCTGGAGTGGCCTAGCCAGTCTCCAGACCTGAACCCAATAGAAAATCTTTGGAGGGAGCCGAAAGTCCGTATTGCCCAGCGACAGCCCCGAAACCTGAAGGATCTGGAAAAGGTCTGTATGGAGGAGTGGGCCAAAATCTCTGCTGCAGTGTGTGCAAACCTGGTCAAGAACTACAAGAAACGTATGATCTCTGTAATTGAAAACAAAGGTTTCTGTACCAAATATAAAGTTTTGCTTTTCTGATGTATCAAATACTTATGTCATGCAATAAAATGCTAATTAATTACTTAAAAATCATACAATGTGATTTTCTGGATATTTTTTTAGATTCCGTCTCTCACAGTTGAAGTGTACCTATGATTAAAAAAAATGACAGACCTCTACATGTTTGTAAGTTGGAAAACCTGCAAATCGGCAGTGTATCAAAAACTTGTTCTCCCCACTGTATTTATTTATTTAGGTTAGAAAATAACAGCAATTACATTGTTTGCTGTTTTCTTCTGTCTTTTTATTTTATATTTAGTTCATTGTCTTGGTTGTTGGTGCATTGGGGGTTCTTGTGGGTGTGGAATGGAATGAATTGTATTTTTTATTTTTATTTTTCTTCTTGGGAGGGTCCTCGAATGGTTGAGGGACAGCTATACGGGAACTGTGGAGGGATCTTGGAGGGTCTGGGTTCACTTTTTTTGACCCTGGATGCTTCTGTGTGTCGCTCTGAATGGGAGTCTGTTGGATGACTGGTATGATGTTGTTGTTGAGCAGCTTCAATGCAAGTATGTTGTATGTTTCAGATATTCAATGAAAAAAAAAAATATATATATATCTTAATTTACAATGATGGATTACCCCAGCTAAACCCTCGCCTAACCCGGATGACACTGGGCCAATTGTGTGCCACCCGGTTGTAATACAGCCCAGGATCGAACCAGGGTCTGTAGGAAAGCCTCTAGCGCTGAGATTCAGTGCCTTAGACTGCTGTGTCACTCAGGCCTATTTCTAGGCAATTTCTAATGATTCACATACCCTTATAATTGGTTTCACAATAAAGGGCCAGTGACTAAACCTAGAGAGGAACTTGTAAAGACCATTATGTAATTCGCTGTGTTACCACTTTTAACAGCTTCCCTCTGCTAATTTAGATACAGTGGTGCAAACATGCCTTTTGATTTCCTCGATAACAGGAAAGATCATAGAGTAATTAGACTGGAGTATGAAAGAAAGCCCAAGAGGCACCTCCTGATTGTCCCAGAACAGTGGGGTTCCTCTGATAATTGGCCCTATTGTGGACAAGCTGAGAAAACCAAAGATCAGAGTGTCAGCCTTGATTACAGTCTTGTATCATAGAGGGAAGAAAATGACACACACAACAAAGTAGTAATTGGCAGAAGCAAAGTCTGAACTTTTTATGTTGTCTGGCTTTGTTAACTGCCTTCTCTCTACCAAATACGTCGTAACACCCTCTTTTTGTGTCTTGACAATGTAAAATCAGTCGCTAAAACTAATTTCAGCTGTATACAGTATGGCTTATGACACCGACCTACTAGTACTATGTCAATATCATAGCAGCATTATAATGACTGTCCTGTACTATACAGTGCCTTCCAAAAGTATTCATCCCCCTTGGCATTTTTTCCTATTTTGTTGCATTACAACCTGTAATTTAAATGGATTTTTATTTGGATTTCATGTAATGGACATACACAAAATAGTTCAAATTGGTGAAGTGAAAAAATAATAATAACATGTTTAAAAAAATGAAAAATAAAAAATATACAAATGGAAAAGTGGTGTGTGCATATGTATACACCCGCTTTGCTGTGAAGCCCCTAAATAAGATTACCTTCAGAAGTCACATAATTAGTTAAATAAAGTCCACCTGTGTGCAATGATCTGTCACATGATCTCAGTATGTATGCACCTGTTCTGAAAGTCCTCAGAGTCTGGAGCACAACTAAGGAAGGGGCACCACCAAGCAAGCGGCACCATGAAGACCAAGGAGCTCTCCAAACAGGCCAGGGACAAAGTTGTGGAGAAGTACAGATCAGGGTTGGGTTATAAAAAAATATCTGAAACTTTGAACATCCCACGGAGCAGACATACCCCACGAGACTTGCAGCTGTAATTGCTGCAAAAGGTGGCTCTACAAAGTATTGACTATGGGGGGTAAATAGTTATGCACGCTCAAGTTAAAATTTGTCTTATTTCTTGTTTGTTTCACAATAAAAAATATTTTGCATCTTCAAAGTGGTAGTCATGTTGTGTAAATCAAATGATACAACCCCCCCCCAAAATCTATTTTAATTCCAGGTTGTAAGGCAACAAAATAGGAAAAATGCCAAAAGGGGTGAATACTTTCGCAAGCCACTGTAGGTCTTATCATAGAGGGTTCAAGAATAGGGTAACTAAGGTTTACAGTCATAATCTAATTAATTTGGAAATAATCAAAATGATCCTGTATGTTTTACAGAATTTTAACACATCAAGTGTGAGTGGATACTGCCACCCATGCATTCTGAGCAGTTGTTCATAACTCCAGGTTCTGAGCTCAAAAGGACTGCTTTGGCATTCGTCCTTCTTCATTTATTGCAGAACCCAATTAAAATACACAAATTAGTTGGCTAATTGGATCCTGAGCAGCTTGATAGTCCCGAGACACATAGTCTCGGTCTCCCACTCTGTATCTAAATCCAATTAGCTGTCTCTCTCTCTAGCTGTCTCTCTCTTTAACACATATACTCACAAATCAGTCAATATAGTTAAGTTAATTATAGTCCAGACCGACAGGCATGATGCACGCACACAGTCAAAATAAATCACTGGGGCGGCTGGTTACACTTTCACATTCAGAGTGTTAGACCAACTTGCATGCTGTTCCCCCTCATTATCCCTGTAGGCCCTGACTGTGTGCGCGAGTTTGTCAAAATAGGATCCACTGATGATAAACCAAAAGGCCTCCAGAGACAAGCTGGTCATCTGCTTCAATGGCCAAGGTGGTTGTAGGATAAGAGAGAGAGCGAGTTGAATAGAGTAAATTAAAGTTTTACTTTATTAATCCCATTTTGGGAAATTGTTTTATCACAGCATGCATCAATGATTTACAAGGACAGGACACACAACAATGACCAAAACATGATAAAAAAAACAACATATTACAGTTTTTTTCAATCGCTAACAAGCATCGGTCAATACTGAAACCACTTTTTAAAAACTCTTCAGTCTGCATTACCAACATGCATCTTGGCCAAACAGTTAATCTCACCTCCAAAACTCACTCAAACCACCAAAACACTTCATACATGTCTCAAAATAAGCTTGTTCGACCATAACACTGGCAACAATTCTCACTCAGAAAGAATACATTGTCACTCATAACACACTGACCTAAAAAACACTAACAGGGAGCATTACATACATTATGAACGTCTCTTTGAAGTTTGAATGATTTCACATAAATCAGTAGTTCATTATAAAATTATAAAATATGAATAACAACTTTTCACTTTATTGACTGTACTAAAGTATATAACAATAATGAATCAGAAATGCAGCAATTTGCTTCAAAAGCCTTTATTGTTTTCTATATTACCATGTCAACAATGGCAATTTCCTGCAGATCTGATAATATTCTGCCTCTCCCTCCAGCAGGAGGCAACTTTTGGATCCTACTGAAAAACACAAAACAATCAATATATTTAAAAATGCCATTACATATAAAAATGTGAACATACTGTATTGTACTGTAATATGTAGTTCAATTATCATTGAAGGATGCACATCTCACCTGTTGTTTTGCTGGAAAATTCATACTATTGATGCAACTGTTCAAAGCTGCAGATTTGGTTGCACCCTTAAACCGGCCTCTCTCAAAGAGAGACCATGGTTTACAACATGATCAATAATTGTGGCCCCCCTTTGCCTGCCACGCATTCTCCCTCTCCCTGCCGCTCTTCTTTCCCCACCAACCTGTCTCCCTCTCCCTGCCACTCTTCTTTCCCCACCAACCTGTCTTCCTCTCCCTGCCGCTCTTCTTTCCCCACCAACCTGTCTCCCTCTCCCTGCCACTCTTCTCTCCCCACCAACCTGTCTCCCTCTTCCTGCCGCTCTTCTTTCCCCACCAACCTGTCTTCCTCTCCCTGCCGCTCTTCTTTCCCCACCAACCTGTCTCCCTCTCCCTGCCACTCTTCTTTCCCCACCAACCTGTCTTCCTCTCCCTGCCACTCTTCTTTCCCCACCAACCTGTCTTCCTCTCCCTGCCGCTCTTCTTTCCCCACCAACCTGTCTCCCTCTCCCTGCCACTCTTCTTTCCCCACCAACCTGTCTCCCTGCCACTCTTCTTTCCCCACCAACCTGTCTTCCTGCCACTCTTCTTTCCCCACCAACCTGTCTCCCTGCCACTCATCTTTCCCCACCAACCTGTCTTCCTGCCACTCTTCTTTCCCCACCAACCTGTCTTCCTGCCACTCGTCTTTCCCCACCAACCTGTCTCCCTGCCACTCATCTTTCCCCACCAACCTGTCTTCCTGCCACTCTTCTTTCCCCACCAACCTGTCTTCCTGCCACTCTTCTTTCCCCACCAACCTGTCTCCCTGCCACTCATCTTTCCCCACCAACCTGTCTTCCTGCCACTCTTCTTTCCCCACCAACCTGTCTTCCTGCCACTCTTCTTTCCCCACCAACCTGTCTTCCTGCCACTCTTCTTTCCCCACCAACCTGTCTCCCTGCCACTCTTCTTTCCCCACCAACCTGTCTTCCCTGAGCCATGTTTCCAAACTAAATCATTCCGAAGCCGTCCTCTTTTGTCTGTTTGGTAACGGGACTAAAAACCTGACACGTGGGTCGGCTTTCAGATGAAATTGCAATCAGCTGTGTTTGGAATGATTAAATATTCTGCTGAGATTTTCTATGTTTCAATCTGGTTACTGCAGAAATGCACGACATTTGCCATCCTTCTGTTTTGAATGTGTTTTTCACAGTTTTGGAAACAGCGTGTTAACATTTGAAAACATGTGCTACAAATATACAGTTTTGCAGGTGGTGGAGTATGAATGAGCAAAGAGTTCATGGATTTTGGAGGATGTGGTCATTGAATGCATTTTGTGTGAAAGCAATGAAAATGATTCACAGTTTGGTCCACATACACTTCTGTTTCGCTGACTGTGTGAAGACTTCAGTTTTGACCAATGTATGTTAGCAAGTGTATGTAAGACACCTGCACCTTTATGTGTCTAAATATGTGTTGTTTTTTTTGTATAATGTGTTCGGAGAGAGAGAGAGAAGAACACATTTCAAGTCTAAATTGGGCAAGTTTACACATATAAATAGTGTATATAGCCACACAAATATATAGCCACACAAAAATAAACACACTTTGAGTCAATATTCCCTCCCCGGGGGGCTTAAAGTGTAAAGTCAATTTAACACGAAGCCTCCATTAACTGAGCTGTACAGCTTCATGCCTCAGTCCCCCATTCCCTCTCTTAGTTCATCGGAGATACTAGTGGGTGTGAGGCTGACATGACTTAAAGGCCTGTTGACAGAAATGGTACGTGACGCAGGGGCAAACATGTGATCCACCTTTCAGCTCCAGCATTTAAAACCCCTTGTAATGATTAAGCAGTACTGTATTCAGGTAGTGTTTAGTGCACGTGTCAAAAATAGTAGCAGGGAATTATTGTGATATTCATTGTTCCAATACGCCGGGCCGGGTCAGGGAATTTGTCACCAGACATTTTACGACGTCATAGAAAGTGTGGGAGGAGACACATTCCCTCGGATGTCTCATTCCTTTCACTTGACCCTTGATTATAGTTTTGTTCCTCAATTTGTGGAAAAAGTATAGCAAATTAGCATTTTCTGAAATGAACAAATTCAGAATTGTTTAGCAGAGTGAATCAAGGTTTGTAAATGTAAGTTACCTATAGCCTATATGTTCCATTGCTTCAGTTTAACTAAGTCAATTACACAGACAGTATTATGTGACAGTACATTGCCTACTCTCTAAATGTCATAATGAACCTCTAGAATAGTAAAGGTTTTCCCCTTTATTCTGTAATTTCAACCCTGCCTGTTCATAAACAAAAGTTTACTTTAGCACAAACAAAAGTTAACTTTGGCAACTCGTTCTATGTGGCTCATAGCAATGCAGCTACAGCAGATTTCCCAGTGCAGACACTTGGGAATTAGTCGCGCACTGCGGCCAGTAATGATTTTGAGAGTCCGATTGCAGCTCTTGACATTGTTGGAGAACGATAATGTAGACTCTGGAGGTGTGTTGACATCGCCAAGCAATCATTCCTTGTTTGCCCTCTGTGATTTGTGGGCTAAGTGAATGAGCTGTTAAGACTACTGCATGTGGTAATAAATAGCCTTAGGATGACATTCATAAATACATTAATTTAACATACGACTAATACAACACAGGTTGATTACTTTCTGCATGGCCTAAAATGAGTAAATTAACGAGACAGCAATATCCGATTAGGAAAACTAAAAGGTTGCGTTTAGACAGAATTGGAACGGAGAAAATCAAGTGTGATGGCCATGTGAATGGACCCAGTGGAAAAATATGGCACTTGACATCTTAACGTTGTTATTTTCTGGTTGTACACCCGTTTTCTGGTTGAGAAGACATTTTATAACCAGAACACAACCAGATTTTTTCTGGTTGCTCAAATAATATTAATAAGAACCAACCTGTTTTCCTGCTAAGGAAGCTTATGTGGGTAAAGGAGGCAGGGTGGTCTGTTAGCTTACATGTTACTGATTATATTTTCAGACGGAGGGTATGACAGGAAGCAGGATCAATACGTTAGCTAACTAAGTATACTAGTAAGATATAAATTGAAGTTATAAATAAATAGGACATCATCAACTGGAGAAAATCCTTGCAATCAACCGAAACTTAGGAATGATTTGTTCTTCTATTAGGGAAATCAAAGTTTCACTACAAGCTCTCTCACTCAAGGGCAGATTGGAACATCATGTTTCTGGGGGTGAAAAGTCATTTTCTTTCTCAGAAGTCTGTAGACCAATTCCAGTCCCTCATATCTAATTTAGGTGAAAGTATGATGAGTTAGCAAGGTTAGGGATTGTTGTGCTCAGTGTCATTTTGTCAGACAGTGCGTCGACTGCAGTGTCAATGCCCCTGCTACCCACTTTCACCTCATTACTTCAACAAATGTACATTTCAAAGAATCAATTTTCTACTAATGATCAGACTGTCAATCTGCCTGTGCAAGTGCAACTTTTTCATCCTTTCCCCAAATAATTTGTTCAAACTAAACCATCATATTAAAATAACAAAATCAAGGTCTTGGACTCGCCGAAGGTCAAGATAGCCTTGATATACAGATTACATTTAGTTTTTTAAAGATCAAAGGTCCAGTGCAGTTAAAAATGTTCTTTCTTGTGTTTTATATATATTTCAACACTATGAGGTTGGAATGATACTGTGAAATTGTAAAAATGATGATAATAGTGAAAGAACTGTTTGAAAAGAACCCCTGAAATTTCAGCCTGTATCGATGAGAGGGAGTTCTGGCCTTTCATGATGGCATCACCATGCAGAAAATTACTTAATAGACCAATACGAAAGAGTTCCAAAACTCTCTGCCAATAACAGCAATCTTTCAGTTTTCCCCTCTCCACTCAAAATTCTTGCTTGAGAAATTGCTCTTTGCTAAGAAGCTTTTTGACATTTTTTTTTATTGAAACAACCTCAGAAATGATTTGATATTGTGTGTAGAATGGACAGAACGTTTTCTGAGACAGACAAGTTAAGGCTCAAATTAATGGAGTAGAAAATGAAATCACAGAGGCATAAATCAACAACATGAGTAATGTTTCTCAGATATGCGCTATCGCAGTCTTCTTTTGCACGAAAGTTACAAATGATGGTGTGGTCAATACTGTAGCACAAAAGGGACTTTTTGTGTGTGTTACTTAACGGTCCTTGACTTGAGGCTCAGAGACTTTGAATTGCATTCAGCAAAGCAGACAATTTACATTTTTGGCAAAGCATTTGTGTTCAAAGAACCGTTCGGCCAGAAAGACTTTGATGCTAATAGATTAACAAGTGCTACATTGCACATTTGTGAGAGTTTCCAACTGTAATTCCATCATTTTGAGAGGAAAAGTAAGGTTGAGAAAAGGAAACCTAACCAGATGAAATTTAGCAAGCCTCATACCAAAGGGTGGATGAGAGCCTTGTAGAAAATCCTTTACGGTAAATAGAGGTTGTGACCATTGTAATGAAGAGATTTACAGTATATTTCTGACACTGGGGACTGTTGTTCATTTGTTTGGGGGATATAACCAGAAAACGAAATTCACACTTTTCCTCGTTGTGTTGTAGTTGTTTTGTGTGTTGTCAGTGCATCCAGTTGTCGATATGAAAATAGTATGCAATTGTGTGGAATAATATGCAGACCGGCAGACATCACACTCTCTGTGTGTTGAAGGGTGACATAAAATGAGGGAAGCATTGCATTCAGTAGGCCATGAAATGGTCAAATTTGGACGATTCATTCAATAACAGTGTCTTAGGTCTGCTTCTCCGACATCTCCCCTTGCAGACACAGAAGTAAAAAAGAAAACGAACCGTACTGTATATCTGTGGTTCCACAGACTGAATAAGGATTATGGAATCCCAGTGACTGTGTTTAATTTGACTAATGGGATGAAATGGCCCCATGGTGTGATGAGAGAACAGACTAATGATAACCTCTATGTTCTTTCCCTTTCCTCCGCCAGGAATCCATTACGGCCTTTCAAAGGCCTTTTTCAGCCTCATTAAAAGATTACTTTTCCCTACTTTGAGAATTATTCATAAAAAACGGAGAGAGTCTTATTTCCGTTCATTTCTACCAAGTGAATAAAGGTGGCTGTTATTTTATTAATTGTATTTATTTAATGAATTGCTCCACATTTCTTATTTCCAACAAAGTGGGTGTATAAATCCAATTCTAATTGAATTTGCTGTCCTCTTGACCCAGATTTGAGTGAACAGGATGTTATTACACCTGCTTATACACCTCATTTGAACATTTTGCCCAATACATTATCAGTTCAGTCATGTAGACTTTGTAAACAACTCAAAACATTTTGCCCAATACATTATCAGTTCAGTCATGTAGACTTTGTAAACAACTCAAAACATTTTGCCCAATACATTATCAGTTCAGTCATGTAGACTTTGTAAACAACTCAAAACATTTTGGAGAGATGTGCTTTATTTGAAAAAGGAAGTCACTAAAGCAGCTGTGACTTCAATAATAAAAAGTAATCATGGGCTGACGTTTTCAGCCACTGTTTGGGGAAAAATGCTGTATTGAGCACTTGTGCATTCAGAAGGGATCATTTGAAGGCAGAGATCAAGGGACACCAGAAATATGTTTTTCTCCCACTCAAGATATGTTTTTCTCCCACATCAGAGATATGTCATCTCCCACTCAAAAAAGGCATCAAAACAAAGGCACAAGAACTGTTTCCTTTTCTGTGGTGTTGTTTGTCATTAGATTGGATGGACTTGGTCAAGTGTGCAAAATGTTATTCACTAGTTGAGGCGAAGGCATTAAAACAGCCATGGGAAATGACATGACAAATCTAATGAGCTATCGTCCCTGCTCTATTCTCTTATCTACACAGAAGGGATTGTAATAGCATTCAATCCTACTGCACCTGACATTAGGATTCTGCATGTCATTGCTATCATGCCACAATTGACACTGAGGCAAATTCTACAAATACTTCACTGTCATCTGTGTAGATGAAAAAGTGTGCAGACGTAATTGTTTTGTCAAACTATTTTACGTGGTGTGTTTACTCCTGGAATTCGTTGACAATACATCTCAACTACCCTGATACATTTATTGACAGATACTTTATGGATGAGGTCATTTGTCTAGCTTATTGAATTAATAATGTCAGAGTAAAATCTTCAGCCTGTAATCATGATAAAGTAGTCAATTCATTAAAGCTACAATCTGGATAGTTTTTAACCTGTTTTTTATGAATATCCAAGGACACCAAGCTCAGTGAGCTGTAAGGTTTGAGGCAAGTGTACAGGTTGTCTCACTGACTGAAGGAAATAAGGGGTATTCATTTGTTTAATCCTTTTTCTTCGATCATAAGAAGCTGTTTCAATATTGCAAAACGCTCTGTGGAGTAAAAATTCCACCAGTGACCATTCTGAACTCATCCCTTCTTCCTTATCTCGCTCTTTCCCTCACCACCTCTCTCTCTCTCTAGGAAGGGCACCTTGCTCCTGAATAACGGCTTTGCAGTTATAGCTGCTCTGTTGTTGGCCCTGGGGGAGTAGGCAGGCTCTTTCGAGATGCTCGTAATTGGTCGTTTCGTCATGGGGGTAGACTCTGGTGAGTGCTCTTTCTGCTAGGCTGGAGAAATCTCACCATTATCCCCAACTAGCTAAAAATAGTCTCAACCAGCAGATTCTCAAGACTCTTAGATGACTCATCAATGACATACTATTATACCACACACTACATAACCAAAAATATGTGGACACCTGCATGTCGAACATCTCATTCCAAAATCACGGGCATTAATATGGAGTTTGTCCCTCCTTTGCTGCGATAACAGCCTCAACTCTTCTGGGAAGGCTTTCCACTAGATGGTGAAACATTGCTGCGGGGACTTGCTTCCATTGAGCCACAAGAGCATTAGTGAGTTAGGGCACTGATGCTCGCAGTCGGCGTTCCAGGGCTCTGTGCAGGCCAGTCAAGTTCTTCCACACAGATCTCAATAAACCATTTCTGTGTGGACCTCGCTTTCTGCACGGGGGCATTGTCATGCTGAACCAGGAAAGGGCCTTCCCCAACTGTTGCTACAAAGTTGGAAGCACAGAATTGTCTAAAATGTAATTGTTTGCTGTAGCATTAAGATTTCCCTTCAGTGGAACTAAGGGGTCTAGCCCAAACCATGAAAAACACCCCAGACCATTATTCCTCCTCCACCAAACTTTACAGTTGGCACTATTCATTGGGGCAAGTAGCATTCTCCTGGCATTTGCCAATCCCAGATTCGTCTGGGAGATGGTGAAGTGTGATTCATTACTTCACGACGCTCCCGGCGAACAGTTATTGTGCTGACTTTGCTTCCAGAAGCAGTTTGGACAACCGAAGACAGACAATTTTTACGAGCTTCAGCACTCTGCGGTGCAGTTCTGTGTGCTTGTGTGGCCTACCACTTCGCGGCTGAGCCGTTGTTGCTCCTAGACGTTTCCACTTCACAATAACACCACTTACAGTTGACCCGGGTAAGCTCTAGCAGGGCAGAAATGTGACGAACCAACTTTTTGGAAAGGTGGCATCCTATGACGGTGCCATGTTGAAGGTCACTGAACTGTTCAGTAAGGCCTTTCTACTGACAATGTTTGTCTAAGGAGAATGCATGGCTGTGTGCTCAATTTCATACACCTGTCAGCAACAGGTGTGGCTGAAATAGTCAAATCCACAAATTTGAAGGGGTGTCCACATACTTGTGTATATATAGTGTATATAGTAAGTATATAAGAAAAGATAAGTGATTGAATCAGTGCCAAAAATCCAATACAATAACCATGTGTTTCATAAGGGTGATTTTGAGAAAATGTACCTTTTGATTACACTACCAAGATCTAAAAGAACCAGAGAAGACATGACTGTCAAACTAACATAACTAATCATAAACACGCAATTTGGTTACAGCATGATACAGTGATACAGGGCTAAGCACAATATACTGTTGCGGTCAAGTACAGCATATTGGCACCCTTGCACGATTCTTTCTTCTAAAATAAGTTTAAATCAATTTTTTTGGTGTTGGTTTGATTTGTTTAATTTACAACTGCACAGGACCAAAATAAATAAATAATCACAACTGAAAGTGAGATTTTTCACTTCAAAGCCCAAAATGGCCTGGACTAGTTGTCTCTCTGAGAGGCTGTCCATCTAGATACTGGAGGAGTCACTACTCTACAGGGTCCAACTCAGTGTGTTCACAGGCCGGCTACAGAACACCCTGGCCATCCTACAGAATGCCTTGAAGTCAGTCACTGAGCTGTGCATTACTGATTACCTGACCATCAGTGACCGCTGCCTGGTCTGGCTGTCCTTCATCCACGTGACGGAGTTTGACCGCCTGCCGGCTAATTCCAACCCCTCCCGGCCAGTCAGCACCGAGGCCTTCACCCTCCCCGGGAGAATGCCACTCAACGTCTGCACAGAGCCTGACATACTCATGGCTGTGTTCGATGATGCACTGCATCAGTGCACAGACCAGACTCTACATCCCAGTGAAATAACCTTGGCCTGTCTTCCTCTACACACATAACCTCATCACTGCCTATAGCCTGCTGGGAAGGTACAATGCGGGCCTGGAGCTGTGCGAGTCCCTGTTGGCGCTGTGCCTGCAGTCCTGTGCTCTGTTAGATGCCCTGTCAGGTCTGTACCTGGGGAAGGGGGACAGTGAGCAGGGTGTTGGGGTGTGGCTACGAGCACTGTCCCAGTGTCCACACAACACAGAGGTCTTCTACCACAATCGTAAGTTCCTCATGGCTCAGGAGAAGTCCAGTTGCATCACTCCTCTGTTCTGTTCCGGAGGTTTATCCTGTCTTTCTGTGATGAGGAGAGAAGTGGTCCAACAAGGAAATGGTGGCAATTGTTTTTCCACCATTCATTTTTCCCATTGTGGATTTTGCAAACACTTAAAATAAGGGATGTGTTTTGTGTAGGCTCACACTGGCATGACATCTTGATAACCATGTAAATCTCTTTAGGACAAGGTGAGACACCACAACACCCCATAAAGAGAGACCTAAGACAACAACATAGCATAGCAGCAACACATGACAACACAGCATGGTAGCAACACCACATGACAGCAGCACAACATGGTACCAGCACAAAACATGGTACAAACAATATTGAACACAGACAACAGCACAAAGGCAAGAAGGTAGAGACAACAATACATCACGCGTAGCAGCCACAACTGTCAGTAAAAGTGTCCATGACTGAGTATTTGAATGAAGAGATGGAGATTAAACTGTCCAGTATCAGTGTTTTTTTGCAGCTCGTTCCAGTCACTAGCTGCAGCGAAGTGAAAAGAAGAGCGACCCAGGGATGTGTGCTTTGGGGACCTTTAACAGAATGTGACTGGCAGAACAGGTGTTGTATGTGGAGGATGAGGGCTACAGGATGAGGGCTGCAGGATGAGGGCTGCAGGGGGGGGGGGGGGGGGCTAAGAGGGTTTTATAAATAAGCATCAACCAGTGGGTCTTGTGATGGGTATACAGAGATGACCAGTTTACAGAGGAGTATAGAGTTCTGTGATGTGTCCTAAAAGGAGAATTGGTGGCAAATCTGATGGCTGAATGGTAAAGAACATCTAGCCTCTCAAGAGCATCCTGAACTGCCGATCTATAAATGACGTCTGCTTAATCTAGCATGGGTAAGATGGTCATGGCCTCTCAACATATCTCAGTTGAGCCTGATTCACTATTGTGATTCACTTCTTAGCTATTTTCACGACTGCTGTGATGCTTTGCCCCAAGGGGATATTTATCTGCCAAATTCTGCCGGGTTATCTGTAGGACTGAACAACAGACACCTCCTCAGGATGTGTGTCTAACAACCCAAAATAGTGTACTGATACTGTCCATGGCCAATGACAGCTGGCACGTCTCAGTTGCATAAGCTATTGGCTTGTGTTGTGGTGCTTTCTATCTGGAATGGGCTTTTAGTTCTTTCTAGTTGGCTACTATACAGTGAATGGGTGTATCCTTGTATTACCTTCACACATTTCCAGCATCCAAGAATATGCTGTAGGTGAAAACACCCCACATCAGTATCGTTCAGTGCTCTAATATCTGAGCTAGTCTGCACAAACATTTCCCAGCCAAACTCCCTATTTCCCATAAAGACGTATTGTGGTGCTCTACACGGTTGACAACTGAGACTAGACAGCTCAGTTGTCAACCGTGGGGTATCGTAACTACATCACAACTATCAAGTTACATGCATACCTGTATGTAAAACACAGTCAATGTGTTAATCCTTTGCCAAAATAGTAGGTTCTCGTCATTTTTGGACTGCTCCATCTTGTTTGCTAGCATTTCAGCACGGCTTCCATAAGATATCCAACCAGGCAGATGGTACTCTGAGACCCATTCGACGGGAGGTGGACTCTAATGTCAATGTCTTTCTGTGTGCAGTGCTGTGATAGGCTTTGATTAATTGCTATCACGGTAACCTTTATGTCTGTTCGCTGACCTTCTCCCAGCATGGAAACATGTTTATGTCAGCTTTACAACTGTAAACAAGCATTTAATTGAATTCCCTTCAGTGAGACGGGCGCATCAATATTGTCTGGACACTTCAGTTCAATCAAATAAGCCCCCCCCCCCCCCCCCCCCCCATGTCCCATGTCTTTTGGGTGGTGGACCATTCTTGATACACACGGGAAACTGTTGAGCTTGAAAAACCCAGTAGTGTTGCAATTCTTGACACACTCAAACCGGTGTGCTTGGCAGGCACCTAACACCATACCCTGTTCAAAGGCACTTAAATTTTGTGTCTTTCCCATTCCCCCTGGGAATAACTCAGACCCCTTCACTTTTTCCACATTTTGTTACGTGACAGTCTTATTCTAAAATTGATTAAATTATTAATCTACACATAATTATTAATTACAAATCAAAAACAGGTTTTTATTAATTTAGCAAATGTATAAAAAAACAACAACAGAAATATCACATTTCCATAAGTATTCAGACCCTTTACTCAGTACGTTAGTGAAGCACCTTTGACAGCGATTACAGCCTCGAGTCTTCTTGGGTATGATGCTACAAGCTTGGCACACCTGTATCTGGGGAGTTTTTCCCCGTTCTTCTCTACAGACCCTCTCAAGCTCGGTCAGGTTAGATGTGGAGCGTCGCCACACAGTTATTTTCAGGTCTCTCCAGAGATGTTAGATTGGGTTCAAGTCCGGGCTCTGGCCGGCCCACTCAAGGACATTCAGAGATAGCATTGGTCCCCAAGATTTGAAGGTCCCCAGATCTGTGCCTCGACGCAATCCTGTCCAGGAGCTCTACCAACAATTCCTTCGACCTCATGGCTTGGTTTTTGCTCTGACATGCACTGTCAACTGTGAGACCTTATATAGAGAGGTGTGTGCCTTTCCAAATCATGTCCAGTCAATTGAATTTACCACAGGTGGACTCCAACCAAGTTGTAGAAACATCTTAAAAATGATCAATGGAAACAGGATGCACCTGAGCTCAATTTCAAGTCTCACAGTAAAGGGTCTGAATACTTATGTAAATAAAATATGTTTTTGCTTTGTCATTTGGGTTATTGTGTGTAGATTGATGAGAAAAAAGGTATTTCTTACATTTTAGAATAAGGCTGTAATGTAACAAAATGTGAAAATATTTTCAGAATGCACTGTACACTATGTGCATGACAGAATAGCAGTGAATTCCTGAATTAAAGTGTTTCATGTACGTGCTTCGTTGTACACAATGTGTATGCTATGTGTGCGCATGTGTGCATGTGTGTGTTGTGTGGGTGTGTCTGCATGGGTGGGTGCTCTGAGGTTTTAGCTTTCAGGGTATAGAGGGTATTTGAGCAGCCAGCAAAATCCCAGTATGCTTGGACATTACATCTGGAGTGTGTGTGAATGAAGTGTGCACATTTGGAACTTGTATGTGTGAATGAATAAATTCCTTGTCACGATCGTCGTAATGAGCGGACCAAGGCGCAGCGTGATTGAAGTTCCACATCTTTATCTCAGCCTCCAGTATTTATGCTGCAGTAGTTTATATGTCGGGGAGCTAGGGTCAGTTTGTTATATCTGGAGTACTTCTCCTGTCCTATCCGGTGTCCTGTGTGAATTTAAGTATGCTCTCTCTAATTCTCTCTTTCTCTCTTTCTTTCTCTCTCTCGGAGGACCTGAGCCCTAGGACCATGCCTCAGGACAACCTGACATGATGAGTCCTTACTGTCCCCAGTCCACCTGGCCGTGCTGCTGCTCCAGTTTCAACTGTTCTGCCTGTGATTATTATTATTTGATTTATGAATCATTTATGAACATTTGAACATCTTGGCCATGTTCTGTTATAATCTCCACCCGGCACAGCCAGAAGAGGACTGGCCACCCCACATAGCCTGGTTCCTCTCTAGGTTTCTTCCTAGGTTTTGGCCTTTCTAGGGAGTTTTTCCTAGCCACCGTGCTTCTACACCTGCATTGCTTTGGGGTTTTAGGCTGGGTTTCTGTACAACACTTTCAAATATCAGCTGATGTACGAAGGGCTACATTTGATATGATTTGATTTGATTTGATTTTTTATTGTGGTGAAACTTTAAACAAAAACAATAAACCAATAACGAAACGTGAAAGTAGTGGTGCACATGCACAAACACAAAACACTATCCCACAAACACAGGTGGGAAAAATGGCTACCTAAATATGATACCCAATTAGAGGCAACGATTACCAGCTGCCTCTAATTGGGAACACCAACATAGAAATATAGAACTAGAACACCCCCTAGTCACGCCCTGACCTACTGCACCATAGAGAACCAAGGGCTCTCTATGGTCAGGGCGTGACATGCCTGCAGTGTTTAGATTCTGAACCACTGTTCCCTTGCTCCCGCAACCCAAATCCCCCCTATGAGAACACTGGGTGGAGACAGATAATATTGAGTGATGGATGCTGATCCCTCAAGACACATCCTGCCACGGACAGCCGGAGCAGAAGGAGCTCAAGCATCTACCACTGTTCGGAGATGAACACAGATTGAAAGAGCGAGTGAGGGGATACAGGAGAGAGAGTGAGGGGTTCAGGAGAGAGAGTGAGGGGATACAGAAGAGAGAGTGAGGGGATACAGAAGAGAGAGTGAGGGGATACAGGAGAGAGAGTGAGGGGATACAGGAGAGAGAGTGAGGGGTTCAGGAGAGAGAGTGAGGGGATACAGAAGAGAGAGTGAGGGGATACAGAAGAGAGAGTGAGGGGTTCAGGAGAGAGAGTGAGGGGATACAGAAGAGAGAGTGAGGGGATACAGAAGAGAGAGTGAGGGGATACAGAAGAGAGAGTGAGGGGATACAGGAGAGAGTGAGGGGATACAGAAGAGAGAGTGAGGGGATACAGAAGAGAGAGTGAGGGGATACTGGAGAGAGAGTGAGGGGGAGAGTGATAAGGGGTCTCTAGCTACTGCAAGGCTGTAGCTTTTGCTCAGGCCACTGAAAGTACAACCCACTGGACAAGACCTGGTTGAATCCAAGTCATTTCAACAAAAATGTTTCATGTGATGACGTTGAATCAACATGGAAACTGATAGAATTTGCAACGTAAGATAATTTAGTCTTTTCACCTAACGTTTAACGTAAATCCAACGACAGGATTACTTTTTTGTTGTTGATTTCACTTAGAATTTATGTTAATGAACAACTCAACAGAACGTAAATCAAAACTAGATGTTGAACTGACGTGGGGGCCCAGTGGGAAATAATTGCAATAGAAATAACAAGGAGCCTTACTCGAGGCTGTTTTCACTTGACACTCTCACTCTCGCTCACACGCACGCAGGCACACACACACACACAGACCAGAGGGATGGGTATACTTACTAATCAAATTAAACACTTTAAGCTGTCTTAACTGCTTGTTTAATTATTCAGTTGTTGCACACTTCCTAGGGTGATATTATGGCAGATGAGACATGACTATGTGTTGTTTTGACTGCAGTGGAGATGAAAGGTTGAAGGTAGACAGTGATCGGAAGATATTTAATGCATGCACGTAGCCTTGTGGTTAGAGTGTTGGGATAGTGACTGAAAGGTTACTAGATAGAATCCCTGAGCCGACAGCGTAAAAATCTATTTTTCTGCCCCTGAACAAGGCAGTTAACCCACTATTTCTTGGCCATCATTGTAAATAAGAATTTGTTCTTAACTGTCTTGCCTAGTTAAATGAAGGTTAAACATTTTTTTTTATTTTTTAAATGCTCTCATGGTATTTGTAATGAATGGCGGGTGTTTTACTACTGGGCTGGAATAAAAATGGCACACCCAGGGATTCTCCAGGAATAGTGAGAATTCTCCAGGAATAGGAGAAACACAAAATTACATGAACCTCCCTCTTAGGGCTCTACATCCCATAGGAATGCACAAGGTTAATACTGCAGGGTTTGCCTCAACAGGGAAAAAATAGGACTTTGCTACCTTGAGTCAACTGTCAATTTCTTCCTCCAAAGGAGCAGGGCGAGAAATAGATTGGCAAAAAAATTGTTACAGCCAGGTGATGGTGCAATGATGGGTTTTCTCTCTACCCTGGCGAATCTCCCCCTGTAGCATTATAAACGGTGAGATTGTGGACACATTACTTTTTTACCAATCAGTTTGTCCTCAAATGGGGGTTTGAGGAAAGGGGTCAGGGGGATTCTACAGCGCTACAAACGACACCCGTCTGGGGAGTTTTATCTCACAGACATTGATCTAGTTTGGGAGGCGCTATTTATTTTCCGAAGGGAAGAAACAAGGTTGATATAGATGCGCTGTCCCTGGGTCGTCAGAGATTACTTTTGTTATTGTGATACTTTGAGCAGCCTCTAGCTAATTTAAGCTTCCCTGGACCAGAAGCGTACCCTGGACCGAAAGCTCATCACAAGCTCTGAAATCCACATAAATGACCTATAATGCCCTCAGATGTTTTACAGTACATATGAACAGACATTGTAGCTGATATTTTTTTTTTTATAATTGGAGTAGACTTTTTGGGCACAACGAATGGGTTTTCCCTTTACTCTTACCAGCTGCAGGCCCTGTGTGGTAGTATAGTTGAACCAGCTGCAGGCCCTATATGGTAATATAGTTGAACCAGCAGCAGGCCCTATATGGTAATATAGTTGAACCAGCAGCAGGCCCTATATGGTAATATAGTTGAACCAGCAGCAGGCCCTATATGGTAATATAGTTGAACCAGCAGCAGGCCCTATATGGTAATATAGTTGAACCAGCAGCAGGCCCTATATGGTAATATAGTTGAACCAGCAGCAGGCCCTATATGGTAATAAATCAAATCAAATCAAATCAAATCAAATCAAATTTTATTTGTCACATACACATGGTTAGCAGATGTTAATGCGAGTGTAGCGAAATGCTTGTGCTTCTAGTTCCGACAATGCAGTAATAACAAGTAATCTAACTAACAATTCCAAAACTACTGTCTTGTACACAGTGTAAGGGGATAAAGAATATGTACATAAGGATATATGAATGAGTGATGGTACAGAGCAGCATAGGCAAGATACAGTAGATGGTATCGGGTACAGTATGTACAAATGAGATGAGTATGTAAACAAAGTGGCATAGTATAGTATAAAGTGGCTAGTGATACATGTATTACATAAGGATACCGTCGATGATATAGAGTACAGTATATACGTATGCGTATGAGATGAATAATGTAGGGTAAGTAACATTTATATAAGGTAGCATTGTTTAAAGTGGCTAGTGATATATTTACATCATTTCCCATCAATTCCCATTATTAAAGTGGCTGGAGTTGAGTCAGTGTCAGTGTGTTGGCAGCAGCCACTCAGTGTTAGTGGTGGCTGTTTAACAGTCTGATGGCCTTGAGATAGAAGCTGTTTTTCAGTCTCTCGGTCCCAGCTTTGATGCACCTGTACTGACCTCGCCTTCTGGATGATAGCGGGGTGAACAGGCAGTGGCTTGGGTGGTTGATGTCCTTGATGATCTTTATGGCCTTCCTGTGACATCGGGTGGTGTAGGTGTCCTGGAGGGCAGGTAGTTTGCCCCCGGTGATGCGTTGTGCAGACCTCACTACCCTCTGGAGAGCCTTACGGTTGAGGGCGGTGCAGTTGCCATACCAGGCGGTGATACAGCCCGCCAGGATGCTCTCGATTGTGCATCTGTAGAAGTTTGTGAGTGCTTTTGGTGACAAGCCGAATTTCTTCAGCCTCCTGAGGTTGAAGAGGCGCTGCTGCGCCTTCTTCACGATGCTGTCTGTGTGAGTGGACCAATTCAGTTTGTCTGTGATGTGTATGCCGAGGAACTTAAAACTTGCTACCCTCTCCACTACTGTTCCATCGATGTGGATAGGGGGGTGTTCCCTCTGCTGTTTCCTGAAGTCCACAATCATCTCCTTAGTTTTGTTGACGTTGAGTGTGAGGTTGTTTTCCTGACACCACACTCCGAGGGCCCTCACCTCCTCCCTGTAGGCCGTCTCATCGTTGTTGGTAATCAAGCCTACCACTGTTGTGTCGTCCGCAAACTTGATGATTGAGTTGGAGGCGTGCGTGGCCACGCAGTCGTGGGTGAACAGGGAGTACAGGAGAGGGCTCAGAACGCAACCTTGTGGGGCCCCAGTGTTGAGGATCAGCGGGGAGGAGATGTTGTTGCCTACCCTCACCACCTGGGGGCGGCCCGTCAGGAAGTCCAGTACCCAGTTGCACAGGGCGGGGTCGAGACCCAGGGTCTCGAGCTTGATGACGAGCTTGGAGGGTACTATGGTGTTGAATGCCGAGCTGTAGTCGATGAACAGCATTCTCACATAGGTATTCCTCTTGTCCAGATGGGTTAGGGCAGTGTGCAGTGTGGTTGAGATTGCATCGTCTGTGGACCTATTTGGGCGGTAAGCAAATTGGAGTGGGTCTAGGGTGTCAGGTAGGGTGGAGGTGATATGGTCCTTGACTAGTCTCTCAAAGCACTTCATGATGACGGATGTGAGTGCTACGGGGCGGTAGTCATTTAGCTCAGTTACCTTCGCTTTCTTGGGAACAGGAACAATGGTGGCCCTCTTGAAGCATGTGGGAACAGCAGACTGGTATAGGGATTGATTGAATATGTCCGTAAACACACCGGCCAGCTGGTCTGCGCATGCTCTGAGGGCGCGGCTGGGGATGCCATCTGGGCCTGCAGCCTTGCGAGGGTTAACACGTTTAAATGTCTTACTCACCTCGGCTGCAGTGAAGGAGAGACCGCATGTTTTCGTTGCAGGCCGTGTCAGTGGCACTGTATTGTCCTCAAAGCGGGCAAAAAAGTTATTTAGTCTGCCTGGGAGCAAGACATCCTGGTCCGTGACTGGGCTGGGTTTCTTCCTGTAGTCCGTGATTGACTGTAGACCCTGCCACATGCCTCTTGTGTCTGAGCCGTTGAATTGAGATTCTACTTTGTCTCTGTACTGGCGCTTAGCTTGTTTGATAGCCTTGCGGAGGGAATAGCTGCACTGTTTGTATTCGGTCATGTTACCAGACACCTTGCCCTGATTAAAAGCAGTGGTTCGCGCTTTCAGTTTCACACGAATGCTGCCATCAATCCACGGTTTCTGGTTAGGGAATGTTTTAATCGTTGCTATGGGAACGACATCTTCAACGCACGTTCTAATGAACTCGCACACCGAATCAGCGTATTCGTCAATGTTGTTATCTGACGCAATACGAAACATCTCCCAGTCCACGTGATGGAAGCAGTCTTGGAGTGTGGAGTCAGCTTGGTCGGACCAGCGTTGGACAGACCTCAGCGTGGGAGCCTCTTGTTTTAGTTTCTGTCTGTAGGCAGGGATCAACAAAATGGAGTCGTGGTCAGCTTTTTATAGTTGAACCAGCAGCAGGCCCTATATGGTAATATAGTTGAACCAGCAGCAGGCCCTATATGGTAATATAGTTGAACCAGCAGCAGGCCCTATATGGTAATATAGTTGAACCAGCAGCAGGCCCTGTATGGTAATATAGTTGAACCAGCTGCAGGCACTTTATGGTATTATAGTTGAACAAGCTGCAGGCCCTGTATGGTAATAGTAATATAGTTGAACCAGCAGCAGGCCCTATATGGTAATATAGTTGAACCAGCAGCAGGCCCTATATGGTAATATAGTTGAACCAGCAGCAGGCCCTATATGTTTTATAGTTGAACCAGCAGCAGGCCCTATACGGTTGTATAGTTGAACCAGCAGCAAGCCCTATATGGTAATATAGTTGAACCAGCAGCAGGCCCTGTATGGTAATATAGTTGAACCAGCAGCAGGCCATATATGGTAATATAGTTGAACCAGCAGCAGGCCCTATATGGTAATATAGTTGAACCAGCAGCAGGCCCTATATGGTAATATAGTTGAACCAGCAGCAGGCCCTATATGGTAATATAGTTGAACCAGCAGCAGGCCCTATACGGTTGTATAGTTGAACCAGCAGCAGGCCCTCTGTGGCAATATAGTTGAACCAGCAGCAGGCCCTATATGGTAATATAGTTGAACCAGCAGCAGGCCCTATATGGTAATATAGTTGAACCAGCAGCAGGCCCTATATGGTAATATAGTTGAACCAGCAGCAGGCCCTATATGGTAATATAGTTGAACCAGCAGCAGGCCCTGTATGGTAATATAGTTGAACCAGCAGCAGGCCCTATATGGTAATATAGTTGAACCAGCAGCAGGCCCTATATGGTAATATAGTTGAACCAGCAGCAGGCCCTATATGGTAATAGTAATATAGTTGAACCAGCAGCAGGCCCTATATGGTAATATAGTTGAACCAGTAGCAGGCCCTATATGGTAGTATAGTTGAACCAGCAGCAGGCCCTATACGGTTGTATAGTTGAACCAGCAGCAGGCCCTATATGGTAGTATAGTTGAACCAGCAGCAGGCCCTATATGGTAATATAGTTGAACCAGCAGCAGGCCCTATATGGTAATATAGTTGAACCAGTAGCAGGCCCTATATGGTAATATAGTTGAACCAGCAGCAGGCCCTATACGGTTGTATAGTTGAACCAGCAGCAGGCCCTCTGTGGCAATATAGTTGAACCAGCAGCAGGCCCTATATGGTAATATAGTTGAACCAGCAGCAGGCCCTATATGGTAATATAGTTGAACCAGCAGCAGGCCCTATATGGTAATATAGTTGAACCAGCAGCAGGCCCTATATGGTAATATAGTTGAACCAGCAGCAGGCCCTGTATGGTAATATAGTTGAACCAGCAGCAGGCCCTATATGGTAATATAGTTGAACCAGCAGCAGGCCCTATATGGTAATATAGTTGAACCAGCAGCAGGCCCTATATGGTAATAGTAATATAGTTGAACCAGCAGCAGGCCCTATATGGTAATATAGTTGAACCAGTAGCAGGCCCTATATGGTAGTATAGTTGAACCAGCAGCAGGCCCTATATGGTAATATAGTTGAACCAGCAGCAGGCCCTATATGGTAATATAGTTGAACCAGCAGCAGGCCCTATATGGTAATATAGTTGAACCAGCAGCAGGCCCTATATGGTAGTATAGTTGAACCAGCAGCAGGCCCTATATGGTAATATAGTTGAACCAGCAGCAGGCCCTATATGGTAATATAGTTGAACCAGCAGCAGGCCCTATACGGTTGTATAGTTGAACCAGCAGCAGGCCCTCTGTGGCAATATAGTTGAACCAGCAGCAGGCCCTATACGGTTGTATAGTTGAACCAGCAGCAGGCCCTATATGGCAATATAGTTGAACCAGCAGCAGGCCCTATTTGGTAGGACTGAATGCTTACAGGTCATGTGCATGCAATGGAAAATAACAATGCACATTTTCTTTTTTTTATGATTGGAACATGCCTCAAACATACATTTCTTGGCCCACTCTTCTTTCTATTTCCTGTTTTGGTTTATATCCTGCCATCAGAAATGGGCAGAAAGCCGAAACTTCGAGGTGACTTTCAGAGGACAGTGGCTGTGGCTGCACTGCAGCAACCCCACAAATGCACAAACCCTCTAAACTGTTCATCCAACCCTCAAAGCCCTTGAGATCTATATCCTCCTGCTTCTCTGTAATGAGATGGCATCAAGCCCCCACGTTCTCACTGAAAATAAAGAGTTGCCGGCAGGAAAAATACGCTTAGAATATAGATGTCCTATTACACATCATGTCTGGTTTATACTGACTTTGGAGTTATTTTTCTTCCCAGCCTCAGCCAGGTGAGTCCTCTTCTAGCTCGGTACTACAGTTGGCCATTTTTTTGTTTTGTTTAGTTGAGAAATGATCCAAGTCAGCGGCCTAATTTCCAAACTGAAGTGTCTATTATCAGGGGCTCCATGTGGAGCTGAGATCAGGGCCCAGAAGGGAGCTTAGTTGATTCGCTCCAGTTAAAGCTATATCCCTGTTAGCTATAGCCCATACACTGAACATGGCTCACAGACTATTTTCAAGTTTATGAAAGTGAAATTGGTGTGTGTTGCCTGGTCCGTGTTTATGTTGATATGTGAATAGCATATGTGTGTGTGATTGAAGGTTTTGGCATTCTGGCTAAGAGGACACATTGGAGCAGAACATTTGAACAGCCAGCGAAATTCCAGTGTCTCTGAATGTTACATCTGGACTGTACTACATCAAAGAGAAGGAGACTGACAGTTCATTTCCAATATTAATTCCTAGTTTATTTTTATTTTTTACATAAAACAGGCCAGCACACAGAGAAGAACAAAACAGGTTTTTGCTGACTTGAACATTTAATGATTTTCTAAATGGCCATATTCAGTTGACATGAAAATATAAAGGAAGTTTATAAAATAAAAATGTATCTTTACTAATGTCCCTCTAATGTATTTACCATGCTATTAACGAAAGTCCCTTGTGTGTCGTTGACCGCTAACACAGATCGGTGAGCTCTCTTGCAGTCAATAATAGAACCTTATCTCTGTCAGGTGAGCAAGTATGCCCGGCTCCATTAGAGAACCCCAACTTTCCTGTGTATGACATTGAGATAATGTAGGACAACACCTGGCCCAATCCAACACTGCCCTAGTCTTGCTACAGACGGACACAGTCTGGTCTCAGGTCTTTAGTAATGTAGCAACATATATTTTGGTTGTGGAAAATATGTTGACTCAGCATTTATGTTTTAGAGACGCATATGTGTGTTGTTGTTTAATTGAAGCTGTCTAACAGTTCGCTGAAGAACTAATCCCAGTTTGTAGCTTTAAAGATAGCTGAGTGGACTTCTCCTCAACTGAAAAAAAGGAAGTATTTTAAAATAGTGTTGGGATTTACTAGGCTATCTCCGCACATTTCACAACTACTGCAATCCCTATTAAAAATAATTGAGCTTCATCCTTTCACTCTTTTCCCAGCCACTCACTACCTTGGTGTGTATGTTGAAACAGAAATAGAGCACAGCTCCATTTTGTATCAAGAAGTAGACAGCTCAGTAGATAGCTAGGCTACTTTAATTTATTACTTTAGTTAAATGTTTCAACAAGGCTACTTAAATGTATTGCTTTAGTAATGCTCATCAAGGGTCAATCTGTAGAGAAAAATGCCTCTCCTAGTTCAAGTTGATTACTATCCTAGACAAGCGACAGCATGTACTGACTTATCTGTTTGGCTAACACATACCAAAGGAGCTGGTTAGGGAGCTGAGGCCCTCCCAGGTACCTTATGAGTAGCTACCCACTGGATACACCACGCCATTTCAACATGGATAATTGGGTAATATTTGGTTGAGACCTTGATCAATGAGATTACAACCTATATTCCCCCAATCAAAAAGACAGCCAAAAGTGAGTTGAATTTCCAATGTGTTATCACTAAGCTCATCAAAATTCCAGAGGAAAAACAATGTCTGATTTTTGGTTTAGTTGTCACCAAAATGCATATTACTGTGCTTTCAAAGCTTTCAAAAATTTGAAAGCACAGCAAAGTTCAAATGTGAAAACAATGTTACATATATTGTTGATTTATCAAACAACTTGTGTGTTCTCACTGTGCTTCATCTAATAGCAGAACCAAATTATCTGGATTGCAGTTGATATTACATTAAAAGTACAAGGGGCAAGTGGTCATTGCTGTTTGAGATTCGGTGCTGATTATTACAGCAATTGTGAAGATCTCCAAAGACCTGCAACAATCTATGAATTGTTACAGATATACAGTGCATTTGGAAAGTATTCAGACCCCTTTATTTTTTCACATTTTGTTAATTTAGTCTTATTCTAAAATGGAATAAACAAAACATTTTCCTCATCAATCTACACACAATACCACATAATGACAAAGCAAAAACAGGTTTGAGGAAATGTTTTCAAATAAAAATAATAAAAACATTAATACCTTATTTACATAAGTATTCAGACTTTTTGCTATGAGACTCTAAATGGAGCTCAGGTGCATCCTGTCTCCATTGATCATCCTTGAGAAATTTCTCCAACTAGATTGGAATCCACCTGTGGTAAATTAAATTGGTTGGACATGATTTGGAAAAGCAAACACATGTCTACATAAGGTCCCACAGTTGACAGGGCATGTCAGTGCAAAAACCAAGCCATGAGTTTGAATTAATTTTCTTTAGAGCTCCGAGACAGGATTGTGTCGAGGCACAGATCTGGGGAAAGGTACAAAACATTTTTGGTAGCATTGAAGGTCCCAAAGAACACAGTGGCCTCCGTCATCCTTAAATTAAAGACTTAGGAACCACCAAGACTCTTCCTAGAGCTGGCCACCCAGCCAAACTGAGCAATCGGGGGAGAAGGGCCTTGGTCAGGGAGGTGACCAAGAACCAGAGTTTCTCTGTGGAGATGGGAGAACCTTCCAGAAGGACAAGAATCTCTGCAGCACTCCACCAATCAGGCCTTTATGGTATATTGGCCAGACGGAAGCCACTCCTTAGTAAAAGGCACATGACAGCCCACTTGGAGTTTGCCAAAAGTCACCTAAAGGACTCAGGCCATCAGAAACAAGATTCTCTGGTCTGATGAAACCAAGATTGATCTATTTGGCCTGAAGGCCAAGCGTCACATCTGTGTCACACCCTGATCTGTTTCACATGTCTTTGTGATTGTCTCCACCCCCCTCCAGGTGTCACCCATCTTCCCCATTATCCCCAGTGTATTTATACCTGTGTTCTGTTTGTCTGATGCCAGTTCGTATTGTTTCGTCAAGCATACCAGCATTTTTCCCTTGTTCCTGTTTTTTCTCTAGTTCCTGTTTTCTAGTTGTCCCAGTTTAGACCATTCTGCCTGCCATGACCCTGAGCCTGCCTGCTGTTCTGTACCTTTTGGACTCTGCTCTGGATTACTGACCCCTACCTGCCCTTGACCTGTTGTTTACCTGCCCCCCTGTTTTTGTAATAAACTTTTGTTACTTCGAAACTGTCTGCATCTGGGTCTTCTCCTGAGCCTTGACAGTCTGGAGGAAACCTGGCACCACCCCTAAGGTGAAGCATGGTAGTGGCAGCATATTTCTGTGGGGATGTTTTTCAGTGGCAGGGACTGAGAGCATAGTCAAGATCGAGAGAAAGATGGAAGGAGCAAAGAACAGAGAGATTCTTGATGAAAACCTGCTCCAGAGTACACAGGACCACAGACTGGGGCGAGGTTAACCTTCTAACAGGAGAATGACCCTAAGCACATAGCCAAGACAATGCTAGAGTGGCTTTGGGACAAGTCTCTGAATGTCCTTGAGTGGGCCAGCCAGAGCCCAGACTTGAACCTGATCAAACACCTCTGGAGAGACCTGAAAATAGCTGTGCAGCAACGCTCCCCATCCACCCTGACAGAGCTTGAGAGGATCTGCAGAGAAGAATGGGAGAAACTCCCCAAATACAGGTGTGCTAAGCTTGTAGCGTCATACACAAGAAGACTTGAGGCTGTAATCGCTGCCAAAGGTGCTTCAACAAAGTACTGAGTAAACAGTCTGAATACTTATATAAATATCATATTTCATATATATTTTTTTTTTTTCAAAATTTCTAAAACCCTGTTTTTGTTTTGTCATTATGGTGTATTGTGTGTGGATTGATTCAATTATTATTTTTTAAATCTATTTTTGAATAAGGCTGTAATGTAACAAAATGTGAAAAGTCGAGGGGTCTTAATACTTTCCGAATGCACTGTATGCATGCGATCTTGAACATGCACACTTTATGATTACATACAGTGCCCTCCACTAATATTGGCACCCTTGGTAAATATGAGCAAAGCATGCTGTGAAATGTTTTTCTTTATTGTTTATCCTCTTGGTCTTTCATTCAAAATATTCAGAAAAATCGAACCTTTAACTAAAGTAAAATAATTGAACAAAAATAAATTCTTGTCATAAAACAAATATTTTCCTCAAATATATGTGTGCCACAATTATTGGTACCCCTTAATTCGATACTTTGTGTAACATCCCTTTGCCAAGATAACAGCTCTGAGTCTGTTCCTATAATTTGTGATGAGGTTGGAGAACACATGGCAAAGGGATCTGAGACCATTCCTCCATATAGAATCTCTCCAGATCCTTCAGATTCTGAGTTGCATGCTTGTGGACTCTCCTCTTCAGCTTATCCCACAGGTTTTCTATGGGGTTTAGGTCAGGGGACTGGGACTGGGATGGCCATGACAAAACGTTGATTCTGTGGTCAGCAAACCATTTCTGTGTTGATTTTGAGGGAGGCTTTGGATCATTGTCCTGCTGGAAGATCCAACCAGGTGAAAGCAATGATCCCTTATTGATGTCACGTGTTAAATCCACTTCAATCAGTGTAGATGAAAGACAAGAGACAGGTTAAATAAGGATTTTTAAACTGTGAGACAATTGAAACATGGATTGTGTATGTGTGCCGTTCAGAGGGTGAATGGGCAAGACAAAAAATTGAAGTGCCTTTGAACGGGGTATGGTAGTTGGTGCCAGGCACACCGGTTTGTGTCAAGAACCGCAACGCTGCTGGGTTTTTCACTCAACAGATTCCGTGTGTATCAAGAATGGTCCACCACCCAAAGGACATCCAGCCAACATGACACTCAGTGTATTTTTGATGTATAACATTTTCAGATCTGTATATCATACTTATATCTGCAACCTTTTAAATCTTGTACTCTCTTGAACAACTCCCTGCTGTTGTCCGTTACCCCCCACTGCAATCTTGGGAGCATGGCCAACTCAATTACTTGGGATAGGTACAGCTGTTAAACAAAGGGCCCCTCAGTTCCAGGTCACTTCCCATGAGCAGAGAGGGATCAAATTAAATGTTTAGCAAATGGTTGAGTTCTTTACTGTGCATAACTTTGTTTCTTTTTTCATGCAGAGATTACAAAAATGGAAATATACACTGAGTGTACAAAACATTAGGTACACCTTCCTAATATTGAGTTGCACCCCTTTTTGCCTTCAGAACAACCTCAATTCGTCGGGGCATGGACTACAAGGTGTCGAAAGTATTCCACATAGATGCTGGCCCGTGTTGACTCTAATGCTTCCCACAGTTGTGTCAATTTGGCTGGATGTCCTTTGGGTGGTGGACCCTTCTTGATACACACGGGAAACTGTTGAGCGTGACACCTACTACCATAACACGTTCAAAGGCACTTAAATCTTTTGTCTTGCCCATTCACCCACTGAATGGAACACATATTCATGTCTCAATTATCTCAAGGCTTACATTTTTTTTAACCTGTCCCCTCTCCTTCAGCTACACTGATTGAAGTGGATTTAACAGGTGACATCAGTACGGGTTCAAAGCTTTCCCTTGGATTCACCTGGTCAGTTTATAATGGAAAGAGCAGGTGTTCCTACTGTTTCGTACAGTCAGCGTTTGTTTGTTTAATGCTTGTGTTGTGAGCTAATTGGAGTGTGTCTCAAACCACTTCACTAGTTATTACAATTACTGCACAGCTTTACTTCCAAGGCCTTGTCGCAGGCTTTACTTGAATCATAAACATTTTATTCAGCTGTACACCACTAGGCAGATATACTGTAGCTACCATTCAAGTCATTTAGATGCTTAAGGTAACTCACAACAACAGCTCAATGCCCTTGAAATAATCTGCTCTGAAAGAAGGCTGTTTATTCTGTAGTCCAGTTCTTTTAATAAACTGATCTGAAAGAAGGCATAGCTCTGTTTATTCTGTAGTCCAGTTCTCTTAAAAAACTGCTCTGAAAGAAGGCATAGTTTTGAATAGTTCTGTCACATCATACTGTAGTCCGCAGTGACTCACTTCATGTTGACTCGCAGGTGCAACAGAATTCGACATTGTAGCATACCAACTTTGAAAAAAAATATTAGAAATAAATGTGGTGCAGTTAACATCAATTCATCCAACCCACCAATGCGGCTGTAGAGCCACATACTATTGAAACCAGCATTGCATTGTCTTGTTCTATCCATTGTAATTCTATGCTGGTTATCCTTCTTTCCCTCCTTCTGATGTTCTTTTATCTCTTGGGTTTCCCACAGGAGTCCAGGTGGAACTTCCTCTTTGTCTTCCTGGCCTTACCTACTTTGTTACAGCTCTGTGTGCTGCCCTACGTCCCCGGACACCCAGACTTCCTTCTGATGGAGAAGAAGGATGAGGCCATTGCAGAGAAAGGGAAATTCTCTTAAATAAGCACATGCGCATACTCTACAAGTGTTTACATTGCCTTTGCACATGTGGCCTAATGAGATAATGACTTGCCAAAAGGATGCTGCAGTGAATTAGTTTTGGTTTGTGGACGAGGTCTCACTGTGATATGTACTTACCGTATGATTATACTCATCACACATTGGAATAGATTACCTGTAAGGGGAACAATATGTTGATATAACACTTCAATAAATGATGTGATATCATGCTGCTGAACTAACCTACTTGCAGAAATCTTTCCAGAAACTCCTGCAGAGTGCTGAATTGCAGAAGTGCTTATATACATCTGCTTGAAAGAGTATGTTGAATGCAAATGATTCTAGTGTTGACACAATCACTTTAGCCGAACTGTCTTACATAACAAAATCAGTATAAATATTTTTTATCTTCTTTTAAAGCTGGACTCCTTAAATTGGTAGAACGGCCATGTCCGTTTATTACAACAACAAAGAAGTTACTGCAAACGAGGAACACTGTTTGTTTACTTATTGCTCAAGGGATAGTACAGCAGAATATGCAGCGCTGTTTTATTTTTTACCTGACAGTCGAATGCTCCTCTCCTCCTTTTCATCAACTAAACAAAAAACAAAAACCAAGGCGCTGGAGTGAACAGTTCCCCTAATACGGATTTGCTCTTTAAGCTTTATTGTAAAATAACAGCATGTGCTAGCAAGGCACAGTACAAACCACTTTTTTTTTTAAATACTGTAATGTCAGATATCCCTAAAGGATTGTTTTATCAAGTCTATGGAGAAATATTGATCCCTGGTCTTTGTAGTCATGCTATAAATTATCCATGGATACCCTTGAATGGACTGCCTTCTGCTTTTGTACACAGGAACATCCCCCCGCCCTGTTTCCCGGGAACAGTTAGGTCGGTTGAGAGTTAAAACTTGAATGTGCTTTTTGAGGAAGTTTTACTCTTGACAGAATGGGGCTAAGAACATCACGTTAACTTGAAGTCCAAAGGAGTGCATTTATTTATTTATTTCTGTTCATCCGATACTGTGACATTTGCTCTCCATTGTTCATTTTACCCATGCCTCAAAGTTCCAAGTTCAGTCGTGTCCTGGACATAGAATAATTTTTTGTTCTGTAAGATTGACTGATTAGTACCCCCAGTAGCCAGCCGTCTCATTTTACAACACTGGCTACTGTATTTGTCTCAGAGACCATTATTGTTATTCTTTACTGGTTAAGGACTGAACCTTAACGCAGCATGCAGCACTCCTCATTCACTGAGTGTACAAAACATTAGGTACACCTTCCTAATATTGAGTTGCACCCCATTTTCCCCTCAGAACAGCCTCAATTCGTCGGGGCATGGACTACAAGGTGACAAAAGTATTCCACAGAGATGCTGGCCCGTGTTGACTCTAATTCTTCCCACAGTTGTGTCAAGTTGGCTGGATGTCCTTTGGGTGGTGGACCAGTCTTGATACACACGGGGAACTGTTGAGCGTGAAAAACTGACCAGCGTTGCAGTTCTTGACACACTGAAACCGGTGCACCTGGCATTAACTAATATACCTCATTCAAAGGAACTTAAATCTTTTGTCTTGCTCATTCACCATCTGAATGGCACATATACACAATCCATGTCTGAATTGTCTCAAGGCTTAAAAATCCTTCTTTAATCTGTTCTCCCCTTTATCTACACTGATTGAAGTGGATTTAACAAGTGACATCAATAATGGATCATAGCTTTCACCCGGATTCACCTGGTCACTTTATGTCATGGAAAGAGCATTGTAAAGTATATCGATGGAATGGGTTCAGAATAGGAATCAATGTAGATTATTTAGAGTTAGGAAAGTATGTATGAATCACACACAAACAGGGTTGGAGAGCATTTATGCACAAAATATATTAGTGAATCAAAACTACAGTGGGTTGATTAATCCAGAAAGTTGCCATATACAATTGTTCAAATCATGAAGTATCGTAAGGTGAGAAAAGTGTATAATAGAGGTTGTCCTATAAATCTACTCTAATCCTCATTGTGATAACAAAGATGCAGTTGTCGTGAACTGTGCGCCAGGATCCAGGTTTAAACTGCTATGTATGGTCTGCGTTCCATAATGATTAAAATAGGCTACATGTCCCAAACTATTGCACAACTTTAGCTTAATATGATTCACTATGGCTCGCGACTTCCAGGAACAACCCTATGGACAGAGAATAGAAAGGTAAACTAACAATGGTATGGAATAATGCAAAATGTATGATACTATTGAAGGAAACTAACAGTCACTGTACTGACCTGACAGCTATTATGTATGTGGGTATTACTGACGGTGGCTACAGGTAGTGGCTAATGTTAAATATGATAGAAATTGTAAAAAAAAAAAAAGAAACACTGAAAAATCGGGACATTCTGGAGTGCATACATCAACTCGGTAGGTTCGGAGTGTGCAAAGCTGTCATCAAGGCAAAGGGTGGCTACTTTAAAGAATCTCAAATATAAAGTATATTTTGATTTGTTTAACACTTTTGGTTACTACATGATTACATATGTGTTATTTCATAGTTTTGATGTCTTCACTATTATTCAACAATGTAGAAAATAGTATAATTTAAGAAAAACCCTGAAATTATCAGGTTTTTCTTAATTGTTACTATTTTCTACATTGTAGAATAGTAGCGAAGTCATCAAAACTATGAAATAACACATATGTAATCATGTAGTAACCAAAAGTGTTAAACAAATCAAAATATACTTTATATTTGAGATTCTTTAAAGTAGCCACCCTTTGCCTTGATGACAGCTTTGCACACTCATGTACTCACTGTTCACCCATGACTGCATGGTCACGCACGTCTCCAACTCAATCCTCAAGTTTGCAGACAACACAACAGTGGTAGGCCTGATTACCAACAATGACGAGACAGCCTACACGGAGGAGGACCCTGGCAGATTGGTGACAGGAAACTAACATATTCCTCAATGTCAAGAAAACAAAGGAGCTGATTGTGGACTTCAGGAAACCTGAAGTTTAGTTTTTTCTGAAGTTTTACCTGTTTTGTTGGTTTGGAAAGTGTCTGAAAAAGTGTTCCATTAGAAAAGTTTGGTTACTAGCTTGCTATGTTTTGATTTTGGATCCTGCGACGCGGTTGGCATCAGTTGCTGAGGCCACTGCTATATGTCCAAGGATCCTGCAGACCAAGGGTCTGATGATGAGCTGCTTGGTGTAGCAGCTAGCCTAGCTGCCACTGTTAGCTGCCTATCAAGCTAGTGGGGTTTCCTTGAGGACCTGAATGCAGCCCGCGATGCGCTTAAATCAAATCAAATTTTATTTGTTACATACTCTTTTTTTAGCAGATGTTATTGCGGGTGTAGTGAAATGCTGTGGTCCCAGCTCTCTTCAGGTCATTGACCAGGTCCTGCCGTGTAGTTCTGGGCTGATCCCTCACCTTCCTCGTGATCATTGATAACCCACGAGGTGAGATCTTGCATGGAGCCCCAGACCGAGGGTGATTGACCATCATCTTGAACTTCTTCCATTTTCTAATAATTGCGCCAACAGTTGTTGCCTTCTCACCAAGCTGCTTGCCTATTGTCCTGTAGCCCATCCCAGCCTTGTGCATGTCTACAATTTTATCCCTGATGTCCTTACACAGCCTTCTGGTCTTGGCAAATGTGGAGAGGTTGGAGTCTGTTTGATTGAGTGTGTGGACAGGTGTCTTTTATACAGGTAACGAGTTCAAACAGGTGCAGTTAATACAGGTAATGAGTGGAGAACAGGAGGGCTTCTTAAAGGAAAACTAACAGATCTGTGAGAGTCGGAATTCTTACTGGTTGGTAGGTGATCAAATACTTATGTCGTGCAATAAAATGCTAGTAGGAAAACCTACAATATCGGCAGTGTATCAAATACTTGTTCTCCCCACTGTATATTTATGTTATGCACCAAATCCAAAAAACACACAGCCTTTTTTCCCGGCCAAAGATAGAGTCACAAAAGCAGAATTAAAGATAAAATGAATCACTAACCTTTGATAATCTTCAGGATGTTATTATCATATATATCCAATAACGTTCCGACCGGAGCATTCGTTTTTGTCTACAGAGTAATGGAACGCATGACGATAAAATGAGTACTGCGCATAACCAGGAACTGGCATTCTGCCCGACCAGTGACTAATTTCCCTCCCATCCGGTCCTACGTCCCACTAGAGGCTTCATTCCACGTTCTACTGACTGTTGACATCTAGTGGAAGGCGTAGGAAGTGCGAACCGATCCATATGTTACTTGCATGTGAATAGACGATGAGTTGAAAATCAACCAGCCCCAGAATTTCCACTTCCTGTTTGGAAGTTTGCCTGCCCTATGAGTTCTGTTATACTCACAGACATAATTCAAACAGTTTTAGAAACTTCAGAGTGTTTTCTATCCAATAGTAATAATAATATGCATATATTAGCATGTGGGACAGAGTAGGAGGCAGTTCACTATGGGCACGCAATTCATCCAAAGTGAAAATGCTGCCCCCTAACCCTAAATTAAGCTGCAGTGGGACCAGAAGAGAGTGACACGTCATGCTCGTCATTGTAATCAGAGGGCTAATATAAATACTATGCATGCATCACTCTTGGCTAAAAGTTGAGAACAGACTGACTGCATCATTTCTTCATTTCATAAGAGACATTCATGTGATGTAAATGTCAAATTGTTTGCATAGTAAATTTACGCACAGCTCTAACACACACACTTACCCCACCAGACATGCCACCAGTGGTCTTTTCATAGTCCCCAATTCCAGAACATATTCAATAAAGTGTGCAGTATTATATAGAGCCAGTGCCTCACATTGTTCTGTCAGCTCCTCATTTGAGAGACTTTGGATGGTTGACAGCCCTCCAATCTTCTCTCCCCAATTTTCCAATGTGGAAAATCTTTCCTGAAGGGCTGAGGTTGCAGCATCAACGACATTGAAAAATGTCACCTCCAGCTTATTCAGGGCATCACTCAAAGGCTCATCAGTATGAAAAGTGCTGCTTTGTGGACCTCAGCCTTTTTTGTTGCCTCTACATTCATACCCTCGCAAATGTCCTTGGTTGATGTTTATGCAGTCATAAAGCCTGTTGCCCTGTAGTTGCTGAGACCTCTATCTTTCTGAGAAGACTGACTGGATCTGGCTCAAGATGTCATACCACACCACTGTACAGATGCTGAAGCGGTATGATCCCAGCTCCTCTGACAAGGACTGGGCCTCAATCTTTATCACAGGGTCTTTGGTTTGATCCCTCACCTCAATGAGTGCCTCTCTCACCGCTGCTGCCTGATACCTCAGTGGCTCGACACTCTTAACTTTACTCTCCCACCTTGTCTCAGTCCACATCTTCAAAGTGATGTCCACATGTTTTTTCAGGATGGCCCATCACTGTGTAGAGGCTGAGAACAAGGTGTACAGTTTGTGTAAGATGCCAAAGTAACCTGTGGCATCGACAGAACTTTTAGCAGCATCAGCTACAACCAGGTTCAATGTGTGAGCCTCACATGGCACAAATAGAGCTCTTGGATTCATTTCCAGGAGTCTTGTTTGTACACCATTGTTTTTGCCTCTTATGTTGGCCCCATTATCATAAGACTGTCCTCTGCAGTCCTTAAAGGGAATTTTTAGCTCCTCTAGTCTTTAGAGAATCAGGGATGCCCGTAGACTCTACCACCTCCAAAACCCCCATAAAATGATGTTTCTTTATGTGTGGCTCCTCCTTCAGTGACACAATTCTAATCACAACTGAGCACTTTTCAGTGTGGCTGACATCTGAGGTGCAATCTAGAATGATCGAGAAGAATTTTGCAGGCTTGATGTCACTCATCATTATTGAAATGACTTTGCTGCTCAACATATCAATGAGTTCATTCTGTATTTGGTGGCCACGGTAGATGGTGGTGTGACTCAAGGTCCCTTTTTGGACATGGTTAAGGTGCTCCTTCATGACTGGATCAAATTGTGCCATCTGTTCAACCTCTGAGGGAATTTCCAATTGCTGGTGAGTACAGGGGTGGCAGGTAGCCTAGTGGTTAGAGCATTGGGCTAGTAACCAAAAGGTTGCTTGAATCCATGAACTGACAAGGCAAAAATCTATTGTTCTGCCCCTAAACAAGGCAGTTAACCCACTGTTACTTGGTAAGCCATCATTCTAAATAAGAATTTGTTCTTTACTGACTTGCCTAGTAAAATTAAATACAGAGTTTCTGTGTGTCCCTTTAGTGCCAGCTTTCTAATTGCCAGAGACTGCAGTCAGACTTGTCAACACCTCTCTCCATCTTATCCTCTCAGCCTCCATATGTGCCAACTCATGCCTATCAATTGTTTCCCCTTTTTTTGATCCTCATTGCCAGTTATTTCCATGTTTTCATGCAGTTTTGGTGTTCTGGACTGCTGTCTTGTGAAGTCAGCAAAGAACTTGCATGTTTCCATTCTGTCAGTCCTGAGCTTTCTAAATGAATTTTCTTCTTAGAAAAGAGTTTGCAGCAGAAGAAGAAGGGGCTGTTGTTTCTTTCAGAATACACCAAATAACTTCTAGGGATTTTTTTAACCACTCACAAAGGTCTTCCTGAAATACTGGTGGTGGCAACTTCTTCCATCAATCTAATTTCTTGGGAAAACAAAGTTAAGTGGCACCTCACCTCTGCAAACTAGTTGTGTCCGAATTCTGTCAGAACTGAAGGCCAGTCAGCAGGGTCTGTAGACAGTGGTTCATCCTCAGCAGCAGGATTTGGTGGGGACACTGCTACAGGCATTTCTAACAGAGAGCACATGGGCCTTCGTTTATAGACGTTATTCACAGCATTTATAGTAGTGGAACATCCCACATACATACCCCGTAATAATAAAATCATCATTGTTACCTACAATATGGAAACTTAAAACTTTGCAAAAGGGAAATTATTTATTTTGTTTATGTTAAGCAGGGATGCACACATAAACACATGTGAGTGTACCCCCACACACACGTGCGCGTGCACACAAACACACCTGAAGAATCCTGCTGGGGAGAAGTGGAAGCAAATGGGTCTTCATCCTCAGGTTCAGACAATATTTGTGAAGACACCTGTGTGGCTGAGGAGGTGGATGGCTCCTTATCCTGAGGCTCCGCGACAACTTCTGAAGAGGCCTGTGTGGCTCAGGAGGTAGATGGCTCCTCATCCTGGCCAGCGCCAGAGGGTGCTCCAAAATATTTCAGAAATGCCCCTGAATTTGTGTTGAAATACAGTATATGAGTCTAACACCCTAAACACATTTGTTGCACAATTAAATATACATGTCATTAATTTATCAAACTTTCAGAATAGGAACCAAATTAACCATACAACCTCCTTGGCTAATTCTAGGCACAAGACACCCCAAATACTCAATATATCACAGAAGATGCAACATATCACCATAATATAGATGTCTTTTAAGTTAGCCTACAGCATTGGAAATTCCCCTTACTGAGCTCAGGACCTAGTGAATACAATCACAGAAAACCTTTATGATGTCATCTCAATGAAAGTTAACCAAATCAATAATGTGCTAGTTAAGTTGTAATCATTTTGCTGCAGGCTACACACATTATCATGATGAGTGAACTATGTGAAATTATATCCAATGTTATGTAAGCTAGTAAACTAACTGAATATTGTCGCCCTATGTGTAATAGCATAGCAAGCAACATAGCAGCATAGGCTAACAAACATAAGTGTTATACTAGCCTATTTCATTACATGCATAATATTATACTCATAAAGAGATGATATAGCTGCATACCTTCATCTTTTGCGCGTTTCTTCTCATCTTCTTTCCTCTTTTTCCTAAACTGGGAACCTGATGGCTTAACGATTTCGCACAAACCAGAAAAAAATGCAACAATATGTCTGTGAAATTATATATTCACACTATTATGAATTAATTGTGGTTTATTTGGTAGAATTTTGTAGTGTGACTGATTTTACTAATTGCATTAGTTCTGTACAAAGTTAGAGGTTTGCTATTTGATAGATTCCCCCGCTCACCCTACCTTGGGCTTCCAGTGGGGAGACCTGAGGTCAACCTACCCCCACCCCCCTCCCCAACTCGTACTTCTGAGTGGGAGACCTTCCCAGGCCTAGCTCACAAACTAGAATCAGCGTGCACACTCTGACAAGGTTAATTGACTTACAGTCCCACACAGTGACATGATATCATTGATGTGACCTGCAAATGAGCAATAGAAAACCGATCCCGCAAATGTCACCATTCCAATTTTTTTGTGCGGGCGCCCTGTGCTGCCCCCGGCAATATGCCACCTTGGGTGGCTGCCCATGACACCCATACCTAAATCCGTGCCTGAATTATTGATATGTAGGCTATGTGTGCCATTTTTAAATGTACAGTCGTGGCCAAAGGTTTTGAGAATGACTTAATGAATTAATTTCCACAAAGTTCGCTGCTTCAGTGTCTTTAGATATTCTTGTCAGATGTTACTATGGAATACTGAAGTATAATTACAAGAATGTCATGAGTGTCAAAGGCTTTTATTGACAATTATATGAAGTTGATGCAAAGAGTCAATATTTGCAGTGTTGACCCTTCTTTTTCAAGACTGCTACATTCCGCCCTGGCATGCTGACAATTAACTTCTGGGCCACATTCTGACTGATGGCAGCCCATTCTTGCGTAATCAATGCTTGGAATTTGTCAGAATTTGTGGGTTTTTGTTTGTCCACCCGCCTCTTGAGGATTGACCACAAGTTCTCAATGGGATTAAGGTCTGGGGAATTTCCTGTCCATGGACCCAAAATATTGATGTTTTGTTCCCCGAGCCACTTAGTTATAACTTTTGACTTATGGCAAGGTGCTCCATCATGCTGGAAAAGGCATTGTTCGTCACCAAACTATTCCTGGATGATTGGGAGAAGTTGCTCTCGGAGGATGTGTTGGTACCATTCTTTTTCATGGCTGTGTTCTTAGGCAAAATTGTGAGTGAGCCCACTCCCTTGGCTGAGAAGCAACCCCACACATGAATGGTTTCAGGATGCTTTACTGTTGGCATGACACAGGACTGATGGTAGGGCTCACCTTGTCTTCTTCGGACAAACTTTTTTCCGGATGCCCCAAACAATCGGAAAGGGGATTCATCAGAGAAAATGACTTTACCCCAGTCCTCAGCAGTCCAATCCTTGTACACTTTGCAGAATATCAGTCTGTCCCTGACGTTTTTCCTGGAGAGAAGTGGCTTCTTTGCGGCACTTCATGACACCAGGCCATCCTCCAAAAGTCTTCACCTCACTGTGTGTGCAGATGAACTCCCACCTGCCTGCTGCCATTCCTGAGCAAGCTCTGTACTGGTGGTGCCTCGATCCCACAGCTGAATCAACTTTAGGAGACGGTCCTGGCGCTTGCTGGACTTTCTTGGGCGCCCTGAAGCCTTCTTCACAACAATTGAACCGCTCTCCTTGAGGTTCTTGATGATCCGATAAATGGTTGATTTAGGTGCAATCTTACTGGCAGCAATATCCTTGCCTGTGAAGCCCTTTTTGTGCAAAGCAATGATGATGGCACGTGTTTCCTTACAGGTAACCATAGTTGACAGAGGAAGAACAATGATTCCAAGTACAACCCTCGTTTTGAAACTTCCAGTCTGTTATTCGAACTCAATCAGCATGACAGAGTGATCTCTAGCCTTGTCCTCGTCAACACTCACACCTGTGTTAACGAGAGAATGACTGATATGATGTCAGCTGGTCTTTTTGTGGCAGGGCTGAAATGCAATGGAAATGTGTTTTTGGGATTCAGTTCATTTGCATGGCAAAGAGGGACTTTGCAATTAATTGCAATTCATATGATCACTCTTCATAACATTCTGGAGTATATGCAAATTGCCATCATACAAACTGAGGCAGCAGACTTTGTGAAAATTAATATTTGTGTCATTCTCAAAACCTTTGGTTACGACTGTATGTAGTTCTGTCCTTGAGCTGTTTTTGTCTATTTATGTTCTGTATCATTTTATTTTTCATGTTCTGTGTGGACCCCAGGAAGAGTAGCTGCAGCTTTCGCAACCGCTAATGGGGATCCTAATAAAATACCAAATACTAAATACCAAATACTCACATCGACAAAGCCTCTGTGGAATGAGTGAAAAGCTTAAAGTTCCTCTGCTTGCACATCACTGACAACCTGAAATGGTCCATCCACACAGACAGTGTGGTGAAGGAGGTTGAAGAAAATCTAAGACCCTCACAAACTTAAAGCATCCTGTCAGGCTGTATCACCAGCTGGTTCGGCAACTGCACTGTCCACAACAGCAAGGCTCTCCAGAGGGTGGTGCGGTCAGCCCAATGCATCACCGGGGGCATACTGCCTGCCCTCAAGGACATCTACAGCACCCGGTGTCACAGGAAGACCAAGAAGAACATCAAGAACGTCAGCCACAGACTGTCCATTTAGAAGGCGGAGACATTACAGGTGCATAAAACCTGCGACCGAGAGACTGAAAGATAGTTTTTAGCTCCAGGCCAGCAGACTGTTAAATAGTCACCACTAGCCAGCCTCCGCCCAGTACCCTGCCCTAAACTTTAGTCACTGTTACTAGCCGGCTACCACACGGTACTCAACCCTGCACCTTAGAGAATGCTGCCCTATAGTCTCCCGAGAGGCGCAGTGGTCTAAGGCACTGCATCTCAGTGCTATTGGTGTCACTACTGACCCTGGGTTGATCCTGGGCTGTATCACAACCGGCCGGGATCAGGAGTCCCATAGGGCAGCACATAATTGGCCCAGCATCTTCCGGGTTAGAGGAGGGTTTGGCTGGTGTAGGCCGTCCTTGTAAGTAACCGACTTGCCTGGTTAAATTTAAATAAAAAATGGAACACTGGTCACTTTAGTAATGTTGACATAATGTGTATGTAATGCACTTCATATGTACTGTATGTACTGTATTCGAGTCAAGGCTCATACTATATAAATACTGATTTTTATAATAATATACTGTCCATAATGTCAATACACACCATCAAAAACATATACAGTGCCTTGCGAAAGTATTCGGCCTCCTTGAACTTTGCGACCTTTTGCCACATTTCAGGCTTCAAACATAAAGACATAAAACTGTATTTTTTGTGAAGAATCAACAACAAGTGGGACACAATCATGAAGTGGAACGACATTTATTGGATATTTCAAACTTTTTTAACAAATCAAAAACTGAAAAATTGGGCGTGCAAAATTATTCAGACCCTTTACTTTCAGTGCAGCAAACTCTCTCCAGAAGTTCAGTGAGGATCTCTGAATGATCCAATGTTGACCTAAATGACTAATGATGATAAATACAATCCACCTGTGTGTAATCAAGTCTCTGTATAAATGCACCTGCACTGTGATAGTCTCAGAGGTCCGTTAAAAACGCAGAGAGCATCATGAAGAACAAGGAACACACCAGGCAGGTCCGAGATACTGTTGTGAAGAAGTTTAAAGCCGGATTTGGATACAAAAAGATTTCCCAAGCTTTAAACATCCCAAGGAGCACTGTGCAAGCGATAATATTGAAATGGAAGGAGTATCAGACCACTGCAAATCTACCAAGACCTGGCCGTCCCTCTAAACTTTCAGCTCATACAAGGAGAAGACTGATCAGAGATGCAGCCAAGAGGCCCATGATCACTCTGGATGAACTGCAGAGATCTACAGCTGAGGTGGGAGACTCTGTCCATAGGACAACAATCAGTCGTATATTGCACAAATCTGGCCTTTATGGAAGAGTGGCAAGAAGAAAGCCATTTCTTAAAGATATCCATAAAAAGTGTTGTTTAAAGTTTGCCACAAGCCACCTGGGAGACACACCAAACATGTGGAAGAAGGTGCTCTGGTCAGATGAAACCAAAATTGAACTTTTTGGCAACAATGCAAAATGTTATGTTTGGGGTAAAAGCCACACAGCTCATCACTCTGAACACACCATCCCCACTGTCAAACATGGTGGTGGCAGCATCATGGTTTGGGCCTGCTTTTCTTCAGCAGGGACAGGGAAGATGGTTAAAATTGATGGGAAGATGGATGGAGCCAAATACAGGACCATTCTGGAAGAATGGAGACCTGAGACTGGGACGGAGATTTGTCTTCCAACAAGACAATGATCCAAAACATAAAGCAAAATCTACAATGGAATGGTTCAAAAATAAACATATCCAGGTGTTAGAATGGCCAAGTCAAAGTCCAGACCTGAATCCAATCGAGAATCTGTGGAAAGAACTGAAAACTGCTGTTCACAAATGCTCTCCATCCAACCTCACTGAGCTCGAGCTGTTTTGCAAGGAGGAATGGGAAAAAATTTCAGTCTCTCGATGTGCAAAACTGATAGAGACATACCCCAAGCGACTTACAGCTGTAATCGCAGCAAAAGGTGGCGCTACAAAGTATTAACTTAAGGGGGCTGAATAATTTTGCACGCCCAATTTTTCAGTTTTTGACTTGTTAAAAAAGTTTGAAATATCCAATAAATGTTGTTCCACTTCATGATTGTGTCCCACTTGTTGTTGATTCTTCACAAAAAAATACAGTTTTATATCTTTATGTTTGAAGCTTGAAATGTGGCAAAAGTTCGCAAAGTTCAAGGGGGCCGAATACTTTCACAAGGCACTGTAGTCATGCGTGAACAGGGAGTACAGGAGGGGACTTAGGACACGCCCCTGAGGGGCCCCCATGTTGAGAATCATCGTGGCAGATGTGTTGTTGCCTACCCTTACTACCTGGGGGTGGCCTATCAGGAAGTCCAGGATCCAGTTGCAGAGGGAGGTGTTTAGTCTGAGGTTCCTTTGCTTAGTTATGAGCTTGGAGGGCACTATGGTGTTAAATGCTGAGCTATAGTAAATGAACAGCATTCTCACATAGGTGTTGCTTTTGTCCAGGTGGGAAAGGGCAGTCTGAATCTGTTGGGGCGGTATGCAAATTGGAGTTGGTCTAGGGTTTCAGGTATGATGGTGTTGTGAGCCATCATGACCCCACCTTTCAAAGCAATTCATGGCTACAGACGTGAGTGGTACGGGTCGGTACTCATTTATGCAGATTATCTTGGTGTTCTTGGGCACAGGAACTATGGTGTTCTGCTTGAAACATGTCAGTATTAAAGACTCGGCCAGGGACAGGTTGAAGACACTTGACATTTGGTTAGCGCATGCTCGGTGTGCACGTTCTGGTAGTCCGTCTGGCCCTGCAGCCTTGTCAATGTTGACCTATTTAAAGGTCCTACTCACATCAGCTAGGGTGAGCATGATCACACAGTCATCCGGAACTGCTGGTGCTCTCATGCATGCTTCAGTATTGGTTACCTCGAAGCGCGCATAGAAGCAATTTATCTCATCTGGGAGGCTTGTGCCTCTGGGCAGGTCGCGGTTGGGCTTCCCTTTGTAGTCCGTAAGAGTTTGCAAGCCTTGCCGCACCCGACGAGTGTCAGAGCCGATGTAGTAGGAAATCAGATTTTCAACCAAAATATAATATTAGATAAAGGGTACCTGAGTGAACAAATATACAACATTTTGATACTCATTTCATTTATTTAATAAACAAAGTTATGCAACACCCAATGTCACTGTGTAGAAAAGGTAATTGTACCCGTACACTCAGTAACTGGTTGTGCCACCTTTATCTGCAATGACTGCAACCAAATGCTTCCTGTAGCCATTGTTGATCAGTATTTCTTTGCGCCGTGGAAGAATTTTTGCCCACTCCTCCATGCAGAACTTCTTCAACTCAGCAACATTTGTGGGTTTTCGAGCATGAGCTGCTCGTTTCAGGTCTTGTCACAACATCTCAATAGGGTTTAGATCTGGACCTCGACTAGGCCATTCCAAAACTAGAAACAACTAGAAAGTATTTGGTTGCAGTCATTGTAGCTAAAGATGGCGCAACCAGTTATTGAGTGTAAGGGGGCAATAACTTTTTCACACGAGGATTGGGTGTTGCATAACTTTGATGCATTATTTTATTCATTAAATAAGTGAAATAAGTATCAGATGTTTGTGTTTATTTGTTCACTCAGGTTCCCTTTATCTAATATTAGGTTTTGGTTGAAGATCTGATAACATTCAGTGTGAAAAATATGTAAAACTAAAGAAAATCAGAAATGGGTCAAATACTTTTTCACGGCACAGTAGCAACACACTGTCATCCAACTGAAACCAAAATAGGCCGTCCACGGGGATAATGTCACTGTTTATAATCTCCCCTAAAAAAGCCCCATGCCCTGCCACGTGCATGTAACTAGCAATATCAAGCAGTGACACTCACTCCGACAGACCCAGCGTGAAACTAGATTATAGCAGCTTTTAATCTGCTCGATTGCTGGGGAGAGAATGTCGCAATCCAGCACACCAATGCAAATTTGGCATGTAATTAAAGCACAGGTAGGGCAATGCTGTGAGGAACATGTTCAGTTAAACAAAGTTCAACAGCGAGCGTTGTTCAAACTTCTTTGCTGTCACACTATATATATTTAGATTTTGCAAATTTGGTATGAAATTAAAGAGCAGGTGATGATGTGGGAAACATGTTCAGTTAAACAAAGTCTTATAGTTGAAGATGTTTTCTGTCACACACAGTGTTTACCACACCAGTTTTTTTCTTTTAGCAGTAAAGACTTTTACCAGTAAGATTTTTCAAGGTTGGTTAGTCAAGGTGATGGGTTGAACAAACAGTTCAAAGAAAACACACATCTGTAAAAATTCTGCACAATGTACAGAAGTTACCAATTATTTTCTGTTAAATTTAACAGCTCAAACTACAACTGGGTTGTTGAATAACATAAGCACTTTGGGAGTTATTGTGTGCTGAGTAGTGTGTGTGTGTGTTTGCTACTGTGCGTGGGTGGGTGCGTGCGTGTCTCAGCCTTCAGATCATTATTAGTCAAGGAGAATGTGTCCACGGAGTTGGAGGAAATGCACGCTGAGAATCTTGTCCAGAACACCCTATGCTGAGTTCCTGCTGAACTCCACCGTGCGCTGACAGGTCATCCCCGTCGTCGTCACCATGGCCTGCTACCAGCTGTGTGACATGAATGCCATAAGTGCCAGCTCTCTCATCTCCGAGAATACAGAGAGACAGACAGACAGAGAGAGTGGGGCACCGGTTAGTCAAGGTAATTGAGGTATTACGTACATGTAGGTAGTGTTAAAGTGACTATGCATAGATAATAAACAGAGAGTAGCAGCAGCGTGGAAATAGGGGTCTGGGTAGCCCTTTGATTAGAAGCTGTTAAGAAGCCTTTTGGACCTAGACTTGGCGCTCCGTTACCGCTTGCTGTACAGTAGCAGAGAGAACAGTCTATGACTAGGGTGGCTGGAGTCGTTGACCATTTTTAGGGCCTCCCTCTGACACCGTCTGGTATAGAGGTCCTGGATGGCAGGAAGCTTGGCTCCAGTGATCTACTGGGCCGTACACACTACCCTCAGTAGTGCCTTGCGGTCGGAGGCCAAGAAGTTTCCAGGCAGTGATGCAACCAGTCAGGATGCTCTCGATGGTGCAGCTGTAGAACCTTTTGAGGATCTGAGGACCCATGCCAAATCTTTTCAGTCTCCCGAGGGGGAATATATGTTTTGTTGTGCCCTCTTCACGACTGTCTTAGTGTGTTTGGACCATGATAGTTTGTTAGTGATGTGGACACCAAGGAACTTGATGCTCTCAACCTGCTCCACTACAGCCCTATCGATGAGAATGGAGGCGTGCGTTGTCCTCCTTTTCCTGTAGTCCACAATCATCTCCTTTTTCTTGATCATGTTGAGGGAGAGGTTGTTGTCCTGGCACCACACTGCCAGGTCTCTGACCTCCTCCCTATAGTGATCAGACCTACCACTGTTGTGTCATCGGCAAACGTGATGATGGTGTTGGAGTCGTGTCTGGCCATGCAGTCATGAGTGAACAGGGAGTACAGAAGGGGACTGAGCCCGCACCCCTGAGGGGCCCCCGTGTTGAGGATCAGCATGGCGGATGTGTTGTTACCTTCCCTTACCACCTGGGGGCAGCCTGTCAGGAAGTCCAGGATCCAGTTGCAGAGGGAGGTGTTTAGTCCCAGGGTCCTTTGGCTTAGTGATTAGCTTTGAGGGCACTATTATGTTGAACGGTGAGCTGTAGTCAATGAATAGCATTCTCACATAGGTGTTCCTTTTGTCCAGGGGGGTTAGGGCAGTGTGGAGTGCAATGGAGATTGGCATTATCTGTGGATCTGTTTTGGCGGTATGCAAATTGGGGTGGGTCTAGGGTTTCTGGGATAATGGTGTTGATGTGAGCCATGACCATTCTTTCAAAGCACTTCATGGCTACAGACGTGAGTGCTATGGGTTGGTAGTCATTTAGGCAGGTTACCTTAGTGTTCTTGGTCACAGGGACTATGGTGGTCTGATTGAAACTTGTTGGTATTACAGACTCAGACCTCCTCCCAATATGCTGTCTCATTGTTGTCGGTGTTCATTAGCAAACTTAATGATGGCGTTGGACTCGTGCTTGGCCACGCAGATATGGGTGAACAGGTAGTACAGGAGGGAACTAAGCATGCATGTTGCGAATCAGCGTGGCAGATGTGTTGTTGCCTACCATTAATACGTTGCATGGGCTCACCAGTGTGTGCGATAATAGTGTTTAATATGATTTTTGATTGACTACCTCATCTCTGTACCCCACACATAATTATCTGTAAGGTCCCTCAGTAGAGCAGTGAATTTCAAACATGGATTCAACTGCAAAGACCAAGAAGGTTTTCCAATGACTCACAAAGAAGGGCACCTATTGGTAGATGTGAGAAAAAAAAGTAGACATTGAATATCCATTTGAGTATGGTTAAGTTATTAATTACACTTTAGATGGTGTGTCAATACACCTAGTCACTACAAAGATATAGGCATACTTCCTAATTCAGTTGCCGGAGAGGAAGGAAACAGCTCAGGGATATCACCATTAGGCCAATGGTGACTTTTAAACAGTTACAGAGTTTAATGTCTGTGATATGAGAAAACTGAGGATGGATGAAAAACATTGTAGTTTCTCTGTTGTTCTGCCCCTGAACAGGCAGTTAACCCACTGTTCCTAGGCTGTCATTGAAAATAAGAATTTGTTCTTAACTGACTTGCCTAGTTAAATAAAGGTTAACATTTAAAAAAAAAAATACAAATATTTGAAAACAGTCATTGTGTTTTCAAAGAACTAAAGTAATATTGCAAACAATGTGGCAAAGCAATTAACTTTTTGTCCTGAAGACAAACTGTTATGTTTGGGGCAAATCCAATACAACACATTACTGAGTATCACTATCCATATTTTTAAGCATAGTGGTGGCTGCATCATGTTATGAGTATGCTTGTAATTGATATGGACTGGTGAGTTTTTCAGGATAAAAAAAGAGATGGAATGGAGCTCAGCACAGGCAAAATCCTAGAGGAAAACCTGTTTCAGTCTGCTTTCCACCAGACACTGGGAGATGAATTCACCTTTCAGCAGGACTATTGCTTACCAAGTTGCTTACCAAGAAGAAAGTGAATGTTCCTGAGTGGCCGAGTTACAATTTTGATTTAAATCGACTTAAAAATCAAGACAGCAAGACAGGAAAAAGGTCCTTCTACAAAGTATTGGGGTGTGACTGCTTATGTAAATTTTATGTATCTGTATTTAATGTCACGATTTCCACCGAAGGTGGCTCCTCTCCCTGTTCGGGCGGTGCTCGGCGGTCGTCGTCGCCGGCCTACTAGCTGCCACGATCCATTTTTTCCTTTTCGTTTGCGTATGTCTGTATTGTTAACACCTGTGTCTTATTAGTTGATTTCGGTGGGTATATTTACCTACGCTGCCTGCTAGTCTTTGTGGGGATTGTTCTCTGTGGTTACGTAATTAGGGGTGCGTGTCTGCACCAAGGGGTTTCTTTTCTCACGGTAGTTGTGCCGTTTGGTATTGAGTTTAGGAGTAGAGGTTTCTCCTCCGTGTGTAGCGCTTTATTCCCTGTGTGTGTGGCAACCTCGTTTGGGTGTGTTTCAATCCCATGTTGTAGTTGAGTTGGGACTGCTCAATAAACTATTTTGCCACTGGGATTTCCTTGCTCTCCTGCTCCTGATTCCTGCACCTCTCTCCGTTAGGAGGCACGTAACATTTAATTTTCAATAAATATATTTTCTGAATTTTTATTCTGCCCCTGAACAAGGCAGTTAGCCCACTGTTCCTAGGCCGTCATTGAAAATAAGAATTTGTTCTTAACTGACTTGCGTAGTTAAATAAAGTTATAATAACATTTTTTTTTAAATCTAAAAACATTTGGTCATTATAGGGTATTGTGTGAAGGTGGGTAAAAAAACATATTTAATCCATTTTGAATTCAGGCTGTAACACAACAAAATGTGGAATAAGTCAAGAGGTAGGAATACTTTCTGAAGGCAGTGCGCATTCCATGTGTTCTGCACATTCATTTACCACTCCTCAGATCTATTGCCATACAGTAATGGAACCTTTTCCCTGGGAACTTCCAGCATTATGAATGTGCTACCAGTGGCTTTGCTGGGTGATAGAAATACGACAGAGAATAAATTATATGCTAATGATCGTGTATGAGGGCTCACAATGAAAAGGCTAGATTTGGATCAATCCAAGGACACAGTTGACCAAGAACAAAAAGGACCTTAGTGCTTCATTAAATCACTAATCGACCTTTACACTGTAATTGGCATTAAATTGGCCTTTCTTTCCGGCCCGTTAGACAGACAGGAGATTGGGCTTGCCATTTAAAGGACAGGGATGTATCCTTAGAGATACAATATTTAAGTGTTCTACTTAATTCTGTGGATGTATACTGTGACTCTGGACCTTGTTTAAACAGCAGCAGCTAGTGTCAAAAGTAATTTTATTTACTTTAAGTTATAAATATGCCATTGCCACCAGTCGTTATTGTCGGAATGTGATGAACATAGCCGGAAATAACTATGTTCTTCCAAAAAAAGAGGATAGCACCATGCCGAAAAATTTGATTTGGATTTACGTTATTGGGGGTGCTGCTCAGTCCTTTTTGTATGACAAATATTATTTGTCCGACAAATTATTGTTTTGTAGGATAAATAATCATTTCCATCCTGCATTTGGGCAAGATTTAAAAACAGAATGGTGCAAATCTGGGTTGATTCCCCTTGCTCCTGACCTTGGCGGTTGGATTGGTATGAATTCCAGTCTTTTTTTAAACTAGGCAAGTCAGTTAAGAAGATATTCTTATTTACAATGACGGCCTACATCGTCTAAACCTGGACGACGCTGGGCCAATTGTGCAACACCCTATGGGACTCCCAATCATGGCCGGTTTAACGAGTGCGCTGAGAGTCGGGAAGCAAGTTCAGGGAGTGTGTTAATAAATAAAGATAGCATAATACAAAACAAGAAACCACGAACAACGCACAAACATAATACAGAAACAATGACGCCTGGGGAAGTAACCAAAGGTAATCAAGGAAGTGATTGAGTCCAGGTGAGTCTGATGACGCGCAGGTGTGCGTAATGATGGTGACAGGTGTGCACCACAACGAGCAGCCTGGTAACCTAGAGGCCGGAGAGGGAGCACACGTGACAGTACCAGCCCCAGCCGCAGGACACCGACCAAAATGACGATCCCGTGGTACAAGTGCGGACCGGTCACCTCTGCAGAGGAGCAGGAAACCCGTAAATCTGGCTGAGATGCAGGAACATGGTGACCTAGTGTGTATAACTGACGGTACCCCCTACCCGGCGCGTTCGGCTCCAGCCGCAGGACGCCAACCCAAGGGACGATCCAGGAGCGAACCTGTCGCCGGCTAGGAGGCGTGGACCTGACAGACCGGCTGAGGCATGAGAGACTGACGTGCCAGTGGAAGCAGGGAAGCCTGGCGATCCAGCTGAGTCAGGGGAGCCTGTCGATCCAGCTGAGGCAGGGAAGCCTGTATTGGCTCCTGGACACAACGTCATTCCCACCTAACCAACAAAAAAAAAACACTCCCTGATGCTTCCCTTAGGTGAGGCGTCATTCTTTAACGAGTGCACTGGGAGTTGGGAAGCAAGTTCAGGGAGTGAGTGTTTTAATAAATAAACGTAACATAATACAAACAAGGAACAACGCACAGACATGACACAGAAACAATGATGCCTGGTGAAGCAACCAAAGGGAGACACATACAGTGGGGCAAAAAAACTATTTAGTCAGCCACCAATTGTGCAAGTTCTACCACTTAAAAAGATGAGAGAGGCCTGTAATTTTCATCATAGGTACACTTCAACTATGACAGACAAAAAAAAAAAAAATCCAGAAAATCACATTGTAGGATTTTTAATGAATTTATTTCCAAATTATGGTGGAAAATAAGTATTTGGTCATTAACAAAAGTTTATCTCAATACTTTGTTATATACCCTTTGTTGGCAATGACAGAGGTCAAACGTTTTCTGTAAGTCTTCACAAGGTTTTCAAACACTGTTGCTGGTATTTTGGCCCATTCCTCCATGCAGATCTCCTCTAGAGCAGTGATGTTTTGGGGCTGTTGCTGGGCAACACAGACTTTCAACTCCCTCCAAAGATGTTCTATGGGGTTGAGACTGGGGACTGGCTAGGCCACTCCAGGACCTTGAAATGCTTCTTACGAAGCCACTCCTTCGTTGCCCGGGCGATATGTTTGGGATCATTATCATGCTGAAAGACCCAGCCACGTTTCATCTTCAATGCCCTTGCTGATGGAAGGAGGTTTTCACTCAAAATTTCACGATACATGGCCCCATTCATTCTTTCCTTTACACGGATCAGTCGCTTTGCAGAAAAACAGCCCCAAAGCATGATGTTTCCACCCCAATGCTTCACAGTAGGTATGGTGTTCTTTGGATGGAACTCAGCATTCTTTGTCTTCCAAACACGACGAGTTGAGTTTTTACCAAAAATTTATATTTTGGTTTCATCTGACCATATGACATTCTCCCAATCTTCTTCTGGATCATCCAAATACTCTCTAGCAAACTTCAGACGGGCCTGGACATGTACTGGCTTAAGCAGGGGGACACGTCTGGCACTGCAGGATTTGAGTCCCAGGTGGCGTAGTGTGTTACTGATGGTAGGCTTTGTTACTTTGGTCCCAGCTCTCTGCAGGTCATTCACTAGGTCCCCCCGTGTGGTTCTGGGATTTTTGCTCACCGTTCTTGTGATCATTTTGACCCCACGGGAGTGAGATCTTGCATGGAGCCCTAGATCGAGGGAGATTATCAGTGGTCTTGTATGTCTTCCATTTCCTAATAATTGCTCCCACAGTTGATTTCTTCAAACCAAGCTGCTTACCTATTGCAGATTCAGTCTTCCCAGCCTGGTGCAGGTCTACAATTTTGTTTCTGGTGTCCTTTGACAGCTCTTTGGTCTTGGCCATAGTGGAGTTTGGAGTGTGACTGTTTGAGGTTGTGGACAGGTGTCTTTTATTCTGATAACAAGTTCAAACAGGTGCCATTAATACAGGTAACGAGTGGAGGACAGAGGAGCCTCTTAAAGAAGAAGTTACAGGTCTGTAGGAAGCCAGAAATCTTGCTTGTTTGTAGGTGACCAAATACTTATTTTCCACCATAATTTGAAAATAAATTCATTAAAAATCCTACAATGTGATTTTCTGGATTTTTTTCCTAATTTTGTCTGTCATGGTTGAAGTGTACCTATGATGAAAATTACAGGCCTCTCTCATATTTTTAAGTGGGAGAACTTGCACAATTGGTGGCTGACTAAGTACTTTTCCCCCCACTGTATATAGGACAGGTAATCAATGAAGGGATGGAGTCCAGGTTAGGTTGTGATACAGCCGGTTTTCTTCTCTGCCTATTCCAACTCCTTGCTACTGAACTGCTTTATTTCTGAAATTCAGAAAGGCATTCATCCGTATATCCATTTAAATTTGAAATCCGATTGGTTCTCAATGGGTTGCTTCAATTGGTGGACAATTGAGATGGACAATTTTGTAGGGTATTTTTTATTCATAATTATTTATTGATATGGGTGGTGCACAGAAAGAGACATGAGCACATGCAGGCCAAAGCATTGATTTGGCCAAAAAAGTCCACACTTTTCATTTGTGGTTTCAATTTGATTGTTGTTTTTTGTTGACAGATCTGGTACTCTACCAATGGGATCACTCGGTGACTCAGGCTTTGCAGAGATCGTGATCCCATACATTGTCCAGAGCACAGGAGGTATTATAACTCTAGCTGCCATTGTGTCGGTGAGCACAACCTCTCAGACAATCTTAAAAACAACTAAAAGCTAACTTTAACACTCACCACCTTGTTTAGCAAAATGCTGAGAGTTGCCAGCTTCATTGCAGGTGAGTGAATAGGCTACCAGTAATTCTAACAGGTATTGAGCTCAGAGTCATATCGTGCCACTCTCTGAAGTCACTGGAAAGCAAACCACTTATTCTTCCCATCTAAAAACATGCATTTTCCTCTTTCTGGGTACTGAGACTAGGCTGTGGATATACCATTCAAGCTTTCACAAACTTCAAAAGCATCTCCACAATATGTTATCAGCTTAGAGAAGTATTTTGAGGAAATTGATTATCTGTCACGACTCCGACCGAAGGGTTCGGGGGGCGCTCGGCGATGGCCTACTAGCTGCCACTGATTATTTTCTCCCCCTCCTTATGTGTTTATTGATTACACCTGTTTTGAGTTTGTTGTAATTAGTTGGGCTTTATTAGTCAGCCGGCCAGTCCGTTTCTTTGTGCAGGATTGATTATGGTAACCCTGGTGTTTGTAACAGACGAACGTGTTGGTTTATGTTCGTGTATAATGCTGGACTATTTTTGTTCCCCGTGTCTGGGGCATTTTGTTTTGAGCACCCAGTGTTTAGTGGGGTGGCCGTGGTTCACCGTGTGTGCATTAAAAGAGCACTATATTGAACTCTCTGTTTTCCTGCGCCTGACTTCACACTCACGACACCCAGTACCTTACATCTCCTCTATAAACATTTTCCTGGTGAACTCTCCATGTAAAGAAATTTACCAGGAATTCGAAACGAGGTGTGCAAGTTAAAACCACTCTTCCGCATCGGTTGCCCTGTGGGAGTGAACAGTTTTGTAGTCCTCAACACTGTGGCAAGTGTGATTACTGCTGGGATAACAATCACCTGAGGATACCTCTTTTTGCGTCTCTCTCTTGGGGTTTTATGTGTGAGCCCAGAAGCTGAGTGTAACACTGCAAACCATGCGCGCGTCTTTGATGCATGATGCTGAAGTAATGGTAAACACAAAAGTGATAAAATAGTGTCTCTAAGGAAGCAATTCAAACCATCTTTGATGGTTAGCCGTCAATCACAGCCGTCAATCACAGCCACTGCTCCACCTACACCTCCAGCCAGCGCTGCTGACATCTGGTCACTAAATACAACGACAGCATCAGGATGATAAAGAATATTATAAATTGGGTGGTTTGAGCCCTGAAGGCTTGGTTGGCTGACAGCCGTGGTATATCAGAAACATTTATTTTTACGGTTCTAATTATGTTGGTAACCAGTTTATAATAGCAATAAGGCACCTTGGGGGTTTGTGGTATATGACCAATCTACCACGGCTAAGGGCTGTATCCAGGCATTGCGTGGTGCAAAAAAAAACAGCCCTTAGCTGTGGTACATTGGCCTCGGGCCTTATTGTTTATACATAGCATGTTGGGGGATTGAATTTAAAGCTAGAATCCTTAATTGCTAAATCCATTTTTATACTACTTAATGTATGATATGAACACATTGATTCTTGCCTTGTGAGTTTAGTTTAACTGTCGTACCCCATCAGAATCCAAAATATAAGCTTTCTTTACTCCAATGTTTGTAAACAAAATACATGTAAACAAACACCGTATGGCAAAACATGGTTAAAACTATCATTTTTACATAAAGCGTTGGGTCTCCCATAAACCACGTTTCCATCCACAGTTTTTATGCTGAGTATAATCATACCCTATAAAAAAATAACGATAACTGTGATGGAAAGAGGACGTTTCGGTACAATTTTATAAATGTCAAATTAACAATACAAAAAGATAATGGTGAGATATTTTTGTGTTGCGCAAATATTGATATAATAACTATCATTATACTTTCAAGTCAATTTAGAGTCACACGATATGTGTGTGTGGTCCTCCCACTACAATTTGGGAAACCATGCAGATTTAGGCACATTAAATAAATTATGATGAACTTCATATGGTGGTGAAAGTGCACAGTGATGAGCTTGATGCTGCTTTCCAATAAATATTGCTGACATTTATTATTATTCTGGAGCCATAATGATCAATGCTTAACTGCCGTTTAAAAAATAAAAAGATTCTCGCTCTAATCCATAATAATCTCATAATGTAGACTAGCCTACCCACATTACTCGTTCTAATATTTCTTGATTTCTTTATTTTATTTTGGGGGATTTGTGTGTATTATTTTGTATTGTTTGGTATTACTGCACTGTTGGAGTTAGAAACATAAGCATTTTGCTGCACCTGTGATTGTCACGTTCTGACCTTTGTTTTGTCTTTGTTTTAGTATGGTCAGGGCGTGAGTTGGGGTTGGCAGTCTATGTTGGTTTCTGTGTTCGGCCTAGTATGGTTCTTAATCAGAGGCAGGTGTCGTTAGTTGTCTCTGATTGAGAATCATACTTAGGTAGCCTTTTTCCACCTGTGTTGCATGGGTGTTTATTTTCTGTCTTTGTGTATGTCGCCAGACAGGACTGTTTCGGTTTTCGTTCGTTCACTTTATTGTTTCTTGTATTTCAGTGTTCAGTTGGATTCATTAAATATTACATCATGAACACTTACCACCCTGCAAATTGGTCCTCCGATCCTTATCGCTACTCCTCCTCAGAAGAGGAGGACGAGATCCGTTACAGTGATAATATCTGCAAAATACTAAATGTATTTTTTTATTTTATTTTATTTCACCTTTATTTAACCAGGTAGGCAAGTTGAGAACAAGTTCTCATTTACAATTGCGACCTGGCCAAGATAAAGCAAAGCAGTTCGACACATACAACGACACAGAGTTACACATGGAGTAAAACAAACATACAGTCAATAATACAGTATAAACAAGTCTATATACGATGTGAGCAAATGAGGTGAGATAAGGGAGGTAAAGGCAAAAAAGGCCATGGTGGCAAAGTAAATACAATATAGCAAGTAAAACACTGGAATGGTAGATTTGCAATGGGAGAATGTGCAAAGTAGAAATAAAAATAATGGGGTGCAAAGGAGCAAAATAAATAAATAAATTAAATACAGTAGGGAAAGAGGTAGTTGTTTGGGCTAAATTATAGGTGGGCTATGTACAGGTGCAGTAATCTGTGAGCTGCTCTGACAGTTGGTGCTTAAAGCTAGTGAGGGAGATAAGTGTTTCCAGTTTCAGAGATTTTTGTAGTTCGTTCCAGTCATTGGCAGCAGAGAACTGGAAGGAGAGGCGGCCAAAGAAAGAATTGGTTTTGGGGGTGACTAGAGAGATATACCTGCTGGAGCGTGTGCTACAGGTGGGAGATGCAATGGTGACCAGCGAGCTGAGATAAGGGGGGACTTTACCTAGCAGGGTCTTGTAGATGACATGGAGCCAGTGGGTTTGGCGACGAGTATGAAGCGAGGGCCAGCCAACGAGAGCGTACAGGTCGCAATGGTGGGTAGTATATGGGGCTTTGGTGACAAAACGGATTGCACTGTGATAGACTGCATCCAATTTGTTGAGTAGGGTATTGGAGGCTATTTTGTAAATGACATCGCCAAAGTCGAGGATTGGTAGGATGGTCAGTTTTACAAGGGTATGTTTGGCAGCATGAGTGAAGGATGCTTTGTTGCGAAATAGGAAGCCAATTCTAGATTTAACTTTAGATTGGAGATGTTTGATATGGGTCTGGAAGGAGAGTTTACAGTCTAACCAGACACCTAAGTATTTTTAGTTGTCCACGTATTCTAAGTCAGAGCCGCCCAGAGTAGTAATGTTGGACAGGCGGGTAGGTACAGGTAGCGATCGGTTGAAGAGCATGCATTTAGTTTTACTTGTATTTAAGAGCAATTGGAGGCCACGGAAGGAGAGTTGTATGGCATTGAAGCTTGCCTGGAGGGTTGTTAACACAGTGTCCAAAGAATACAGAATGGTGTCGTCTGCGTAGAGGTAGATCAGAGACTCACCAGCAGCAAGAGCGACCTCATTGATGTATACAGAGAAGAGAGTCGGTCCAAGAATTGAACCCTGTGGCACCCCCATAGAGACTGCCAGAGGTCCGGACAGCAGACCCTCCGATTTGACACACTGAACTCTATCAGAGAAGTAGTTGGTGAACCAGGCGAGGCAATCATTTGAGAAACCAAGGCTGTCGAGTCTGCCGATGAGGATGTGGTGATTGACAGAGTCGAAAGCCTTGGCCAGATCAATGAATACGGCTGCACAGTAATGTTTCTTATCGATGGCGGTTAAGATATAATTTAGGACCTTGAGCGTGGCTGAGGTGCACCCATGACCAGCTCTGAAACCAGATTGCATAGCAGAGAAGGTATGGTGAGATTCAAAATGGTCGGTAATCTGTTTGTTGACTTGGCTTTCGAAGACCTTAGAAAGGCATGGTAGGATAGATATAGGTCTGTAGCAGTTTGGGTCAAGAGTGTCACCCCCTTTGAAGAGGGGGATATGGAACCAATAAAATTTGCTAGCTAGCTGGTTAATGTTAACCTTCCTTAAAACACAACACGGATTTGGCTTGGAAACACGATAACATTTCAAATGAAGGCAAAAAATTAGTAGGAAAAAATTTGTTGTGATTGTGATGTCACAGATTGACTTTCGATGCAGTATAACTTTAGCCAGGTAACTAAGATTGAGGGGGATCACTGTATTTAGCTAGCTAACATTAGCATTGCTAGCTATATTTGACAAACTTTGCTAGTAACAGTAATGACAACATTGCCATCTCACAAAAGTAAATTTGACAACATAATATATCAAAGTTGTTTCCTATGAATTATTTGCCTACTTTAGAAATGTAAGCGTATTTCTATGCCCCTAAGTTAGTGTACTTTAGAGTAAACTTCACATTAGCCTCTCAGGTGCAACCCATGTCTATGGCACAAACAAATAATTTATGCCGCTATGGTGGTTCTAGCTAATTCATGTTTGACTACAACAGTGTAGTCACTAGTAGCAACAATCTCAAACCAACCTATGGCCATAGCAAAACATGTAACAGTTTGTTGTGTAGTGTAACTCGTCACCGGCCTGAATCTAATCCAATCTGGAGCCTTTCAGTCTACATCTGTCAAGCATAGAATCAGCTTCCAAACGAGATTATGTTATTTCTCGAGCTATAAATAAATGAGGGATGATGACAATCGTTGATCCTGTTTTTCTGTTAGGCAAAGTGCACAGTTTGGTGCCAGACTAATCCCCAAGGTCATGAATGGATACCTACCAGAAGGAGCAAAGGTGGGTCCAGCAATGTGATTGCAATGGTTTAGCGACAAATCTTTTCATTCACTGTTGACTTGCTATTTCCACAACTTGTCAAGGCAAGGCCTGTCAAGTACTCTTGTGACACCTCCTCAGTTGTTTCCAAAGGCTCCCTTGACTCCTGTGAAAAGGACTCACCATCATGAGGCCTCTGATAGTTAGTCATTACTCCTTTAAAAGTTAAGTCACACCTGGCAGGCTGCTGCAACATTCTGTGGCATGTTATGTATTTGTAAGCCATTTTTTTCTGTTTCTGCGAGTTAGCGCTAGTTTGACCGCAAGAGGGAATCTTTGAGAAGCATTTAATAGTCTTCCAGATTGGCATTACCAGAGATTTTAAAACTTTTTTTGTAATACATAATATATGGGATTGATCTTGAAACCTCTCTGGGAGGTCTCTATGGCAAGCCCCTTTTAATAGAAATATGCGTTCAGTTCCTATGGCTTCCACTAGATGTCAACAGTCTTTAAAAATTGGTTGATGTTTTTCCTTTGAGTAATGAAGAAGTAGCCCTTTCTATTTCTGGGTGTATAGCCAAGTGGACTGTTTTGTTTGGGGCGCGTGACCTGGAGCTCGCTCCACTTTCATTTTATCTGCTATTGAACACAGTTTATCTTGTCTTAAATACCTAAAGTTGGATTAGGAAAGTTGCTTTAAATATTTGGACCAAGATTACAGGTAATTTATTAGATATTTTGTAGTCATGTTGGGCAAGTTGGAACCAGTGTTTTTCTGAATCAAATGCGCTAAATAAATGGACATTTTGGGGATATAACGACGGAATTAATCGAACAAAATGACCATTTGTGATGTTTATGGGACATATTGGAGTGCCAACAGAAGAAGATCTTCAAAGGTAAGGCACAAATTATATCGTTATTTCTGAGTTTTGTCTCGCGCCTGGGGTGGTTGAATGGGGGGCTGTCCTCAGATAATAGCATGGTTTGCTTTCGCCGTAAAGCCTTTTTGATATCTGACACAGTGGCTGGATTTTGGTGTGTTGCACTTGTGATTGTATGAAAGTCAAATATTTCTAATAATTTCATTTGAATTTGGCGCTCTGCCATTTCACCGGATGTTGTCAAATCGATCCCGCTAACGGGATTTGATCCAAAATAAGTTAAGACATTTGGCTTCATTTATTTGATTAATATTATGGTGTTTCTATTCCGAGAAAAACTAAAAATGAAACCCTCAGGGATGGAACAGAAAATATGACGCTGTACAATGTGACATTCGGGAGTAGGCTACAGCGTAAGAGGATTGGAGGATTCTAAATGAATATCTAAGGGGCATAACATTTCCACACCCTAATTGTTGTGTACCCAAACTTTCAGTTGAGCGTACTTGCTCTTTTCCTTCTCTACTTCTCTACCAGTTGATGCTGTTGCCATGCAACATTTTTCGACTTTGGCTGTGTTCTTACATTCAATCTAGAGCTTAAAAATGTCAGTTTGTAAATTCAGACCGTTTCACTCTCGGAGAGCACACTGGACATTCAGGCCAAGGAGTAGGGTTGATTTGAGCGTTCTGGCCTTACAACGGTAGTCAAGCACCCAAGCTAATGTTGGCTAGCTGGCTAACTACTTACAGACACAAATGAGACCACTCTGACCATTTTACTCACCCTAGCAGAGCTGGTTAGGCAGTTTTCGTGTTAACCAGAGTGCTGGGGACTGTAACTGTGCTGCTGGAAATAATTGAATTACATTATTTTGCCAACATTTACTGACACCGGCTATATTCAACAAGTTGAGCGCTCGTAAATTCCTTATTCTGCGCTCTGGTACACTCAGACGAGAGTGCTCTGAAATCGGAATAGATAGCCAGAGCGAATTTACAAAAGCACCTGAATGTCCACTGAAAAGGCGCACATCGACTATACCATTTAGCTAAGCTAAGAATGATGGGAATAATCAAGTCAATTAACATTGGGTAGTTACAGTTGAAGTCAGAAGTTTACATACACCTTAGCCAAATACATTTAAAATCAGTTTTTTACAATTCCTAACATTTAATCCTTGTAAATAATTTGCCTTCTTAGGTCAGTTAGGATCACCACTTTATTTTAAGAGTGCTAAATATCAGAATAATAGTAAAGAGAATGATTTATTCCAGATTTTATTTCATCACATTCCCAGTGCTTCAGAAGTTTACATACACTCAATTAGTATTTGGTAGCATTGCCTTTAAATTGTTTAACTTGGGTCAAACGTTTTGGATAGCCTTCTAATCTTAATGTTTTTCCTGGACTATCGGACCACCATTTTATTACATTTGCAATTGCAACAAATAATCTGCTCAGACCCCAACCAAGGACCATCAAAAGTTGTGCTATAAATTCACAGACAACACAAAGATTCCTTGATGTCCTTCCAGATTCCCTCTGTCTACCCAAGGACGCCAGAGGACAAAAATCAGTTAACCACTTAACTGAGGAACTCAATTTAACCTTGCGCAATACCCTAGATGCAGTTGCACCCCTAAAAACTAAAATCATTTCTCATAAGAAACTAGCTCCCTGGTACACAGAAAATACCCGAGCTCTGAAGCAAGCTTCCAGAAAATTGGAACGGAAATGGCGCCACACCAAACTGGAAGTCTTCCGACTAGCTTGGAAAGACAGTACCGTGCAGTACCGAAGAGCCCTTACTGCTGCTCGATCATCCTATTTTTCTAACTTAATTGAGGAAAATAAGAACAATCCGAAATTCCTTTTTGATACTGTCGCAAAGCTAACTAAAAAGCAGCATTCCACAAGAGAGGATGACTTTCACTTTAGCAGTGATAAATTCATGAACTTCTTTGAGGAAAAGATTATGATTATTAGAAAGCAAATTACGGACTCCTCTTTAAATCTGCGTATTCCTTCAAAGCTCGGTTGTCCTGAGTCTGCACAACTCTGCCAGGACCTAGGATCAAGAGAGACGCTCAAGTGTTTTAGTACTATATCTCTTGACACAATGATGAAAATAATCATGGCCTCTAAACCTTCAAGCTGCATACTGGACCCTATTCCAACTAAACTACTGAAAGAGCTGATTCCTGTGCTTGGCCCTCCTATGTTGAACATAATAAACGGTTCTCTATCCACCGGATGTGTACCAAACTCACTAAAAGTGGCAGTAATAAAGCCTCTCTTGAAAAAGCCAAACCTTGACCCAGAAAATATAAAAAAAACTATCGGCCTATATCGAATCTTCCATTCCTCTCAAAAATTTTAGAAAAGGCTGTTGCGCAGCAACTCACTGCCTTCCTGAAGACAAACAATGTATACGAAATGCTTCAGTCTGGTTTTAGACCCCATCATAGCACTGAGACGGCACTTGTGAAGGTGGTAAATGACATTTTAATGGCATCGGACCGAGGCTCTGCATCTGTCCTCGTGCTCCTAGACCTTAGTGCTGCTTTTGATACCATCGATCACCACATTCTTTTGGAGAGATTGGAAACCCAAATTGGTCTACACAGACAAGTTCTGGCCTGGTTTAGATCTTATCTGTCGGAAAGATATCAGTTTGTCCTCTGACAAATCAACTGTAAATTTCGGTGTTCCTCAAGGTTCCGTTTTAGGACCACTATTGTTTTCACTATATATTTTACCTCTTGGGGATGTTATTCGAAAGCATAATGTTAACTTTCACTGCTATGCGGATGACACACAGCTAGCTGTACATTTCAATGAAACATGGTGAAGCCCCAACATTGCCCTTGCTAGAAGCGGATGGCTGCAAACTTTCTACTTTTAAACTCGGGACAAAACAGAGATGCTTGTTCTAGGTCCCAAGAAACAAAGAGATCTTCTGTTGAATCTGACAATTAATCTTAATGGTTGTACAGTCGTCTCAAATAAAACTGTGAAGGACCTCGGCGTTACTCTGGACCCTGATCTCTCTTTTGAAGAACATATCAAGACCATTTCAAGGACAGCTTTTTTCCATCTACGTAACATTGCAAAAATCAGAAACTTTCTGTCCAAAAATGATGCAGAAAAATTAATCCATGCTTTTGTCACTTCTAGGTTAGACTACTGCAATGCTCTACTTTCCGGCTACCCGGATAAAGCACCAAATAAACTTCAGTTAGTGCTAAATATGGCTGCTAGAATCCTGACTAGAACCAAAAATTATTTTTTATCATATTACTCCACTGCTAGCCTCCCTACACTGGCTTCCTGTTAAGGCAAGGGCTGATTTCAAGGTTTTACTGCTAACCTACAAAGCATTACATGGGCTTGCTCCTACCTATCTCTCTGATTTGGTCCTGCCGTACATACCTACATGTACACTACGGTCACAAGACGCAGGCCTCCTAATTGTCCCTAGAATTTCTAAGCAAACAGCTGGAGGCAGGGCTTTCTCCTATAGAGCTCAATTTTTATGGAACGGTCTGCCTACCCATGTCAGAGACGCAAACTCGGTCTCAACCTTTAAGTCTTTACTGAAGACTCATCTCTTCAGTGGGTCATATGATTGAGTGTAGTCTGGCCCAGGAGTGGGAAGGTGAACGGAAAGGCTCTGGAGCAACGAACCGTCCTTGCTGTCTCTGCCTGGCCGGTTCCCCTCTTTCCACTGGGATTCTCTGCCTCTAACCCTATTACAGGGGCTGAGTCACTGGCTTACTGGGGCTCTCTCATGCCGTCCCTGGAAGGGGTGCGTCACCTGAGTGGGTTGATTCACTGATGTGGTCATCCTGGGTTGGCGCCCCCCCCCCCTGGGTTGTGCCATGGCGGAGATCTTTGTGGGCCATACTTAGCCTTGTCTCAGGATGGTAAGTTGGTGGTTGAAGATATCCCTCTAGTGGTGTGGGGGCTGTGCTTTGGCAAAGTGGGTGGGGTTATATCCTTCCTGTTTGGCCCTGTCCGGGGGTGTCCTCGGATGGGGCCACAGTGTCTCCTGACCCCTCCTGTCTCAGCCTCCAGTAGTTTATGTGTCGGGGGGCTAGGGTCAGTTTGTTATATCTGGAGTACTTCTCCTGTCCTATTTGGTGTCCTGTGTGAATCTAAGTGTGCGTTCTCTAATTCTCTCCTTCTCTCTTTCTCTCTCTCGGAGGACCTGAGCCCTAGGACCATGCCCCAGGACTACCTGACATGATGACTCCTTGCTATCCCCAGTCCACCTGACCGTGCTGCTGCTCCAGTTTCAACTGTTCTGCCTTATTATTATTCGACCATGCTGGTCATTTATGAACATTTGAACATCTTGGCCATGTTCTGTTATAATCTCCACCCGGCACTGCCAGAAGAGGACTGGCCACCCCACATATGCTCTCTCTAATTCTCTCTTTCTTTCTCTCTCTCGGAGGACCTGAGCCCTAGGACCATGCCCCAGGACTACCTGACATGATGACTCCTTGCTGCCCCCAGTCCACCTGACCGTGCTGCTGCTCCAGTTTCAACTGTTCTGCCTTATTATTATTCGACCATGCTGGTCATTTATGAACATTTGAACATCTTGGCCATGTTCTGTTATAATCTCCACCCGGCACTGCCAGAAGAGGACTGGCCACCCCACATATGCTCTCTCTAATTCTCTCTTTCTTTCTCTCTCTCGGAGGACCTGAGCCCTAGGACCATGCCCCAGGACTACCTGACATGATGACTCCTTGCTGTCCCCAGTCCACCTGACCGTGCTGCTGCTCCAGTTTCAACTGTTCTGCCTTATTATTATTATTCGACCATGCTGGTCATTTATGAACATTTGAACATCTTGGCCATGTTCTGTTATAATCTCCACCCAGCACAGCCAGAAGAGGACTGGCCACCCCACATAGCCTGGTTCCTCTCTAGGTTTCTTCCTAGGTTTTGGCCTTTCTAGGGAGTTTTTCCTAGCCACCATGCTTCTACACCTGCATTGCTTGCTGTTTGGGGTTTTAGGCTGGATTTCTGTACAGCACTTTGAGATATCAGCTGATGTACGAAGGGCTATATAAATAAATTTGATTTGATTTGATTTGATTCCACAAGCTTCCCACAATAAGTTGGCCGAATTTTGGCCCATTCCTCCTGACAGAGCTGGTGTAACTGAGTCAGGTTTGTAGGCTTACTTACTCACACACACTTTTTCAATTCTGCCCACAAATTGTCGATAGGAGTGAGGTCAGTGCTTTGTGATGGCCACTCCAATACCAAGACTTTGTTGTCCTTCAGCCATTTTGCCACAACTTTGGAAGTATGCTTGGGGTCATTGTCCATTTTGAAGACCCATTTGCGACCAAGCTTTAACTTCCTGACTGATGTCTTGAGATGTTGCTTCAATATATCCACATAATTTCCCAGCCCCATGATGCCATCTATTTTGTGAAGTGCACCAGTCCCTCCTGCAGCATAGCACCCCCACAACATGATGCTGCCACCCCCGTGCTTCACGGTTGTTATGGAGTTCTTCGGCTTGCAAGCCTTTTACCTCCAAACATAACGATGGTCATTATGGACAATCAGTTCTATTTTTTGTTTCATCAGGCCAGAGGACATTTCTCCAAAAAGCACGATCTTTGTCCCCATGTGCAGTTGCAAACCGTTTCATTATTACTCAATTTAATGAATCATGTAACAATTAACTCATTAGGAATTTGGGGCACCATGGGAAAAGTTTGTTTAATGAGATACCGTTTCCAAAATTAACTCAAGAATATATAGGTCATCAAATATTATTTTCCTCATATCAGTCTCATTCTGAACGTCGTAGACGTAATCTTCACAAACTCGGGTCTCACTGATCATTCCGTACCACACCAATGTATTTTATTATTTATTTACTAACAAGCAAAGTGATAACACAAGATACACATACACACACGGTATAGGTTATTGATTATAAACTTAATACAATGACAAATCCCTAGCAGACTACTACAATATGACACTGGTTAAACAAGATGGAGATCTAAACAGAGAGAGAGCGAGAGAGAAAGAGAATCAACACTTGGATACATTTGTAAACTACGTTTAGTTTAGCCCTAATACCTTGCCCCAAACTGCTGCTCTTATGGGTAAGAAGCAATTATTGGAAAATATAAACGGATCATTTGAAAATGTGAATCACATGTTTATTTGGCGTACCCCATGTTGAAGGTCTTCATCGGGTATCTCTGTTGGACCCAGGCCTTTGTGGGCCGGGTTCCGCTTGGTGATAAGGGTTCGATGGAGGTCTCGTTCTTTGGATGGCCTTCTCCTTCATTCTCGGGTGTAAGTCTCCGATTGTCCACATGATGTCACATTGCCCTTATTAGTTGTCAGTTTACTTGCACTCATCCTGAGGATGGCTAATCAGCTGTGTTGATGATTCCAATGTGGTGATGAAAGCCATGTAGACAAACAATGATTTGAAGAGAATAACCGATGGTCTTGCTTAAATTCACCTTCTTAGATACAGTTACTCAACTGTTGCATTGGTTCCTTTGCCTTCTTCAACCTTGTGTTGCGTTTCGGGGTTGTGACTAATGATTGTGAAAGCCCTTCAAGTTTCAATGTTTTCATTATAACGTCTACATTGAACTTTTAATGACATCTCAAAATAGACAATCTTTCACATTTCTCATCATTACCAACATTCGGAGTATGAAATATATTGTCCCGGTAAACTCTTCATAAGGCACAAAGACATTCCGATCACCCAAACTAGGCCCCATAGGGACTCGTCTGCTGCCTATGGTTTACGATTGAGTGAGGTGTCATAAAACCCCCACATCCATCCCTCTTCCCCCTCTGCAGGAGAGAGAGAGAGCGTTGTAGAGCTGATCCAATGTAATCCGATCCTTTGGATCCTCACAGGAGAGTCATGACAACACATCCACTCAACACATCCACAATAAGGTGATTACTCTTTAATACAGTACAGCACAAATGTCCAGTAATAGCAACACTTTTTTTTGTTTGTGTGTCAGATATCACTAACTTCCATTGGTCATAAAACAGTGACTGTGTTCACATAAACATGTATGGAGCCAGCACATGGAGACTTGCTGATGTGATGAAGTTCAAACTAACTGACAGGCTTGAAACTGATGTCTCTAAATGTAGAGAGACCTGGCACTCGGCATTAAAATGTTACTGTACACAATTTGGACTTTTTAAAATTATTTAATTGAATGGTATCAGTCAATATGGGGAGGGAGAACCCCTGATTTTCTGAACCAGGATCAGGGAACTCTTGTTGTATACCGGACACCACACAGGAAGGTATGACCACTGTGACATGTTTGCCAAGGTGGCACCATTACCACCAGACAAAATGCCGATAGGCACCATATCTGTATTGGCTGGGAATGACAATGAAAGATGAAAGTGCACATTGTTATATTAGCAGAATGTAAAGGGTTGTTTATTCTACATGGACCTGTTACTACATTTTCAAATTTTGAAAGTTATCAAAAAACTTTGTTTAGAATATCTATATAAAGTCAGCAATTGCGTACTCATATTGCTGTGTACTCTACTGACCTATTCAAAATGAAGAGACCACTGCAAAATGATCTGTTTCTCTGGTTTGACTATTTATAGGTATGTGTTTGGGTAAAATGAACATTTTGTTTTATTAAGCACCCCCAGATTATCACCGATCCTCCACCACATTTCACAGTGGTTGCGAGACCTGGAGAGGCCTACAAGCCACAGTGTCTCGTACACACATTGAAATTTGGTGGAGGATCCGTGATGATCTGGGGGTGCTTCAGCAAGGCTGGAATTGGGCAGATTTGTCTTTGTGAAGTACGCATGAATCAAGCCACGTACAAGGTTGCTCTGACAATGTTCCCCGACTCTGAGGATTGTTTTTTCCAGCAGGACAATGCTCCATGCCACACAGCCAGGTCAATCAAGGTGTGGATGGAGGACCACCAGCCCAATCTCCAGACATTTTTTTATTTGATTTATTTCACCTTTATTTAACCAGGTAGGCTAGTTGAGAACAAGTTCTCATTTTCAACTGCGACCTGGCCAAGAAAGCATAGCAGTGTGAACAGACAACACAGAGGTACACATGGAGTAAACAATTAACAAGTCAATAACACAGTAGAACATTTTTTGAGTCTATATACATTGTGTGCAAAAGGCATGAGGGGGTAGGCGAATAATTACAATTTTGCAGATTAACACTGGAGTGATCAGATGGTCATGTACAGGTGACCTGACATATTGGTGTGCAAAAGAGCAGTAAGTAAATGGTGTGCAAAAGAGCAATAAATAAAAACAGTATGGGGATGAGGTAGGTAAAATTGGGTGGGCTATTTACCGATAGACTATGTACAGCTGCAGCGATCGGTTAGCTGCTCAAATAGCAGATGTTTGAAATTGGTGAGGGAGATAAGTCTCCAACTTCAGCGATTTTTGCAATTCGTTCCAGTCACAGGCAGCAGAGAACTGGAACGAAAGGCGGCCAAATGAGGTGTTGGCTTTAGGGATGATCAGTGAGATACACCTGCTGGAGCGCGTGCTACGGGTGGGTGTTGCCATCGTGACCAGTGAACTGAGATAAGGCGGAGTTTTACCTAGCATGGACTTGTAGATGACCTGGAGCCAGTGGGTCTGGCGACGAATATGTAGCGAGGGCCAGCCGACTAGAGCATACAGGTCGCAGTGGTGGGTGGTATAAGGTGCTTTAGGTGCATGAACCCCATTGAAAACCTCTGGAATGTGATCAAGAGGAAGATGGATGGTCACAAAGCCATCAAACAAAGCCAAGCTGCTTGAATTTTTGCGCCAGGAGTGGTATCAAGTCACCCAACATCAATGTGAAAGACGGAGAGCATGCCAAGATGCATGAAAGCTGGGATTGAAAATCAGGGTTATTCCACCAAATATTGATTTCTGAACTCTTCCTAAGTTAAAACATTAGTATTGTGTTGTTTAAAAATTAATATGAACTTATTTTCTTTGCATTATTCGACGTCTGACAACACTGAATCTTTTTTGTTTTATTTTGACCAGTTTGGAATTTGGGAGAAATGTTGTCAGTAGTTTAAAGAATAAAACAAAATGTTCATTTTATCCAAACACATACCTATAAATAGTAAAACCAGAGAAACTGATCATTTTGCAGTGGTCTCTTAATGTTTCCCAGAGCTGTATATATAGATCTCTTGTGACATATATTGCATTATTTTATGGCTGGTTATGACACCTACACAAGAGTTTCAAAACCTACCACACAAGTCAAAACATTCCATTACACCATAACTTACTTGTCAACAGTCTGTTTGTGTTATATAACATTTTCTGAATAATTGCGCACACATGGACGCCAGACAAGCACCTACCACGATGGTCTGTTTCTGATGACTGGGATGAATGCAGGAGCAGATTTCAGGAGCAGGACACCCTATTTTTGACTGATGACTGATATAAGGGCATGTACGTGATATGACGGTCATAAAGGGTATTTTCTACAAGTTATTTAAAATATGATGAAAACAACAACTACAAAGGGAAAAAACACATTTGAATAAATGTGGGTTTTGACATTATGTGGGTTTTGACATTATGTGGGTTTTGACATTATATGTGGGTTTTGACACTATGCAATATATGTCACAACAGGTGTAAATGGGTCATGACAGTCATGACAGTGTTATGGCCCTATTATGACAGGTTATGAAATTATAACATGGTTCTGACGGTGTCAAGTAAAGTGTTACGCTATTTCACAAGTAGTTATGTGTAAAGTTTTCTCCCCCACAAAAATAATTTACATTGGGATAATACAGTAGATACAAATCTAATTCTATTTTCCTCCATAGGGGATAAGTATTTGGTACATCTGGTTGAATATTTGGTACATTTGGTTGATACATTGGATACGAATAAAAATGAAAGCGCTGGGTTTATGTAAATCTCTCTTGGTATAAATGTACAGATTATCTCATTGCTCGTCCATGAAATAAAAAAAACACTTACACTTGACTTTATCTCCATTCTGCCGTGTGATGAATAGTTGTGGCAAGGAGGTACATGACATGATGCAGCATTAAACACTCACAAAGAGATTTGTAAATGGTTTCTGTCTTTCTATCATAGTGGAAGAGATAGCGAATGACGGTAACAACTGTATGTTTTCCTAGTCATGATGATCATAAAATATGCCAGTTGTTAGTAGCTAAACTAATATGTTAGCTAGTTCCATATGTCATCCAATCAGCATAAAGCTCACCCCCTTCATTATTTACTCTTCAAAGTGTCAGCTTTTAAGGACCGTTTCTAAATTCAAATCAAATGTTATTTGTCACATGCTTCGTAAACAACAGGTGTAGACTAACAGTGAAATGCTTACCTACAGGCCCATCCTAACAATGCAAAGAGAAAGAAAACAGAGTAATAATAGAAAAGTAAAACATGTAATAATAAATACACAATGAGTAACGATAACTTGGCTTTATACACGGGTGCCAGTACCGAGTCGATGTGCAGAAGTACGAGGTAATTGAGGTAGATACTCTAGGCTCTGTAGCCACTTCTAGCTCGCTAGCAATACAGTGAAAAAAGTTTGATGAAGCTTCTGTGTTGTGTAAGAGGTCCACTGCAAAATAGCTTTAAGGAGAAGAAAATAATTGACAGCTGAGTGTGTTTTTCTTATGCAAAAATAACACTGGGAACCCTTTCATCTTGGCCTGTCAATCCACTGCGAGGTTTGTGAAGCATCAGCCACTCTCTTTTAATATGAGATCAACGCATTGTTCGTTTTAATAATATTTTTTCAAGTTTAAATTTTAATTCCACACTCATACATTAATACTGTGGAAAATGTCCATCTCCGTGTACTCCAGTAGATTGGGTTAAGATTTAGTTCTCAAGCCTCGCTTATTTCATTATCTATACTGTATATCCTACTGTAGGATATTACTGTGTATGTGACAAATAAAATGATTTGATTTGAGTGAGAGGATAGAGGAACCAACTCATTATTTACTGTACTCTCTAAAAGAGCAGTAACTGGACTTGGCGTGGAAGTTGATGTGATGATATTTGTCTTCACACGCTCCATGCCCACTTCTGCATCGCTGCTTTGATGTACTGGGCTTTAGAAAACCCCCGCTGACTTTTTTGCTTCTAATTGTACTTGCAGGGTATGTTTGTGTGTGTGTTTATGTGTGTGTGTGTGTTTGTGTCTTATCCACTGATTTATTTATATCCTGATGCCACTGTCATATCCCAGCAGATCTGCACAGGCCAGAAGGCCACAACAGCGAGTCATTGTCACTGTTAAATAAGGCTGGAATACAGTCTTAAAGGGGCAATCTGCAGTTAGTACATCCATTTTCAGACTTGTGAATTAATTATATGTACCCCTTGATTCTTGAAGAATAGAACTTATAATTGACTCATGAGCTCAGTTCAACTGTCGTACCCTATCAGAACTCAAAATATAAGTGTTTGCATCCAAAGTTCTGTCTTTGAATTTGAGAGGTTTGAATTTTGAGAGGGTTTCTTTAGCCCCATCCGTCAGCTTTTTACCAGAACAGGGGTGGGGAGAACGCTTTGTTAATGTTTTGATTGTTGATTGTCGCTTAATTTAAAAACATTTTTTTTTAACTAAGCAAGTCAGTTAAGAACAAATTCTAATTTACAATGACGGCCTATCCTGTCCAAATCCTAACCCCAACAACGCTGGGCCAATTGTGCGTCGCATTATGGGACTCCTAATCACAGCCGGTTGTGATACAGCCTGGAATCGAACCAGGGTCTGTAGTGACACCTCTAGCACTGAGATGCAATGCCGCTGCGCCACTGTTTTTCCTGTGTTTTGTATCAGCTGATGAAACTAACAGTGATAAAGTGTGAAAACATTTTGTCAGTGTTATTTCCTGACAGTTGCTGGTTGAAAATATAATCTACACAGGACTTTCTAATCAATAGGTTGGTTTTCATGGGTGGGAGTTTCGGCTTTCCATGGTGACATCTCCACGCTGTAAATTGATTAATGGACCCATAGCAAAGAGAGTTCCAAGCTTCTCTGCCTATAACAGCTAGTTTCCATTCTCCCTAGACTAAAAGATGATAAATTTGAATTTATTCAAACGTCAATTTCCATTAATACACAGCTAAGCATAATTAACACCCCTAGTTACAGAAGAAAATCTTGTCTAGGTTGCTGTTGTTGCAACTATATTGGACATTCATCAAATTTAAAGCATAAAGTTGAGGGTTTTCATTGTTAACTGCATTTCTCTCACACACACACACACACACACACACACACACACACACACACACACACACACACACACACACACAGATGTACGGACAGATCCATTGTCATGCAGTGTGCCATTGTCCTTTTGCTGTTTGTCTCTGTTGTTAGGGAAACACCTGATGATTGCCATGTCAGAGCGGTGATTTCACGTAGAGTGTGCGCTGGCACATCACATAAGGGTTAATATCGCTCCACATGGCCTCCAGAGCCTGAAAAGCAAAACAAACGAGTCATTGCTCAGATATGTGTTAATAATAACTGACCGTCTATGAGGGCCTGGGCAGTTTGAATGGATACTGGTTTATTTTTAAAACCATTCTGCTAGGACTAGAAGGTTATGCCAGTTGACGCTGAGAGAAAACTGATCAGGTCAATGAAGCTGTTATGTATTTAAATGTACTGTGCATGTCTTCCAAAGGATTTGTTATTGGGAAATGCCGATATGGCAAAGTGGTAAAGATATGAAATTATTAGAGGCCAGTAATTCTGTGTCCTCACATTCCTCTAGTGTAGATGACTATTGCCCTGAAGTGTCTAAAATCAGACAGTGGGCCTTAGAGACGGTGTCAGCCACCCTTTTCCACACAAGCACACACGTCCCCTTGAATGTCCAAAGGCCCATGTCTGAGTGCTGTGACACAACCATCAGTGGTGTGCACACACACACACACACACACACACACACACACACACACACACACACACACACACACACACACACACACACAATTTGGGGAGCTGGACAACGGTGGCCCTCTCCCGGCAGGTGTCTCCGGGGGAGTTGGGATATGCAAGAAACACATTTCCATTACACTCTTGTACAAATGTGTAACAGGACAAATATAATCACCCCCAAATGATTAATTAGCATCACACACAAAGACACATGGACAGCGGTCCACATGCAGAGACTGAAAGGAATTGTATAATATATGTACATTACATTTCTACCTGTGATTACAAAAGTACAATGATTCATGTTTTGCTTCAGCTTGAGATTAAGAATCAGTGGTAGACTTTGTAAGTGCATGAAGAGGTCAACTGTACAAAGTCATATGCCTGTTTGTTGAAACTATACTTTCAGTTTCTGTTGATGCTATGTTCCAGTCTTACTTCTGCTAGCACATGATAGCAATAGGAGGAAGAAGTATTGGGAAACTAACTGCAAATAGCAATAAGCTGAACTCTGCCTAGCAGAGACATCTTTGTATTAGCAACTATTAATCATGAGTTTATATATATTAAAGTTAAGGGACATCACCCTGGGTGGGGTGATCCTCAGTAGGGGATAAAAAGGGAAAACACCATCTGTTGTACTGAGTGTGTCACTTGCAAATGACTGTAAGTGTATACTCCGGGTTGCAATCCGGCTTGCAATCCTTATTAAACAAACTAACCTCTGATCAAAGAAGTTTCCTGTGGTCTCTTGTATAAACATAGGGCAGAATTCCCTTACAATTCTTGGTGACGAGGATGGGATAGATAACGGCAGTCTTCAACTGATTCCAGAGAGACGAGAGGTCAAACGTGCACGGGGGTCACCAGTGACCCAGGGAATTTTCACTCCACATAGAGGTTGGAGCAGATGAAACCCGCCTGAAATCACTGGAGCAAGGGAGACTGTCTACTCTATCCCAAACAAACTTTGATCATGGGTTAATGAGCTTAGTTTTAAGAAAATAGAATTGTTCGAGCCCAATTCTAAGAACTAGTCGAGCCTAGTAAAACAGAATTAGTCTAGCCTAATTCTGAGCCTCTTGAAGAAGAACATTTATAAAAGATGGTGTCATTAATGTTAAATTGAAAACTTATTGGGAGATAGTGGTTTGAAAGGGGCTGTTATAGTACTCATCAGACATATACTGGGAAAGTGATAAAAGTGCATTTGGGAGAAGATATACTTTGCAGTTCTTTCCCTTTTGGGGGCAAAAGAGCTCGGGATTATTATTACAACGATCAGGCTTAATTAAGATCAGGTTTTTCTTTCCATTTGTGAGCATATGTAAAAAGATTGCTTGTTTGTACTGTAACTTGTTATACTGTAAATAATTATCCGTTATACTGATCAATATTGTTTTTCTGTATTTTACAGAGGAAAATGGAAAACAAAAAAAGAAAACCGGTGGTTCCTGAGGACACCGAACCGATCCATGATGAGACTATAGGGAGAGTGGGCAACAAGTGAGATCCCACTGTGGCACAAGGAAGGTGGTTTTCCACTAGGAGGGACATTGAGCATGAAGAAAGTGGAAGAAATACGACGGAGACTTGAGAACTATAAAATACCAAATTAAAAGGGAAAGCCAGGAGTGAACTGGGGGTTATTTAGAAAATGGGAAGTGCACGGAGCTGTGTGTATGAACTGTGCGGGATGGGAGTACAAAGAGCCAGATGAGGTCTGGGAACACATAAATCTTGCCGAAAGACAACTCTCAGACATAAAAGAAAAGGAGAAGACAAAGAAAGACACCAAACTACAGATGGCCCAGCTGGTTTTCTAATCCCCACATCCACAACCATATGCAACCAGAGGGCCGCCAAGAGGAAAAGGAGCAGGTCACCCGCGGAGTGGTGGTGGAGAACAAGCCCGGGGAAGAGGCCATGGAAGAGGAAACTCAAAGACTTTCATCTGCTATACCAACAACCTGGCCACACTTCCCACTTCTGTCCCCAGAAAGGCTCCTTTGTATTCAGCCAACCTGGTCATTCTCAGAGAGATTGCCCAAACGCTCAGGGCAACCCAGAACCAACAGATCGTGGACCCTGGCTGACTGCCCCTCCTCCACACACAGCGGTGCACAACCCAGGGTTCTGACGAGACGAAGGAGAAGAGGAAGTTGAGACAAAGACAGAAGATAGTGCTAATCTAGTGCCACAGTTGGTGAAACTGTTCTCCTCTTCTCATCAGTCGCCCATGGTGCAAGTTCAGATAGAAGGTAAGTTGATTGAATTTCTATGCGATACGGGGGCAAAAATATCGGTTTTTAATGCAAAATCATACCCAGACCCTCTGTCTGAAGCTTCTGTTATTTTGGTTGGGGCATCGGGAGTGCCCATGACTGACCACATAACTAAACCACTCATGACGAAGTTGGGAGACATGACTTTACCGCACACTTTCCTGGCCTCTCCACATTGTCCTAAATATTTGTTGGCCAGAGACCTACTATGCAAATTTGGGATTGAGGTTCACTGTGATACTAGTGGAGTGAACATTTCTACTCCTCTGAGTTGTGAACAATTGGTACAGGTCCATTTTGATTCTTTAGACTCTGACAACTTAGTTGACGGGAGATGACCAAAGATATTGTGAATTTGGCTAAACATTGGTGGGTAACTGGGGGGGAAGTAAAATAACCAGATGATTTGCATTGTGCCGCATATTATTCAAAACACTGCTGAGATGAGGGGTTTGAAATAGACGGGGGTATTGATAAGCCTGATGATTTACAACTCCTTAATATGTATGTAGAGTACATAAAGATTTTGTGGGGATTACTGTGACACTTAGTGCGACTCAAAGGGTTTTTCAGAGGAAATGGGGCTGTTCCGCATTTATCTGTAGCTAAAATTGACACTTTGGAATGGAAGGACTTAGGACTAGCTTTAGCCGCTGTTGAGCAGGATGATGATTGGGTAATGGATCATGATGGGAACAGAGTGTCGCCATCATTACAAATTGTTGTCATGACGTTGCCCTCTTTGGGTATGGCAAGCCCCATCTGCCTCCCCCTTGCCTCCTTCAACTAGGCTGCTGTGTTCAGAGAGAGATCGTAAATTCCTGAGAAGACCCTGCCACATGGCCACATAGTATAAGAGGCAGAGTAAATTTTCAATGAGCACAAAGGAATTTCTTCCACCTCACAGAACTTGAGGTACGAACAAATTTCATGTTCTGGAGAAAGTATAAAAGATCGGCGAAGAAGCCAGCTAAGAACTGGTCCGTTTGTTACAACTAGGAGAAGCTCATGGGAGACGGTGTGGCCACGTTACCATAACGCTGTTTATATAATAGCCTCAGATATGAGGTTTACATCTAATTGTTGTATAAGATGAATGAGTGTGTATGATACTGTTTGTAAAATTGTGTAATATGATTTTGGACTGTTTAATGAAGGAAAATACAATTCCCGTTTGATTTGAACTAAATCAGAGGACTGCCCCTGAGCCCAGTTAGGGTCAGGCCTCCTGGGACAGCCCCTTTTCTGCAATTCCGAATAAAACCCAACTTTGAGAAATTATCACCAGACCATGTTTTTCTCCATTAGGAGAGGACAAAGGTTGTAGACCATTGCTGAATCTTTTAACCATACCACGTGGTTAAACTCTTAGACTATCGATGCCGACAGAATAAGAACAAGTCTTTGATGTTAATTACTAGTCTGCATCTAGGAATTCGGTATCATTGAATGCGAAGAACGACAACCGCTGAAACATCCATTCTATAACAAATGAATGAATGTCACTCTGAACTCTCCCCTCTAACCGAGAGAGAGAGAGAGAGAGAGAATTCATGTGCAAAGGATTAGCATTTCAATTGTTATAATTATCACTCTGTAGTGACTTCTTAGTCGACCCCCGCTTCCCCTTTTGTCTAACAAGCCGCCATGCCGGTTTAGCCCACTAGGGCACATTCTCCTATCATTTCTTGTAACCACATTTACCTTGTTTGTTTATGCATTTCTGTGAATTACGTAGTTAGAAATAAATGAATGATTTAAGACAATTGATGTATGGATGACTCATAGTGAAGACTGAGTTTGTGCAAATAACCAACAATTTACGATGTTTGGAATAAGACTAACATGAGGTAAAGTAAATAATTCATTAATCAGAAGACTATGAATCAGATATGAAAAAATCTGAAATGTTATATTAGGAAATTATAACCTTGTAATCTGAATATTTTTCCTTGGTGCACCGACTTCCTAGTTACAGTTACATGATTAATCAGTTGATCGCGTAATACTAATTACAGAGAATCTTTGATAAAAAACTATAAGTCTTCAATTTAATGATAGTAAAGACACGATATTGTTGAAATAACGTGTTGATTTGATGTAACCCCTGTAGTGAGAACCGCAACTCCAATAGAGCCAGTATTGGAAATAGAGGACGTTTTTTCTCTTAGATACTGATGAGCACTTACTATCACAAGTGCCAGATTGTCTGTGGGCAGTTGATAAGTATGACATTGGTAAAATGAAGGGGGCGGTTCTTCTTGTGGTTGCACCAAAGACTACTTTTAGACCATTGCGAGCACAGTATCCCTTGAGCAAACAAGCCCAAGAGGGTATTGCTCCAGTACATGCGGCTTTGGTTAAGAGGGGAGCAATTTTTCCATGTCCTGATGCACCCTGTAACCCACCCATTCTTCCTGTAAGAAAAGGGAATGGAGATTGGAGATCTGTACAAGACCTGCGGGGTGGTAATCCCCCAATGTTTTGTTTTGCCACCCGCCTCATTTTCGAGCAGCTTTATCTGAAGATTTAGAGGGTTTTGTGATGCCCCAGGGTATCACTCTGATTCGGTATGTGGATGATCTGTTGCTCTGCTCTCCATCGAAGGCTGCATGTGAGGTCGTTATTGTCGCGTTATTGAACTTCCTGGCTGAAAATGGTCACAAGGTGTCTAAATCAACAATCCGTAAAGTATTTGGGTCACAATGTCACTCCTGAAGGGAGAAAATTGGGTACTGAGAGAGTGGAGCCTGTATTGGCCAGTGCCTAAACCTCTTACCAAAGAACACATTATGTTATTACTGGGCATGGCTGGCTACTGCAGAGCCTGGATGCCTGACTATGCTGAAACAGTCGCTCCCCTTCAAGCGTCACCAAATGACCGCACAGGATCCTGTTATTTGGAGTCAGGATGCAGAATCAGCAGTCATAGTTGCTCTAAACCAAAGGATGACTATTTAACCATGTCTGGGTTTGCCATACCATTCCAAACATTTTAATTTGATTGTGGGTGAGCAAGGGGAAGCAGAATTAATTAATTAATGAAATGAACCTGTCCTTGGTGCAATGCTTGCCTCTGGCTCTGAAGTACATGAGAGGAAGGACCTCTGACGGGACTGGCCCCACATGAGGTACTTATAGGTCGACCTATGAGAATGACTAACACTCCTTTTCCGGAGAACAGAATAACGATGATGGGCTGTGAGGAAGAAATGGTAAGGTATTGTCAAGCACTTAACAGGGTTTTGAAGACTATATTCCCTCAGGTAAAGGCGCCCTACCTGTCCCGAAGGAGGGACCTCTGCATGACGTGCAACCAGGTAACTGGGTGGTGATAAAGGACCTGAAAAGGAAGAACTGGCACCAACCACGGTGGAACGGACCATTCCAGGTGTTGCTGGTGACATCCACCGCTCTCAAAGTAGCTGAAAGAGGAACCTGGACACACGCATCTCACTGCAGGAAGATCGCCAACCCAGCATAAACATGAAGTGGGTTACACTGACCTTGCTGGTAGTTTTAACTTTCAGAATATAATAAAATAATAAAGGTTTCATAGACTCTGTTAAAGTACCTGATGAATTACACAGTGTCTGTGTGATACGGGGCAGCTTTGTTCCAAAGGGGAAGGGGGAGACTGTTGGGTAACGGTCAACCTATTCCAGATGAAAATAAGTCCTGGGGAAGCTCATCAGATCTAAAAAAGCACAACGAACTCTGACTTTAGTGTTGTCTGACATACAGGAAATACGAATGAAAATGCCATCAACATTGTTGGAAGGATATATGACTATGGTTGAGTGCCATGCTGTTCAGCGACAATGGACCTCTAATGAACTCTTTACACATATGAGAGAAATATTGCTTTAATAATGCTGTGTGTTATGATTAAACTCCCCCCCCCCCGCAGCTACACGCCTCCCCAGCTTCTCCTTCACCCAAATCCAGACAGCAGATGTTCTGAAAGAGCTGAAAAACCTGGACCCGTACAAATCAGCTGGGCTAGACAATCTGGACCCTCTCTTTCTAAAACTATCCACCGACATTGCAACCCCTATTACCAGTCTGTTCAACCTCTTTTTCGTATCGTCCGAGATCCCTACAGATTGGAAATCTGCCACGGTCATCCCCCTCTTCAAAGGGGGTGAACCCCTAGACCCAAACTGTTACAGACCTATATCCATCTTGCCCTGCCTATCTAAAGTCTTCGTAAGCCAAGTTAATAAACAGATTACTGACCATTTCGAATCCCACCGTACCTTCTCCGCTGTGCAATCCGGTTTCCGAGCCGGTCACGGGTGCACCTCAGCCTCGCTCAAGGTACTAAACAATATCATAACCGCCATCGATAAAAGACAGTACTGTGCAGCCGTCTTCATTGACCTATCCAAGGCTTTCGACTCTGTCAATCACCGCATTCTTATCGGCAGACTCAATAGCCTTGGTTTTTCTAATGACTGCCTCGCCTGGATCACCAACTACTTCTCAGACAGAGTTCAGTGTGTCAAATCGGAGGGCCTGTTGTCCGGACCTCTGTCAGTCTCCATGGGGGTACCATAGGGTTCAATTCTTGGGCCGACAATTTTCTCTGTGTCTATCAATGATGTCGCTCTTGCTGCGGGCGATTCCCTGATCCACCTCTACGCAGGCAACACCATTCTGTATTCTTCTGGCCCTTCCTTGGACACTGTGCTAAATAACTTCCAAACGATCTTCAATGCCATACAACACTCCTTCCGTGGCCTCCAGCTGCTCTTAAACGCTAGTAAATGCATGCTTTTCAACCGTTTGCTGCCCGCTGCCGCCCGCCCGACTAGCATCACCACCCTGGACGGTTCCGACCTAGACTATGTGGACAACTATAAATACTTAGGTGTCTGGTTAGACTGTAAACTCTCCTTCCAGACTCATATTAAACATCTCGAATCCTAAATCAAATCTAGAATCGGCTTTCTATTTCGCATCAAAGCCTCCTTCACTCACGCTGCCAAACTTACCCTCGTAAAACTGACTATCCTACCCATCCTCGACTTTGGCGATGTCATCTACAAAATAGCTTCCAATACTCTACTCAGCAAACTGGATGCAGTCTATCACAGTGACATCCGTTTTGTTACCAAATCACCTTATACCACCCACCACTGCGACCTGTATGCTCTAGGCAGCTGGCCCTCACTACATATTCGTCGCCAGACCCACTGGCTCCAGGTAATCTATCAGTCTATGCTAGGTAAAACTCCACCTTATCTCAGTTCTCTGGTCACGATAACAACACCCACCCACCCGTAGCACACGTTCCAGCAGGTGTATCTCACTGATCATCCCCAAAGCCAACACCTCATTTGGCCGCCTTTCCTTCCAGTTCTCTGCTGCCAGTGACTGGAACGAATTGTAAAAATCGCTGAAGTTGGAGACTTTTATTTCCCTCATCAACTTTAAACATCAACTATCTGAGCAACTAACCGATCGCTGCAGCTGTACATAGTCCATCTGTAAATAGCCCACCCAATCTACCTACCTCATCCCCATACTGTTTTTATTTGATTTACTTTTCTGCTCTTTTGCACACCACTATCTCTTCTTGCACATCATCTGCTCATTTATCACTCCAGTGTTAGTCTGCTAAATTGTAATTTTTCTCTCCTATGGCCTATTTAATCCCTACCTCCTCATGCCTTTTGCACACACTGTATATAGACTTTATTTTTTCTATTGTGTCATTGACTTGTTTATTGTGTTATTGGCTTGTTTATTGTTTACTCCATGTGTAACTCTGTGTTGTTGTCTGTGTCACTGATTTGCTTTATCTTGGCCAGGTCGCAGTTGTAAATGAGAACTTGTTCTCAACTAGCCTACCTGGTTAAATAAAGGTTAAATTTTTTTATAGTTTATTACATGAGTTACCATTATCAGGAGCATTAGACAAAGGTCCACAGTTCTGCTCTACCTTCTTGCCCTTTGTGCTGTTGTCTGTGCCCAATAATGTTTGTACCATGTTTTGTGCTGTTACTATGTTATGTTGTAACCATGTTGTGTTGCTACCATGCTGTGTGGTCATGTGTTGCTTCCTTGCTATGTTGTTGTCTTAGGTCTCTCTTTATGTAGTGTTGTGTTGTCTCTCTTGTCGTGATGTGTGTTTTGTCCTATATTTATATGTTATTTTTTTATTTTTATCCCAGCCTCCGTCCCCGCAGGAGGTCTTTTGCCTTTCGGTAAAATAAGAATTTGTTCTTAACTGACTTGCCTAGTTAAATAAAAGTTAAAAAAGCCAAAAAAAACCCACCATGTTTCATTATCCTTGTCCATTTAGGGGACGTTGCAAGTGGTGCGATGCCCTTTGGATTTCACATGCTGATCCTACCATACCCAGACATGATCATCATATGGAACCATTTAATTGTGCCATATGCCAAAGAGGTGATTGTTGTATTTGTGCTACATTCCCTTGTGAACCAAAATAATTGATTGTAATGTTTGTGTTGGAGATTTTACCTCCAAAGGGGGGAGTGAAAGGAATTTTATAATATCTGTACATTACAATTCTACCTGTGATTACAAAAGTACAATGATTAATATATTGCTTCAGTTTGAGATTAAGAATCAGTGGTAGACTTTGAAAGTGTATGAAGAGGTCAAAGTCATATGCCTGTTTGTTGAAACTATACTTTCAGTTTCTGTTGATGCTATGTTCCAGTCTTACTTCTGCTAGCACATTATAGCAATATGAGGAAGAAGTATTGGGAAACTAACTGCAAATAGCAATAAGCTGAACTCTGCCTAGCAGAAACATCTTTGTATTAGCAACTATTAATTATGAGCTATACGGTATTAAAGTTAAGGGACATCACCCTGGGTGGGGTGATCCTCAGTAGGGGATAAAAAGGGAAAACAGCATATTTTGTTCCCGAGTGTGTCACTTGCAATTTACTGTAAGTGTATACTCCGGGTTGCAATCCGGCTTGCAATCCTTATTAAACAAACTAACCTCTGATCAAAGAAGTTTCCTGTGGTCTCTTGTATAAACATAGGGCAGAATTGAATATGAACAGAAGTGTGAATATCCTCATGCTACTACAATATGGACTGGGATCACTAAGCCACTGCTGGTGCAGGACCAACACACTGCTGTTCTACAAACCACACACACACACACACACGCAAGAATACATACAAAATCTGCTTTTTAACAAATATACGTCCGCTCACACATAAATATATGTACACATACAAAGACACAGCACCATACACAAAAACAGTTTAAAGCACATTTCCTACGGGTGGTAAAGTGCTACCAGATGGATCATCTTAAAATATATAACTTGAAAAAGAACAATACAAACAAAATAAAAACATGACAAAATCATTTTCCAAAAAGCCTGGACTTGATCTGCCCACGTGGGCTTTCATTAGTTGCCTTAGTTCAGCATTGACAATACTATCTCATCCACAAAACAAGACCACAAGAAAGGCATGGGTAAAGCTCCTCTCTTGCTCCTCTCTCTCTCTCTCCTTCCACCCCTGAAGTGGGGCTTTAAAATACCCAGTGACCCTTGAACAACCTTGCAGAATCCCACTGCATGGGATAGGATAGATGGTGGTGGTGCTATGAATACTTTCAGGCTCAGATGCTCGCCCCTGCTGTGGATGGGAAAACGCTGGGCTTTGGCTAAGCTTTCGGCAGAGGGTTTCAATATCCGGTCGCACACTCTGGTCTCGACCCCTAGAGCAGAACACCTGGATGGAGAGAGGGAGAATACGTTTTTCTTCATAATTTATGAAGTGTGTGTGGGTGTGCTATGCATAATGTAATGCAGGTTTATTTTGGAATAACTGATTTTGGGACTTCTGGGTTGACTAAAGGTAATTTAAAAATGTATGGACCTACAGTCAATGCACATAAACTGTATGCTGTTACTCACCACCACAGACCTGTTTGGAATGAATCATGAATGTATAGCCTTTAAAAGAAACTCTGCACAGCTCTATGAAGACATGCAAGTGGTGTGATACAGCCTCCAAGGTTTCTAGCTGAAAATAAACTAGGAAAGTCGTATATTCCTTGAACAGTACAAAGTTTATTATCCCCTTTTCCACAGCTATTGCCATAGAACACAATATTAACGCACTCATTAACCAGTAAAAAATGTATTCACCGGGAAAAAAACCTGTTGTCTATACCCTGTTCTAATTCTAGAATGCCAATGGTATGCCTGATTTTCCAAATTTCTAAAATTAGTTACAAGAAATCAAAACTGAAATACAACTTTAACAATTAAAAAACACCACCAATCTAAATGGACACTTTTCTCATAGGAGGGCAAAAGGGCAGGTGCAGAGACACCTCTATCTCAGCATTAGCCCAAGATGTAACCGAGAGACTGAAAAACAGCTTCTATCTCAAAGCCATCAGACTGTTAAATACCCATCACTAGCACAGAGAGGCTGCTGCCTACATGCAGACTTGAAATCATTGGTCACTTTAATAAATGGAGCACTAGTCACTTTAATAATGTCACTTTAATAATGTTTACATATCTTGCATTACTCATCTCTATTCTATTCTATCTATTGCATCTTAGCCTATGCTGCTCTGAAATTGCTCTTCCATACATTTATATACTCTTATTCCATTCCTTGACTTAGATGTGTGTGTATTCATTATTTATTGTGAAATGGTTATATATGACTTTTTAGATATTGCTGCACTGACGGAACTATAAGCACAAGCATTTCACTACACTCGCAATAACATCTGCTAAACACGTGTATGTGACCAATAACATTTTATTTGATGTACTCTTAAGGAGTAACTGTGTCGTTAGTGTCCTTAAGGTCCATATGTTATTTTCAGAGGTAGACTGGATCTGGCAGCCATAACAGCCAAATACTCAATCTAAATGTGAATAGTTTCTAAGTTGCGGTATTGTTCTAGAAACATAAATCACTTTACTTTCATATCACATCAAAATAATATCACAAATGCAAAATACACACTTACTGTAACACTCTTAAAAAAACGGCTTTATCACAGTTGCAGCTGACAATATTTTTCAAGGACAACACATTTCTGGCAGCCTTCCTCCGTTACACACAGGTGTTCGGAGCATGCCCGATAGCCAATTAGCGCAGATGGTCGCTCCTTCTTCCAACTGTCATCTGTAGACATGCGCTGTAAAATTGAGATATGGCCGTGTGGGAACACTAAACCCTATAAAGGTGTATATCCATTTAACGTTTTGTTTTTTGATCATTGTTTCTTATGAAAAACAGTACAGAGTGTGATGTGTGCTTAGTTCTGTCCTGTACTCCCTGTTCACCCATGACTGCACACGACTCCAACACCATCATTAAGTTTGCCGACCACACAACGGTGATGAGACAGCCTATAGGGAGGAGGACAGAGACCTGGCAGTGTGGTGCCATGACACCAACCTCTTTCTCAACGTCAGCAAGACAAAGGAGTTGATCGTGGACTACAGGAAACGGAGGGCCGAGCACACCCCCATCCACATCAATGGGGCTGTAGTGGAGCGGGTCAAGAGCTTCATGTTCTTAGGTGTCCACATCAATAAGGAATCACAATTGTCCACACACACCAACACAATCGTGAAGAGGGCACAACAACGCCTCTTCCCCCTCAACAACACCTTTTCCCCCGTTGGAAGGCTGCTGGGGAGGCAGGTAGCCTAGTGGTTAGAGCATTGGGCCAGTAACCGAAAGGTTGCTAGATTGAATCCCGAGCTGACAAGGTAACAATATGTCATTCTGCCCCTGAACAAGGCAGTTAACTCACTGTTCCTAGACCATCATGGTCAATAAGAATTTGTTCTAATTAAATAAAATAAAAAGGACCCTGAAAAGATTCAGGGTGGGCCCTCAGAGTCTCATAAAGTTTTACAGCTGCACCATTGACAGCATCTTGACTGGCTGCATACCTCTTGGTATGGCAACTGCTTAGCATCCATCCGCAAGGCGCTACAGAGGGTGTACAGCCCAGTATATCGCTGCCTGCTATCCAGGACCTCTATACCAGGCGGTGTCATAGGAAGGCCCTAAAAATTGTCGAAGACTCCCAAGTCATAGACTGTTCTCTCTGCTACCGCACGGCAAGCGGTACCAATTCAACAAGTCTGGAACCAACAGCTTCTACTCCAAAGCCATAAGACTGCTAAATAGTTAGTTAAGTAGTTAACCAATAGCTACCCGGACAATCTGCATTGACTCTTTTTGCACCAACTGTTTTGACTCACATACGCTGCTGTTACTGCTTATTATCTAGCCTGTTGCCTAGTCACTTTATCCCTATATGTACTATACATATCTACCTCAACTACCTCGCAACCCTGCACATTGACTCAGTACTGGAACCCTGTGTACATAGTGAAGTTATTGTTACTCATTGTGTTATTATTTTAAAATGTTTTATTATTTATATATTTTTTGTCTTTGCATTGTTGGGAAGGGTCCATAAGTAAGCATTTCTCTGTTAGTCTAAACCTGTTGTTTACAAAACATACGACAAATAAAAATTGTACTTTATTTTGAGCATTGTGGCTCTTAAACCACCCTGTACAGAAGACTCCTTCATCTGATACACATGAAACTGAGAGTCCTGAACTGTGCACGTGCCTGGCACTATATAAAAATACAAAATATTAATGCTCTCCAACTGATACATGTTGAGAAATAATAGCAACAAAGGCACTGGAAAACCATTTAAGTTGGCTTTAGGCGCAGTAGAGGGCATTAGATAGCATGCTCCCAAGTGGCGCTGCGGTCTAATGTACTGCATGTACTGTTAGAGGCGTCAATACTACTATAGAGCCTGGTTCGATCACAACTGTCCGTGATTGGGAGTCCCACAGGGCGGCGCACAATAAGCCCAGTGTCATCCAGGTTAGGGTTTGGCTGGAGTAGGCTGTCATTGTAAATAACAATTTGTTCTTAATAACTGACTTGCCTGGTTAAATAAAATATACATTTGTACGGAAGAGATGGTTTTAACTAATGTCGACTTTGCTTATGGAAAACCGTATCAAGTGAGTTGAAGGTTTTACGCATAGTCCGGGATCCTTGGGACGTCCCTACCCCATTGAAGTTGAAATGTAAAATGGTTAAGGTAAGGGGTCAGGTAAGGGTTATGGTTAAGGATAGGGTAAGGGTAGAGGTTAAGGTTAGGATTGAGGGTAGGGACACACCAAGGAGTCCGGATAGCACTAACCTTTTAAGCATGCTCAGTTGATGGGTCTCGAGCACTGCGCGAGTGGAAATTTGAAATGTAATTTATGCAACTCCCTCGTATGCTTCTGTTATGTGGAAAGTCGGCAATGAAATTGACATTAAATGTGGAGAATGTTACATTTGCATCTGTTGGCCACCAATTAATCAATTATTAATTAATGTGCTATTGTGGGCTACTGTAGCCTACCATTTGATATAATAAATATGTTTAATTACGATGACCCTGGAATCATTGCAAATCAATTTGTTTCACTTGTATAGCCTATCTGGAGTTGCCAAATGGATTCAAATCAATTCAAATTGTATTTGTCACATGCGCCGAATACAACAAGTGTAGACCTTACAGTGAAATGCTTACATACAAGCCCTTTACCAACACTGCAGCTTTAAGAAAAATACCTAAAAAAATAAAAATTATGAAAAGTAACAAATAATTACAGAGCAGCAGTAAAATAACAAAAACAAGGTTATATAGAGGGGATACCGATACGGAGTCAATGTATGGGGGCACCGTTTAGTCGAGGTAATATGTAGATGTAGGTAGAGTTATTAAAGTGACTATGCATAGATGATAACAGAGAGTAGTACCTTTTGAGGATCTGAGGACCCATGGCAAATCTTTTCAGTCTCCTGAGGGGGAATAGGTTTTGTTGTGCCCTCTTCACAACTGCCTTGGTGTGTGTGGACCATGTTAGTTTGATCGCGATGTGGATGCCAAGGATCTTGAAGCTCACCCCACGGCCCTGTGAAAAGTAATGTGTGTGTTTTTTGCAAATTTCAACTGGCACTTGTTTGTGTACATGGATTTTATAATGTCGTATGTTTTTCACCCAACACCACTTTCCATCAATTTGTATAGCAGACCCTCATGCCAAATTCAAAGCATGAGAGGACTGCCTTTATTTTGGTTTGTTTGTTTGCCAGTTAGGGTGTGCAGCGTGAATATGTGGTCTGTCGTACAATAGTTTGGTAAAATGCCAATTTGACATTTCCTCAGTACATTGTTTTCACTGAGGAAATGTACGAGTCTGCTGTTAATGATAATGCAGAGCATTTTCCCAACGTTGCTGTTAACGCATATCCCACGGTAGTTATTGGGGTCAACTTTTTCTCCACTTCTGTGTATTGGGGTGATCAGTCCTAGGATCCAAATATTGGAGAAGATGCCAGAGCTAAGGATGATGTTAAAGAGTTTAAGTATAGCCAATTAAAATGTATGGTCTGTATATTTTATCATTTCATTGAGGTTGGAGGTTTTGCATTTTGTACTGTAGTTCATTCAATGTAATTGGAGAATCCAGTGCGTTCTGATGGTCTTTAGTAGTAGATTCTAAGATTTGTATTTGATCATGTATATGTTTTTGCTGTTTGTTCTTTGTTGTAGGGCCAAAAAGATTGGAGAAGTGGTTTACCCATACATCTCTGTTTTGGATAGATAATTATTTATGTTTGTCACGCCCTGACCTTAGAGATCCTTTACATTCTCTATTTGGTAGGTCAGGGTGTGACTAGGGTGGGAAATCTATGTTTATATTTCTTTGTTGGCCGAGTAAGGTTCCCAATCATAGGCAGCTCTCTATTGTTGTCTCTGATTGGGGATCATAGGCAGCCCTTTTCCCCACCTTCTGTTGTGGGATCTTGTCTTTGTGTGTTGCATGTATTGCACTCCTAGCTTTACATTCATTGAGTTGTTTATTGTTTTTGGTGGAACATTTAAAATGAAAGAAAATGTACGTCTACCACGCTGCACCTTGGTCTTCATATAACGATGGACGTTACAGTGTTGTTGGTTGTTTAGTGTTTTCCAATTTTCCCAGAAGTGGTTAGAGTCTATGGATTCTTCAATTACATTCAGTTGATTTCTGATGTGTTGTTCGTAGTGTATTTCTGGATTGTTTTAGTGATTCACCGTAGTGAAAGTGTAGGCTCAGGTTTTCTGGGTCTCTATGTTTTGGTTGGATAGGTTTCTCAATTTCTTTCTTAGGTTTCTGCGTTCTTCATCAAATCATTTGTCATTGTTGTTCATTTTCTTTGGCTTTCTGTTTGAATTTGTTTTATTTGATAGGGAAGCTGAGAGGTAGAAATATAGTGTTTAGGTTTTCTACTGCCAAGTTTACACCTTCACTATCACAGTGGAACGTTTTGTCCAGGCAGTTGTCTTAACGGGATTGAATTTGTTGTTCCCTAATTGTTTTTTTTGCAGGTTTCCACTACTTTCCTCCCGTCTATAACATTTCTTAATATTATTTAGTTCCTTTGGCTTTGATGCCTCATGATTGAGTATTGCTCTGTTCAAGTAGACTGTGATTTTGCTGTGATCTGGTTTGACTGTGAATTTTGCTGTGTCAGTGGGCTGACTGTGAACGCTCAGACAGACTCTACGTTGAGGTTGAGTGATAAAGTAGTGTAAAGTAGTAAAGTAGTCTACAGTACTACTGCCAAGAGATGAGTTATAGGTGTACCTACAATAGGAGTCCCCTCGAAGCCTACCATTGACTATGTACATACCCAGCGTGCAACAGAGCTGCAGGAGTTGTTTTTTTGTTGGTTATGTTGTCATAGTTGTGCCTAAGGGGGCATATGGGGTAGGGAATGCTGTCACCTCCAGATAGGTCTTTCTCCCCCTGTGTGCTGAGGGTGTCAGGTTCTTCTCCAGTTCTGGCATTTAGGTCACCACAGACAAGTACATGTCCCTGGGCCTGGAAATGATTGATTTCCCCCTCCAGGATGGAGAAGCTGTCTTCATTAAAGTATGGGATTTCTAGTGGGGGGATCTAGGTAGCACACAGGAGGACATTGTTCTCTGTTAAATGATGATTTCCTTTAGAATTTCTAGCCAAATGTTCCAGTTTTGATTAATTTAATAAAGTGAGTTAGGTCTGCTCTATACCAAATTAGCATTCTCCTTGAGTCCCTCCCTCTCTCTCTTGGTCCCTCTCTCGGTCTCTCTCTCTGTCTCGGTCTCTCTCTCTTGGTCTCTCTCTAGGTCTCTCTCTCTAGGTCACATTCTCTCTCTCTTGGTCTCAGTCTCGGTCTCTCTCCCTTTCTCTCTCTCTCATTGGAGTGCATACTGGGAGTGAGTCGGGAAGCAGGAATGATTGTGGGAGCGACTGGAATTCTTTTCACTCTATTGTGTTTCAATGTCTATAAATATATATACACTACCGGTCAAAAGTTTTAGAACACCAACTCATTCAAGGGTTTTTCTTTATCTTTACTATTTTCTACATTGTAGAATAATAGTGAAGACATCGAGCCTATGACATAACACATATGGAATCACGTAGTAACCAAAAAAAAGTGTTAAACAAATCAAAATATATTTGAGATTCTTCAAATAGCCACTGTTTGCCTTGATGACAGCTTTGAACACTCTTGGAATTCTTTCAACCAGCTTCACCTGAAACACTTTTCCAACAGTCTTGGAGTTCCCACATATGCTGAGCACTTGTTGGCTGCTTTTCCTTCACTCTGCGGTCAGACCCATCCCAAACCATTTCAATTGGTTGAGGTCGGGGGATTGTCGAGTCCAGGTCATCTATGCAGCAATCCATCACTCTCCTTCTTGGTCATATAGCCCTTACATAGCCTGGAGGTGTGTTGGGTCATTATCCTGTTGGAAAACAAATGATAGTCCCACTAAACCAAATCTGCAGAATGCTGTGGTAGCCATGATGGTTAAGGGTGCCTTGAATTCTAAATAAATCACTGACAGTATCACCAGCAAAGCACACCCACACCATAACACTTCCTCCTCCATGCGTTACTGAGGGAAATACACATGCGGAGATCATCCGTTCACCTACAACGTGTCTCAAGGCACACTTATCCAGCATGGCTAACAAAACGTTCTGCAGCAACACGCCATCCCATCTGCCTTTCACTTAGTGGGACTATCATTTTCTTTTCAACAGGACAATTACCCAACAGACCTCCAGGCCGTGTAAGGGCTGTTTGACCAAGAAGGAGTGTGATGGAGTGCTGCATCAAATGACTTGGCCTCCACAATCACCCAAACTCAAACCAGTTGAGATGGTTTGGGATGAGTTGGACTGCAGAGTGAAGAAAAAGCAGCCAACAAGTGCTCAGCATATGTGGGAACTTCTTCAAGACTTTTGGAAAAGCATTCCAGGTGAAGCTGCTTGTGCAGAGCTGTCATCAAAGCAAAGGGTTGCTACTTCGAAGAATCTCAAATATAAAATATATTTTGTTTTGTTGAAGACTTTTTTTGGTTACTACATGATTCCATATTTGTTATTTCATAGTTTTGATGTCTTAACTAGTATTCTACAATGTAGAAAATAGTAAAAATAAAGAACACCCCTTGAATGAGTGTGTTCTAAAACTTTTGACCCGCTGTGTATATTGATTAGTTTAGTTGTTTACGGTTATATTTGTCTCATTGTCACTAAGCACGTATAGGGGTGGTGGGATAGTTGAGGTTGTTTTTCTCGGGGGCACAACCAGCGGGAGGGGCTGGTTGCAATGGCCACTCGTGGAGGTTTGGAGTTTGAAATACTTAGTCGGCGGCATGGGGTAAAGATTACTGCTGCTGCAGGGTGTTTTTTGGAAGAATGTGGCTTAGCAGAGGGCACTATCATATCATTGGGAATGATAGCATAAAATCAGCCTCAAGAATGAATAGCGCTGTGGTGGTATTCTTAGATTCCATTGAAAAGGTGAATATGATAGTTGAGAGTGGTGTTGTGTTGCAGGAGACACAGACGTCAGTATTTCCTCTCATGAATCCACCGAAGAAAGTTATACTTTCTAACGTGCCACCATTTGTTAGAGAGGAAGTGTTGGAGCAAGAGTTATCTCGTCATGGTCAACTTATATCTACAATAAAGAAAGTTATTTTTGAATGCAAATCTCCATTGCTGAAACATGTTGTGTCTCATAGGAGACAAGTGCACATGATTTTAAAGAAGGATACTGACAAACTGAATTTAGCGTTCAGTTTTAAGATATATGGATTTGATTATGTGTTCTACGCTTCTACTGTATCAATGAAATGTTTTGGTTGTGGAAGAGAGGAGCGTTTGGTACGTTATTGTCCAGATAACTAGCGTGCAGAGCCCGGTGGCAGCTCTAGCGCTGGTACAGCTAAAGCACCACTGAGAAGGGATGAACAGGCTAAACTGGGTTCAGAGGAAGGGAGAAGGTGGGCAGATGTAGTGGGAAAAGTAGGAAAGGAAAGCAGTGTGGCTACGGGGCAATTGTGGTAGATCACGAAAAAGAGAGGGGGGGGGGCGAATCGGTGAGACTGTGATTGAGGTCGCTGTGGGGGTGCTGGAAAATGAAATGGGAGTTTAAAAGGAGAGTGAAACAATGGAAAATGAAGCAGCTGTTTTTAAAGTACCGAATAGTAAGAGTAAGAATTTAAGGAGTGGCGAAGGTTCTAATTCCGAGAGGAAGGTAGAGATTGATAAATCAGTTGAGGATAAACAGGTTGTAGAGATGATGGAATTTTCTTCTGGGGACGATAGCGATAGTGAACCATCTGATGCGTCACAATATATTGCGAGAGAAAGGGGGTGCAAGGGAGGTATGAAAATGTCTGAATTTGACAAAAGGGAAGAAATATATGCAGGATTATAATGTAACAGATTTTTTTCCGGAAAATGAATTGTTTATAGAATCAGCAAAGTTTATGATGTCAAAAATAATGGGGGAGGTTTGACAAGCCCTGAAATTGCTAGACTTAATTTTTCCCCAAGACATGAGCAGTTTTAAGATTTATTCTTTAAACATAAATGGGGCAAGAGACGTAAAAAAATAGAGCCGTAGTGTATGAGTTAATAAAGGGAAAGGGAAGTGACATAAGTTTTCTATAAGAAACGCATAGTATAGTAATATGGAAAATTAAGATATGTGGCAACAGGAGTGGGGGGGACAGTGGTGTGTAGTCACAAAAACTCAAAAAGTGGGGGTGTGGCCATCCTGTTCTCAAGAGGGTTTTGCCTTTGTAATATGAGACATTATTAAAAGTTAGAGCGAGATATGAAAACATTGCGATATGTCTGAAAAATGTACCCTACCGTTCAAACTCAGATGTGCACCGGGGCCTCCCACTCCACTTTCTATTCTTGTTAAAGATAGTTTGCCTTGTTCTGTGAAGGGAGTATACACAGCGTTGTACGAGATCTTCAGTTTCTTGGCAATTTCTTGCATGGAATAGCCTTCATTTCTCGGAACAAGAATAGACTGACGAGTTTCAGAATACATTTCTTTGTTCGGCCATTTTAAACCTGTAATCGAACCCACAAATGCTGATGCTCCAGATACTCAAATAGTCTAAAGAAGGCCAGTTTTATTGTTTCTTTAATCAGGACAACAGTTTTCAGCTGTGCTAACATAATTGCAAAAGTTTTTTCCAGTAGTGGCAAGTGAGAGTCTATGTTTTTTTGAGACATTATCAAATACCATTGAGAAATGTAATACTGAGGACGATTTATTTCTTGCTGGGGATTTTAACTGCACAGTCAGTGATTTAGATATAAATAGAAAGAACCTCATATAGCCTCAATGACTTTTCAAAAACACCTTATTGTAACACATAAACTGTGTGATATGTGGCGGAGCCAGCATGGAGGCACGAGACAGTACACATTAGCCCAAATGAGAAAAAAAACCATCTCGCTGGCCAGGCTAGATAGATTTTATTGTTTTGAGCATCAATCTCAGGTCTGTAAATCTAGTGTGATAACCCCAGTGGGATTTTCTGATCATTGTTTAATAACAGGTGATGTACATTAACGTTGTAAAACCCAAAAGCGCATACTGGCATTTTAATATAACTTCATTGAGTGATGCTCACTTCAAGAAATGTTGTAGCTTTTTCTGGGAGAGGTGGAGGTCTCAAAAGGCCAGTTTTGAATCCCTTCAACAGTGGTGGGATATTGGGAAAATTCAGATTCAACAATTCTGTAATCAATACACAATGAATGTCACCAGAGATATTACCAGTACAGTATGAGATAGTCGAACTCCTGACGTTGGTTGAGACCACAGGAGATGGAGGTCATACTCAGGCCCTCAAGAGAAAAAAGCCCCATTGGCAGACCTGCTGGGTATCAGAACACAGGGAGCATTGGTGAGAAGTCTCTTCTCTGTATACATCAATGATGTCACTCTTGCTGCTGGTGAGTCTCTGATCCATCTCTACGCAGATGACACCATTCTATATACTGTCCCTGTTCTATATTCTGTCCCTTCTTTGGACACCATGTTAACAACCCTCCAGGCGAGCTGCAATGCCATACAACTCTCCTTCCGTGGCCTCCAATTGCTCTTAAATACAAGTAAAACTAAATGCATGCTCTTCAACCGATCGCTGCCTGCACCTGCCCGCCTGTCCAACATCACTACTCTGGACAGTTCTGACTTAGAATATGTGGACAACTACAAATACCTAGGTGTCTGGTTAGACTGTAAACTCTCCTTCCAGACTCACATCAAACATCTCCAATCCAAAGTTAAATCTAGAATTGGCATCCTATTTCGCAACAAAGCATCCTTCACTCATGCTGCCAAACATACCCTTGTAAAACTGACCATCCTACTGATCCTCAACTTTGGCGATGTAATTTACAAAATAGCCTCCAATAACCTACTCAATAAATTGGAAGCAGTCTATCACAGTGCCACCCGTTTTGTCACCAAAGCCCCATATACTACCCACCACTGCGACCTGTACACTCTCGTTGGCTGGCCCTTGCTTCATACTCGTCGCCAAACCCACTGGCTCCAGGTCATCTACAAGACCCTGCTAGGTAAAGTCCCCCCTTATCTCAGCTCGCTGGTCACCATAGCAGCACCCACCTGTAGGCTGCGCTCCAGCAGGTATATCTCTCTGGTCACCCCCAAAACCAATTCTTCCTTTGGCCGCCTCTCCTTCCAGTTCTCTGCTGCCAATGACTGGAATGAAATACAGATCTCTGAAACTGGAAACACTTATCTCCTTCACTAGCTTTAAGCACCAGCTGTCAGAGCAGCACACAGATTACTGCACCTGTACATAGCCCATCTATAATTTAGCCCAAACAACTACCTCTCCCCCTACTGTATTTATTTATTTTGCTTCTTTGTACCCCATTATATCTATCTCTACCTTGTACATTCTTCCACTGCAAATCTACCATTCCAGTGTTTTACTTGCTACATTCTATTTACTTCGCCACCATGGCCTTTTTTTCTCTTTACTTCCCTTATCTCACCTCTTTGCTCACATTTTATATAGACTAATTTTTCTAATGTATTATTGACTGTATGTTTGTTTTACTCCATGTGTAACTCTGTGTTGTTGTCTGTGTCGAACTGCTTTGCTTTATCTTGGCCAGGTCGCAATTGTAAAATGAGAACTTGTTCTCAACTTGCCTACCTGATTTAAATAAAGGTGCAATAAATAAAAAATCCAAATTTTTCTTTGGTTTAGAGAAAAAGAATGGACAAAAAAGAAGTATTCATTGCCTCAAATTAGCTGCTGGACAGGAGCTCACTAGACCCAGTGAAATTAGAAAGAGGGCAGTAGAGTTCTATGCTGAGCTCTACAAGTGTGAGTATAAAGAGGATAAAACAGTAACACAACAGTTCTTTAATGGGCTCCCACAGGTGGCAGCAGAAGCTCAGGTTGAGCTAGAACAACCATTGTGTTTGCAGGAGCTATACACTGCATTGAAAGGCATGGAAAATGGAAGGGCACCTGGCATTGATGGGCTTCCATGTTTACTTTTTAAAGTATTTTGGGGCTATGTTGGGAGAGGATTTGCTAGCAGTAGTTAATGATAGTTTGACTGGAGGTATTACTACTGATAAGCTGCAGGAGGGCTGTCCTCACCCTACTGCCAAATAAGGGTGACCCTAGGGAGGTGAAGAACTGGAGGCTGGTGGCCTTATTGTGCATTGATTGTAAGATCCTGTCCAAGGCATTGTCCAACAGGCTGAGGGAGGTGATGGGGCAAATCATACACACAGACCAGTCCTACTGTGTTCCCTGCAGGCAGATAGGGGATAACATTTCCCTGATTCTGGATTTTTTTTGGATGTCTCTAGGGCTATTGGGTTTGATGCTGGTTTAATTTCAATTGATCAGGAAAAGGCATTTGACCGAGTTGAACATCAATACTTATAGTGCACTTTTGTAGGCATTTGGTTTCAGCTCTGGTTTTATATCCATGATATAAGCGCTCCTTTTAAAGTGTGTAGAGGTATTAAGCAGGGGTGTACGTTGTCGGGAATGTTATATGCCATCGCTATAGAGCCACTACTAAATAACATTAGACGTCGCATTGAAGGGGTGTACCTTTCAGAGGATATTCTTCTGCAAAGGTAAATTGGGAAAAAGTTGTGCTTTACAGATTGGGAAATGGTCTGGAGGGATCATGGCTTTGCCAGGGATGCTGGAATGGTGTAAGGAACGTTTTAAGTATATTGGAGGGAACCAAGAGGATGAGGGGACTATGGAAAAAAATTGGAATGGGGTGGATGAAATGGTGGAACGAAGGATGAGGAGATGGCGTTGGTTGTTATCTCGTATGTCATATAGGAGGCACACTATTATTGTTAACAATGTGGTTGCTTCTGCACTGTGGCATCGGTTGGCATGTTTAGAGCCACTGGCTGGCCTTCTGGCTAAGATACAGGAAATTATTGTAGATTTATTTTGGGATAAATATCATTGGGTTCCACAAAGTGGAATTGTATTTGTCAAAAGAGGAGGGGGGACAAGGTCTTGTACATCTGGCTAGCAGTGGTGCTGCTTTCCGGTTCCAGTTTATTCAATGGTTGCTTTATGGACCAGAAAATGTTGTTTGGAGAGGGGTGGCAGGTCTTGTATTACAGCAGGTAGGGGGATTAGGTTTAAAGAAGGTTTTATTTTGGGTTGATAGTAGCTAGATTTCCAGGGAGGGAGCACCTCCATTTTACAGAGGCCATCTTAGGGTTTGGAGTATAATGAAGGTGTCAAGAAACACTACAACGGAGTCTGCTGGAGGAACCTCTGGTGTATGGGGCAAGACTGGATTGTACAACTGCAGCTGTTCCACATTTCGCCAAGATTCTGGTGAATGGCAAAATCATCACCCTAAAACAGCTAATGGACATGGCTGGTCCCACCTTAATGGATGGAGGACGGGTGGCTGAACATCTGGGGGTGAGATCGGAAAGGATTGTCTGACAACTGCTGGGAAGCTGCAGGAAGACTATCAGCAGAAGAGTGGATTATGCTCAACAGTCACAAGAAAAAGGTACAAGATGAAAACGTCCAATTTCAAAGACTAGGGATTACACCCAATATCTCAGAGTAATAAAGAAAGGCGTTATTACTGGATTGGAAGAGGTGGGTTTGGATGAGGTGAATGTAAAGGACTTATATAGGGGGTGTGTCAAGGTTTTGAAAAAAGATTAATTGAAAAATAGAAAAGACACTCCTTGGAGGGTGAAACTGGGCCTTGATGACAAGGTAAAGCCAGCATAGAGAGCATTGTACAAGCCACCGTTACAAAAGGGTACTGGTGATATGCAATGGAGGGTTTTGTATGGCATCAATGCAGTTAATGCTTTTATATCTGTCATTAGCTCAACTGTTGAAGATGGATGTTCTTTTTGTAATATAAGAGAAACAATTGTGAGAGGATAAAACCACTCTGAAATACTAGAGACTTTTTACAGCTGTAGGGGAGATTTTCAATAACATTGATTTAATTTTGGGGTTTCAATATAGTAAGCAAAAGAAAAGAAAATGTCAACTGTTAAATGTTATTTTGGGACAAGCTAAGATGTAAATTTTTCTGAGTAGGGAACATAAGATAGACACAGGATATGGGCAGGATGTATAATGTGTTTTAAGGGATTAGTCAAAGAGTTCTTCTCAGCTGTAAAAGATCTCCCATTGTTTGAGGAGAAGGGGGCTTGCGAAGGAGCGGTATGTTTTGTGGAGGAGGGGAAACATGCTTTAAAAATTTTTTAACATGTTTTTTTTTTAATGTTTATTTAAGAATGACACGTGTTTTTTAATTTCTGAAAAGGCACAGTGTGCCATTATTTATGTTAATACTTGAGTATAAAATAAAGGTTTTATAAAAACTCTCTCGGTCTCTCTCTCTCTTGGTCTCTCATTCTCAATGCAATTTCAATTTAAGGGTTTTATTGGCATGGCAAACATATGTTAACATTGCCAAAGTGTGTGTCTCTCTGTCTCTCTCTCTCTCTCTCTCTCTCAAGCATTATCCCATAGGAAAAGCAACACCAGCTGGGATGCTTAATCCATGTGCCCTCTCCCATCCATCCGTCTCAGAAAGGCGAGTAGACTCGGAGCAGTGGGAATGGATGTGGGATCTGGGAATCACCTTACCACCCACCTGCAGTGACTTCCACATGATTGGTCCTGATATAATCCATGGCATAGCACATCAAATTAGCCCTTTTGTCACTTAAGAGATGGCAAAGGGTGGAGAAGAAAACATCCACAAAGTATGACCTCGAGACTGCTTTGTGTGAAAACGAGGAGTCACAATTGCCGTGAAGAATCCACTTCACCATAGAAACCATAGATGCCATAGCCAAGATATTTCAAAGTTGGACAAAAGTAAAAATGTATGACATGGGTTGCCGTCAGAGGCACACTAATGTATTTTTTTTACCATGATGCATTGCAATGGAAGTTCATTCCTTTTAAGGGACTTAATTCTCACCAGAACTAGAACATTGCATTAATTTGACTAATGTCTTGCTTTCAGCTAAGCCAGTCAGGTGCAGGCTATCGCGCAATACATAGTTCCTAACTTTGTTAAGAATAAAAGTAATGTTTTTTTTGTTTGTATTTCTTAACCCCCAGTGTTAGATTGTAACGCCAGAAAAGTGGGTTCTATTCCCGGGACCACCGGTACGTGAAATGTATGCACGCATGACTGTGAGTTGCTTTGGATAAAAGCATCTGCTAAATGGAATATATTATTGTCATCCCAATCCTCATTTCAATTTCATAATGGCAGTACAGTGACAATGAGTGAAAGTGAAAATTAATGGGCTTCTCTCATCTTACTTTCGGAAACAAGCGCTATCACATACATTAAAAACAACCTGGGCAATTTCTGCAGTGTCATGTTCGGAACAATTGTGTCAGGTCAGGTCTGATTTTGACTGAATCCCTAATGTCTGTCTAGGAAATTACGATTAAGGAACATTCCAGCAAAATTGGCAATATCAGAACACCCAGCAGATGTTTTGCATCACATTCTGGGTGACTGGCAAATCTCATTATGCACAGACTCCCCTTGGAACGACCACATTTGAATATTCATAATGGACCACACACAAACACTTTGAATGAGCAATTGCATGTGTGCTAGTTTACTTCTGCCCAGTGTTTCATGGCAATGATATTCTCACCCAGTTCTGCATCTTGCAACACACCAGGCGAACTCTGTTGACATGTTTAACCCCAGAGAGTTGGAGAATCTCATTAAGAACAAAAGCAAAACATATTCAATTTGCTTTGTAGTGCCTTGATACAACTGCTCATTGACAACAGAGAGCGGAATAGAGAATGTGAGGTTGACAGATGAAGTGAAGACATTCAGAAGTGTGTTTTGTCCTCATGAGTTTTCCCGTAGCGCTAGAATCATACAGGATGTCTTGAAGGGTTGTTAATTGTGTAATCATGGTAATATAGTCCAATGTTAACATACGATACACAGCAATAACAGCATAAACGTAATGCACAGATGCAAGCAATTGCTATGTTGCAAGCATAAAATGACATTGATAATAGTTGCTTTCACATGTATTGATGGTTGCGAAGTATAGCTACTGGCTGTCATAGTAAGGAATGATGATGATGCCCCAGATGATGCAATGAAGTCAGTTATTTGCCATTCAAGATCTGAGAGATTACAGAGTTATTCAGTGGTTATTTAAAGTTTTACCGACAAGGGAAATTAGGGGATATGGAAGAGATGAAAGGAAGAGTGGAGAGAGTAGGAGAGGGATGAGTTGATAGAGAGAGAGAGAGTTTATGATTGTGCAAGTTGACATATACAGAGCACATTCCATCAGGTGCTCCAGTGAGGTGCTGTTGGATGTTCATAAGAACTGCAAAAACAATTTATTGCTTTAAGTAAATCAATGCACTCAACAAGAAATACAAATAGACAGTTCTGTAACGCTCTGTAAGAGCAAGCAGGGTATAATACATTATGACTTTATTCATTATTGCATGTGCCTTCACTGCTTTTTATACTTTGTTATATACCCTTTGTTGGCAATGACAGAGGTCAAACATTTCTGTAAGTCTGCACAAGGATTTCACACACTGTTGCTGGTATTTTGGCCCATTCCTCCATGCAGATCTCCTTTAGAGCAGTGATGTTTTGGGGCTGTTGCTGGGCAACACGGACTTTCAACTCTCTCCAAAGATTTTCTATGGGGATGAGATCTGGAGACTGGCTAGGCCACTCCAGGACCTTGAAATGCTTCTTACGAAGCCACTCCTTCGTTGCCCGGGCGGTGTGTTTGGGATCATTGTCATGCTGAAAGAGCCAGCCACGTTTCATCTTCAATGCCCTTGCTGATGGAAGGAGGTTTTCACTCAAAATCTCACGATACATGGCCCAATTCATTCTTTCCTTTACACGGATCAGTCGTCCTGGTCCCTTTGCAGAGAAACAGCCACAAAGCATGATGTTTCCACCCTCATGCTTCACAGTAGGTATGGTGTTCTTTGGATGCAACTTATCATTCTTTGTCCTCCAAACACGACGAGTTGAGTTTTTACCAAAAAGTTATATTTTGGTTTCATCTGTCCATATGACATTCTCCCAATCTTCTTCTGGATCATCCAAATGCTCTCTAGCAAACTTCAGACGGGCCTGGACATGTACTGGCTTAAGCAGGGGGACACGTCTGGCACTGCAGGATTTGAGTCCCTGGCGGCGTAGTGTGTTACTGATGGTAGGCTTTGTTACTTTGGTCCCAGCTCTCTGCAGGTCATTCACTAGCTCCCCCCGTGTGGTGCTCACCGTTCTTGTGATCATTTTGACCCCACGGGGTGAAATCTTGCGTGAAGCCCCAGATCGAGGGAGATTATCAGTGGTCTTGTATGTCTTCCATTTCCTATATTCCTATATAATAATTGCTCCCACAGTTGATTTCTTCAAACCAAGCTGCTTACCTATTGCAGATTCAGTCTTCCCAGCCTGGTGCAGGTCTACAATTTTGTTTCTGGTGTCCTTTGACAGCTCTTTGGTCTTGGCCATAGTGAAGTTTGGAGTGTGACTGTTTGAGGTTGTGGACAGGTGTCTTTTATACTGATAACAAGTTCAAACAGGTGCCATTAATACAGGTAACGAGTGGAGGACAGAGGAGCCTCTTAAAGAAGAAGTTACAGGTCTGTGAGAGCCAGAAATCTTGCTTGTTTGTAGGTGACCAAATACTTATTTTCCACCATAATTTGCAAATAAATTCATAAAAAATCCTACAATGTGATTTTCTGGATTTTTTTTCTCATTTTGTCTTTCATAGTCGAAGTGTACCTATGATGAACATTTCAGGCCTATCTCATCTTTTTAAGTGGGAGAACTGTTTTTTTTTCTTCTAAATACTTTTTTGCCCCACTGTATTTCTCTAAATTCAGAAGGAGCCATAGATGGAGTGACTCATACGTTGTCCCCGTCACCATATAGTAATTATGAGAGAAAAGATGAATCCACGTCACAGGCTGACTTTAGAAGAATCCACGTCACAGACTGACTTTAGAAGAATCCAGGTCACAGACTGACTTTAGAAGAACCACGGTCACAGACTGACTTTAGAAGAACCACGTCACAGACTGACTTTAGAAGAATCCACGTCACAGGCTGACTTTAGAAGAATCCACGTCACAGACTGACTTTAGAAGAATCCACGTCACAGACTGACTTTAGAAGAATCCACGTCACAGGCTGACTTTAGAAGAACCACGTCACAGACTGACTTTAGAAGAATCCACGTCACAGGCTGACTTTAGAAGAATCCACGTCACAGACTGACTTTAGAAGAATCCACGTCACAGACTGACTTTAGAAGAATCACGTCACAGACTGACTTTAGAAGAATCCACGTCACAGGCTGACTTTAGAAGAATCCACGTCACAGACTGACTTTGGAAGAATCCACGTCACAGACTGACTTTGGAAGAATCCACGTCACAGACTGACTTTAGAAGAATCCACGTCACAGACTGACTTTAGAAGAATCCACGTCACAGACTGACTTTAGAAGAACCACGTCACAGACTGACTTTAGAAGAATCCACGTCACAGGCTGACTTTAGAAGAATCCACGTCACAGGCTGACTTTAGAAGAATGAATGTCACAGACTGACTTTAGAAGAATCCACGTCACAGACTGACTTTAGAAGAATGAATGTCACAGGTTGACTTTAGATGAATCCACGTCACAGACTGACTTTAGAAGAATCCACGTCACAGACTGACTTTAGAAGAATGAATGTCACAGGCTCACTTTTGTCACTTTGAAGCTTTGTGTGTCTGCATAATTCGGTGTGTGTGTCCAGTTGCGCACCTGTGTGTGGAGACAGGAGTAGCTTGTGTTTCAGTGGGTGGAAAAACTGTGTGTTTGTGAAAGAGAGGTGTTAGCAAATTTGTTTGGCCACTGCCTGCACTCACAATAATAATTAGGCTACTTGAGTGAAGAGATTGCATTTAGAGAGCTCCCAGCTCCTTGTTCACATGTGGTTGAACTCTTGGTAATGACTAGCCTATGTGGTTAATGAACTGGCGGGACAGTCAGTTAGTGGATTGACTGCCTTATCGATTGCACTTTGTACAAAGAAAACAAAATCTCTCTCTCTCTCTCAGTCTCTGTCTCGGTCTCTTTCTCACATACACTCTGTGTCTACACTGTCACCTGCTAAGTGCTATGTCACACCTTGAATATATAAAGTACCAGTCAAAAGTTTGGACAAACTTACTCATTCAAGGGTTTTGCTTTATACTATTTTCAACATTGTAGAAAACCAAAACGATGAAATAACACATATGGAATCATGTAGTTATATTTGAGATTTTTCAAAGTTGACACCCTTTGCCTTGATGACAGCTTTGCACACTCTTGGCATTCTCTCAACCAGCTTCACCTGGAATGCTTTTCCAACAGTCTTGAAGGAGTTCCCACATATGCTGAGCACTTGTTGGCTGCTTTTCCTCCACTCTGCGGTCCAACTCATCCAGCACACCATCACTCTCCTTCTTAATCAAATAGCCCTTACACAACCTGGAGGTGTGTTGGGTCATTGTCCTGTTGAAAAACAAATGTGTATCCTGTGTGTGTATTTCTTTTCTCTCCTTCTCCCCTCACAGGTGGCAATTATCAGTCAACAATCACTCGCTAATCAGAAGACACCTGGTCCTTTTCCTTTACCCTATCACATCCCCTTTCTCTTGGTTTAAAATCCCAGTTAGTTGTTTTCTCTGGAGCTTGATCTCTCTGTGTCTCTCTCGCTCTCTTTTGGTTTTTGTTCCTATATGTCACATTTGTCTGGAATTATGTGAGTATGTATTGTTGTGCTTCATGACTGTTTGTTTGTTTGTGGGAGTAGGTAAACTTTGTCTAAATACCCTAGTTAGAACTGGGCGGTCACCCACTGTATTTTTGGTTTGTTAGCTAGCTATTCTTAAAGCAGGCTAGTCTAGCTAGGGGTGTTTTTGGATATTTATTATTTCTTTCCTTGGGTCCAGCTCAGCCCCTCTTCCCGCCCCCCTTTACCGTGTGTTTAAAAAGAAACCCTGAGTGTTTGACGGTAGATTTAAGTTGCCTGTGGTTTTTGTTCTCACTGTTACTTTTTTACTGTTATTTGCATGTTATGTTACGGGTCTTGTTGCCATCCCCGCTAGACTGTAGAGCCGAAGGGATTCGTTACAACATCTGTGCACACGTTTGGCATTCTCTCAACCAGCTTTATGAGGTAGTCACCTGGAATGCATTTAATTAACAAGTGTGCCTTGTTAAAAGTTAATTTGTGGAATTTCTTTCCTTGTTAAGCCAATCAGTTGTGTTGTGACAAGGTAAGGGTGGTATACAGAAGATAGCCCTATGACTACCTCATGAAGATGGTTGAGAGAATGCCAAGAGTGTGCAAAGCTGTACTCAATGCAACGGGTGGCTACTTTGAAGAATGTAACATTTGTTCAACACTTTTTTGGTTAGTACATGATTCCATTTGTGTTTTTAATCGTTTTGATCTATTCACTATTATTCTACAATGTAGAAAATAGTAAAAATATAGAAAAACTTTGGTGTGTCCAAACTTTTGACTCTGTACTGTGTGTATATATACACACTTGGGCCGGTTTATTAGGTACACCCATCTAGTACCGGGTTGGGCCCCCATTTGCTTTAAGAACACCCTGAATTTTTTGGGGTGTTGATTCTTCAAGGTTTTGGTCAATGGGTACCAAGGGACCTAACGTGTGCCAGGAAAACATTCCCTACACCATTACACCACTGCCCCCAGCCTGTACCATTGACGCCATGCATGGTGGATTAATGGACTCAAGCTGCTTATGCCAAATTATGACTCTGCCATCAGCATGACTCAATAGGAACTGGGATTCTTCAGACCAGGTGATATTTTTCCACTCCTCAATTGTCCAGTGTTGGTGATCGCTTTCCCACTGGAGCTACTTCCTCTTGTTTTTAGTTGATAGGAGTGGAACCCGGTGGGGTCGTCTGCTGCAATAGCTCATGTGTGACAAGGACCAACGAGCTGTGTGCTCCGAGATGCCGTTCTACACACCACCGCACAGTTATTTTCCTGTTTGTGGACCGCCTGTTAGCTTGCACGATTCTTGCCATTCTCCTCAGACTTCTCTCATCAACAAGCTGTTTTCGCCCACAAGACAGCCGCTGACTAGATGTTTTTTGTTTGTCTCAACAGGAACTGGGATACCTTGCTCCAGGTGATGTTTTCCACTCATCAATTGTCCAATGTTGGTGATCGCGTTCCCACTGGAGCTGCTTCTTCTTGTTTTTAGCTGATAGGAGTGGAACCCGGTGTTGTCATCTACTGCAATAGCTCATCTGTGACTAGGACCGACGAGTTGTGCATTCCGAGAAGCCATTCTGCACACCAATGCAGTCAATACAGGACTAAGATCAAATTGTACTACACCGTCTCCGACGATCGTCGAATGTGGCAGGGCTTGCAAACTATTACAGACTACAAAGGGAAGCACAGCCACGAGCTGCTCAGTGACACAAACCTACCAGACGAGCTAAATTACCTCTATGCTCACTTCAAGGCAAGTAACACTGAAACATGCATGAGAGCACCAGCTGTTCCGGATGACTGTGTGATCACGCTCTCCGTAGACGATGTGAGCAAGACCTTTAAACGGGTCAACATTCACAAGGCCTCAGTGCCAGACAGATTACCAGGACATGTAGCTGGAGGCAGGGCTTTTCATATAGAGCTTAATTTTTATGGAATGGTCTGCCTATCTATGTGAGAGACGCAGACTCGGTCTCAACCTTTAAGTCTTTATTGAAGACTCATCTCTTCAGTAGGTCCTATGATTGAGTGTAGTCTGGCCCAGGGGTGTGAAGGTGAACGGAAAGGCACTGGAGTGACAAACCGCCCTTGCTGTCTCTGCCTGGCCGGTGCCCTTCCACTGGAATTCTCTGGCTCTAATCATATTATGGGGCCTGAGTCACTGGCTTACTGGTGCTCTTCCATGCTGTCCCTAGGAGGGGTGTGTCACTTGAGTGGTTTGAGTCACTGACGGGATCTTCCTGTCCGGATTGGTGCCCCCCTCGGGTTCATGCCGTGTGGGAGATCTTCGTGGGCTATACTCGGCCTTGTCTCAGGGTTGTAGGTTGGTGTTTGAAGATATTAATCTAGGGGTGTGGGTGCTGTGCTTTGGCAAAGTGGGTGGGGTTATATCCTGTCTGTTTGGCCCTGTCTGGGGGTATCGTCGGATAGGGCCACAGTGTCTCCCGACCCCTCCTGTCTCAGCCTCCAGTATTTATACTGAAATAGTTTGTGTCGGGGGGCTAGGGTCAGTCTGTTATATCTGGAGTAATTATCCTGTCTCATCTGGTGTCCTGTGTGAATTTAAGTATGCTCCCTCTAATTATCCCTTTCTCTCTCTCTTCGCACGGAAGACCTGAGCCCTAGGACCATGCCTCAAGACTACCTGACCTGATGACTCCTTGATGTCCCCAGTCCACCTGGTCATGCTGCTGCTCCAGTTTCAACTGTTCTGCCTGCGGCTATGGAACCCTGACATGTTCACTGGACGTGTTACCTTGTCCTGGACCTGCTGTTTTGGACCCTCTCTCTACCGCACCTGCTGTCTCTAATTCTGAATGATCGGCTATGAAAAGCCAACTGACATTTACTCCAAAGGTGCTGACATGTTGCACCCTCTACAACCACTGTGATTATTATTATCTGACCCTGCAGGTCATCTATGAACATTTGAACATCTTGGCCATGTTCTGTTATAATCTCCACCCGGCACAGCCAGAATAGGACTGGCCACCCTTCATAGCCTGGTTCCTCTCCAGGTTCTGGCCTTTCTATGGAGTTTTTCCTAGCCGCCGTGCTTCTACATCTGCAGTGCTTGCCGTTTGGGGTTTTAGGCTGGGTTTCGGCTGATGTAAAAGGGCTTCATAAATAAGCTCAGCAAAAAAATAAACGTCCCTTTTTCAGGACCCTGTCTTTCAAAGATAATTAGTAAAATCCAAATAATTTCACAGATCTTTATTGTATAAAGGGTTTAAACACTGTTTCCCATGCTTGTTCAATGAACCATAAACAATTAATGAACATGCACCCGTGAAACGGTCGGCATGCTGCAAGGAGGCATGAGGACTGCAGATGTGGCCAGGGCAATAAATTGCAATGTCCATACTGTGAGACGCCTAAGACCGCGCTACAGGGAGACAGAACGGACCACATGTAACAACACCTGCACAGGATCGGTACATCCGAACATCACACCTGCGGGACAGGTACAGAATGGCAACAACAACTGCCCGAGTTACACCAGGAACGCACAATCCCTCCATCAGTGATCAGACTGTCCGCAATAGGCTAAGAGAGGCTGGACTGAAGGATTGTAGGCCTGCAACAACGCCGCCTATGGGCACAAACCCACCGTCACTGGAACAGACAAGACTGGCAAGAAGTGCTCTTCACTGATGAGTCGTAGTTTTGTCTCACCAGGGGTAAATAGTCGGATTTGTGTTTATCGTCGAAGGAATGAGCGTTACACCGAGGCCTGTACTCTGGAGCAGGATTGATTTGGAGGTGGAGGGTCAAGGCCACAATGAAAATATGTACTGTTGGGGGTACTCGAGGATCAGAGTTGGGAAACACTGCTGCAGGCATTGCAATTTTTTTGGTTGCATTCAAGATTGAGAGCTATTATCATAACGTTTTTTTTAAATAATTTAGGCTTCTATAATAACAATACAAAGACCCCATGGATGTTATTCATTTCAATGGTCTCTGCTCATTAGCAATCATGCCATAAAAAGTATCATTATATGCCATAAAAAGTATCATCATATGCCATCTTGTCAAGTTCCGTTATACAGGCCGACTGGAATAAAGCCCTAAGATTCCCCCTAAGTTAAATTCAGTGTACAGTGTTAGGAGTCTGCATCATACCTCAGTTCAAATAGTATTAAAGATATGATTCTACTTTTCAAAACACTTATTAGACGTTTCTTATTTTATGTATGTTTATTGACCCAGTAAACATGTTTGTTAGTGCAGTTAGAGTGGTGATTTAAGAACAGGTGGCGGAATTAACAATAACCGAACCAAGATTAAATAGGAAGACCACTGTATAGGAGGATGTTAATTCTTCCCTCCACACACTGGAAGATAACCAAGACAGGGGTGAGCTGAGAGTATAATGAGATGCCTCGTGAGCATCATCATTTCAATACTTGTGGTATATTATTTTTTTCTGTGATGGAGCAAACATAAGTTAAGTGAAAAATGTAATGAAATGCAACAATAATTGGATGGCTGAAAAATAGATGGGATATGTGGGGCGCATGCTTATTGAGCCTCAATTTGGTCTGTGTGACAGCAGACACAGAAAAACAGACCTAGACTAAATTGAGAATGCAGACAGATATAGCCAATAAATACTGTAGATTGATATGCCAAGCATGAGAAAAGGATTAACCACTGATAGAAAATTGAATACAACCACATCCCTCACATGCAGGCATGGGTCTGCACTCTGCAGACCAGTGGCAACAGTCATAGCAACCTTTCTAAAGGGAGATATAATCCACTCCACTGTCCCTCCCCCTTAACCAATGTAGAATGCCCTTGACACAGAGCGAGAGAGGCACGGTCAAGGTTAATTGATGTTGTGCTGCCGGATACTATAATTGAGACCAATGGCCATGTTAGCCTCAAGCCTGGTGTTAACCATTTTGTTCAGGACACCTGTGGAGAAAAAAGCCAATTTGCATTGAGGGCTTAGCACACTGAACGGGTTGGGTTTTATTTTGCTGTCATCATAGAGGTTTTTTAGTGAAAGCGTTGTTTCAACATGATACTGTAAAGGTGCCCCATAAGGTTGTGGAGACTGGTGATAATGAGATCTGTGTGATGTATGTAAGAGATTTGTCATTGCTCAGGGAATCTGATCGCACAAAGGGGGTGAACCCATTGGGATTCCAAGTTGGTGACATGTGGCTGCAGGCTATTCAATTTTTGTAAAGGTTAAAATACTATTTTACTTGACTTTTTTTCAATCACTGCCCAAGGCGAGGTAAAGCATTTCCAAAGGGATTCTAATGTTGAAATGTGTGACTCCATTGAGACTACTACCATCTATGTCATACTCGTGACCCCTCAATCTCAGGGCTCAGTAGGAAAGTTATATATAACAGCTAGCATACTGAGAAAGCATACTGAAACGGTGGTAACACATGGGAAGGAATTTATTAGAGGAATTTGTGCTCACACTGAAAAAGAAAGACACAAATCACAACTAACGTGAATAAATTGTGCGCACATGTGGCCACGCACCATTGTTTTAAATGTAGTGCTGGGGTGTAGGCTGTCCGATGTGATCAACTAATATAAGTTTGGGTAGTTACAAATGATCAAAACTCTTTCTCATTTTGCCTCTTGGAAACATTGGTTAATGGACCTTTGTTACATTACTGGTCTTGTGCAGAAAATTGTCCCTTTTCCAAGCTTTGAGCAGTAAAGGTAACAAAGCCTTGGGATTGCTTCTCTAATTGCAATCAGTTTCTCATTAAAATAAAATAATGGCCCTCATGCACAACTGCCAGGCTCAGTTTGTATCTTCTGACATAGTATGCAATTTAGTCCTCACACACACCCGCAAACATTCATGCTCACAGATGAACAACGCATTTGGAAAGTATTCAGGCCCCTTGACTTGTTCCACATTTTGTTACATTACAGCCTTATTCTAAAATGTATTAATTTGTTTTTTCTTCTTCACCAATCTACACACAATACTCCATAATGGAAAAGCAAAAACAGGTTTTGAGATGTTTTTGCAAATGCAGAAAAAAAAATGAAATAACACATTTAAGTATTCAGAACATTTACTCACCACTTTGTGGATGCACCTTTGACAGCGTTTACAGCCTCAAGTCTTATTGGGTAGGACGCCACAATACCAGTCAAAAGTTTGGACAGATCTACTCATTCAATGGTTTTCCTTAAATTTGACTATTTTCTACATTGTAGAATAATAGTAAAGACATCAACACTATGAAATAACAAATATGGAATCATGTAGTAACCAAAAAAGTCTTAAACAAAACAACATATATTTTATATTTGAGACTCTTTGAAGTAGCAACCCTTTGCCTTGATGACAGCTCTGCACAACCAGCTTCACCTGGAATGCTTTTCAAGTCTTGAAGGAGTTCCCACATATGCTGAGCACTTGTTGGCTGCTTTTCCTTCACTCTGCAGTTCAACTCATCCCAAACCATCTCAACTGTGTTGAGGTTGGGTGATTGTGGAGGCCAAGTCATTTGATGTAGCACTCCATCACTCTCCTTCTTGGTCAAACAGCCCTTACACAGCCTGGAGGTCTGTTGGGTAATTGTCCTGTTGAATAGCAAATGATAGTCCCACTAAGTGCAAAGCAGATGGGATGGCGTGTTGCTGCAGAATGTTGTGTTAGCCATGCTGGTTAATTGTGCCTTGAATTCTAAATAAATTAGACAGTTTCACCAGCAAAGCACCCTCATACCATCACACCTCCATGCTTCAAGGTGGGAACCAACCATGCGGAGATCATCCATTCACCTACTCTGTGTCTCCCAAAGACACGGCGGTTGGAACCAAAAATCTTACATTTGGACTCATTGGGAAAAAAGTACAGATTTCCACCGGTCTAATGTCCATTGCTCGTGTTTCTTGGCCCAAGCAAGTCTCTTCTTCTTATTGGTGTCCTTTAGTAGTGGTTTCTTTGCAGCAATTTTACCATGATGTCCTGATTCACACAGTCTCCTCTGAAGAGTGGATGTTGAGGTGTGTCTTACTTTAACTCAGTGAAGCATTTATTTGGGCTGCAATTTCTGAGGCTGGTAACTAATGAACTTACACTCTGCAGCAGAGGTAACTCTGGGTCTTCCTTTCCTGTGGCGGTCCTCGTGAGAGCCAGTTTCATCATAGAGCATGATGGTTTTTGCGACTGTACTGAAATTCTCCGGATTGACTGACCTTCATGTCTTAAACTAATGATGGACTGTCATTTCTCTTTGCTTATTTGAGCTGTTCTTGTCATTTTATCGACTTGGTCTTTTACCAAATAGGGCTCCCTTCTATATACCGCCCATACCTTATCACAACACAACTGATTGTCTCAAATGTATTAAGAGGGAAAGATATTCCACAAATGAACTTTTTACAAGGCACACCTGTTAATTGAAATGCATTCCAGGTGACTACCTCATGACGCTGCTTGAGAGAATGCCAAGAGTATGCAAAGCTGTCTTTAAGGAAAAGGGTGTTTAACATTTTTTGTTTAATACATTAATACATGTGTTATTTCATATGTAGAAAATAGTAATACATTTTTTTAAAACATGAATGAATGAGGAGGACTGTCAAAGTTTAACTGGTACTGTATATTTGGGGAGTTTATCCCTTTCTTCTCTGTTGATCCTTTCAAGCTCTGTCAGGTTGGATGGGGAGCGTCGCTGCACAGCTATTTTCAGGTCTCTCCAGAGATGTTCGATCGGGTTCAAGTCTGGGCGCTGGTTGGGCCACTGAAGGACATTCTGGTTGAACCACTCAAGGCCAATCCTGCGTTGTCTTGGCTGTGTGCTTAGGATCGTGGTCCTGTTAGACTTGGGCGAATGTTCTCCTTCCGAGGTCCTGAGCTCTCTGGAGCAGGTTTTCATCAAGGATCTCTCTGACCCGTTCACCTTTGCCACGATTCTGACAAGTCTCCCAGTCCCTGCCACTGAAAAACATCCCAGCAGCATGATGCTGCCACCACAATGCTTCACCGTAGGGATGGTGCCAGGCTTCCTTCAGATGTGATGCTTGACATTCAGGCCAAAGAGTTCAATCTCAGTGACATCAGACCAGAGAATCTTGTTTCTCAGGGTCTGACAGTCCTTTAGGTGCCTTTTGGCAAACTCCAAGCAGGATGTCATGTGCTTTTTACTGAGGAGTGGCTTCCATCTGGCCAGTTGACTATGAAGCCCTGATTGGTGGAGTGCTGCAGAGATAGTTCCTAATCTCCACAGAGGAAATCTAGAGCTATGTCAGAGTAACCATCGGGTTCTTGGTAATTTCCCTGACCTTGTCCTTTCTCCCCCAATTTCTCAATTTGGCCAGTTGGCAATCGCTAGGAAGAGTCTTGGTGGTTCCAAACTTCTTCCATTTAATAATTATGGAGGCCACTGTGTTCTTGGGGACCTTCAATGCTGCAGACAATTTCCACAGATCTATGCCTTGACACAATCCTGTCTCGTAGCTCTACGGACAATTCCTTCGACATCTTGGCTAGGTTTTTGCTCTGACATTCACTGTCAGCTGTGGGACCTTGTATAGACAGGTATGGGCCTTTACAAATAATTTCCAATCAGTTGAATTTATCACAGTTGGACTCCAATCAAGTTGTAGAAACATCTCAAGGATGAATAATTCAAACAGGATGCACCTGAGGTCAATTTCAAGTCTCATCGCAAAGGGTCTAAATACTTTTGTAAATAAGGTATTTAGTTTTTTTTTTAAATAAATGAACACACATTTATAAAAGCCTGTTTTTGCTTCGTCATTATGGGGTAGATTGATAAGGGAAAAAATAATTTATTCCATTTTAGAACAAGGTTGTAAAGTAACAAAATGTGGAATAAGGGAAGGGATCTGAATATTTTATGAAAGCACTATGTGCCACATGTGCATCCAAACAGTTGAAATTGATGGCTTTTCCTCATCTCATGTGCCATGTACACATTATATGACATGGGACACATTACAAAATATTACACTGTCCGGCAATGGGTTCTGCTGTTCATATACTGCAGTAGATTTTCCCCTTGCATTATGCATCAATTTAATCTAACTGTGTTATTAGGTCACTTGATATATTTGATATGCAGATATACCATTTATATGTTCAAAATCAGAGGCTGTATTTTAATGTTGGGGAAGCTACTCTGAAAATACAGTTTACGAAGATACCAATTACTTCACACTGGAAGAAGTTAAACTTCAATACTTAAACTACAATACTTTAAAGCTTTAAGCTACCCTTTAGTTTACCTTAAAACTTTTAAAAAACAGTTACCACATCTAAACTACTTAGTGAAAAATTATATCTAAATCTGAATTGTCAGACTACAAATTGCAAGACATCACTCTGGAGTCAGATGTTAACAGAATGTGTAATTTAGCCTATTGAACACAAAAAGTGAGAATTAGGCAGGTTTGACACTGAAAAAGAAAGGAAATTATTACCTGTCATATTATAATAGAGACAGTAGATCTAGCTGGTCTGTCATAATATAATAGAGACAGTAGATCTAGCTGGTCTGTCGTAATATAATAGAGACATAGAAACAGTAGATCTAGCTGGTCTGCCATAATATAATAGAGACAGTAGATCTAGCTTCTCTGTCATAATACAATAGAGACAGTAGAGACTTCACCCACATTTTATTTTATTTTTGCCAAAAAAGCAGCTTGTAGTTCCAGTAGTTAGCTAAACCACTACACAAAGTAATTAAGTACGGAAAGCACTACCAAGATTTTTATTTATTTACCACCAAGCTACTGCAAAATGTAACTTTTTGTACGACATAGAAATATGTCACACCCTGATCTGTGCTTGTTTCCACACCCCACCAGGTGTCTCCTATTATTCCCTATTACTGTCGGCGTACTTCCGGCGCCGACAGAGATGGCCGCCTCGCTTCGCGTTCCTAGGAAACTATGCAGTTTTTTGTTTTTTTACGTGTTATTTCTTACATTAGTACCCCAGGTCATCTTAGGTTTCATTACATACAGTCGAGAAGAACTACTGAATATAAGATCAGCATCAACTCACCATCAGTACGACCAAGAATATGTTTTTCGCGACGCGGATCCTGTGTTCTGCCTTACAAACAGGACAACGGAGTGGATCCTATGCAGCGACCCAAAAAAACGACTCCGAAAGAGAGGGAAACGAGGCGGTCTTCTGGTCAGACTCCGGAGACGGGCACAGCGCACACCACTCCCTAGCATTCTTCTTGCCAATGTCCAGTCTCTTGACAACAAGGTTGATGAAATCCGAGCAAGGGTAGCATTCCAGAGGGACATCAGAGACTGTAACGTTCTGTGCTTCACGGAAACGTGGCTTACTGGAGAGACGCAATCCGAAGCGGTGCAGCCAACAGGTTTCTCCACGCATCGCGCTGACAGGAAAAAACATCTTTCTGGTAAAAAGAGGGGCGGGGGCGTATGCCTTATGACTAACGTGACATGGTGCGATGAAAGAAACATACAGGAACTCAAATCCTTCTGTTCACCTGATTTAGAATTCCTCACAATCAAATGTAGACCGCATTATCTACCAAGAGAATTCTCTTCGATTATAATCACAGCCGTATATATCCCCCCCCAAGCAGACACATCGATGGCTCTGAACGAACTTTATTTAACTCTCTGCAAACTGGAAACAATTTATCCGGAGGCTGCATTCATTGTAGCTGGGGATTTTAACAAGGCTAATCTGAAAACAAGACTCCCCAAATTTTATCAGCATATCGATTGCGCAACCAGGGGAGGAAAGACCTTGGACCATTGTTACTCTAACTTCCGCGACGCATATAAGGCCCTGCCCCGCCCCCCTTTCGGAAAAGCTGACCACGACTCCATTTTGTTGATCCCTGCCTACAGACAGAAACTAAAACAAGAGGCTCCCACGCTGAGGTCTGTCCAACGCTGGTCCGACCAAGCTGACTCCACACTCCAAGACTGCTTCCATCACGTGGACTGGGAGATGTTTCGTATTGCGTCAGATAACAACATTGACGAATACGCTGATTCGGTGTGCGAGTTCATTAGAACGTGCGTTGAAGATGTCGTTCCCATAGCAACGATTAAAACATTCCCTAACCAGAAACCGTGGATTGATGGCAGCATTCGTGTGAAACTGAAAGCGCGAACCACTGCTTTTAATCAGGGCAAGGTGTCTGGTAACATGACCGAATACAAACAGTGCAGCTATTCCCTCCGCAAGGCTATCAAACAAGCTAAGCGCCAGTACAGAGACAAAGTAGAATCTCAATTCAACGGCTCAGACACAAGAGGCATGTGGCAGGGTCTACAGTCAATCACGGACTACAGGAAGAAACCCAGCCCAGTCACGGACCAGGATGTCTTGCTCCCAGGCAGACTAAATAACTTTTTTGCCCGCTTTGAGGACAATACAGTGCCACTGACACGGCCTGCAACGAAAACATGCGGTCTCTCCTTCACTGCAGCCGAGGTGAGTAAGACATTTAAACGTGTTAACCCTCGCAAGGCTGCAGGCCCAGATGGCATCCCCAGCCGCGCCCTCAGAGCATGCGCAGACCAGCTGGCCGGTGTGTTTACGGACATATTCAATCAATCCCTATACCAGTCTGCTGTTCCCACATGCTTCAAGAGGGCCACCATTGTTCCTGTTCCCAAGAAAGCTAAGGTAACTGAGCTAAATGACTACCGCCCCGTAGCACTCACATCCGTCATCATGAAGTGCTTTGAGAGACTAGTCAAGGACCATATCACCTCCACCCTACCTGACACCCTAGACCCACTCCAATTTGCTTACCGCCCAAATAGGTCCACAGACGATGCAATCTCAACCACACTGCACACTGCCCTAACCCATCTGGACAAGAGGAATACCTATGTGAGAATGCTGTTCATCGACTACAGCTCGGCATTCAACACCATAGTACCCTCCAAGCTCGTCATCAAGCTCGAGACCCTGGGTCTCGACCCCGCCCTGTGCAACTGGGTACTGGACTTCCTGACGGGCCGCCCCCAGGTGGTGAGGGTAGGCAACAACATCTCCTCCCCGCTGATCCTCAACACTGGGGCCCCACAAGGTTGCGTTCTGAGCCCTCTCCTGTACTCCCTGTTCACCCACGACTGCGTGGCCACGCACGCCTCCAACTCAATCATCAAGTTTGCGGACGACACAACAGTGGTAGGCTTGATTACCAACAACGATGAGACGGCCTACAGGGAGGAGGTGAGGGCCCTCGGAGTGTGGTGTCAGGAAAACAACCTCACACTCAACGTCAACAAAACTAAGGAGATGATTGTGGACTTCAGGAAACAGCAGAGGGAACACCCCCCTATCCACATCGATGGAACAGTAGTGGAGAGGGTAGCAAGTTTTAAGTTCCTCGGCATACACATCACAGACAAACTGAATTGGTCCACTCACACAGACAGCATCGTGAAGAAGGCGCAGCAGCGCCTCTTCAACCTCAGGAGGCTGAAGAAATTCGGCTTGTCACCAAAAGCACTCACAAACTTCTACAGATGCACAATCGAGAGCATCCTGGCGGGCTGTATCACCGCCTGGTATGGCAACTGCACCGCCCTCAACCGTAAGGCTCTCCAGAGGGTAGTGAGGTCTGCACAACGCATCACCGGGGGCAAACTACCTGCCCTCCAGGACACCTACACCACCCGATGTCACAGGAAGGCCATAAAGATCATCAAGGACATCAACCACCCGAGCCACTGCCTGTTCACCCCGCTATCATCCAGAAGGCGAGGTCAGTACAGGTGCATCAAAGCTGGGACCGAGAGACTGAAAAACAGCTTCTATCTCAAGGCCATCAGACTGTTAAACAGCCACCACTAACACTGAGTGGCTGCTGCCAACACACTGACACTGACTCAACTCCAGCCACTTTAATAAATGGGAATTGATGGGAAATGATGTAAATATATCACTAGCCACTTTAAACAATGCTACCTTATATAAATGTTACTTACCCTACATTATTCATCTCATACGCATACGTATATACTGTACTCTATATCATCGACGGTATCCTTATGTAATACATGTATCACTAGCCACTTTATACTATACTTTTACTACACTTTGTTTACATACTCATCTCATTTGTACATACTGTACCCGATACCATCTACTGTATCTTGCCTATGCTGCTCTGTACCATCACTCATTCATATATCCTTATGTACATATTCTTTATCCCCTTACACTGTGTACAAGACAGTAGTTTTGGAATTGTTAGTTAGATTACTTGTTATTACTGCATTGTCGGAACTAGAAGCACAAGCATTTCGCTACACTCGCATTAACATCTGCTAACCATGTGTATGTGACAAATAAAATTTGATTTGATTTGATTTGATTTATTATCCCCTGTATTTCCTGTCTATTTGTATGTTGCCATTTCGTGTTGTTTTGTCAGGTCTTACCAGCGTGTTTCCTGTTCAAGTTGTTGTTTCCTAGTCTTCCCGGTTCTCACCTTTCTGCCTGTCCTGACCCTGATTCTGCCTGACGTTCTGTCCCTGATTGAATCTGCCTTGGATTATGAACCTCTGCCTGCAGTCGACCTGCCCTTGCCTGCCCCTTTGTTATAATCAAACTATCCGCCTCCTGTGTCTGCATCTGGGTCAAATCCTGAGTCGTGATAGTAATTCTCATTGAAAGCAAGTCTAAGAAGCTGTAGATCTATTTGCACAATTTCTATGGTTCCTGTTTTTAAGTTTTGTTTTTGCATTTGAAAATACAATATTTTTGGTTATGGAAAATATATTTCACAGCGGTTTAGATGGTACAATGATTCTCTACACTATACTTGCTTGTTAAAGCTTTCACATAAACTGAAATTAGGTTAAGTATTAGAATTTTAACAACCAGGAAATGGCGGAGCGATTTCTGCATAGTGAATCTTTAAAATTATCATTTGAACGACATGTAATTCACTACTCTCCAACACGGATTTGCCATTGCATTGCATCACCCCTTTCATATTTATTTTTCAAAAAGCTAATCAAAGAAAGTGCCAGATTTCAGGTGCGTAACAATAGTGCTCACCTCCAGCAATATACTACCATATGACTTTTATATTAGTTGCTAAGACATTTATTAGCTTGAAATGCAAAATTATACAGCTTTTTGTTGGCGATATGCACACAATGGAGGTAGCAGACATAATGGTTAGTGCTACCTGGAATCCTTTGGTTGTCCATACCCTAAACCCTAACCCCTACCTTAACTCTAACATTAATCATAACTCTAACCTTAACCCTTAACCTTTTAAATGCCAATTTCAAATGGGGTGAGGTCAGAGTTGGGACATTCTAAGGATTCGGTTTAGACTTTTGCCAGACCGAAGTAGACAGCCGTGCTCACCCTGTTGTGATGAGGTTTGCTCGCTGCCACTGAAGACGATAAAACTACGGTAGTCATTAATTTCTAATGGAAAAGAAGCGAAGTGGGCGAGGGGGCTGTTGGGCAACCCGAGCATGCGCAAGGGACTGGAAATGAACGGAAATAAATTGGCGGAAAACTGAATTTTATGCAAAGGACACTATGTTTTGACCATATCAATAATCTCGCATTAAATCCACGCTGCAGAATAGCTTTTTTTAAATTAAAAGTGTCCTGGAGCAGTAGGGTGGTTATGGCTGTTGTTTATTGGCTTCATTAGTGGAAGGTCTGCACTCAGTAACGAGATTTTTCTAAGTTATTTTAATGCTTTTTTATACATTGAGGCAACAAGACCAAAAGAAAGGTTTAGGTTGTCAGACAATAACAGTGTCTACAACACATTAATACAAGGGTTTGCCCATTGGAGAATTTGGAGACTTGCAGTTTACAATATTAGAACTTACATAGTTCTAAAGGTTTTGTCTCATATTGAAATACTTTGAATATGAATGGATGGATGAGAAACCTACACTTTGCTGGTAAAATAAATTAAAACATGGTCCCAAATGGGAAATAGCTATTAAAACCCAAATAATTTTGTTGTAGTACGCCATGTGTGTCGTCTATGCAATGTGTTATTGACATTGTGATGGATTCTTTCTCTCCACTTCCCATCATCTCATGCGATTGTACTGATCTATTGTGCTATTATTTAGTGGCAGCTGGTCTCTTCGATTTTATTGGAAATTTGCTGGATGGCTTCTTCTCCTCTGCTGTCAGTACGGATACAGTAAGAGGTCTGGTGGCAGCAGACCGTCCATAACCACAATACACACCTGATCTCATTTGATCAGTCATTGATGTGTCACTCTCAGAACAAAATAGGATATGAGGAGAGAGCTTTTGAGCTCCATCGTTTATAATGCATCACTTCTAATGGGCGTATTGGATTAGTGGCAACAGACTGGAGACTGGGAGAAAGGGCCTTTTCATAATATAAATGCCAGTTGCTGTGTACAGGGAGTTAAAGAGCTTGATAGCTCAACCTGACGGAGCAGAAAGTAAAATCCCTTTGAAAATGAGTTGACCATCCACAATGCTAGGCTACATCTTCTGAGAGAGTTACTTTTTAATGCATCAAAGGGGTCATTCAGGTTAGTGTCTCTTGGCTTTTGGCCTTGGGGAAATGGGACTGTAATTGAAGCGGTGACTGCTGTGGCCTTCAGAACTAGTCCTGTGTCAAAGGCTTGAGACCCCCTTGGCTAAGGTTCAAAGATATGAGTGTGGAGGTCAAATCCATTCTGTACAATTGTCCTTTTATCATTACAAAGGGTTAAATAGGTGAGCAGTACCACACACTAGGCAAAAAGTCTAAAGTTTCTTCATTGAAAAGAGTCTTTGAAGAACCCACTTTTTTTTCAGTTAGTGCTAAATACGGCTGCTAGAATCCTGACCAGAACCCCACAATTTGATCATATTACTACAGTGCTAGCCTCCCTACACTGGCTTCCTGTCAAAGCAAGGGCTGATTTCAAGGTTTTACTGCTAACCTACAAAGCATTACATGGGCTTGCTCCTACCTATCTCTCTGATTTGGTCCTGCCGTACATACCTACACGGATTTAAAGTGTACTCATTCCAATTACAGGACCTCGAAAGTGTCCTGAATCATTATTTTGGGTGTGGGTGTGGGTCATTTGGGTGTGGGTAATTTGTACACCTGCTACCTTCCTTTGATATTGTAGCCATTTCTCAGACTCCCTCTCCGGAATTGAACCCTGATTCCCTGTTACCCATGGTCCCCATGGTAGGCACAGAAAGTACCATCGAAAGTTGATAGGGCAGACATTCAAATGAGTTGTCACCGCCACAAAGGTAGCGCAATCGGCTCAAGGTTATCTGGAGTCACCAAAGCACCCGAGAGCACCCTGCATGGGTTTTGGGTCTGATAAATGCACGCATCCCCAATGGTTAGTGCTCGTTGGCATGTATTAGCTCTAGAATTGCCACAGTTGTCACAGTGACATCATAAACATTCTATTGAAATAGTTACTTGCATAGTGGAGTCTTTAGTTTAGAGCGAAACAATGAACAATAATCCCAACTCATAACGTTACTACCCTGCATAAATCTGCTGGTAGCTAACCAACCAGGTTCAATTTTAGCTAGCTAACATTAGGCTATAATTAGCAATGCAAATGGCTCTGAGATACGAATATTACTACACAGATCATACACATGACGTTAGCTGTCTAGCCAGCCAATTACGTTAGCTAGCTAGTTAAAAGTACATTTGAACTTGAAATTAAAAGGACTTTCTGACAAAATTTGAAATGTTTAATATCTGAAAATGTAGTTAGGTAGACTCTCTTACCCGTATACATGGATGGATGCTTCTCCCTCTCTGTCACGGATGCCATGGTTGCTCTTAGTTTGAAGATGTAATCCAGAGACGAGTGTTTTATACAACTTCTCTTTTCGACGCCCCTCCGCCAGAATGTTCTCCATCTCCTTAGCTATCGTACTCTAATTCCACTGATTTCAACACTCGGTCCTCCAGAAGCTGGAGAGCAACACTTATGCAGTGCTATTACGTGATAACTTTAAAAAAAAACTATGTTAGAAAGGATTACCTACACACACTGACCAGTTCATAACAGAAGCGTGCTACATGGCAGACCAATCTGATCTCCTCTCTCGGAATGTCCAGCCCACTCATTATCTCCAAGTTGATGATGTGGTTGTTACTGACAAAAAGCACATGGCTGAGCTCTTTAATCACCACTTAATTAACCTTTCTGGGATATGTGGGACGCTACCGTCCCACCTGGCCAAAAGCCAGAGAAAATGCAGAGTGCCAAATTCAAATAAATTACTATAAATATCAAACTTCCATGAAATCACACATGTAAGATACCAAATTAAAAATACACGTGTTGTGAATCCAGCCAACATGTCAGATTTCAAAAAGGCTTTTCGGCGAAAGCAAACAATGCTATTATCTGAGGATAGCACCTCCGTAAACAAAGCGAAAGAAGCATATTTCAACCCTGCAGGCGTGACACAAAACGCAGAAATAAAAATATAAATAATGTCTTACCTTTGACGAGCTTCTTCTGTTTGCACTCCAATATGTCCATTAAACATCACAAATGGTCCTTGTTCGATTAATTCCGTCATTATACATCTAAAATGTCCATTTATTTGTCGCGTTTGATCCAGAAAAACACCGGTTCCAACGTGACTACAAAATATCTCAAAAGTTACCTGTAAACTTTGCCAAAACATTTCAAACTACTTTTGTAATACAACTTTAGGTATTTTTGAAAGTAAATAATTGATCAAATTGAAGACGGGATGATCTGTGTTCAATACAGGAAGAAAACAAACTGACGCTACCTTTCTGGTCACAACGCCTCTAACAAACAGTACACTTGAAGTGACCCTCGTTTTGAACAGGGCTACTTCTTCATTACACAAAGGAAAAACCCACACCAATTTCTAAAGACTGGTGACATCCATTGGATGCGGTAGGAACTGCAAGAAGGTCCCTTACAAATCTGGATTCCCAATGAAACCCATTGGAAAGAGAGTGACTTCAAAAAAACTAAATCTGAATGTTTTTTCCTCTGGGTTTTGCCTGTTACATAAGTTATGTTATACTCACGTACATGATTCAAACAGTTTTAGAAACTTCAGAGTGTTTTCTATCCAAATCTACTAATAATATGCATATCTTATCATCTGGGGATGAGTAGCAAGCAGTTGAATTTGGGCATGCATTTCTTCCGGACGTGAAAATACTGCCCCGTGTCACCAAGAAGTTAACTTCTTTGGGGTAGGGGGCAGTATTGGGTAGCTTGGATGAAAAACGTGCCCAAATTAAGCTGCCTGCTACTCAGCCGTAAAAGCTAGAATATGCATATAATTAGTACATTTGGATAGAAAACACTCTGAAGTTTCTAAAACTGTTTGAATGATGTCTGTGAGTATAACATAACTCATATGGCAGGCAAAAACCTGAGAAAAGATCCAACCAGGAAGTGGGAAATCTAAGGTTTGTAGTTTTTCAACTCAGCCCCCATTGAAGATACAGGGTGATATTAGTTATGTTTCACTTCCCAAGGCTTCCACTAGATGTCAACAGTATTTAGAAGCTGTTTTTATGATTATACTCTAAAGGAGGGGCTCATAAGGGCTCTTTGAGTGAGTGGTTTGATAAGAGTGCCACAGCCTCGGTCGCGCTCACGTGAAAGGTAGCTACATTCCACTTAATTTGTACAGACAAAGGAATTGTCCGGTTGGAACATGAATTAAGTTTTATGTTAAAAACATCCTAAAGATTGATTACATACTTAGTTTGGCATGTTTCTATGGGCTGTAATGGAATTTTTTAAACTTTTCGTCCTACGTTAGGCGCGACCTGAATGCGCTTTTGGATTTGTTTACCAAACGCCCTAACAAAAGAAGATATTTGGACATAACTGATGGACATTATCGAACATTTATGGTGGAACTGGGATTCCTGGGAGTGCATTCTGATGAAGATCATCAAAGGAAAGTAATATCTTTAGAATGCTATTTCTGAGTAACATTGACTACCCAATATGGCGGGTATCTTTTTTGGCTGCTTTCTTGTCTAAAGGCTGTACTCAGATTATTGCATGGTTTGCTTTCTCCGTAAAGTTTTTTTGAAATCTGACACAGCGGTTGCATTAAGAAGAAGTTTATCTAAAGTTCCCTGTATAATAGTTGTGTAACGATTCTCCTCGTCATCTGGGGAAGTGTAGTCAAGATCGGACCAATGCGCAGCGTGTTATGTGTCCATGTTAATATTTAATAAATCAACTGAACACTGAATAACAAAACAACAAAGAGAGTGAATGAAACAGTCCTGTAAGGTGCAAACACACAAAACAGAAAACAACTACCCACAAATCAAGTGGGAAAAACAGGCTACCTAAGTATGGTTCTCAATCAGAGACAACGATTGACAGCTGCCCCTGATTGAGAACCATACCAGGCCAAACACATAGAAAACCAAAACTAGAACAACACATAGAATGCCCACCCCAACTCACGCCCTGACCAACCTACACAAGAAACATAACAAAGGAACTAAGGTCAGGACGTGACAGGTTGTGTCTTTATCAATGGTTATTATGAGTATTTCTGTAAATTGATGTGGCTCTCTGCGATATCACCGCAGTTTTAAGAACTACTGAACGTTAACGCGCCAATGTAAACTCAGATTTTTTTATATAAATATGAACTTTATCAAACAAAACATACATGTATTGTGTAACATGAAGTCCTGTGAGTGTCATCTGATGAAGATCATCAAAGGTTAGTGATTCATTTTTATCTCTTTCTGCTTTTTGTGACTCCTCTCTTTGGCTGGTAAAAATGGCTGTGTTTTTCTGTGGCTTGGTGGTGACCTAACATAATCATTTCTGGTGCTTTCGCTGTAAATCCTTTTTGAAATCAGACACTGTGGCTGGATTAACGAGAATTATATCTTTAAAATTATGTAAAATACTTTTAATTATGAGATTTTGTCATTTTAAATTTGGCGCCCTGCACTTTCACTGGCTGTTGCGGGGGGGTTCCGCTAGTGGAACGGGGTTCCCCAGTCCTAGACAGGTTAAGTCAGGATTCCTATTTGACTCAGCCATGCCTCCTTGCCCGTCCAACATTTCCTCATCTCCTACCCCTTCTAATGCGACTAGCTCTGATGCTCCTTCCTATTTTTCCTCTGCCCCGCTACAAAGTTTCTCCCTGCAGGCGGTCACTGAGTCCGGGGTGCTAATGGAGCTCCATAAACTTGACCCCTAAAAAACATCTTGGTCAGATTGTTTAGACCCTTTCATCTTTAAGGTAGCTGCCCCTATCATCGCCAAGCATATATCTGACCCTTTTAACCTGTCTCTCCTCTCTGGGGAGGTTCCCATTGGTTTGAAGGCAGCCACAGTTTGTCTTTTATTTAGGGGGAGATCAAGCTGATCCTAGCTATTATAGGCCTATTTCTACTTTGTCCTGTTTATCAAAAGTGTTTGAAAAGTTGTCAATAGACAGTTGAATAACTGACTGTCTTTCTAGATGTCTATAGTATTCTCTCTGTATGTAATCTGGTTTCCACTTATGTTATGGAAGTGTCACTGCAACCTTAAAGGTCCTCAACGATGTCATCATTGCCCTTGATTCTAAGAAATGTGCTGATATTTTTATTGACTTGGCCAAAGCTTTTTATATGGTAGACCATTCCATTCTTGTATTGGTGTCGCTGAGGGGTCTTTGAACTGGTTTAATAACTACCTCAACGAGTGCAGTGTATAAAGTCAGACCATCTGACTTTATACACTGAGGGTGTGCCCCAAGGCACGTCCTAGGCCCCACGCTCTTCTCAATTTACATCAACAACATGGCTCAGGCAGTAGGAAGCTCTCTCATCCATTTATATGCAGATGAAATAGTCTTATACTCAGCTGGCCTCTCCCCAGATTTTGTGTTAAATGCTCTACAACAAAGCGTTCTTCATGTCCAACAAGCTTTCTCTGCCCTTAACCTTTTTGGGATAGGGGGCAGAATTTTCACTTTTGGATGAATAGCATGCCCAGAGTGAACTGCCTCCTACTCTGTCCCAGATGCTAATATATGCATATTATTATTAGTATTGGATAGAAATCACTCTGAAGTTTATAAAACTGTTTGAATGATGTCTGTGTGTATAACAGAACTCATATGGCTGGCGAAAACCTGAGAAAAATCCAACCAGGAAGTGGGACATCTGAGGTTTGTAGTTTTTCAAAGCTTGGGCTACCGAAAACACATTGAGATATGGATAAAGTTGCACTTTCTACGGCTTCCACTAGATGTCAAGCGTCTTTAGAAACGTGAATGAGGATTCTACTATAAAGGAGGGGCTCATGAGACCTGTTTGAGTCAGTGGTCTGGCAGAGTGCCTTAGTCTCATGGCGGGCGCTCCCGACAGAGTTACTTCTCGTTCCAGTGCTTTCGGAGGACAAAGTAATTCTCCGGTTTGAACATTGTTGATGTTTTATGTTAAAAACATCCTAAAGATTGATTCCATACATAGTTTGACATGTTTCTAAAGGACTGTAACAGAACATTTTGAGTTTTTGTCTGGATGAAGTGCCTGCGTCTAATGAAGATGGATTACTGGGCTGAACACGCTAACAACAAGTGGCTATTTGGACATAAATTATGGACTTTATGGAACAAATCAGTCATTTATTGTCGAACTGGGATTACTGGGAGTGCCTTCTGATGAAGATCATCAAAGGTAAGTGAATATTTATGGTGTTTCTAACTTTGTTCACTCCAAAATGGCGGATATTCCTCTGGCTGTTTTGGGTTCTGAGCGCCGTTCTCAGATTATGCTTTTCCGTAAAGTTTTTTTGAAATCTGACACAGCGGTTGCATTAAAGAGAAGTCTATCTTTAATTATGTGAATTACACTCTTTTATCAATGTTTATTATATGAGTATTTCTGCAAAATCACTGGATGTTTTGGAATCAAAACAAGGCGCCAATGTAAACTGAGATTTTTGGATATAAATATGCACATTATCGAACAAAACATACATGTATTGTGTAACATGATGTCCTATGAGTGTCATCTGATGAAGATCATCAAAGGTTAGTGATTCATTTTTTCTATATTTCTGCTTTTTGTCTGGAAAAAATGGCTGTGTGTTTTTTCGACTTGGCTATGACCTAACATAATCATATGTTGTACTTTTGCTGTAAAGCATTTTTGAAATCGGACATGATGGGTAGTTTAATAAGATGTTTATCTTTCATTTGCTGTATTGGACTTGTTAATGTGTGAAAGTTACATATTTCAAAAAAACATTTTTGAATTTCACGCACTGCCTTTTCAGCGTAATGTTGTCGAGGGGTTCTGCTAGCGGAATGCCTGGGCTAGAAAGGTTAACCTTGTTCTGAACACCTCCAAAACATAGGTCATGTGGTTTAGTAAGAAGAATGCCCCTCTCCCCACAGGTGTGATTACTACCTTCGACACGGAACCCAAACGCGTGTGTGCCATCGTGCATACATTTATTTTGTCCCCCCACACCAAACGCGACCACGACACACAGGTTAAAATATCAAAACAAACTTTGAACCAATTGCATTAATTTGGGGACAGGTCAAAAAACATTAAACATGTATGGCAATTTAACTAGCTAGCTTGCACATGCTAGCAATTTGTCCTATTTAGCTAGCTTGCTGCTGCTAGCTAATTTGTCCTGGGATATAAACATTGAGTTGTTATTTTACCTGAAATGCACAAGGTCCTCTACTCTGACAATTAATCCACACATAAAAACAGTCAACCGAATCATTTCTAGTCATCTCTCCTCCTCTCCTCCTTCCAGGCTTTTTCATCTTTGAACTTATATGGTGATTGGCATCTAAACTTTCATACTTCATCTTTCAGTCAACACGTGGATATAACCAATGAGGAGATGGCACGTGAGTACCTGCTTCTATAAACCAATGAGGAGATAGGAGAGACAGGACTTGCAGCACGATCTGTGTCAGAAATAGGAATGACTTGTATTTTAGCCCTTGGTAACGCAGAAGCTCATTGGCACCATCGAGCAGTGTGGGTGCAAAAATTGAATAACATGGATTTCTAAATTTATTTTGCAACCCTTGCGCACGTGACGTGTTCGGTCTGGTCAGCATGTGAGGGTTTAGAGCTTGAAGTAGTCACCTCATACAAGTACTTGGGAGTATGGCTAGATGGTACACTGTCCTTCTCTTAGGACATATCAAAGCTGCAGGCTAAAATTAAATCTAGACTTTCCTCAATTGTAATTACTCCTCTTTCACCCCAGCTGCCAAACTAACCCTGATTCAGATGACCATCCTGCCCATGCTAGATTACGGAGACGTAATTTATAGATTGGCAGGTAAGGGTGCTCTCGAGCGGCTAGATGTTCTTTACCATTCGGCCATCAGATTTGCCACCAATGCTCCTTATAGGACACATTACTGCACACTTCACTCTTCAGTAAAATGATCATCTCCGCATACCTGTCACAAGACCCACTGTTTGATGCTTATTTATAAAATCCTCTTAGGCCTCTCTCCCCCCTATCTGAGATATCTACTGCAGCCCTCATCCTCCACATATAACACCTGTTCTGCCGGTCACATTCTGTTAAAGGTCCCAAAAGCACACATTTTCAGTTCGCTGCATCTAGCGACTTGAACGAGCTGCAACAAACATTCAAACTGGACAGTTTCTCAATTTCTTCATTCAAAGACTCAATCATGGACACTCTTACCGACAGGTGTGGCTGCTTTGCGTGATGTATTGTTGTCTCTACCTTCTTGTCCTATATGCTGTTGTCTGTGCCCAATAATGTTTGTACTCTGTTTGTACTGCTACCATGTTGTACTACTGCCATGTTGTGTTGCTACCATTTTGTTGTCATGTTGTGTTGCTACCATGCTGTGTTGTCAAGTGTTGCTGCCATGCTATTGTTACGGCTTTCTTCGGGTGAAGGAGAGTCGGACCAAAATGCAGCGTGGTATTTCTGAAACATGTTTAATGAAGACAAAAAATGAACAATACAAAAACAACAAACGGAACGTGAAAACCTATACAGCCTATCTGGTGACAACAAACACAGAGAAAGGAACAATCACCCACGAAACACTCAAAGAATATGGCTGCCTAAATATGGTTCCCAATCAGAGACAACAATAAGCACCTGCTGCCTCTAATTGAGAACCAATTCAGACAGCCATAGACTTACCTAGAAAACCCCACTAAGCCACAATCCCAAATAATTTGACCAGGGCGTGACAGCTATGTTGTTGTCTTAGGTCTCTCTTTATGGGGTGTTGTGTTGTCTTTTGTCGTGATGTGTGTTTTGTCTTTATATATATATGTTTTTTTAACCCAGCCCCGTCCCTGCAGAAGGCCTTTTGCCTTTTGGTTGGCCGTCATTGTAAATTATTATTTGTTCTTAAAGTACTACGTACGTGTAGGTAGGGGGTGAAAAGTAGAATGTCCGGGTAGCCATTTAAGATCAATCATGTCCATTCTAGTATTCTAATTCTATGATTGTATTTTTGCAGATACTGAAGGTAATCATTTACTTGAACCTTTATGTTACCAACATATGGGTTCTAATTGATCAAACAGTATTGGAGGACAGTATTTTTACATGAATATCCTACTGGAACTTATGGTGTACAGCCACCATGCGCAAGGACACAGAGACACACACAAACACATATCACACACAATCACACGCCCCTTGGGTGACTAATACTTCGATCTCATATCAGCAAGCTCTCGCTCCTCTGTTCCTTCTACTATTTGTCAAGGTCATTTATTTTGTTTGTCACAGCTATACTATATACTGCTGAGGTTGTTTGTCATGGCTATAGAGCCCCACAGTGGAGGTGTCATAATACACCGGCCAAACCTGGATGACGCTGGGCCAATTGTGCGCTGCCCTATGGGACTCCCAATCACGGCCGGTTGTGATACAGCCTGAATGGTTCCAATCGTTTTCCCACCCTTCATTTTTCCCATAAGTAATTTTAGTTTCACTTAAAATAAGGGCTGTGTTTCGTGTAGGCTTACCCTGGCGTGACCTTTTTTATGATTTTTACCCTGATGAAGACAGCTTGGCTGTCGAAACGTTGATAATTACATTTTTTCATCTGAGCTCCTAGAGTGTATGGCTCTCTTTTATTTTCTAGTGACCTTTTTTATGACCATGTAAATCTCTCTAGGACAAGATGACGTTCATCAATATATTCTGCTCTATTTACTCTCTGATTTGAAAATGCTAATTTTCATCAAATTAGCCATCACACAAGACTACAAAGCCCTGCAAGCTCCTGCCCATCATCTCTAGCTGACACCTTTGCTAACAGGTATTGTGTCAATTTAAAACTTGCACAAGATATTTCACATAATTGTACATTTAAAGAAATGTAGCCAAATGTATTAATTACTAAATGTATCTAACATTAGATAGTTAATCCAGAGATCCTTTCCCTCGATTTGGCAGTCTCATCCAGATCATTTGTAGTTCTTTATGATAGCCACATTAGCAGTTAATTACCATTTCATTTTTTTGGGGGGGGGGGGGGGGTAGGTACAGTCAAATATATTGATAAAAGTCACCTTGTCCTAGAGAGATCTACATGGTTATCAAATCTTCACGTCAGGGTAAGCCTACACAAAACACAACGCTTATTTGAAGTGTTTCTAAAATCCCCCATGGGAAAAATTTGAGTTGGAAAAATGATTGGAACCATTTCCTTGTTTGACTGCTAGGTATTATAATTATGACTACTGTGGTACTCAGTCACTACTGTATATCGCTGAGGTTTACAGTAAAGCCCCCCCCCTCTGCACAGCAGTCACAAATAGCTCTGTGCCTCTTGTTTCAGTAATGGGCCCTGGGGATATTCCTCTGTTCCTCTGAGATGGAGTCCTACTGCCGCAACACATTTCACTGATGTGACGGAACAGGGCTCGGATGTGGGGCCAAGTCATGCTTCCCCCCAACACGTAGCATTACGTTCCCCCCACTTGAGTGCAGAGAATGAGAGGGGCAAGGGCAGGGTAGGGCCCTATGACAGGTTTTCCCCAAACAATGGATAGGAGTGGTGGTGGTGGTGATTGTACAGCGCCATCAGGACCAACTCAAGGATGATTTCTAGACAAGAAAATGCTTTGGTCATTAAGTTATCACTTCCTCTTTGCTTTTGTGACATGCGTCAAGTCTAGACTAAATTTGCCCAGGTGCATCTTGTTATTGGGGGGTGGGGTTTTCCATATAAAATGCAGGTGTTTTCTTGTGCCCAGCAGATTCCCTGTACTGATGAAGGTTGGCATGCCTTGGTAAGACGACAGTGGTGAATGTGGCTTAGCTCAAATTCCAGTGGTGGCAGCCAGGTTGCCAAGTAATCTGTAAGTATACACCCCCCAATAATGGGGGTGCGCCTGGACGAAATCAGTCTAGACATGACACATCACACTTTCATGGGACTTCATATGATATAGTGTCAATTAATGAGGTGAAGGTCACCAGAGATGGAGCGTACCACAGATAGTGCTGTGCAGTAGGTGAAGGTCACCATAGATAGTGCTTTGTAGTAATTAGGTGGTCACCACAGATATTACTGGGCAGTTATAAAGCCAACTCAGGCAAGGTGACAACAGAAATCACATTGTGTAAGGGGTGCGAACTGGCGGCAGAGAAGTCAGACGCAGGAGAGAAATAACTGTGTTTCCAACGGCGCAGTTTAGTAACAAAAACCCACCGGAAAACAGAATAATAAAATAAATGGGTACATAACCCAACGCACACCAGGACAGACGTGCACAAGCACTTACAATAAACAGTCACCCACAAGGACATGAGGGGGAACAGAGGGTTAAATACACACCAGGACAGACGTGCACAAGCACTTACAATAAACAGTCACCGACAAGGACATGATGGGGAACAGAGGGTTAAATACACAACATGTAATTGATGGGTTTGGAACTAGATGTGATGGAAGACAAGACAAAACCAAAGGGAAATGAAAAGAGGATCAGCGATGGCTAGAAGGTCGGTGACTTCGACCGCCGCCCGAACAAGGAGAGGGACCAACTTCGGCGGAAGTCGTTACACATTGGAACAACAGTAAATATGTCGTTCCCCATGAATGATGCAGCATCCCCCCCTTGGGGCAATTGAGATATAGTGTGTGATTAATACATTTCTATTAATTACTATAACTCATTGGGCCAATCAGTGTAATTTTGTAAATGCCGGGTCTCTATGGCAAGACGCATCATTCACCCAAGTTTCACCAAAATCAGGTCCGTGCTGTAATATTGCGTGTGACTAATGTACTAACAAACATACGGAGACAGATCCATAGTCCCCTCTCCCATTTCATCATGGGAGACAATCATCCAAGTATACGTTTCCAAGGTGTGCATGGTGTAATATGCATGTGTGTGCGTGTGCTCATGTGGAGTGTGTTAATAATGTGGAGTGTGTTGTTAATGTGGAGTGTGTTAATAATGTGGAGTGTGTTAATAATGTGGGGTGTGTTTCTCTACATTAGAATTCTCAGTATTATCTCTGGTTGGTCAGACAGACACAATTGATCATAAATTATAAATGCTATTTTAGAAAGATGATAAATGTTCAATAAGTTGTTCATGAATATTCTCTTTGGTTTCATCTCTTGCATATAACATGCCTCCCTCCTCATATTACATGTACTGTAGATCATGCATTCTGTGGTCCTCTGTGAATCAGTTGGTATAGATTTTTTTTCATATTTATTTAGCCAGGTAGGCAAGTTGAGAACAAGTTCTAATTTACAATTGTGACCTGGCCAAGATAAAGCAAAGCAGTTTGACACATGCAACAACACAGAGTTACACATGGAGTAAAACAAACATAAAGTATATATACAATGTGAGCAAATGAGGTGAGATAAGAGAGGTAAAGGCAAAAAAGGCCATGGTGGCGAAGTAAATACAATATAGCAAGTAAAACACTGGAATGGTAGATTTGCAGTGGAAGAACGTGCAAAGTAGAGATAGAAATAATGGGGTGCAAAGGAGCAAAATAAATAAATACAGTAAGGGAAGAAGTAATTGATTGAGCTAAATTATAGATGGGCTATGTACAGGTGCAGAAATCTGTTAGTGAATGGTGTTTGCAATGTCAGGATCGTGGGTTCGATTCCCGCTGGGGACAACCACACGTAATGTATAATGCAAAAATAACTGTCACTAGATAAAAGTTTCTGCTAAATGGCATATTTATATTATCACTGGTGTTGGAATATATTATTACGCAACATGAACGTGTTATCAAACGTCTATATAGTTCAAATTCCCCAACATCCACCTCAACAAATCTGTTGTTGATACCAACACATCCCCGGGGTTAATCAGGACAAAACACAACTTGGTGTTTGCCAAATGTGCCAAGATCTCTGTAAACTGTGATAAAAGCCTATTCCAAGAGAGCAAAGCCAAAGAGATCCCTCTGGGATCACTAGAAAAGGTAGGCAAGTGCTGTAGGTGAAAGTATTATTAATGAACTCGGCTCTACCGGTTAATAAGGACCAAAGACTGCTTTGTGATAGTGCACTGTACCAAGGAGGAGATTTGTAACACACAAAGCAGCCTTTAGCTAATGGAGGTGTATCTGTGCACTGCTTTGTGAATAGCGATCAAAGATAATGAGAGAGCGATCCAGGCCAATCTATAGAGTAATGTCCTTGAATGTGGAGGTAGAGAGGACAGATGAGTGAGAAAGTGATTAGCGACAAAGGAGAGAGAGAGATGGGATAAAGAGGTAGGTAAATAGGACACAGAGCGATCAATGGGCACATTTACATGCACATAGTACAATTATTATCAATATAATAGTTTTATTAAAATGTTTACATGCTTTGCAAGAAGACAAATGTCCATAATAATCCTGTTTACATAGACACATATGAAATCAGTCTACCTGATTGGATAAATGCAAAAAATAGTCCATCATAATAAACGTTCTACCGCTGCGACCATGTTATTTGTGGGAAACCTATTTGATTCTGAGTATGGACATAAACTGTGAAGTTTGTATGTGAAAACTATTTCTAAAATGTGTACTTTCAGTTTTTCGATGAAAAAACGTATGTCGCGCAGCTGATGCTAGCACATGCGCAGATTAAATACAATGCTAAAACTCAGATTAAGGTGTTTATATGTTCTAATTATTCTAATTATTCCAAGTGTTTTAATTGGCGTATGCTTATTTCAATTAAGATAAGAGCAATTCCACACCAGCCTAGCCTGAAAACATTTGGATATCTCAGATTTAGAGACTTAATTGGGAGGAAGCATGTTTGACATGCTTTGTATCACAAACCATTTTGAAAACATCATGATGGAAGTGGATATTTTAGGGCCTTTGTAGACCTATACAGTGCATTTGGAAAGTATTCAGACCCTATATATTTTTTCACATTTTGTTACGTTAAAGCGTTATTCTAAAATGTATTAAATTGAAAAAATCCTTATCAATCTACACACAATACCCCATAATAAAAACAAAGCAAAAACAGGTTTTAGACATGTTTTAGATATGTTTGAGACATGTTTTTAGACCTTATTTACATAAGTATTCAGAACTTTTGCTATGAGACTTGAAATTGAGCTCAATGTTTCCATTGACTATCCTTGATGTTTCTACAACTTGATAAGAGTCCACCTGTGGTAAATTCAATTGATTGGACATGATTTGAAAAGGCAGACACCTGTCTATATAAGGTCCCACTGTTGGCAGCGCATGTCAGAGCAAAAACCAAGCCATGAGGTCAAAGGAATTGTTCATAGAGCTCAGAGACAGGATTGAGGGGAAAGGTACCAAAAAAGGTACCAAAAATTGTGAAAGTCCCCAAAAACACAGTGGCCTCCATCATTCTTAAATGGAAGAAGTTTGGAACCACCAAATCAAATCAAATGTATTTATATAGCCCTTCATCAGCTGATATCTCAAAGTGCTGTACAGAAACCCAGCCTAAAACCCCAAACAGCAAGCAATGCAGGTGTAGAAGCATAGTGGTTAGGAAAAACTCCCTAGAAAGGCCTAAACCTAGGAAGAAACCTAGAGAGGAACCAGGCTATGAGGGGTGGCCAGTCCTCTTCTGGCTGTGCCGGGTGTAGATTATAACAGAACATGGCCAAGATGTTCAAATGTTCATAAATGACCAGCATGACCAGCAAGACTCTTTCTAGAGCTGGCTGCCCGGCCAAACTGAGCAATCGGGGAGAAGGGCCTTGGTCAGAGGGGTGACCAAGAACCCGATGGTCACTCTGACAGAGCTCCAGAGTTCCTCTGTTGAGATAGATGGTTGTCCTTCTGGAAGGTTCTCCTATACAGCACTCCACCATTAAGGCCTTTATTGTAGAGTTGCCAGACAGAAGCCACTCCTCAGTAAAAGGAACATGACAACCCGCTTGGAGTTCGCCAAAAGAACTCTCAGACCATGAGAAACAAGATTCTCTGGTCTGATGAAACCAACATTGAACTCTTTGGCCTGAATGCCAAGTGTCACCTCTGGAGAAAACCAGGCACCAGTCATCACTTGGCCAATACCATCCCTACGTTGAATAATGGTGGTGGCAGCATCATGCTGCTGGGATGTTTTTCAGTGGCAGGAAGACTAGGCAGGATCAAGGGAAAGATGAACAGAGCAAAGTACAGAGAGATCCTTGATGAAAACCTGCTCCAGAGCGCTCAGGACCTCAGAAAGGGATGAAGGTTCACCTTCCAACAGGACAACGGCACTAAGCACACAGACAAGACCCGTCGCGGAACCCAATGTCTTCCTCCCAGACAAACTAAACAACTTCTTTGCTCGATTTGAGGACAATACAGTACCACCGACACGGCCCACTACCAAAACCTGCAGGCTCTCCTTCATCACAGCCAACGTGAGTAAAACATTTAAACGTGTTAACCCTCGCAAGGCTGCCGGCCCAGACGGCATCCCTAGCCGTGTCCTCAGAGCATGAGCAGACCAGCTGGCTGGTGTGTTTACGGACATATTCAATCAATCTCTATCCCAGTCTGCTGTTCTCACATGCTTCAAGAGGGCCACTATTGTTCCTGTTTCCAAGAAAGCTAAGGTAACTGAGCTAAATGACTAAATAGCACTCACCTCCGTCATCATGAAGTGCTTTGAGAGACTAGTCAAGGATCACATCACCTCCACCCTACCTGAAACCCCAGACCCACTCCAATTTGCTTACCGCCCCAATAGGTCCACAGACGACGCAATCGCAATCACACTGCACACTGCACACTGCCCTAACCCATCTGGACAAGAGGAATACCTATGTAAGAATGCTGTTCATACTCTACAGCTCAGCATTTAACACCATAGTACCCTCCAAACCCCAAAACCCCGTGCAGCTAGGTCCTGGACTTTCTGGCGGGACGCCCCAAGGAGGTGAGAATAGGAAACAACATCTCCACCCCGCTGATCCTCAACACCCCAGAAGGGTGCGTTCACAGCCCTCTCCTGTACTCCCTGTTCACCCATGACTGCATGACCATGCACTCCTCCAACTCAATCATCAAGTTTGCAGACGACAATACAGTGGTAGGCTTGCTTACCAAGAACGACGAGACGGCCTACAGGGAGGAGGTGAGGGCCCTCAGAGTGTGGTGTCAGGAAAATAACCTCACACACAACGTCAACAAAACAAAGGAGATGATCGTGGACTTCAGTAAACAGCAGAGGGAGCACCCCCCTATCCACATCGTAGGGACAGCAGTAGAGAAGGTGGAAAGTTTTAAGTTCCTTGGCGCAACAGCGTCTCTTCAACCTCAGGAGGCTGAAGAAATTCGGCATGTCACCAAAAACACTCACAACCTTTTACCGATGAACAATCGAGTGCATCCTGTCGGGCTGTATCACCGACTGGTACGGCAACTGCTCTGCCCACAACCGTAAGACTCTCTAGAGGGTAGTGAGGTCTGCACAACGCATCACTGGGGGCAAACTACCTGCCCTCCAGGACACCTACACCACACAATTATTCAGGAAGGCCAAAAAGATCATCAAGGACAACAACCACCCGAGCCACTGCCTGTTCACCCCGCTATCATCGAGAAGGCGAGGTCAGTACAGGTGCATCAAAGCAGGGACCGAGAGACTGAAAAACAGCTTCTATCTCAAAGCCATCGGACTGCTAAACAGCCATCGCTAACATTGAGTGGCTGCTGCCAACATAATGCCACTTTATATAATGTTTACATACCCTACATTACTCATCTCATATGTACAGTGCCTTGCGAAAGTATTCGGCCCCCTTGAACTTTGCGACCTTTTGCCACATTTCAGGCTTCAAACATAAAGATATAAAACTGTATTTTTTTGTGAAGAATCAACAACAAGTGGGACACAATCATGAAGTGGAACGACATTTATTGGATATTTCAAACTTTTTTAACAAATCAAAAACTGAAAAATTGGGCGTGCAAAATTATTCAGCCCCCTTAAGTTAATACTTTGTAGCGCCACCTTTTGCTGTGATTACAGCTGTAAGTCGCTTGGGGTATGTCTCTATCAGTTTTGCACATCGAGAGACTGAATTTTTTTCCCATTCCTCCTTGCAAAACAGCTCGAGCTCAGTGAGGTTGGATGGAGAGCATTTGTGAACAGCAGTTTTCAGTTCTTTCCACAGATTCTCGATTGGATTCAGGTCTGGACTTTGACTTGGCCATTCTAACACCTGGATATGTTTATTTTTGAAACATTCCATTGTAGATTTTGCTTTATGTTTTGGATCATTGTCTTGTTGGAAGACAAATCTCCGTCCCAGTCTCAGGTCTTTTGCAGACTCCATCAGGTTTTCTTCCAGAATGGTCCTGTATTTGGCTCCATCCATCTTCCCATCAATTTTAACCATCTTCCCTGTCCCTGCTGAAGAAAAGCAGGCCCAAACCATGATGCTGCCACCACCATGTTTGACAGTGGGGATGGTGTGTTCAGGGTGATGAGCTGTGTTGCTTTTATGCCAAACATAACGTTTTGCATTGTTGCCAAAAAGTTCAATTTTGGTTTCATCTGACCAGAGCACCTTCTTCCACATGTTTGGTGTGTCTCCCAGGTGGCTTGTGGCAAACGTTAACCGACACTTTTTATGGATATCTTTAAGAAATGGCTTTCTTCTTGCCACTTTTCCATAAAGGCCAGATTTGCGCAATATACGACTGATTGTTGTCCTATGGACAGAGTCTCCCACCTCAGCTGTAGATCTCTGCAGTTCATCCAGAGTGATCATGGGCCTCTTGGCTGCATCTCTGATCAGTCTTCTCCTTGTATGAGCTGAAAGTTTAGAGGGACGGCCAGGTCTTGGTAGATTTGCAGTGGTCTGATACTCCTTCCATGTCAATATTATCGCTTGCACAGTGCTCCTTGGGATGTTTAAAGCTTGGGAAATCTTTTTGTATCCAAATCCGGCTTTAAACTTCTTCACAACAGTATCTCGGACCTGCCTGGTGTGTTCCTTGTTCTTCATGATGCTCTCTGCGCTTTTAACGGACCTCTGAGACTATCACAGTGCAGGTGCATTTATACGGAGACTTGATTACACACAGGTGGATTGTATTTATCATCATTAGTCATTTAGGTCAACATTGGATCATTCAGAGATCCTCACTGAACTTCTGGAGAGAGTTTGCTGCACTGAAAGTAAAGGGGCTGAATAATTTTGCACGCCCAATTTTTCCGTTTTTGATTTGTTAAAAAAGTTTGAAATATCCAATAAATGTCGTTCCACTTCATGATTGTGTCCCACTTGTTGATGATTCTTCACAAAAAAGACAGTTTTATATCTTTATGTTTGAAGCCTGAAATGTGGCAAAAGGTCGCAAAGTTCAAGGGGGCCGAATACTTTCGCAAGGCACTGTATATACTGTACTCTATACCATCTACTGCATCTTGCCTATGCTGTTCGGCCATCGCTCTTCCATATATTTATATGTACCGTAATTTTTGGACTATTAAGCGCACCTGAATCTAAGCCGCACCCACTGACTTAAAAAAATATGTATTTTGTACATAAATAAGCCGCAGGTGCCTACCGGTACATTGAAACGGAACACGGCTTGTAACAAAAATAAATAGGCTTTTAAACGAAACACGGCTTGTAACAAAAATAAATAGGCTTTTAAACAAAACACGGCTTGTAACAAAAATAAATAGGCTTTAACGAATCACGGCTTGTAACAAAAATAAAAAAATAGCAGTAAACAGTAGCCTACCAAGCAAGTCATTGGTCACTATCTTCCTCCTCCTGTACACTGAAATCACTGAAGTCATCTCATTCGGTGTCGGAGTTGAATAGCCTCAGAATTGCTTCATCCGATGTTGGATCGTTTTCATTGTTGCTCTCGTCACTTTCATCCGGAGGCAAATACCCCGCTGAGCTCATGCTGCCCTCTTCAACACGCAGCAGTCCAGCCTTTCGAATCCCGTTGCTGATAGTGGATTTTCAGTGAATTTGAGTAAGTTTGAAACTTTTTCCTCGTAGTCGGGAGGGAGCTGCTGACACAGACTCGTCCGTACCCTGATGGACAGGCCTTTACGTATCATAAATCTTAGACACCACGATGGTCCACCTCTAAAATCCTCAAACTTCATTGCGGTGGCGATTGTTTTGGCTTTCAGTCGGATCTGCACAGTTGAAACACCTCGGCCGTCTGCTCTCTGTGTGTTGACCCAGTCATCAAGTTCATTCTCTAGTTCAGGCCATCTGCTTTTCTTCCCTCTGAAAGCTTTTGTTGTCTTTTTGCACTGAGTCAGTTCCTCACGCTGCTGTTTCCAACGTCTTATCATCGACTCATTAAGGCCAAGCTCCTGTGCAGCAGCTCTATTTCCTTTTCCAACAGCCACATTAATTGCCTTCAACTTGAAAGCTGCATCATATGCATTTCTCTGTGTCTTTGCCATGATGAGGGTGTCAAAATGACTACCGTAATCAGAATGATGGGAAGTTTGAGGGCGCTCGATTTACGTCACATTATGTGACGGTGCTCAGTTTTTTGGCGGCATGAATCTTGTGAAAGCGGGAAAAATCCATAAATTAGCCGCGTGGGAAAAAAGTAGCGGCTTATAATCCGGAAATTCTTATTCATTCCTTTGTTGTTGTGAAATTGTTAGATTGTTAGATATTTATGCATGGTCAGAACTATAAGCACAAGCATTTCGCTACTCTTGCATTAACATCTGCTAACAATGTGTATGGGACCAATACAATTTGATATGATTTGTTTTGAAGACAATGCTGTAGTGGCTTCGGGACAAGTCTCTAAATGTCCTTGAGTGGCCCAGCCAGAACCTGGACTTGAACCCAATCGAATATCTCTGGAGATACCTGACAATAGCTGTGCAGCAACGCTCCCATCCAACCTGACAGAGCTTGAGAGGATCTGCAGAGAAGAATGGAAGAAACTCCCCAAATACAGGTGTGCCAATCACTGCCAAAGGTGCTTCAACAAAGTACTGAGTAAAGGTTGTGAATACTTATGTAAATGTGATTTAAGTTTTTGATTTTGAATACATTTGCAAAAATGTCTAAAAACCTATTTTGGATTTGTCATTATGGGGTATTGTGTGTAGATTAAGGGGGGAATCCCTTTTAGAATAAGGCGGTAATGTAACAAAATGTGGAAAAAGTGAAGGGGTCTGAATACTTTCTGAATGCACTGTACAAACGACTGTGTATAATATTGACAAGATAATCAAGTGACTCTTTTTGCTCAAATGTTTTTTATTGAACACGCACACAAGAATGGTGTATAGGTACTTTGTAGAAAATACAAGTATGCAATTCTTATATAAACATAAAAGAGCAGAGAGATACAAAAAGATCCAAGAGTTATAGGTAAAAAAATAAATAATACCTAATAAGATATACAGAACAAGGACAGGTAAACAGAGATAAGAGGGCATATCCATCCTTCCATCAACCCTCCCTTCATCATCCATCAACTTCTCGGGTGACGGGGTAAGCACATGCCACCTAAGGGTAGATTGAAAGTTCACAATTGAGAGTGCATTGAGGTGTGCAAATGCACAGTGACCGAATGGTCCAAATAAGATAGGAGAGGTTGAGTGTTTGCCAAATCGCTGAGCCATAATTTGGTATCAGAAACTTCCTTCCTTTTCCAAAACACCAATATTTTTTTTGCCGAAATGAGACTGTAAGAGATTAACCAACCCCACAAAACAACTAATCTGTTTAGGGTTTCTGACACTCCCAGGATGATCAGAAGCGGGTCTGGGTCAATTAAACTCTCCAGAACTTCAGAGAGGATCCTAATAATTCCACACCAGTATCCAAGCAAGTTAGATCATAGGGCAAAACAATGGAGCAGTGTACCCTCCGCAGCATGACATTCATCACACATATGGGAGGAATCTGGAAATATCCTATGCAGCTTAGTTTTGGAATAGTGTAATCTGTATTATATGTTGAATTGTATGAGAGAATGTCTGGAGTTAATGGAGCAGGAGTGGATATACTCCAAGCTATCTTCCCAGTCTGCTATGGAAATGTCAGTGCCTAGCTTATCCTCCCATGTTGCCTTAATGGCATCTGTAGAACGTGTGCTAAAAGATTAAAAAGCGTCATATAGATAAGATATCAGTTTGCATGAGGTGGGACAAATTTTGATGCATCCGTCAAACATGGAAGGTTTAGCATTTCCAACTGTAGGAGGATGTTTTCTAACAGTCTGTAATATGTAGGTATCTGAAAAAGTTACTTCTGGAAAGATTATAGGTTTCCCTTTCCCGCAAATCAAAGGAGGCAAAGGTCCCTTCTACATATATTGTACATCCCCTATGGCACTGATCCCTAGCTCTCCCCATCGCTCAAAAGGTGTTATCAAGGTTAGAGGAGGCAAAGGAGGGATTCCTTGCAAAAGGGTGCAAGAATGATATTAGTCTAAGGTCAAAATTCAACTTAAATTGCTTTTAGATACGGACTGTGCTATGAAGTGTCATATCCCAAATTGACAGGGAACAAAATCACAGTGCCAATAGAGAAGGGGTGGCAATACTGACACTCCATACTAAACCAGCTGGATGATGGAGGTGCGTCATCCAGCCAAAACATAACAGCATGGAGGTTAGCCGGCCCAATAGTAAAATATACAATTTGGTGTTTTATGATCCCAGGTGAATGGATTGATAATTGAGTCCAGCTGTTTATGAAAGAACTTAGCTTAAATGGAAGAAGTTCTAATCTAGAGGGTTTTTGCATCTTTATAAGCCTTAATTCGCTCTTATTCCAATGTATTCTATATCCCAAGAAGGTACCAAACAGGTTAATCAAATAAAAAATAGCTGGAATAGATTGGGGTTCCGTTACGTAGAAGATAATTGAATCTGCATATAGAGAAATCTTATATAGAGTATCTTGAGTCCTATTGCCGTGTACTGTTGCGAGAAATCTGATCGCTTGAGAGAGAGGTTCAATGGCTCGAGCAAAAGGCATAGGCGACAGCGTACAACCTCGCATTTTTATTTATTTATTTTTTATTTCACCTTTATTTAACCAGGTAGGCAGGTTGAGAACAAGTTCTCATTTACAACTGCAACCTGGCCAAGATAAAGCAAAGCAGTGCGACACAAACAACAACACAGAGTTACACATGGAATAAACAAGCGTACAGTCAATCACACAATTGAAAAAATTTCTATATACAGTGTCTGCAAATGGCATGAGTAGGTATGGCAATGAATAGGCCATAGTAGCAAAGTAAATACAATTTAGCAAATTAACACTGCAGTGATAGATGTGAAGATGACGATGTGCAAGTAGATATACTGGTGTGCAAAGAGCAGAAAAGTAAATAAAAACAATATGGGGATGAGGTAGGTAGATTGGATGTGCTATTTACAGATGGGCTATGTACAGCTGCAGCGATCAGTTCGCTGCTCAGATAGCTGATGTTTAAAGTTAGTGAGGTAAATATACAGTGCCTTGCGAAAGTATTCGGCCCCCTTGAACTTTGCGACCTTTTGCCACATTTCAGGCTTCAAACATAAAGATATAAAACTGTATTTTTTTGTGAAGAATCAACAACAAGTGGGACACAATCATGAAGTGGAACGACATCAAAAACTGAAAAATTGGGCGTGCAAAATTATTCAGCCCCTTTACTTTCAGTGCAGTAAACTCTCTCCAGAAGTTCAGTGAGGATCTCTGAATGATCCAATGTTGACCTAAATGACTAATGATGATAAATACAATCCACCTGTGTGTAATCAAGTCTCCGTATAAATGCACCTGCACTGTGATAGTCTCAGAGGTATAGGTACACTTCATATGTGAGAGACGGAATCTTAAACAAAAATCCAGAAAATCACATTGTATGATTTTTAAGTAAGTAATTTGCATTTTATTGCATGACATAAGTATTTGATCACCTACCAGCCAGTAGTAACCCCCAACACCGTCATGGATTAAAATCCTGCAGCGCACGCAAGGTCCCCCTGTTCAAGCCAGCGCATGTCCAGGCCCGTCTGAAGTTTGCCAATGGCCATCTGGATGATCCAGAGGAGGAATGGGAGAAGGTCATGTGGTCTGATGAGACAAAAATAGAGATTTTTGGTCTAAACTCCACTCGCCGTCTTTGGAGGAAGAAGAAGGATGAGTACAATTCCAAGAACACCATCCCAACCGTGAAGCATGGAGGTGGAAACATCATTCTTTGGGGATGCTTTTCTGCAAAGGAGACAGGACGACTCCACCGTATTGACGGGAGGATGGATGGGGCCATGTATTGCGAGATCTTGGCCAACAACCTTCTTTCCTCAGTAAGAGCATTGAAGATGGGTCGTGGCTGGGTCTTCCAGCATGACAATGACCCGAAACACACAGCCAGGGCAACTAAGGAGTGGCTCCGTAAGAAGCATCTCAAGGTCCTGGAGTGGCCTAGCCAGTCTCCAGATCTGAACCCAATTGAAAATCTTTGGAGGGTTCTGACAGTCCGTATTGCCTAGCGACAGCCCCGAAACCTGAAGGATCTGGAGGTCTGTATGGAGGAGTGGGACAAAATCCCTTTGTGCATACCTGGCCAAGAACTACAGGAAATATGATCTCGGTAATTGCAAACAAAGGTTTCTGTACCAAATATGAAGTTCTGATTTTACTTATGTCATGCAATAAAATGCAAATTAATTACTTAAAAATCATACAATTTCATTTTCAGGATTTTTGTTTTAGATTCCGTCTCTCACATATGAAGTGTACCTATGAACAAATTACAGACCTCTACATGCTTTGTAAGTTGGAAAACCTGTCAAATCGGCAGTGTATCAAATACTTGTTCACCCCAATGTATACAGGGAAAATAGTAGGCCCGGGAACTGAACCCTGTGGCACGCCCATAGAGACTGCCAGAGGTCCGTACAATAGGCCCTCCGATTTGACACATTGAACTCTGTCTGAGAAGTAGTTGGTGAACCAGGCGAAGCAGTCATTTGAGAAACCAAGGCTGTTGAGTCTGCCTATAAGAATATGGGGATTGAGTCAAAAGCCTTGGCCAGGTCGATGAAGACGGCTGCATAGTACTGTCTTTTATCGATGGTGGTTATGATATCGTTTAGTACCTTGAGCTTGGCTGAGGTGCACCCATGACCAGTTTGGAAACCGGATTGCACAGCGGAGAAGGTACGGTGGGATTCAAAATGATCGGTGATCTTTTTATTAACTTGGCTTTCGAAGACTTTAGAAAGGCAGGGCAGGATGGATATTGGTATATAACAGTTTGGGTCTAGAGTGTCACCCCCTTTGAAGAGGGGGATGACCGGGGCAGCTTTCCAATCTTTAGGGATCTCAGATGATACGAAAGAGAGGTTGAACAGACTGGTAATAGGGGTTCCAACAATAGCGCCGGATAATTTTAGAGAGGGTCCAGGTTTTCTAGCCCAGGAGAAGTTTTAATGTGCGTGGATGAATATTTCAGGACTGTGCAAAGTCAAAAGCTCAAACAGAGCAAGAGGAACTTTATTATTGACAAGTGGAGCTTGTTCATGAACCCAGCTACAGTATATTACTTGTCATACTAATGATCATGTATTATGAAAGACAAAAATGGAAGTCATATTGTTATTGGTCAATATACAGTACCTGTCAAAATTTTGAACACACCTACTCATCCAAGGGTTTTTCTTTATTTGTACTATTTTCTACATTGTAGAATAATAGTGAAGACATAAAAATGATGAAATAACACATATGGAAACATGTAGTAAGCAGAAAAAGTGTTAAAGGTCTTACTCACATTGGCTACAGAGAGCGTGATCACACAGTCATCCGGAACAGCTGATGATCTCATGCATGCTTCATTGTTGCTTGCTTAGAAGTGAGCATAGAAGTGATTTAGCTTGTCTGGTAGGCTTGTATCACTGGGCAGCTCGCGGCTGTGCTTCCCTTTGTAGTGTTTAATAGTTTGCGAGCCCTGCCACATAAGACGAGCGTCAGAGACAATGTAGTACGATTCAATCTTAACCCTGCATTGTCGCTTTGCCTGTTTGATGGTTCGTTGGAGGGCATAGCAGGATTTATTTTAAGCTTCTGGGTTAGAGTTCCGCACCTTGAAAGCGGCAGCTCTACTCTTTAGCTCAGTGTGAATGTTGCCTGTAATCCATAGCTTCTGGTTGGGGTATGTACGTACAGTCACTGTGGGGAAGACGTCCTCGATGCACTTATTGATAAAGCCAGTGACTGATGTGGTGTACTCCTCAATGCAATCGTAAGAATTCCGGAACCTGTTCCAGTCTGTGATTGCAAACAGTCCTGTAGTTTAGCATCTGCTTCATCTGACCACTTTTTTATAGGCCGAGTCACTGGTGCTTCCTGCTTTAATTTTTGCTTGTAAGCAGGAATCAGGAGGATAGAATTATGTTCAGATTTACCAAATGGAGGGCGAGAGAAAGCTTTGTATCCGTCTCTGTGTGTGGAATACAGGTGATCTAGAATGTTTTTCACTCTGGTTGCGCATTTAACATGTTGATAGAAATGAGGTAAAACTGATTTAAGTTTCCCTGCATTAATGTTCCCGGCCACTAGGAGCGCCGCCTTTGGGTGAGCAATTTCCTGTTTGCGTATTTCCTTATACAGCTGACTGAGTACGATCTTAGTGCCAGCGTCCGTCTGTGGTGGTAAATAAACAGCCACGAAAGTATAGATGAAAATTCTCTTGAAAAATAGTGTGGTCTACAGTTTATCATGCGATACTCAGGCGAGCAAAATCTAGAGACTTCCTTAGATTTCGTGCACCAGCTGTTGTTTACAAATATGTACAGACCATCCCCCCTAGTCTTACTGGAGTGTGCTGTTCTATCTAGCCGGTGCAGCATATATCCTGCTAGCTGAATATCCATGTAATCATTCAGCCATGATTCCATGAAACACAAGATGTTACAGTTTTTATGTCCTGTTGGTAGGATATTCGTGATCATACCTCGTCTAATTTATTGTACGTTGGCGAGTAATATTGACGGTAACGGCAGCTTTCCCACCCACCTTCTCCGGATCCGTCCGAGACACCCCGCTCTGTGTCCTCTGTACCTGCTTCTCATTCTCTTGCCAATAACAGGGATGTCAGCCTTGTAGAGTGCTCGCAGTATATCCTGTGCTTCCTGCTTGTTGAAGAAAAATCTTTGTCTAATCCGAGGTGAGTGATGGCTGTCCTGATATCGAGAAGCTATTTTTTGCCATAAGATATGGTGGCAGAAACATTCTGTACAAAATAAGAAAATAACGCAAAAAACCCCCACATAATAGCATAATTGGTTAGACGCCCGTAAAACTCCTGTAATTTCTTCCGCCGCCATTTTAGCTCTATTTTAGCTTTACAAGGATACCCATAAGAAAATGTGGCCACCACTATAATTGGCAATGCTAATGTTTTGTATAGGAATTTTTCCAAACATAACACTTTGTATTCAGAACGAAAAGTGAATTGCTTTGCCAAATTTTTTACAGTATTACTTTAGTGCCTTGTTGCAAAAAGGATGTATGTTTGGAATATTTTTTATTCTGTACAGGCTTCCTTCTTTTCACTCTGTCAATCAGGTTAAGATTGTGGAGTAACTACAATGTTGTTGATCCATCCTCAGTTTTCTCCTATCACAGCCATTAAACTCGTAAGTCATCATTGGCCTCATGGTGAAACCCCTGAGCGGTTTCCTTCCTCTCCGGTAATTTATAACTTCACTATGCTCAAAGTGATATTCAGTGTTTGCTTTTTTACCCATCTACCAATAGGTGTCCTTCTTTGCGAGGCATTGGAAAACCTCCCTAGTCTTTGTGGTTGAATCTGTGTTTGAAATTCACCGCTCGATTGAGGGACCTTACTGATAATTGTATGTGTGGGGTACAGAGATGAGGTAGTCATTCAAAAATCATGTTAAACAATATTATTGCACACAGAGTGAGTCCATGCAACGTATTATGTGATTTGTTAAGCAAATTTGTAGTCCTAAACGTATTTAGGCTTGTCATAACAAAGAGGTTGAATACTTATTGACTCAAGACATTTCAGCTTTTCATTTTCAGTAATTTGTAAAAAAAAAAATTAAACATAATTCCACAAAACATAATTTTTATATATTTTAAATTCAGGCTGTAACAAAACAAAATGTGGAAAAAGGGGTTTGAATAATTTCAGAATGCACTGTGAATAACATCTCCTCCGGAACCACTGGGCCGATCTTGATAAAACTTGATATGTAGCATAATGCCTCTCAACGCAATATTCTCCAGGCCAGTATCTCAAGCATGGCTGCTATGGACCAATAAACATTCAAGTGGGTGTGTTCTGATTTGTAAATGCATATTCATCAGACACATATTTCGTATTGTAACAAAACAAAGCAATTTTCAGTATTGGGAGAAGTAGAAAACAGGGACTAGAACAACAGGCGTACGGCAAAACAAGCTGGCAGTCTTGACGAGACAAGACGAACTGGCAACAGACGAACAGAAAACACCGGTGTAAATACACAGGAGATAATGAGAACAAATGGGAGACACCTGGTTGGGGGTGGAGACAAGCACAAGACAGGTGAAACAGATCGGGGTGTGACAACCAGACACTTGTAGAATCTGTACCAAGGCGCATTAAAGCTGTTTGGGTGGCTTGTGGTGCTCCAATGCCCTATTAAGATATGTAGGCGTTTCATTTATTTTGGAAGTTACTTGTACATACTGTATAGGCTATGGGTTTAGTCCAAAAATGGTCCCAGAAGGTATGTTCTCCATGCTGTGTCATAAAGTGTCCTGCTTAATAGCTAATCATTAGCCACGCACACTAAATTTGTATTGGAATTGGATTTAATTTGTGATTGTTATGCATGCAGAAATGTGTATGTTTAGAGTCTGAGCTGGAATTGGTAGGGAAGTGAAACTAATATTTGCCATTCTTGAATGAGTCCAAGATAAATGTAATTGCTCATTTCCATACTCAGGTGTGTGCCTGCAGAATCCATAATCAGTAACTACAAACTAGAGTGGGATATTTTCGATTTGGTCCTGGCTGAGATAAGGAGAGCCATGATATTAGACATCCAGGTGTGGTTGAGTTAGGCCAGGGCTAGGCATGCATGGACACACATTACACTTACTTTTTTATGGCACATTAAGGCATATTGAGTATTAACACATGCCACATTTTTCACAAGCAATTAAACAATTCACAAGGCCATGGGGCCAGACTGATTACCAGGACGTGTGCTCCGGGCATGTGCTGACCAACTGGCAAGTGTCTTCACTGACATTTTCAACATGTCTCTGAGTCTGTAATCCCCACGTTTCAAGCAGACCAACATAGTCCCTGTGCCCAAGAACACGATGGCAACCTGCCTAAATGACTACAGACAAATGGCACTCACATCCGTAGCCAGTGCTTTGAAAGGCTGGTAATGGCTCACATCAACATCATTATCCCAGAAACCCTAGACCCACTCCAATTTGCATACCGCTCAAACAGATCCATAGATGATACAATTTCTATTGTACTCCACACTGCCCTTCCCCACTTGGACAAAAGGAACACCTACAGTTGAAGTCGGAAGTTTACATACACTTTAACCAAATACATTTAAACTCAGTTTTTCACACTTCCTGACATTTCATCCTAGTAAAAATGTCCTGTTTTAGGTCAGTTAGGATCACCACTTGATTTTAAGAATGTGAAATGTCAGAATAATAGTGGAGAGAATTATTTATTTCAGCTTTTATTTCTTTCATCACATTCCCAGTGGGTCAGAAGATTACATACACAGCCTATTTATTTGTTCAGCTAATAACTATTTTTTACTTAAAAATTGCACTGTTGATTAGGGCCTGTAAGTAAGCATTTCACTTTAAGGTGAAATGTTGTTTTTACCTGTTGTTTTCGACACACATGACAAATAAACTTTGATTTGAATTTGATTTAATCATTAAACTCCTCAGTCCTTTTCAGGATAAAAAATAAACGGAATGGAGCTAATCACAGGCAAAATCCTAGAGGAAAACCCTGTTCAGTTTGCTTTCCACCAGTCAGTGGGAGATGAATTTACCTTGCAGCAGGACAATAACCTCCAACATAAGGCCAAATCTACGCTGGAGTTGCTTACCAAGAGGACAATGAATGTTCCTGAGCAGCCTAGTTACAGTTTTGACTTAAATATACTTGAAAATCTATGGCAAGTCCTGAAAATGGTTGTCTAGCAATGATCAATAACCAATTTGACAGACCTTGAAGAATTTTGAGAAGAAGAATGGGAAAATGTTGCACAATCCAGGTGTGGAAAGCTCTTAGAGATTTACCCAGAAAGATTCACAGCTTTAATCACTGCCAAGGGTCTTTCTACAAACTGTTGACTCAGGGGTTTGAATGCTTATGTAAAAGAGCTATTTCTGTATTTCATATTCAATACATTTGAGAACATTTCTTAAAACAGGTTTTTACTTTGTCATTATGGGGTATTGTGTGTACATGGGTGAGAAAAAATGTATAAATCAATTTTAAATTTAGGCTGTAACACATCAAAATGTGGAATAAGTATGATGGTATGAATGCCTTCCGATGTCACTGTCAGTGTTTTTCACAAAATTCAAAATAGCTGAACATTTTACATTTTTAATCGCTTGTTACAGCATCATCATCATCTGGCCAATTGGCATGGCAATGCATGAGAGGGTGTGGACTATGGGCCTTTAACATCATGTCAAGTTGCACCCTTCTAGACCTTACCATCAACATAATTTGCATATTAATAGATGCATATTAATAATGAATGCCAACAAATACAGTACCTTCAGAAAGTATTCACATTCCAAAAACTTTTTCCACATTTTGTTCTGTTACAATTTATAATGGATTACATTGAGATTTTGTGTCACCGGCTTTAACACAATACCCCATAATGTCAAAGTGGAATTATGTTTTAAGACATTTTTACAAATGAAATAAATATGAAAAAATGAAATGTCTTGAGTCAATTAGTAATCAACCCCATTTTTATGGCAAGCCTAAATAAGTTCAGGATAAAAAATGTGCTTCATAAGTCACATAAGATGTATTGACTCACTCTGTGTGCAATAATAGTGGTTAACATAATTGTTTTATGATTATCCCATCTCGATTGTTGAATGATTACCCCAATAATAGTGTTTAACAATTTTTGCTACGCCATCTCTGTACCATATACATACAATTATCTGTAAGGTCCCTCAGTCGAGCAGTGAATTTCAAACACAGATTCAATCACGAAGACTAGGGAGGTTTTCCAATGCCTCGCAAAAAAGGGCACCTATGTGTAGATGGGTAGAAATTTAAAAGCAGACATTGAATATCTCTTTGAGCATGGTGTTATTCATTGCACTTTGGATGGTGTATTAATACACCCAGTCACTACAACGATACAGGCGTCCTTCAAAACTCAGGAAACCACACAATGATTACAACATGAGGTGACTTTAAAACAAAAACATCCATCCTGTTTGATATAAGGCACTAAAGTAACACTGCAAAAACAATGGGCAAAGAATTAGCTATGTCCTGAATACAAAGCGTTATGTTTTGGCCAAATCCAACGCAACATATAACTGACTACCACTCTTCTTATTTTTATAAGGGAATGCTTGTCATCAGAAAGGCCTAGGGAGTTTTTGGGGGGATAAAAATACATGGAATAGAGTCAGGCACAGGAAAAATCCTAGAGGAAAACCTGGTTCAGTCTGCTTTCCAGCAGACACTGGGATACAAAATCACCTCCACCCCTGATGTTTAGAACATGTGTTTTGCTCATGTAAAGTTTTTATTTTGTGCTTTATCTGAGGCCTCCCCTCCTTTAACATGGTGGTAGCTACAACCTTCTCCCAGTCATACTAAAGAGTATGGTTGTGCTCTTTGGGAAATTGCCAAGTGAATGAGTTGCTGATTTAATCAAGTCCCTTGTGGAGAATATAGTATTGATATACTATAGCAGTACAGTACGTCATATCAAATCAAATGTTATTTGTCACATGCGGCGAAAAAAATACGTGTAGACCTTACTTTGAAATGCTTACTTACAAACCCTTAACCAACAATGCAGTTAAGAAAATACCCCCCAAAAAGCAAGAGATAAGAAAAACAATTAATTAAGGAGCAGCAGTAAAGAACAAAAGCAGGGCTATATACAGGGGGTACCGGTTTAGAGTCAATGTGTTAATGTGCTGGGGAACCGGTGTCGAGGTAATTGAGGTAATTATGTACATGCAGGTAGGGTTATTAAAGTGGGTATGCATAGATAATAACAGAGAGTAGCAGCAGTGTAGGACAGGGGGTAGCCATTTGATTAGTCTGGGTAGCCATTTGATTAGCTGTTCAGGAGTCTTATGGCTTGGGGGTAGAAGCTGTTTAGAAGCCTCTTGCACCTAGACTTGGTGCCCCGGTACTGCCCGCTGTGCGGTAGCAGAGAGAACAGTCTATGACTAGGGTGGCTGGAGTCATTGACAATGTTTATGGCCTTCCTCTGACACCTCCTGGTATAGAGGTCCTGGATGGCAGGAAGCTTGGCTTGGCAGGAAGCTTGGTGATGTACTGGGCCATACACACTACCCTCTAAAAATATCTGAAACTTTGAACATCCCACAGAGCACCCTTACATCAATTATTAAAAAAATGGAAAGAATATGGCACCACAACAAACCTGCCAAGTGAGGGCCGCCCACCAAAACTCATGGACCAGGCAAGGAGGGCATTAATCAGAAAGGCAACAAAGAGACCAAAGATAGCCCCGAAGGAGCTGAAAAGCTCCACAGCGGAGATTGGAGTATCTGTCCATAGGACCACTTTAAGCCGCACACTCCACAGAGCTGGGCTTTATGGAAGAGTGGCCAGAAAAAAAGCCATTGCTTAAAGAAGAAAATAAGCAAACACGTTCGGTGTTAGCCAAAAGGCATGTGTAAGACTCCCCAAACATGAGTGCATTAGTAATTTAGGAAGCTTACCTTAGTGTTCTTGGGCACAGGGACAATTGTGGTCTGCTTGAAACATGTTGGAATTAGAGACTCAGACAGGGAGAGGTTGAAAATGTCAGTGAAAACACTTGCCAGCTTGTCAGCAAATGCTCGGAGTGCATGTCCTGGTAATCCGTCTGGCCCTGCAGCCTTGTGAATGTTGACCCGTTTAAAGGTCTTACTCACATCGGCTGCGAAGTGCATGATCACACAGTCATCCGGACCAGCTGATGCTTTCATTCATGTTTCAGTGTTGCTTGCCTCGAAGCGAGCATAACATTGATTTAGCTTGTCTGGTAGGCTTGTGTCACTGGGCAGCTCTCGGTTGTGCTTCCCTTTGTTGTCTGTAATAGTTTGCAAGCCCTGCCACATCCGACGAGCGTCGGAGCCGGTGTGGTACGATTCGATCTTAGTCTTCTATTGACGCTTTTCATGTTTGATGGGTCATCGGAGGTCATAGCGGGATTTCTTATAAGCTTCTAGGTTAGAGTCCCACTCCTTGAAAGCGGCAGCTCTACCCTTGAGCTCGGTGTGAATGTTGCCTGTAATGCATGGCTTCTAGATGGGGTATGGACGTACAGTCACTGCGGGGACGACGTACTCGATGCACTTATTGATAAAGCCAGTGACTGATGAGGTGTACTCCACAATGTCATCGGAAGTATCCCGGAACATATTCCAGTCTGTGCTAGCAAAACAGTCCTGTAGTTTAGCATCTGCTTCATCTGACCACATTTTTATAGACCGAGTCACTGGTGCTTCCTGCTTTAATTTTTGCTTGTAAGCAGGAATCAGGAAGATAGAGTTATGGTCAGATTTTCCAAGTGGAGGGTGAGGGAGAGCTTTGTACGTGTCTCTGTGTGTGGGTTAAAGCTGTTCTAGAATTGTTTTCCCTCTGGTTGCACATTTAACATGCTGACAGAAATTCGGTAAAACTGATTGAGGTTTACTTGTATTAATTCACCGGCCACCAGGAGCGCCGCCTCTGGGTGAGAGTTTTCCTGTTTGCTTATGGCGGAACACAGCTCATTGAGTGCAGTTTTTGTGCCAACTTCGCTCTGTGTTGGTATGTAGACAGCGTCGAAAAAATACAGATGAAAACTCTCTAAGTAGGTAGTGTGGTCTACAGCTTATCATGATATACTCTACCTCAGGCGAGCAAAACTTTGAGACTTACTTATCGTGTACCAGCTGTTGTTTACATATATGCATAGGCCCCCGCCCCGTGTCTTACCAGAGGCTGCTGAAACATACGATATTACAGTTTTTAATGTCCCGTTGGTAGGGATATTACAGTTTTTAATGTCCCGTTGGTAGGATATATAGTGGGGCAAAAAAGTATTTAGTCAGCCACCAATTGTGCAAGTTCTCCCAATTAAAAAGATGAGAGAGGCCTGTAATTTTCATCATAGGTACACTTCAACTATGACAGACAAAATGAGAAAAAAAATCCAGAAAATCACATTGTAGGATTTTTAATGAATTTATTTGCAAATTATGGTGGAAAATAAGTATTTGCTCACCTACAAACAAGCAACATTTCTGGCTCTCACAGACCAGACTTCTTTAACCTCTTACTGCTCCCCCCTACTTTGTGCAATTTCCGCCTGAAGACATACCCAAATCTAACAGCCTGTAGCTCAGGCACAGAACTAAGGATATGCATATTCTTGGTACCATTTGAAAGAAAACACTCTGAAGTTTGTGTACATGTGAATTGAATGTAGGAGAATTTAACACAATAGATCTGGTTTAGATAATACAATGAAAAAAAACATATGTTTTTTATTTTTATTTTTGTATCATTTTAAAATGAACAAGATAAAACAAACATTCAGATATGATGATGCGGACAATTTCAGGGAAAAATATAAGAGGGCAACAGTACTTGTGCAAAGTTTCAGAATGATAACTTCCAAAATGAGTGTGCTACATGACATTTATCATTAAGTCACCCAGGTGTCCCACACAAGTAGCCCAAATGTACCCAAGTGGCCAAATTGGTGAAGGTATACATTTTGAAACAAATAACTATATACAAAATACCAAAATGGTATTCTAACACATCCCCCCCAAAAAATGGAGAAAAATAAATGAAAAAAAATGATTTAAAAAAAAATATTGATTAAAAAATGTATGAAAAAATATACACTGCTCAAAAAAATAAAGGGAACACTTAAAAAACACAATGTAACTCCAAGTCAATCACACTTCTGTGAAATCAAACTGTCCACTTAGGAAGCAACACTGATTGACAATACTTTTCACATGCTGTTGTGCAAATGGAATAGACAGCATGTGGAAATTATAGGCACTTAGCAAGACACCCCCAATAAAGGAGTGGTTCTGCAGGTGGTGCCCACAGACCACTTCTCAGTTCCTATGCTTCCTGGCTGATGTTTTGGTCACTTTTGAATGCTGGCGGTGCTTTCACTCTAGTGGTAGCATGAGACGGAGTCTACAACCCACACAAGTGGCTCAGGTAGTGCAGCTCATCCAGGATGGCACATCAATGCGAGCTGTGGCAAGAAGGTTTGCTGTGTCTGTCAGCGTAGTGTCCAAAGCATGGCGGTGCTACCAGGAGATTGGCCAGTACATCAGGAGACGTGGAGGAGGCCATAGGAGGTTAACAACCCAGCAGCAGGACCGCTACCTCCGCCTTTGTGCAAGGAGGAGCAGGCGGAGCACTGCCAGAGCCCTGCAAAATGACCTCCAGCAGGCCACAAATGTGCATGTGTCTGCTCAAACGGTCAGAAACAGACTCCATGAGGGTGGTATGAGGGCCCGACGTCCACAGGTGGGGGTTGTGCTTACAGCCCAACACCGTGCAGGACGTTTGGCATTTGCCAGAGAACACCAAGATTGGCAAATTCACCACTGGCGCCCTGTGCTCTTCACAGATGAAAGCAGATTCACACTGAGCACATGTGACAGACGTGACAGAGTCTGGAGACGCAGTGGAGAACGTTCTGCTGCCTGCAACATCCTCCAGCATGACCGGTTTGGTGGTAGGTCAGTCATGGTGTGGGGTGGCATTTCTTTGGGGGGCCGCATGTGCTCGCCTGAGGTAGCCTGACTGCCATTAGGTACCGAGATGAGATCCTCAGACCCCTTGTGAGACCATATGCTGGTGCGGTTGGCCCTGGGTTCCTCCTAATGCAAGACAATGCTAGACCTCATGTGGCTGGAGTGTGTCAGCAGTTCCTGCAAGAGGAAAGCATTGATGCTATGGACTGGCCCGCCCGTTCCCCAGGCCAGAATCCAATTGAGCACATCTGGAACATCATGTCTCGCTCCATCCACCAACGCCACGTTGCACCACAGACTGTCCAGGAGTTGGCGGATGCTTTAGTCCCGGTCTGGGAGGAGATCCCTCAGGAGACCATCCGCCACCTCATCAGGAGCATGCCCAGGCATTGTAGGGAGGTCATACAGGCACGTGGAGGCCACACACACACTACTGAGCCTCATTTTGACTTGTTTTAAGGACATTACATCAAAGTTGGATCAGCCTGTAGTGTGGTTTTCCTTCTTTAATTTTGAGTGTGACTCCAAATCCAGACCTCCATGGGTTGATACATTTGATTTCCATTGATCATTTTTGTGTGATTTTGTTGTCAGCACATTCAACTATGTAAAGAAAAAAGTATTTAAAAATAATATTTCATTCATTCAGATCTAGGATGTGTTATTTTAGTGACCGTACATTTTTTTGAGCAGTGTATATATATATACATTTACAAAATAACTTGGGTAACTATTTACACACTTATTTACACACTTTCAATATTTGGAAGACCCTCAATCCTCTATCAAATCTATTTATATAGCCCCAGCCTAAAACCCCAAACAGCAAGCAATGCAGGTGTAGAAGCACGGTGGCTAGGAAAAACTCCCTAGAAAAGCAAAAACCTAGGAAGAAACCAGGCTATGAGGGGTGGTCAGTCCTCTTCTGGCTGTGCCGGGTGGAGATCACAGTGGTTGTAGAGGGTGCAACAGGACAGCAACTCAAGAGTAAAAATGAACAGTTTAGGGTTCCATAACCACAGGCAGAACAGTTGAAACTGGAACAGCGGCAAGGCCAGGTGGACTGGGGACAGCAAGGAGTCATCATGCCAGATAGTCCTGCCAGATAGTCCTCAGGTCCTCCGAGAGAGAGAAAGAGAGAATTAGAAAGAACATACTTAAATTCACACAGGACACCGGATAAGACTCCCATTTGGAGTCAGTGTCACTGTGAAAGAAAATGTTCAGTTAGAATAGTTTCACATATGAGCCCTGTATCAACAGGTATAATAAACAGATATATATAGAGAGTACAGGGAACATAAGGTTGAATATATTATTATGACCTGCTAGATCTACGGTCTCTTTTATATTATGACAGACCAGCTAGATCTACTGTCTTTATTATATTACAACAGACCAGCTGTATCTACTGTCTCTATTTCACTTTGGCCATTAATGTGGTCCTGCCCTCTCCTCAACAGCCTCAAATAGGCTATTTCATGTGGGTTGGGGTGGGGCGGCAGACACACGCATCTCACATTTCATGACATTACATGTTTATATATTGCTTCTAAAATTTAAAAAAAATCACAAATAATATTTTATATTATTAATTTCAAACAAGGGCATTAGCATGAACTTACCAGTCCAAAACGATGTCCTCTTCCGTTCAAAAAATATTCCTCCACAATCGCTAAATGAATCGTCCTACAACAATCTCTGTCTCAACTTCCCAATCAATTTATTCTAAAATTGTGTGTATACATCTGTATATCAAATCAAATCAAAAATCAAATCAAATCTGTATATCTAGACTTAGATTTAGCTTTCCCTGACTTAGTCGCCATAATGATTGATATATAAACAGCTGAATCTGCTCGTTTACCAAACAATGCAATGCGTAATATGTGTTTCTCTTTCCGGTATGAAACTTCAATAGCGAATGACTCACTTTACGCTGGAGTTTACTATGGTCTTGCAACACATAAACATGGCGTATTGCCGTTTACCTCAGCTCATTGGCTATCTACCCAGATAGATTTCAAGACGATCAGTGGCCATTGGGTTAAAAGACAGTCAATCAACGAAACAGCGGGCAAATCATTGGTGCACAATGATGTCATGACTTGTTGTCTTCAAATCGGTTTCTTTCAGTCAATACATCCCGCGAAATGGCCCATCAGGTTTGATTGTGTTACAAACATACCAGTTGATTGCAGTGAAACCAAACATGACTGGAAAAGTCACGTTCTGTGTGGGTTATTTACCTGGAATGTGTCGTCGAAAATGGAATGAGACGGAATTCACGACACAAGCTGTTCACAAAATGTTTCGTGTTAGGCTATAAAAACGGATTTTATCAAACAAAAGATGAATCATCGTGTAACAAGAAGCATTGGAATTGCAAACAGACGAAGATCGTCAAAGGTAAACAATTTATTTTAATGCAGTTTGTGATTGTTACGCCTGTGCTGGTTAAAAAAAAATGTTTATGGGGCTCTATGCTCAGATAATCGCATCGTATTCTTTCACAGTAAATCCTTTTTTAAATCTGACAACGCAGTTGGATTAGCAAGATTCTAGGCTTTCGATATATGTGAGACACTTGTATTTTCATGAATGTTTAATATGACTATTTATGTAGCGATCACTGTATGTTGTGGAATTTCAGCCCGCTAGCGGGCTCCGTGCGCAGAGAGGTTAAGAGGCTCCTCTGTCCTCCAATCGTTACATGTATTAATGGCACCTGTTTTAACTTGTTATCAGTATAAAAGACACCCGTCCACAACCTCAAACAGTCACACTCCAAACTCCACTATGGCCAAGACCAAAGAGCTGTCAAAGGACACCAGAAACAAAATTGTAGACCTGCACCAGGCTGGGAAGACTGAATCTGCAATAGGTAAGCAGCTTGGTTTGAAGAAATCAACTGTGGGAGCAATTATTAGGAAATGGAAGACATACAAGACCACTGATAATCTCCCTTGATCTGGGGCTCCACGCAAGATCTCACCCCGTGGGGTCAAAATGATCACAAGAACGGTGAGCAAAAATCCCAGAACCACACGGTGAATGAAGTAACAAAGCCTACCATCAGTAACACACTACGCCGCCAGGGACTCAAATCCTGCAGTGCCAGATGTGTCCCCCTGCTTAAGCCAGTACATGTCCAGGCCTGTCTGAAGTTTACTACAGAGCATTTGGATGATCCAGAACGAGATTGGGAGAATGTCATATGGTCAGATGAAACAAAAATATAACTTTTTGGTAAAAACTCAACACGTCGTGTTTGGAGGACAAAGAATGCTGAGTTGCATCCAAATAACACCATACCTACTGTGAAGCATGGGGGTGGAAACATCATGCTTTGGGGCTGTTTTTCTGCAAAGGCACCAGGATGACTGATCCGTGTAAAGGAAAGAATGAATGGGGCCATGTATCGTGAGATTTTGAGTGAAAACCTCCTTCCATCAGCAAGGGCATTGAAGATGAAACGTGGCTGGGTCTTTCAGCATGACAATGATCCCAAACACATCGCCCGGGCAACAAAGGAATGGCTTCGTAAGAAGCATTTCAAGGTCCTGGAGTGGCCTAGCCAGTCTCCAGATCTCAACCCCATAGAAAATCTTTGGAGGGAGTTGAAAGTCCGTGTTGCCCAGCAACAGCCCCAAAACATCACTGCTCTAGAGGAGATCTGCATGGAGGAATGGGCCAAAATACCAGCAACAGTGTGTGAAAACATTGTGAAGACTTACAGAAAACGTTTGACCTCTGTCATTGCCAACAAAGGGTATATAACAAAGTATTGAGATAAACTTTTGTTATTGACCAAATACTTATTTTCCACCATAATATGCAAATAAATTCATAAAAAATCCTACAATGTGAATTTCTGGATTTTTTTTTCTAATTTTGTCTGTCATAGTTGAAGTGTACCTATGATGACAATTACAGGCCTCTCTCGTCTTTTTAAGTGGGAGAACTAGCACAATTGGTGACTGACTAAATCATTTTTTTCCCCACTGTACGTGCTTTCAGTTCGTCCCATTTATTTTCCAACGATTGAACGTTTTCCCTTGCCTTCCATTCTGTAAGCTGATTAGCCACTCGTTGCCTGATCCTCACAAGGCACCCAGATCTTTTGCCTCAAAATATTTGTTTCCTTCTCCAGTGAATTACAGGGATCGGGGCCTGGTCGGGTGTCTGCACTATATGCCTCGTGTCCGGCACCTCGTCCAATTTGATGTGAGTTATCCCGGTTCTGATGTCCAGAAGCTCTTTTCGGTCATAAGAGATGGTAGCAGCAACATTATGTACAAAAATAGTTACAAACAACAACAAAAAAACTTACAAAATAGCATGATTGGTTGAGATCCGATAAGATGGCAGCCCTACCCTCTGGGGCCATCATCAATTACTGGAACAGAAAAGTTAATCGGTAAACATATAAACCACAGAGGTGCCTTTCAACCGTCTTCTCAGCAAAGTTGTTATAATGTTTTTGCATTTATGACATGTCCACAGCTGGGTTTGCTTATACAATCCAGGGTTTGAACTTTTCAACTTATGGATGTGGTCTGTTTTCTTCCAGCCTTTCAAATAATTGTTGCAATCATCATTAAACTAGACGTTTTCATGTTGTACATTCAACTTCATCTATCCAATTCACATAATCACAAAAAAATATATCCAGAATATTTAATCTCATACAGTAGGCTAAATTCTTGTTCAGGTGCTGTTTAATTTAATAGGGTCCAGTGTGGCTCAGTTGATAGAGCATGGTGCTCGCAATGCAAGGGCTTTCGGGTTTGATTCCCACGGGGGACCAGTATAAAAATGTATACAAATATATGCACTCTCTACTGTATGTCGCTCTGGATAAGAGCTTGTCTAAAATGAAACTGTAAACTATTCCTATTGGATGATGGCGAACTGATAAGAGGTCAGAGAGAGTTCACAGCTGGTTGTCACAGCTTGGCGGTTTCCTCCCGGTGACGTTGGAATACCGGCCAGTAACTAGGTAGTGTGTGTCATCTGTACCACTAACAGATGTTTCTGCAGGGTCTCTGAGGAGGTGGCGTGAGGTGGCAGCTGTTGCGGGGAGAGGGTGAGAAAAACTCTGGTCTCCCCTCTGCTAAGCCACTCTCTTGGCTGACCCCTGAGTGATGCTGGATGGATAGAGCTGAAAGGTGTGACTGTTAAAGATGGAATCTGCAGTTTGGGGCGAAACAGCGCCACTGGCCGCCCCTCTACTGCTGTTATTGTTTTTGTTGCACAGCTGAGGAACGTCACGTAGCACGGTAAAACAAATTGTAGTACATATTATGCCGTTCTATCACACGTGCAATGATGTCAGAGGGAAAAAAACATCTAATGGAAAGCCTTCCCAGAAGAGTGGAGGCTGTTATAGCAGCAAAGGGGGGACAAACTCCATACTAATGCCCATGATTTTGGCAGGAGATGTTAGATGAGCATATGTCCACATACTTTTGGTCATATAGTGTATGTAAAACTGGGAGAGGACAACAGCTGTCTTACAATCCTGTTAAATTCTCCAGACTATGCTGGAGAATACTCGTTTGATTCATTAATGCACAGTCATATTTTGGTTTTAAAGTTCCAATGCAGACGTTTTTATCTCCATATTAAGTCATTTCTGGGTAACAATTAAGTACCTTACTCTGATTGTTTTCCATCAAAATAGTAAAAACAAAACAAAAAAATAACTTCTTAGCAAAAAGCAATTTCTCAAGTTAGAATTTTGGGAAACACTTTACCTGTCACCCAGCCTCATAACACGTGTCATAATATGTTATTACAGCTGACATAACTTGTCATAACACCCCAATAACACTGTCATGAAACATGTTTAGACCTTTTGTGACACATATTGCGTTATTTTATGGCTGGTGATGACGCCTACAGAAGAGTGTCAAAACCCACAAGACTTACCACACAAGGCAGAACATTCCATTACACCATAGCCTAAATAATCAACAGAATTGTTGGTGCTGTCGCTCATACAACAAGGGCCTGGGTCAATACAGTCTATAGTAAATTCATGTAGAATACCTAACTACTTCATTAGTTAGCACACACACAGAGTGGTCTTTATTAAACTGTTGTTATTTGCTATACAAGAATGTGTTGTATCCGCAGCTCACTCCTTTTAGAATTGCTACAGAATTACAATGTGTGTTTTAGGTTATTGATTTTGGCAGGAGATGTTAGATGAGCATGTGTCCACATACTTCTGTGAAAGGTGAATTTGTCTCCCAGTGTCTGTTGGAAGGCAGACTGAACCAGGTTTTCCTCTTGGATTTTGCCTTCTGTGATTCTGTTTATTTTTATCCTAAAAAAACTCCCTACTCCTTACCGATGACAAGTATACACATAACATGATGCAGCCACCACCATGCTTGACAAAATGAAGAGTGGTACTCAGTGACGTGTTGTGCTGGATTTGTCCCAAACATAACACTTTGTATTCAGGACTTAAAGTGAATTTCTTTGCCACATTTTTAGTAGCTTTACTTTAGTGCCTTATTACAAACAGGATTGCATGTTTTGAAATAGGTTTAATTCTGTACAGGCTTCCTTCTTTTCACTCTATCATTTTGTAACCGTTAAAGTCACCATTGGCCTTCCTCTCCGGCAACTGAGTTAGGAAGCACCTTTGGCAGCGATTACAGCATTGCATCTTCTTGGGTATGATGCTACAAGCTTAGCACACCTGTATTTAGGGAGTTTCTCCCATTCTTCTCCGCAGATCCTCTCAAGTTCTGTCAGGTTGGATGGGGAGGGTCGCTGCACAGCTATTTTCAGGGCTCTCTAGAGATGTTAGATCGGGTTCAAGTTCTGGTTCTGGTTCTGGTTTCAGGGCTCTGGTTGGGCCACACAAAGACATTCAGAGACCTATCCCGAAGCCACTCCTGCATTGTCTTGGCTGTATTCTCAGGACCGTTGTCCTGTTGGAAGGTAAACCTTTTCCCCAGTCTGAGTTCCTGAGCACTCTGGAATCTCATCAAGAATCTCTCTGCACTTTGCTCCGTTCATCTTTCTCTCGATCCTGACTATTCTCCCAGTTGCTGCCGCTGAAAAACATCCCCACAGCATGATCTTGCCACCACCATGGTTCACCTTAGGGATGTTGCCTGTTTCCCTCCAGACGTGACTCTTGGCATTCAGGCCAAAGATGTTGTTTTTCATGGTCTGAGAGTCCTTTGGGTGCCTTTTGGCAAACTCCAAGTGGGCTGTCATGTGCTTTTTACTGAGGACTGGTTTCTGTCTGGCCACTCTTCCATAAAGGCCTGATTGGTGGAGTGCTGCAGAGATGGCCGTCCTTCAGGAAGGTTATCCCATCTCCACAGAGAAACATTGGAGCTCTGTTATAGTAAAGGAAAAGGGGGATACCAAGTCAGTTGTACAACTGAATGCATTCAACTGAAAAGTGTCTTCCGCATTTAACCAAACCCCTCTGACTCAGAGACGCGCGGAGGGCTGCCTTAATCGACATCCACGTCTTTGGCGCCGGTGAACAGTGGGTTAACTGCCTTGCTCAAGGGCAGAACGACAGATTTTTACCTTGTCAGCAGTGACCATCGGGTTCACCTCCCTGACAAAGGCCCTTCTCCACCGATTTCTCAGTTTGCCCAGCAGGCCAGCTCTCGGAAGAGTTTTGATGGTTCCAAACTACTTCCATTTAAGAATGATGGAGGCCGCTGTGTTCTTGGGGACCTTCAATGCTGCAAACATTTTTTGGCACCCTTCCCCAGATCTGTACCTCGACACAATCCTGTCTCGGAGCTCTACGGACAATTCCTTCGACCTAATGACTTGGTTTTTGTTCTGAAATGCACTGTCAGCTGTGGGACCTTTTATAGTCTGTTGTGTACCTTTCCAAATCATGTCCAATCAATTGAATTTACCACAGGGGAATCCAGTCAAGTTGTAGAAACATTTCAAGGATGATCAATGGAAATAGGATGCACCTGTGCTCAACTTCGAGTCTGAATAGTTATGCAAATAAGGTATTTCTGTATTTTTATATATTTACAAGCATTTCTAAAAACCTGTTTTTGCTTTGTCATTATGGGGTATTGTGTATAGGTAGATTGATGAGGAACATGTTTTATTAAATCCATTTTAGAACAATGCTGTAACGTAACAAAATGTGGAAAATGTCAAGGGATTTGAATTCAGACATGGTTTCCATAACTCTGTGGAATTTCCAGTACGTCCTACCTACTTATCATCTAGTGAGCATCGCGTAATGCTGTACTGCAATCGCTCCAGCTTCAGTGGGTTTCAGGTGAAGGCTAGAGATATTATCTAACCACGAACACAGACACTATAAAAAAAACGAATTACATAATAAAGATAGAGGCACAGCCGCAGAACGTAATCCCCCCATCCCATCTACAAAACAAACACGCACTCAAAACAAAAGGTATAATAGTATTGCTCTAATATGGAAAATAATAATGAAAAACAAATAACAATCTTGAACACCAGAAGAATATTTGTACAAATTTCTAATAAGTATTTTTTTTTCTTATGTCATTGGTGTAGTTTTATGTGTTGACCTATATCACTTATTGACAATTGAATACATGATTGTGGTGCATTGATAATACATTTTTGAGACAAAATATAATAATTATATGAGTCATTTATGATTATTATAAGAAAAGTTGATGTTCTGAGAATGTAACCTCTACGAAATAAATGCTTCCTTATAAGTTTCACATAGTAATTGTCATGTTGATTCATAAAAAACAATCACAAAAATACAATATTTGTATATACATTTTCCTTTTCAGGTATGAGTTTCCATGGTTAAGGCTGGGCATTTGATAAATCTACAGTTATGGCTTTGGTCTCCCATTCTTGGTTTGTAACTAATCCCTGCTTTGTTTTGATATTTGTCACGGATTACTACCAATGTGCTATTGTGAGAATTATTGTTGAGAGATCTCCAGTTAATAACAAAATAGACTCACTGCTGCTATCAAAGTTATTCCTCCTTCTCCTCCTCTTCCTCCTGTTACCCCTCCTCCTCTCTTCTCTCCTCCTCCCCCTCCTCATGTCCTCCCCCTTGTCCTCTGTATGTGAGACCTTAGAAGGTTTTGCTTACATGTCTTCTGTATGTTTTTTATATAATACATGCAACATTTCTGTTATGTCTAAATGATAACCACCCATATAAGTCAGTGTATTTGCTGACTTGGCCATTTTCCATCAATTAAGACAGGAGACAACTACCTACCGGAACTAAAACATTTTCAATGGAAGGAGTCAACATGTGTCACGTCCTGACCTTAGTTCCTTTTTTATCTCTATTTTTGGTTTGGTCAGGGTGTGAGTTGGGGTGGACATTCTATGTTTTCTGTTTTGTGTGTCTTCACCTTACAGAACTTGTTTTTTTTTTGTTGTTATTGCAGTGTTCAGTTTATTTATTAAAATTAACATGGACACTTACCACGCTGCGTTTTGGTCTGATCCTTCCTATTCCTCATCAGACGAGGACGAGAATCGTTACAACATGAGGAACCTTGAGTGATGCAACCATTAGCAATGCGAACAAGGCTTGAGGAGTGATGCAACCATTAGCAATGCGAACAAGGCTTGAGGAGTGATGCAACCATTAGCAATGCGAACAAGGCTTGAGGAGTGATGAGAGCCATGGTATTGAGAACTTTGCCCAGTGCAAATATGAAAATGATTGATGACACTGCAGGGGGGTATTCAATCTGGATAGTGAAGGTCTCTCAAGCTAGCTTTGAAACACCCATAAACTGCAAGATAAGGCCAAGTGATGTGTTGCCATACTACCAAACCACTTTCAGTAAAAATGGACAGTTACCCTCAATGGACCAAACTTGTCTACCTTTAAATCAGTGCTGGTCTTTTTCCCTGAAAATCAGTCATGAGCATCAGTGCATGACAGATCATTAAAAACACATAGAGATCTCAAGATGGAATTTGTCCCAATAAGAGCTACACAAGAACGTCATGACATGCTTGTCTGAGTATTTAATGTAAATAAACATTATTTAAATTTTGGCTTCAAAGCTAAGCAACATCAACGCAATATCCTCTGAAGAAATGAGGTACATCAAGAGCCTCAGTCCTGTTCGGAGAAAATGAAAGAGATCAAAAGTTGGCGACTATGTGAAGTCATTAAATCATGGCGGCACCACATGAACCATGCTCCCTAGTGGTGAGCAGATTCACCCGCGCCCGCCCACAATAGTTAATAACCCATCACCAACCTCCCAACTATATGTGATGAAGTAAAAATCTCAGGCCTGCACCCAACCCACTAATATAAAATATGCTGTAGGCTACAGTCAGAGACAGTGGAATGATTTTTTGACAGGGGTGCAGGTTTTTCGACATATTGATAGGGTATATTTTTCAGTCAACTTGTCTATAATAAGATATATGCAGCTTCTCTTCTGTCATTTGTTGCCCTAGAAGACTAAATAAATCCTTGCTCACCAGAATAATTAAATAAATCGATAGAATGAATTCTTCAATCTAACAAAATGTGACTAGTTTCTGGAATCTAGGTGTATATTGCGTGTCCCTACTTCACAGGAGCGCCATTTGAACTTACATTTTTTGAGGGATCAAAATGCATTTTTTGGCAAAAATGCCTTCTGGAACATGTGAACTTGCATGTGCCATAATACGAAACTTGTATGCCATCTGTAAATACAAATAAAATGGTTAAATAACAAGCCTAGTTGGTTTAGCGATAGAAAAAGGCAGCAACATTCCCGCTAGCCATGATTGGCTGAGATATTTAAAAATATATGTTTATTTTACCTTTATTTATCTAGGCAAGTCAGAACCTCTTTGGGATAGGGGGCAGCATTTTCACTTTTGGATAAATAGCGTGCCCAATTTCAACTTCCTGCTACTCATGCCAAGAATATAAGATATGCATATTATATCATTATATATTAGATTTGGATAGAAAACACTCTGAAGTTTCTAAAACTGTTTGAATCATGTCTGTGAGTATAACATAACTTATGTTGCAGGCAAAACCCCGGGGACTACCCATTCAGATTTGTTTTTTGAGGTCACTGTCTATCCAATGAGTTTTCATTGGGAAACGAGATTTCTAAGGCACTTGTTTGCAGTTCCTACCGCTTCCACTGGATGTCACCAGTCTTTGGAAATTGGTTGAGGTTATTCCTTTGTGTAATGAAGAAGTACGGCCATCTTGAATTTGTGTCATTTGAAATTTTCTTTTTAAGAAGGCGCATGACTGGAAAAGTAGAGTGAGTTTGTTGTCTTCCTGTATTGAACACAGATTGTCCCATCTTCAATTTGATTGACTATTAACGTTTAAAAATAAAAATGTTTTGGCAAAGTTAACAGATACATTTTGAGATATTTTGTAGTGACGTTGCGCAAATTGGAAGCTGTTTTTTTCTGGATCAAACGCGCCAAATAAATTGACATTTTGGATATATATCGACGGAATTAATCGAACAAAAGGACCATTTGTGATGTTTATGGGACATATTGGAGTGCCAACAAAAGAAGCTCGTCAAAGGTAAGAACTGATTTATATTTTATTTCTGCGTTTTGTGTGTTGACTGCAGGGTTTAAATATGCTACTCTCTCTTTGTTTACTGTTGTGCTATCATCAGATAATAGCTTCTTATGCTTTCGCCGAAAAGCCTTTTTGAAATCTGACTTGTTGGCTGGATTGCCAACGAGTGTAGCTTTAATTTGGTATCTTACATGTGTGATTTAATGAAAGTTTGAATTTTATAGTATTTTATTTGAATTTGTCGCACTGCATTTTCCCTGGCAATTGGCCAGGTGGGACATTTGCGTCCCGCCTATCCCAGATAGGTTTTTTGAAGCTAGGGGGCACTATTTTTATTTTTGGAAAAATAACGTTCCCAAAGTAAACGGCCTATTTCTCAGGACCAGATGCTAGAATATGCATATAATTGACATCTTAGGATAGAAAACACTCTAAAGTTTCCAAAACTGTGAAAATATTGTCTGTGAGTATAACAGAACTGATATTGCAGGCGAAAGCCTAAGAAAAATCCAATCAGGAAGTGAATCATATTTTGAAACCGTTGTGTTCCTATGCATCCCTATTGGCCATTGAAAGGGATATCAACCAGATTCCTTTTTCTACGTATTCCCTAAGGTGTCTATAGCCTTTAGACGTAGTTTCACGCCTTTATGTTGAAGAATGAGCGTAAAGGACCACATTGCGTAAGTGGCCAGCTGAGGGCTCTTAGAGTGATTCTTGCGTAAAAGACAGAGGTAGCCATTTTTCCTCTCGGTCCTACTGAAAAGCCAATTGTCCCGGTTGATATATTATCGAATAGATATTTGAAAAACACCTTGATGATTGATTATAAAAAATGTTTGCCATGTTTCTGTCGATATTAAGGATATAATTTGGATTTTTTTTCCGGCATTGTCATGACCGCTATTTCCGGTGGATTTCTCAACATAACGTGACAAACAAACGGAGGTATTTTGGGCATAAAAATAATATTTATGGAGCAAAAGGAACATTTGCTGTCTAACTGGGAGTCTCGTCAGTGAAAACATCCGAAGATCATCAAAGGTAAACAATTAATTTGATTGCTTTTCTGATTTTCGTGACCAAGCTTCCTGCTGCTACCTAGACATAATGCTATGCTAGGCTATCGATAAACTTACACAAACACTTGTCTTTCTTAGGCTGTAAAGCATAATTTCAAAATCTGAGACGACAGGGTGATTAACAAAAGGCTAAGCTGTGTTTCGATACATTTCACTTGTGATTTCAGGTAAGATTATTTGGCCGTTGCGCTATGCTAATTAGTGTAGTTGATGAAAATTCGGGATGGGTATGTAACGGATGTGAAACGGCTAGCTAGTTAGCGGTGGTGCGCGCTAAATAGCGTTTCAATCGGTGACGTCACTTGGTCTGAGACCTTGAAGTAGTGGTTCCCCTTGCTCTGAAGGGCCGCGGCTTTTGTGGAGCGATGGGTAATGATGCTTCATGGGTGACTGTTGTTGATGTGTGCAGAGGGTCCCTGGTTCACGCCCGGGTATGGGCGAGGGGGCGGTCTGAAGTTATACTGTTACAGGTAGTTCCAAGAGGTTAATCAATCACCTAACCAAACTTGCATGTAGATATTACCTCAATCAATCACCCCAACTACATCGTACCCCAGTCCACTGACTCGGTACTGGTTTGAGACCTAAAATGACGCCAACTGATAGGGCTGCCGTGCTTCTAGCTCTTAGGAAACTTTGCAGTATTTTGCAATTGAACTGATTCCAGAGGCTGACCCAAAACACAGCCAGCGGAGGAGAGGTACTCGGAGTGGACTTCTAGTCCGACCCAGGAGGCACGCACACCACCCACCGCTTCCGAGTATATTACTCGCTAATGTTCAGTCTCTGGATAATAAAGTTGATGAGCTCAGGGCGAGGAGTTCCTTCCAGAGAGACATCAGGGATTGTGACCCAAAACACAGCCGGCGGAGGAGAGGTACTCGGAGTGGACTTCTAGTCCGACCCAGGAGGCACGCACACCACACACCACTTCCGAGTATATTACTCGCTAATGTTCAGTCTCTGGATAATAAAGTTGATGAGCTCAGGGCGAGGAGTTCCTTCCAGAGAGACATCAGGGATTGTAACATACTCTGTTTCACGGAAACATGGCCCTCTTGGTATATACTGTCTGAGTCCGTACAGCCAGGGTTCTCAGTTCATCACTTCTCTGATAGAGTTCAGTGTGTCAAATCGGAGGGTCTGCTGTCCGGACCTCTTGCAGTCTCTATGGGGGTGCCACAGGGTTCAATTCTTGGACCAACTCTCTTCTCTGTATACATCAATGAGGTCGCTCTTGCTGGTGGTGAGTCTCTGATCCACCTCTACGCAGACGACACCATTCTGTATACTTCCGGCCCTTCTTTGGACACTGTGTTAACAACCCTCCAGGCAAGCTTCAATGCCATACAACTCTCCTTCCGTGGCCTCCAATTGCTCTTAAATACAAGTAAAACTAAATGCATGCTCTTCAACCGATCGCTACCTGCACCTACCCGCCTGTCCAACATCACTACTCTGGACGGCTCTGACTTAGAATACGTGGACAACTACAAATACTTAGGTGTCTGGTTAGACTGTACACTCTCCTTCCAGACCCATATCAAACATCTCCAATCCAAAGTTAAATCTAGAATTGGCTTCCTATTTCGCAACAAAGCATCCTTCACTCATGCTGCCAAACATACCCTTGTAAAACTGACCATCCTACCAATCCTCGACTTTGGCGATGTCATTTACAAAATAGCCTCCAATACCCTACTCAACAAATTGGATGCAGTCTATCACAGTGCAATCCGTTTTGTCACCAAAGCCCCATATACTACCCACCATTGCGACCTGTACGCTCTCGTTGGCTGGCCCTCGCTTTATACTCGTCGCCAAACCCACTGGCTCCATGTCATCTACAAGACCCTGCTAGGTAAAGTCCCCCCTTATCTCAGCTCGCTGGTCACCATAGCATCTCCCACCTGTAGCACACGCTCCAGCAGGTATATCTCTCTAGTCACCCCCAAAACCAATTCTTTCTTTGGCCGCCTCTCCTTCCAGTTCTCTGCTGCCAATGACTGGAACGAACTACAAAAATCTTTGAAACTGGAAACACTTATCTCCCTCACTAGCTTTAAGCACCAACTGTCAGAGCAGCTCACAGATTACTGCACCTGTACATAGCCCACCTTTAATTTAGCCCAAACAACTACCTCTTTCCCAACTGTATTTAATTAATTTATTTATTTTGCTCCTTTGCACCCCATTATTTTTATTTCTACTTTGAACATTCTTCCATTGCAAAACTACCATTCCAGTGTTTTACTTGCTATATTGTATATATATATGTATTTACTTTGCCACCATGGCCTTTTTTGCCTTTAACTCCCTTCTCACCTCATTTGCTCACATTGTATATAGACTTGTTTATACTGTATTATTGACTGTATGTTTGTTTTACTCCATGTGTAACTCTGTGTCGTTGTATCTGTCGAACTGCTTTGCTTTATCTTGGCCAGGTCGCAATTGTAAATGAGAACTTGTTCTCAACTTGCCTACCTGGTTAAATAAAGGTCAAATAAAAAAATAAAATAAAAAATTGCGCATACATGCATATATATCTCTCCGGGAATAAGGGAGGGGGTGTATGTTTTATGATTAACTACTCATGGTGTGATTGTGATAACATACAGGAACTCCTTTTGTTCCTGTATGAAGTCCTTTTGTTCATTCAACGAAGAATACTTATGTCATGCAATAAAATGCAAATTATTTACTTAAAATCATACAATGTGATTTTCTGGATTTTCGTTTTAGATTCCGTCTCTCACAGGTGAAGTGTACCTATGATAAAAATTACAGACCTCTACATGCTTTGTAAGTAGGAAAACCTGCAAAATCAGCACTGTATCAAATACTTGTTCTCCCCACTGTATGTCATCATGAAGTGCTTTGAAAGACTTGTCAAGAATCATATCACCTTTACCTTACCTGATACCCTAGACCCACTTCAATTTGCTTACCACCCCAGTAGATAAACAGACGATGCAATCGCCATCGCACTGCACACTGCCCTATCCCATTGGGACAAGAGGGATACCTATGTAAGAATGCTGTTCATTGACTATAGCTCAGCATCCAACACCATAGTACCCTCCAAGCTCATCATGACAGGGAGGAGGTGAGGGCCCTAGGAGTGTGGTGTGAGGAAAATTACCTCTCACCCAACGTCAACAAAACAAAGTATCTGATCGTGGACTTCAGTAAACAGCAGAGGGAGCACCCCCCTATCCACATCGACGGGACCGAAGAAGAACAGTCAGCATGTAGTATCGTTTGTGTTTCCATGTCAGACGCTTCTCATGTTTTGTATCGGTCCATGTTCAATGTTATTAAACTCAGTGCTACTATATGATACAATATCAGTACTTGTTGCATTTACAACTTGTCTAAGTTCTATCAACTGATTTCAGCGACTGATTTATTGCATTGTTTGTATGGAATGTTGCCATATTGGCAGTTAATGAAACAAATGTTACACTAAACTAGCTAACAAACATACTGTGAAGATAATCATCAAATTCATTGTTTTACACAATATCTTATCACACCCCTGGCTGTCCATGACTGACCTACTCTACCTGACCAAAATGGCTGACCTTTTGTATTGTCATAATCAAATCAAATTTGATTTGTCACGTGCGCCGAATACAATTGTAGACTTTACATTTAAAATGTTTACTTACAAGCCCTTTCCCAACAATGCCGTTAAAAAGTAAGGAAAGTAGATACAAATAAAATACTAACAGAATAAAATAACACAAAATAACAATAACGAGGCTATACACAGGCTTTTTTAATTTGTCACATACACGTGTTTGGCAGATGTTATTGATTGTGTTGGAAATTCTTGTGTTTCTATCTCCAACAGTGCAGAGCGGCATAGACTAAGATACAGTAAAATAGAATAGAATACAGTATATACATATGAGATGAGTAATGAAAAATATGTAAACATTATTAAAGTGACTTGTGCTCCATTATTAAAGTGGCCAGTGATTTCATGTCTATGTAAATAGGGCAGCAGCCTCTAATGTGCTAGTGATGGCTATTTAACAGTCAGATGGCCTTGAGATAGACAAAACCTCAGTTTCCGCCATCTTCCATCCTCAGTTCCGCTTCAATCCAAGCTCTTCTTCCTGACTGTTCATAGGCTCCAGATCAATAGATGGCCTTGGTCAGGAGAACTCTTACTTGAGTTTCGGCCAATTATGATGATTGAGTGCTAAATAAAGGGTAGGTAATGAAGGGAGTAATGAAGTCCAGGTGTGACTGATGGTGAGATGCAGGTGTGCATAATAATGGTTACCAGGTTTGCGTAAAGATGGGTTGCCAGGACCAGTGGTTAGTAGACCGGTGACGTCGAGCGCCGGAATGGGGGAGTGGACGTGACATCTGTTTACATGTACTTTAGAGTTTTTTATTTCACCTTTATTTAACCAGGTAGGCCTGTTGGGAAAAGGTTCTCATTTACAACTGTGACCTGGCCAAGATAAAGCAAAGCAGTGCGACACAAACAACAACACAGAGTTACACATGGAATAAACAAACGTACAGTTGTGTTATTACACAATAGAAAATCTATATACAGTGTGTGCAAATGAGGTAAGATTAGGGGGGTAAGGCAATAAATAGGCAATAGTGGCGAAGTAATTACAATTTAGCAATTAAACACTGGAGTGATAGATGTGCAGAAGATGAATGTGCAAGTAGAGATACTGGGGTGCAATGAGAAAAAAAATAAAAAAAATAATGGGATGAGGTAGATGGATCGGCAACGTACAGGTGCAATGATCTGTGAGCTGCTCTGACAGCTGATGCTTAAAGTTAGTGAAGGAGATATGAGTCTCCAGCTTCAGTGATTTTTGCAATTCGTTCCAGTCATTGGCAGCAGAGGACTGTAAGGAAAGGCGGACAAAGGAGGAATTGGCTTTGGGGGTGACCAGTGAAATATACCTGCTGGAGTGCGTGCTATGTGTAGGTGCTGCTATGTTGACCAGTGAGCTGAGATAAGGCGGGGCTTTACCTAGCAAAGACTTATAGATGACCTGGAGCCAGTGGGTTTGGCGACGAATATGAAGCGAGGGCCAGCCAACGAGAGCATACAGGTCGCAGTGGTGGGCAGTATACGGGGCTTTGGTGACAAAATGGATGGCACTGTGATAGACTGCATCCAATTTGTGGAGTAGAGTGTTGGAGGCTATTTTGTAAATGACATCGCCGAAGTCAAGGACCGGTAGGATAGTCAGTTTTACAATGATATGTTTGGCAGCATGAGTGAAGAATGCTTTCTTGCGAAATAGGAAGTCGATTCTAGATTTTATTTTGGATTGGAGAAGCTTAATGTGAGTCTGGAAGGAGAGTTTACAATCTAACCAGACACGTAGGTATTTGTAGTTGTCCACATATTCTGTATGTATGGGGGCAAAATTGCAAGATTATGCTATAATCCTTTTATTGCATCAAATGGTTGTTTTATTCAACAGAATAGAGTATTCTATTGTGTGTGTGGTCTACTGTGGATGGGCCTCTGGGAGATAACACTGACAGGAGATTTACAACGTATTTTGGGTGATAAAACCTAAAGAGCATTCCAGAGCATGAATTTATGTTTCTGTTCTACACCGTACCAGGGAGAGATGGCTCCAGTTTGGAGTCGGAGGGCCAGACACTGGTCTATACAATGAAAACTGTTGACACAAAAGAGACTGTCTGCTATGTATGATAGGTATCTTTCATACAAATCTTAACCTTGTAACCCATTCTACATATCTGTTGTTCGTCATATAGGTTGAAAGGGGTGTATCTTGGCTATAAAAGCCCTTTGTAATTTTGTCTCGGTGTTCTCAACGAATCATCAGAGACGGTGATTCATCGACCAGCCATCGCTATTGTAAAGCTCTCACTATTAAAGATTTAGTTTAAGTATAACTCTGACTCGTGTGATAAGTTTGTCTCTCCTCATTTGATAGTAAAGAAATGAACCACCACATAAGTCAGAACCGTCCAGAGTAGTGATGCTGGACGGGCAGGCAGGTTAGGGCAGTGATTGGTTGAAGAGCATGCATTTAGTTTTAATTGCATTTAAGAGCAGTTGGAGGCCACGGAAGGAGAGTTATATGGCATTGAAGCTAGTCTGGAGGTAGGTTAACATAGTGTCCAAAGGAGGGCCAGAAGTATACAGAATGGTGTTGTCTGTGTAGAGGTGGATCAGAGAATCACCAGCAGCAGCAAGTGTGACATCATTGCTGTATACAGAGAAAAGAGTTGGCCCGAGAATTGAACCCTCTATGGGCACCCCCATAGAGACTACCAGTGATCCGGGGATGACCGCGGCAGCTTTCAAATCTTTGGGGATCTCAGACGATACGAAAGAGAGTTTGAACAGGCTAGTAATAGGGTTTGCTACAATTGCGGTGAATAATTTTAGAAAGAGAGGGTCCAGATTGTCTAACCCAGCTGATTTGTAGGGGTCCAGATTTTGCAACTCTTTCAGAACATCAGCTATCTGGATTTGGGTGAAGAAGAAATGGGGAGGCTTGGATAAGTTGCTGTGGGGTGCAGGGCTGTTGACCGGGGTAGGGGTAGCCAGGTGGAAAGCATGGCCAGCCGTAGAAAAATGTGGATGTTGTGGATTTATCGGTGGTGACAGTGTTTCCTAGCCTCAGTGCAGTGGGCAGCTCGGAGGAGGTGCTCTTATTCTCCATGGACTTTACAGAACTGTCCCAGAACTTTTTTGAGTTTGTGCTGCAGGATGCAAATTTCTGTTTGAAAAAGCTAGCCTTTGCTTTCCTAACTTTTCCTATTTATACAGACAATTAGTATAAAACCTGTAGAAAATGGATTTATAATTATATGACAATATTATAGGTTGGCAATAATTATATTACACAATTTCTGATATATCCCATGCCTGACTTTTATTTTCCTACATTAGTAAAAGCAGGAAATGCATCACCGATGCCTTTACTACCATTACTACCATTAATTCCAATTAGACTGTTTTGAATTTCTCTTGGATCACAATGGCTGCTATGTTCATACCATTCTGGAACATTGAGGGGTTTATGACATAGCCCCTCTAATAAATGAATAGGATCTCTATGAATACAACATTGTTAAGTAGATACAATATATATGCTATGGCTAGAGCTTCCATTTTCAATACATATGATGTGAAGTAACCTTCTGTGCACCCTGCTCTCGCCTGCAGCCCCTTAAGGTCTCTACGTTCCACTCCTTTTCTCTTCCCTTTCTCATTCTCTCCTCTTTTCCTCTCTTTCTGGCGTGCATTCACAACAAGCAGTCTCTAAAGGACCTTTGCGAAATTATTTGCAAAGTATCCATCAAAATGTCTCTTTTTTTCTCTGTCCCCTCCCCTCTCTCTCACATGTAAAATACATGAATATTTTTCAAGTGGCAGATTAATACTCTACACTCACCCACAAACACATAACTCTTACTATCTGACTCTCTCTCTCTCTCTCTCTCTGAAGGACATGGAAGGTGCCAAAATTAAATATGCTATGCTGAAATATGTGGTCGCAAGAGCGCAAGATGCTACAGTACAGTAATCTAACAATTACCTGTAAGCCCCTCTGGATAAGAGCATCTGTTAAATGACTCAAATGTAAATGTAGAAAGAGGGACCAGTTGACTTTGACGGAACATTTGAAGGCCCGAATTCCATCGGCGCTGTTGCAAGGAGAAGAATTCTAGTCTGGTCTATCATTATTCTATATCAATCCATTTGCACTTGAAAAGCCCGGCAAAGCTCTAGCATGAATACCTTCACTTCAATTCAAGACACAATTGCATATTTCTCTCTCCATCACCGCCTTCACTTGAATCGTATGACCTCTCGATATGGTTTGATTCCTTCGAAAAGGGGGTTATCAGCAAGCAACCCTACTGCTAAAATAATTAGGGTCATTCAAACTCTGTGATATGTAGTTGTTGCCAGGCTTATGGGAAGTGTGTGTGTATGCAGTGTGTATGTGTGAGTGTGTGTGTGTGCGTGCGTGCACTGGAATAAATCACCTCTTTATTTATGACTCATTCTCAGATCCAAACATGACCTCTGTGCAAGACTCCATCTTCAATATTGAGCCACATTTCATTATTAGGTAATCAGTTACAGGGAGGAGAAGCTAGAGAAAGATGGCTCACAGTATGAGTGATGAGTGGTTCAGAAAACACTGAGATGCCGGCAGCTCTCGACACCATTGTGTTGCATGGAGTACAATAGAATCACCGGCCGAAGCAATTACTATAATGTACAAATTTGACAAGATTGTAAGATTCTATTGTTGTAATCTTATTTAGCTTTGGGGCGGCAAGTAGCCTAGTGGTTAGAGCGTTGGACTAGTAACCGAAAGGTTGCAAGATTGGATCCCCGGGCTGACAAGGTAAAATTCAGTCGTTCTGCCCCTGAACAAGGAAGTTAACCCACTGTTCTTAGGCCGGCATTGAAAATAAGAATTTGTTCTTAAATGACTTGCCTAGTTAAATAAAGGTCAAATAAAAATAAAAATAATGTGTGTATTGTTCTGTCTGAGCATGTTTGAATGCTTGTATCTCTGTGTGAATGGGTATTAAGGATTTCACTTTGTCAATGTGTGTTTGCATGTGTGAGTGGATTTTGGATTTATACTAATGTCATAGTGACACAGAGGGTAGAAGTAGAAAGGTCTGCACCTGGGATTTTTAATCATGGAGGATATTGAACTGAATAATTCAGATGGGCCCTGGAAGGATGACTCAGAGAGCAAAATGTAAAGTTTTGGACAATAACTTCCGGCCAAATTTTGAGCACAAAGAGCTGCCAACGGCGACATGTTCAACGTACCGATGATGTTTAGTGACCTTCCGTCAAACACCCTGTTCTCGCCGCAGCCCCTTGAGTTCACCAAACTCCACTGTTGCAGTCAACACCATTGACACACTGCATAATGGAGGTGAAAGGCTAACTCCGAGCTAAAGCCCAGCATTTCCATTAGTCTCTAATTGCCGGCTTTTAGTCAATAAAAAAACATAAAAGCAGACAAATAAAATCATTTCTACACATTTTGACTGGAAGAAAATCCTGATGGAAATAAATAGCCATACATTTCCATTATCAGCTGTCATTTTGCCATACAGGAGAATGACCTGGGTACCATTCTCTCAGCAAACTCAGCCTAGCAAAGTAACCTAATTTGAAGGATGTCAAGGGTTCCACTGTATACACTAGTTTCCATACACTTCTCCTCTCTCCCCAGACACCTCTGATACAGTGTCACTTCAGAGTCCATAGGTGAGTTGGAACCAGAGACAGAGCAAGACAGGCAGACCGGGAGAGAAAGAGATGATGAGTAGGTGAAAAAAATCGAAATACTGTGAGGTCCTCCGTGTGATTTATTGTAGAGCACAGTGAGATATAGGGGACTACACAGCTACTGTAGATCATGTTCTGTAGAGAGGAATGTGGAGAGTTGAGGAGTCAGAGATGGAAGGAATGAAAGTGGTATAGACATGTTAGAGAAGGAGAGATATACACTGAACAAAAATACACGCAACATATAACAATTTTTACAGTCAATTTGTAAATTTTTACAGCTCATATATGGAAATCAGTCAATTGAAATGAATTCATTAGACCCCAATCTATGGATTTCACATGACTGTGAATACAAATATGCCTCTGTTGGTCACATATACCTTAAAAAAGGTAGTGGCCTGGATCAGAAAACCAGTCAGTATCTGGTGTGAACACCTTTTGTCTCATGCAGCGGGACACCTCCTTCACATAGAGTTGATCAGAATGCTGATTATTGCCTGTGGAATGTTGTCCCACTCCTCTTCAATGGCTTTGCGAAGTTGCTGGATATTGGGGGGAACTGGAATTTGCGTTGATCCAGAGGATCCAAACATGCTCATGTCCAAACATACATGTCTGGGAAGTATACAGGCCATTGTAGAACTGGGATATTTTCAGCTTCCAAGAATTGTGTACAGATCCTTGCGACATGGGGTTGTGCATTATCATTCTGAAACATGAGGTGATGGCGGCGAATTAATGGCACGACAATGGGCCTCAGGATCTCGTCACGGTATCACTGTGCATTCAAAATGCCATCGATAAAATGTAATTGTGTTCGTTGTCTGTATGCCTGCCCATACCATAACCCCACCACCATGGGGCACTCTGTTCACAATGTTGACATCATCAAACCGCTCGCCCACACGACGCCATACTACTGTCTGCCATCTGCCCTGTATAGTTGAACCTGGGATTAATCCGTGAAGAGTACACTTCTCCAGCGTTCCAGTAGCCATCGAAGGTGAGCATTTGCCCATTGAAGTCGGTTATGACGCCGAACTGCAGTCAGATTAAGTCCCTGATGAGGACAACGAGCATGCAGATGAGCTTCCTAAAACGGTTTCTGGGAGTTTTTGCAGAAATTCTTCGGTTGTGGAAACCCACAGTTTCATCAGCTGTTCGTGGGGATGGCTGCCGTTTTACCGGCTGCTAACCAACTGTGCTATTTTATGTTTTTTCGCATTGTTTGTAACTTATTTTTTAACCAATTTTGTACATAATGTTGCTGCTACAGTCTCTTATGACCGAAAATAACTTCTGGACATCAGAACAGCAATTACTCACCTCGAACTGGATGAGGATTTTTTTCTTTAATGAGTATGACATAAAGGATATACTGCTTTCTTGGGAACAGGCCCAAATCTCTGTCCTTGTGTGAATAAAAGACAGAGAAAAGCGGGGCGGAGGTCGGGCTGCCTTCTGAAAATTCATAGGCGAGTGAGTAAACCTTCTCTTCCATCCGTTCTACTGGCCAACGTGCAATCATTGGAAAATAAAATGGATGATATACGATGAGGGGTGAGGTTGTGTGTCTATTTGTCAATAGCTGGTGCGCAATGTCTAATATTAAAGAAGTCTTGAGGTATTGCTCACCTGAGGTAGAGTACCTTATGATAAGCTGTAGACTACACTATCTACCAAGAGAGCTCCCATCTATATTATTTGTAGCCGTCTATTTACCACCACAAACCGATGCTGGCACTAAGAACTCACTCAACGAGCTGTATAAGGCCATAAGCAAACAAGAAAATGCTCATCCAGAAGTGGCACTCCTAGCTCCTAACTCAAATCATTTACCTCATTTCTACCAGCGTGTCACATGTGCAACCAGAGAAAAAAAAAACTAGACCACACAAAGAGATGCATTCAAAGCGCTCCCTCACACTCCATTTGGCAAATCTGATCATAATTCTATCCTCCTAATTCCTGCTTACATCAAAAACTAAATCAGGAAGTACCAGTGACGCACTCAATACAGAAGTGGTCGGATGACACGGATGCTACGCTACAGGACTGTTTTGCTAGCACAGACTGGAATATGTTCCAGGAATCATCCAATGGCATTGAGGAGTATATCACTTTAGTCATCGGCTTCATCAATAAGTGCATTGATGACGTCGTCCCCACAGTGACCATACGTACATATTGTAAGATGTCTCACTAGGACGAGGTGGGTGCAAGAGTCAGGAGCAGGAGAGCACTGAGGTCCAAAGAGAAAATAATTTATTTGGAAGTCCCAAAACACAACAAAACTGGTCGGGAAACAAACCCAACGAAGGCGCCCAACAAAACAGGAATTCGAAGTGACAACAGGAGGAAAAAACAATCTACTCCTAAATAAATCACAACGGCTTAAACGACCGTGAGAATAGTCTGTGGCGCAATCTAGCACACGCACCAAACAAACACAGAAATAATCCTGCACAAAATATTAGCAGGCAACGAGGTAAATAAACCCACAGAAATTAACTCAATAGAACACAGGTGTAAGAAACAGACCGAACCAAACGAAAAAGAAAAATGGATCGGTGGTAGCTAATAGGCCAGCAACGACGACCACCGAGCACCTCCTGAACAGGGAGAGGAGCCACCCTCGGTGGAAGTCATGACACATATCCCATCCAGAAGCCTTGGATTACAGAAAACATCCGCATCGAGCTAAAGGCTAGAGCTTCCGCTTTCAAGGAGTGGGACACTAATCGTGACGCTTATAAGAAATCCCGCTACTCCCTCAGACAAACTATCAAACAGGCAAAGCATCAATACAGGAATAAGATTCAATCCTACTACCCCGGCTCTGACCCTTTTCGGATGTGGCAGGGCTTGAAAAATTATTTTCGAACTACAAAGGGAAACCCAGCTGCTAGCTGCCCAGTGACGCGAGCCTGCCAGATGAGCTAAATGCCTTTTATGCTTGCTTCGAGGCAAGCAACACTGAAGCATGCATGACAGCACCAGCTGTTCCGGACGACTGTGTGATAATGCACTTGGTAGCTGATGTGAACAAGGCTTTTAAACAGGTCAATATTCACAAAGCCGAGGGGCCAGATGGACTACCAGGACGTGTACTCAAAGCATGTGCGGACAACCTGGCAAGTGTCTTCACTGACATTTTCAACCTTTTACTGACAGAGTCTGTAATACCTACATGTTTCAAGCAGACCACCATAGTCCCAGTGCCCAAGGAAGTGAAGGTAACCTGCCTAAATGATTACCACCCCGTAGCACTCACGTCAGTAGCCATGAAGTGCTTTGAAAGGCTGGTCATGGCTCATATCAACAGCATCATTCCGATAAAGCTCATCACTAAGATAAGGAAACTGGGACTAAACACCTTCCTCTGCAACTGGAACCTAGACCTCCTGAAGGACCGCCCCCAGGTGGTAAGGGTAGGCAACAACACATCTGCCACGCTGATCCTCAACACTGGGGCCCCTCAGGGGTGTGTGCTTAGTCCCCTCCTGAACTCCGTGTTCATCCACGACTGCATTGCCAAACACAACTCCAACACCATCATTAAGTTTGCTGATGACACAACAGTGGTAGGCCTGATTACCGACAATGAAGAGGCAACCTATAGGGAGGAAGTCAGAGACCTGGCAATGTGGTGCCAGGACAACCATCTCTCCCTCAATGTGAGCAAGACAAAGGAGCTAATCATGGACTACAGGAAAAGGTGGGCAGAACAGGCCCCCATTAACATCAACGGGACTGTAGTGGAGCGGGTCGAGAGTTTCAAGTTCCTTGGTGTCCACATCACTAACGAGCTATCATGGTCCAAACACAATAAGACAGTCATGAAGAGGGCACGACAACACCTTTTCCCCCTCAGGAGACTGAAAAGATTTGACATGGAGCCGCAGATCCTCAAAAAGTTCTACAGCTGCACCATCGAGAGCATCATGACCGTTTGCATCACTGCCTGGTATGGCAACTGCTCGGCATCTGACCTTAAGTCGCTACAAGGGGTAGTGCGTACGGTCCAGTACATCACTGGGGCCAAGCTTCCTGCCATCCAGGACCTATATACTTGGCGGTGTCAGAGGAAAGCCCAAAAATGTGAAGAAGCCAGATGTGGAGGTCCTGGGCTGACGTGGATACACATGGTCTGCGGTTGTGAGACCGATTGGACGTACTGCCAAATTATTTTAAACGACATTGGAGGCAGCTTATCGTAGATAAATGAACATTCAATTCTCTGGCAATAGCTCTGGTGGACATGCATGCAGTCAGTATGCTAATTGCACACTCCCTCAAAACTTGAGACATCTGTGGCATTGTGTTGTGTGACAAAACTGCACATTTCAGATTGGTCTTTTATTGTCCCCAGCACAAGGTACGCCTATGTAATGATCATGCTGTATAATCAGCTTCTTGATATGCCACACCTGTCAGGTGGATGGATTATCTTGGCAAAGGAGAAATGCTCACTAACAGGGATGTAAACACATTTGTTCAAAGATATTGAGATAAATACGATTTTTATGGGTATGGAACATTTCTAGGATCTTTATTTTCAGCTCATGAAACATGGGACCAACACTTTATATGTTGCGTTTACATTTTTTTCATTATATATAGAGATAGAGAGGAGAAAGGAAGAGAAGGAGATAATACAATACACTGGGTGAGGTGGGGCAGATGAGGGAAAATAACAGAGGTTCATTTTTAGCAGCGGACACCAAAATACGGCTAGTTATATCAGCCTGGGGTTAGGAGTGGGCTGCCAGGCCCTCACGCTGACTCACCGGGCACTCGCTGGCACCTGGACCCAGCACCCAGCGACCTGCTGTCTGTCAGGATAACACCAGTCACATCAACACCCCATGCCCCCCCTGTGACAGGTTACTTCTGACAGGGTCAGTCGGCCTCTTCTAACCCTCCCTGTGTTCTTTGGTTCGCTTCTTTATTGAGCAATTCATCATACAAACATGAAGGCTTTCAAAAAAATGCTGAAATTCAAACCTGAACAGGAGCTCATTCACACAAACCGTCAAAACCGGAATGCGTTATCTAGCTACATTATCAAGGTACATTATCCAGCTACATTATCTACAGTGCGTTCAGAAAGTATCCACACCTCTTGACTTTTTCCACGTTTTGTTGTGTTACAGCCTGAATTTAAAATGGATTAAATTAAGATTTGGTGTCACTGCCCTACACACAAAACCACATAATGTCAAAGTAGAAATATGTTTTTAGAAATATTTTCAAATTAATAAGAAATGAAAAGATGCAATGTCTTGAGTCAAAAAGTATTCAACCCATCTGTTATGGCAAGCCTAAATAAGTTCAGGCGTAAAAATGTGCTTAACCTCTCTGGGATATTCGGGACGGTAGCGTCCCACCTCAGAAAGTGCAGGGCGCCAAATTCAAAACAACAGAAATCCCATAATAAAAATTCCTCAAACATACAAGTATTTCTCACCATTTTAAAGATAAACTTGTTGTAAATCAAGCCACAGTGTCCAATTTCAAAAAGGCTTTACGACGAAAGCACACCAAACGATTTTGTTAGGTCGGTACCTAGTCACAGAAAAACACAGCCATTTTTCCAGCCAAAGAGAGGAGTCACAAAAAGCAGAAATAGAGATTAAATTAATCACTAACCTTTGATGATCTTCATCAGTTGACACTCATAGGACTTCATGTTACACAATACATGTATGTTTTGTTCGATAAAGTTCATATTTATATCCAAAAATCTCAGTTTACATTGGCGCTTTACATTCAGTAGTTCCAAAACATCCGGTGATTTTGCAGAGAGCCACATCAATTTACAGAAGTACTCATAATAAACATTGCTAAAAGATACAAGTGTAATGCATGGAATTTTAGATCCACTTCTCCTTAACGCAACCGCTGTGTCAGATTTCTAAAAAGCACACCATGCAATAATCTGAGTATGGCGCTCAGACAACAAAACGAGCCATACAGATATCCGCCATGTTGTGGAGACATCAAAGCATTATAAATATTCACTTACCTTTGATGATCTTCTTCAGAATGCAGTCCCAGGAATCCCAGTTCCACAATAAATGTTTGATTTGTTTGATAAAGTCCATAATTTATGTCCAAATACCTCTTTTTTGTTCTCGCTTTTAGCCCAGTAATCCAAATTCATGAGCCGCGAGCAGATGAAAAGTCAAAAAGTTCCGTTACAGTCCATAGAAACATGTCAACGATGTATAGAATCAATCTTTAGGATGTTTTAATCATACATTTCAATAATGTTTCAACCGGAGAATTCCTTTGTCTGTAGAAATGCAATGGAACGCAAGCTAACTCTCACTCTGGCAGACCTTTGACTCATTCAGCTCCCATTCCCCCCTCCTTCACAGTAGAAGCATCAAACAAGGTTCTAACGACTGTTGACATCTAAAGGAAGCCTTAGGACGTGCAATTTGACCCCATAGACACTGTATATTCGATAGGCAATGACTTGAAAAACGACAAACCTCAGATTTCCCACTTCCTGGTTGGATATTTTCTCAGGTTTTTGCCTGCCATATGAGTTCTGTTATACTCACAGACATCATTCAAACAGTTTCAGAAACTTCAGAGTGAGTTCTATCCAAATCCGCTAATAATATGCATATATTAGCAACTGGGCCTGAGTAGAAGGCAGTTTACTCTGGGCACCTTATTTATCCAAGGTACTCAATACTGCCCCCCAGTCCCAAAGAAGTTAACAAGTCACGTAATAAGTTGCATGGATCACTATGTGTGCAATAATAGTGTTTAACATGATTTTCGAATGACTACCTCATCTCTGTACCCCACACATACAATTATCAGTAAGGTCCCCGAGTCGAGCAGTTCATTTCAAACACAATTTCAACCACAAAAAACAGGGAAGTTATCTATTGCCTCACAAAGAAGGGCATCTATTGGTAGATAGGTAAAAAAAAATGTAAAAGCAGACATTGAATATACACTTTGGATGATGTATCAATACACCTAGTCACTACAAAGATACATTCATCCTTCCTAACTCAGTTGCCGGAGAGGAAGGAAACAGCTCAGAGATTTCACCACGATTACTTTAAAACAGTTACAGAGTTTAATGGCTGTGAAAGGAGAAAACTGAGGATGGATCATCAACCTTGTACTTACTCTACAATAATAACCTAAATGACAGAGTGAAAAGAAGGGAGACTGTACAGAATAAAAATATTCCAAAACATGAATGCTGTTTGCAATAAGTCACTAAAGTAAAACAACAAATAATTCTGAGAAAGAAATGAACTTCATGTCCTGAATACGAAGTGTTATATTTGGGGCAAATCCAACACAGCACATCACTGAGTACCTTCATATTTTCAAGCAGGGTGGTGGCTGCATCATGTTGTGGGTATGATTGTAATCGTTAAGGAATAGGGAGTTTTGTTTTGATAAAATAAATGGAATAGAGCTCAGTACAAGCAAAATCCTAGACGAAAACCTGGTTCAGTATGCTTTCCAACAGAGACTGGGAGACAAATGCACCTTTCTGCAGGACAATAACCTAAAACACAAGGCCAAATTTACAATGGAGTTGCTTACCAAGACAACATTGAATGTTCCTGAGTGGTCCTAGTAACAGTTTGCTCTTAAATAGGCTTGAATATCTTTGGCAAGACTTGAAAATGGTCTAGCAATGATCAACAACCAACTTGACAAAGCTTGTAGACTTTTAAAAGTAATAATGTGCAAATATTGTAAAATCCAAGTGTGCAAAGCTCTTAGAGACTTACCCAGAAAGACTCTCAGCTGTAATAGCTGCATTGTATTGACTCGGATGTGAATACTTATGTGGATGAGATATTTCTCTAATTCACTTTCAATAAATGTGCAACAATTTCTAATAACATGTTTTCACTTTGTACCTTATGGGGTATTGTTTGTAGATGTGTGAGAAAAAAAATCTGTATAATCCATTTTAAATTCAGGCTGTAACACAATTTTTAAAAATAAATTAAGGGGTATGAATACTTTCTGAAGGCACCGTAGCTACATTGTCCATCATAAGTTTGTCTGAAGGCTTTTGGAAGGTGATGAAAATTTGGCTCAGTCAATTAAATTGCTAATCTGAAAACGCAGTGCTTTGGTGGTGTGAAACCTGGCTACAACATTCATCGTCCATTCTGCTCCAGGTTGTGGGAGATTGAAACAATTCCCAAACTCTGAAACCTGGACAGGACTGTGGCTTCACTGAGAAATGTCAGCAGGCTGTCAAGTGGATGCTGTCTTGCTGCAGCGATGTTCGGACGAGGTGACTTATTGGCCTGGTGTGACAATACAGGCAGAGATGAAGACCAAAATATCCATTCAAGTTAACCAAATTAAAAGGAAGCAACAGTGATGTGATGTGCCATGCAGAAAGAGACAATTCAATTCCTCATTTAATTCAATCAGAGAGTTTTCCCGACTATGTCAGAGAGAGCTTAAGCCTGGTTACTGTCAAACATTTTTAGGGCTGTGAAAAGGGCAGAACATTGTTCTAATATTCTCTCGTGTGTCACAACCGCTCACAACCTCTGCCATGCTGCCTTTTGTCGTTTTTTTCTGCAAGTGAAACGGATGTCATTTGTCCAATGACAGCTAACGCAACAGACCTCAGTTAACTCAAGCAGATCCCTATCTGGACATCACAGAATCGTTGTGTTGAATACTGAGTTCGGTTGGCTCATTCTTCCTGGAAACAATGGCAAGGCCGTTACAATTTGACGTGCATTGGATGGATATTGAGATGTCTATCTTATGTAATTTCCGCAATGACCGGAGATTCTATTCCTTTTCTTTTGCAGAATTATATTTGGAAAAGGTGACATCCCACTGGGAAAAACTGGTTGAATCAACATTGTTTCCACGTCATTTCATAAACATAAAATCTATGTGATGATATTGAATCAATGTGGATAACTGATTGGAATTGCAAAAAGTCATCAACGTAAGGGAATTTCATATTTTCACTCCACTTTTAATCTAAATTCAATGACATGGTGACAGTGTTTGTTGATTTCACGTTGAATTCATGTTAGTTGAAAACCCATCCAATTGTAAATCAAGACTAGATGTCGTTGAACTGACGTCTGTGCCCAGTGGGATGCTTGTGACATTGGATAATTACACTGAATTTGACAATAACCATTTGACAATGGATAATTATGATTGACATGAAGCCCTAAAACTTGAAAATAAAGAACCTTACATGTATTCATGTATACATGTATTCATGTATTCCATGTATTCATCTTTGAATTATTCCCTCATTGAGGAAGCACAAGGTTTTAAGGACCTGTTAAAACAATCAAAGTGACAGACAGTCCCATTTTCATTTCCATAACAAGATAATTTTTCAAACTTTCATTGACAAACTCTCGTTGACAAATCATCATGACTGGCACTGGGAAACACATTGAAAAGGGTGGTCATGTTGTAAAGCTGCTCTAACTCCCTCCCTGCTTCCTGTGCGGGAACCTTTATATTCCACATTTGTGTTCCCCTTTGCAGCTGTGTTGGGTGTATTATATCTGTGGTGAGGCTTGTATTATATCTGTGGTGAGGATTGTATTATAGCTGTGGTGAGGCTTGTATTATATCTGTGGTGAGGCTTGTATTATATCTGTGGTGAGGCTTGTATTATATCTGTGGTGAGGCTTGTATTATAGCTGTGGCGAGGCTTGTATTATAGCCATGGTGAGGCTTGTATTATAGCTGTGGAGAAGTTTGTATTACATCTGTGGTCATGTTTGTATTATAGCTGTGGTGAAGCTTGAATTATAGCTGTGGTGAAGCTTGTATTACAGCTGTTGTGAAGCTTGTATTATAGCTGTGGTGAGGCTTGTATTATAGCTGTGGTGACTCTAAATTGCTATTACTTCTGGCTCTCCCAAAGCTCATTACAGAGGAAAGTAAAGGGATTGTTTCAGCTTTGATCTTACCTTAAAACTGTAGTGCTCCCCTTTCCTCTCACTGTTTAGCCGCTGACCTCCTCAAGGTCGTTCGGTGTAAATGGAGGAGGATCACAGTATAACCGAAGTGGCTACGATAGACAATGCCAAAACAATACATGACCAGGTTAAACTGCAAACCCACCACACTACTGCAGTATAGATGAGAAATTTCTAAACTGGGGGTGTTGTGATGACGTATTGAGTGGTTAATGTGGTAACTGGAAGAAATCATTCATGCAGACTTTAGTCAAACTATAATTTCTGATTTTATTGAACTGTGGAGACACCCCGATACCAGAATGTGGTGGCTGTGACTAACTATTAGACAAATGTAGGATTGTTCCTGACTAGACTAGGCTGGGCTGCTGATCCTGCCCATTTCTAATTAAATGTTATTATTTTCTGTGTGAGGGAGATGCAGTGACCATGATAAAAAAAGATGCTCCTGAAACCCAGCTCCATTATTGCGCTGGGGACACTTTTACCTTCTGATCATTTATTATATTTTATATCACCTTCATCTCCTCCATTAGGGATATTTAATTATCCTTGTGTCCTCATCGCACAACCCGCACAGATTTCCGCTGCCGAGGATAAACCTCTCTCTAGGTGTGTGTGTGTTTGTGTGTGTGGTGTGTGGCTCATGGAGGCTAGATGCACTGAACCAGCACTACAGACAACTAAGCTTCCTAAAACAGAAGCCACCTCCTTGCTTGCAGCAATCAATAGGCCTGTGAAAAACATCTGATCGATGAAATGAAGGTTCAAAATGTAAAGGAAATTAGTTTGTAATTAGCATGACTCGTCTATCGGTGTAAACTCACAGGACTAAGGGATTTTTGCAAACACAGAAGCAGTTTTTTCAGAGTATCTGGGTCAGGCTTCCAAATACAGCCCTGTTGATCCTCTTATGAAATATTCGAAAGAGGAAAAACCGTGTGTCTCAATGTGACACGGTAGGAACCCACAAAACCGTTGGGAGGAAGAATTTCAAATGGAAGCAGTTCTGGCTTTGAGGTCACCACTGTATAGATACTATGTTTTATTACAGGTATATTAGACTGTATGGAGAATGGCTTTTAGGTGCATCATATCCTCATGAACAACGGATTAAAACTCACAGTCTGGGTCAGTCAAGTATCCCAGGCAGTCTCCCTCTGGTAATCTGCCTGGCCGGGTTTAAAATCCCTCATTATGCCGAATGATTGACAGTGCAAGGTCATATTTAAACGATTTGGGCGTTATTTGTGGTTACTCGTTTTTTTGTTATTATTTCTCTGGGACTCCTCAACATTGGATCTTGATGTTTTTCAGGAAAAGGTCATCCCAATTATTTCACAGGCTCATTCTTGTAAAAGCTTTTTTTTTATTCTACATTTCTTAGATATTTTTTTTTGTATTCTGAAATGTTTCTACAAAGCAATCCAATATTCCTTTTGCCCTGAATGTATTTGGTTAATTTCAGTGCAATGAGTTTGGCAGTTTTTTAAGCTACGGTATTTCAGGTCAGAGCAATTGAATTCCCAGCAGGCCATAGTCCCAGTGGGCTTCAGACCAAATACAGTATAGCCTTTTTAATCTAGACTCTTCATACTGTAGAAGTAATTTAAAAGACACTTTCTCCTCACTGCCAAATACATGATAGATTATAGAACACACCACATTAAATGCCTGCAAGACTTCAGCTCTTCAGTATGAAAGCACTATGTCCAGCCACACTCTGTTGCTGGAAATAAAGCTGTTTGAAATGATTGCAGGTCTTGGACATTCTTTACATTTTTTGTTGTTGACATCTCTAAGCGGTAACAGGAAGTCACTCCATTATGTATGATGATGTCATAAAACATGTTGGTGTGAGTTTGTGTTTCTCTACAGGAGTCCCTGCAGACGTATGCCTTCCTGGTGTTCATGGTGGTGTGTGTGCTGGGTGCTGTGTACCTTTACCTCATTCTGCCCAAAAGCAAGACCTTTTTGGACATTAGCCAGAGCTTTTCAAAATCAACAAGGCCCAGTTCCCTGACCAGGAAATGCAGGACATACTTGCCATCAAGCCTGGGTCAATAAAACTGGATGTACATGGAAAAGTAATTGATGTTGAGATGGAGAGTTAGTTTTGAATCAAAGAAAAGCGCTAGTCGTAAGTTTACTGTTGTACATATTGTATTTTGTGGTACTGAAATGGAATGTAATTTTTAAGATGTGTTTTCTTGCTGGCTTAGTGTCATAGCTATTTTGAATGAATTTATTCTTCAATACATTTTTAAAGTCGTCATTCGTATTGTATATTTCCAATAGACCTTTTAATCCTGTAAACGTCCTCAAGTATAACCCAAATACTCTAGGTTAAGAGGTTTTAATACTCAAAGAAAATGCATTTCTATGTGAAAAAAGTACTAGACCAGATTGTATAACAGGGTCAACAATACCCAGGAAAGAGCTGTGTAAATACAATCAAATTTAGGGTTAAAAACATAAAACTAAACATGCAAGACTATGACCCATTTTTTGTAGGATGCAGATTTGTTCTTGTCCTTGTCTAAAGACATTTTTAGAGCCACAGGAGGGGAGAAACAGAGTGGGGCAGACCTGGATCAAAGAACCGACTTATTCGGGAGGATTTAAGGGCTAGTACTGGAACAGATATCTTTGTTAAATCCCTTACAGGGAGAGAAGAAAGGGAGTTAAGGGCTCAGAAAACTGACAGGTACACAGGAGTTTTTTTGGCCCTTATCCAAATTTAAAGCAGCTCAACTCCCCACCAGATGGCCATAATATACAGTGCCTTCAGAAAGTATTCACACCCCTTGACTTTTTCCACAATTTGTTGTGTTACAAAGTGGGATTAAAATGGATTTAATTGTAATTTTTGTCAATGATCTCGGTCAATGTGGAAGAAAAATGTATATAATTAATTAAAACTAATCAACAGTATCTACCACCAGAAAAAGTAGACTCTACTTTTATTCTACCACCAGAGTAAATACATGTTAGAATCCCCTTTTGGCAGTGATTACAGATGTGAGTCTCTAAGAGCATTGCACACATGGATTGTGCAATATTTGCACATTATATTTTTAGCGTAAAGCTATGTCAAATCAAATCAAACTTTCTTTGTCACATACGCCAAATACAAGTCTAGACCTTACCGTGAAATGCTTACTTACAAGCCCTTAACTAACTGTGCAGTTCAAGAAGAGTTACATTTACCAAATAAACTAAAGTAAAAAATAATAAAAAGTAACAGAATAAAATAACAATAATGGGGCTATATACAGGGGGTGCTGGTACCGAGTCAGTGTGCCGGGGTACAGGTTAGTTGAGGTAATTTTTACATGTAGGTAGGGGTGAAGTGACTATGCATAGATAACAAACAGCGAGTAGCAGCAGTATACAATTAAACTCTGTTTTAATATCACCATTGACCTCATGGTGAAATCCCTGAGTGGTTTCCTTCCTCTCTGGCTACTGAGTTAGGAAGGGTGCCAAAGAGACATTTTTAAAATTCCTTTCATTATTCACGCATCCCTCTTTCCCTTGGAGGATTTCTACAGTAAACATCACATGAGAAAGATCTTTTTTTGTGATGACCATAATCTTCCTGACTCAACTTTCATTCAACTTTTTCACTCCGGACGCTTTATCTGGACGTGGTTCGTCAGGACCTCCACCAGCCGAAGCTAAGTAGTAACATTAACCTCTCTTGGGTAGGGGGCAGTATTTTGATGTCCGGATGAAAATCGTGCCCAAAGTAAACTGCCTGTTACTCAGGCGCAGAAGCTAGGATATGCATATAATAGATTTGGATAGAAAACACTCTAAAGGTTCTGAAACTGTTACAATATTGTCTGTGAGTATAACAGAACTGATATGGCTGGCGAAACCCTGAGGACAAACCATCCAGGGGAAGAAAAAAACTGAGGTCATGGGATTTATTATTATTAGGAATCTAGTTGCAGTTCCTTCGGCTTCCACAAGATGTCAACAGTCTTTAGAAATTGTTGGATGTTTTTCTTTTGAGAAATGAAGAAATAGTCCTATTCATTGTAAGTATCACTCCAGGTGGACTCTACTGTTTTGGTTCATGTGAACTGGAGCGAGCTTCATGTTGTTTTTATCCGGTATTAGAAACAGTTTATTCCGTCTTCAATTTTTGCGATTATTTGCATTTTAGGGTGCCTGAGGTTGGATTAGGAACGTTGTTTGAAATGTTTGGACCATGTTTACAGGTAATTTATTAGATACGTTGTAGACATGTTGGGCAAATTGAAACCAGTGTATTTCTGAATCAAACATGCCAAATAAACTGACATTTTTGGGACATAAAGAAGGACATTATTGAACAAAAGGACCATTTGTGATGTTTCTGGGAAATTTTGGATTGCCAACAGAAGAAGATCTTCAAAGGTAAGGCATTAATTATATCGCTATTTCTGACTTTTGTGGCGCACCTGCCTGGTTAAAATATGATTTACATGTGTTTGTCTGCGGGGAGCTGTCCTCAGATAATCGCATCGTTTGCTTTCACTGTAAAGCCTTTTTGAAATATGACACAGTGACTGGATTAAGTTAAGCTTTATTTTAATGTATTACACTTGTGATTTTATGAAAGTTAAATATTTATAATATTGTCGTTTGAATTTCAGGCGATACCGTCCGACCTGGCCAAACCTTAGGTACCCTAATACGTAAATAAACAATAACATTTAAGACAGAGAATCGTTATTGTCTTAACCGGAGAAAAATACAAACACGCTCTCTTCCATGAGCTTGGAAACACTGCAGACAAAATGGGAGCCACCTAGAAAAACTACAATTTCAGGCAAATTTTTTCAAAAACCAGCCTGAAACACTTTCTAAAGACTGTTGACATTTAGTAGAAGCCCTAGGAACTGTAATCTGGGAGGACTTGGCCTTATAAGAAAAGTGATAGCCATTAGTGGTAGGCAAATTTTATTTTGGGGGGTTGGGGCTTGTCCTCGGGGTTTCGCCTGCCATATCAGTTCTGTCATATTCACAGACATAATTTTAACAGTTTCAGAAACTTTAGAGTGTTTTCTATCCTAATATAATTATATTCATATCCTAACTTCTGGGCCTGAGTAACAGGCAGTTTACTTTGGGCACGCTTTTCATCCGGACATCAAAATACTGCCCCCTACCCAAGAGAGCTTAAGTATGCTCTCTCTAATTCTCGCTTTCTCTCTTCCTTTCTCTCTCAGAGGACCTGAGCCCTAGGACCATGCCTCAGGACTACCTGGCATGATGACTCCTTGCTGTCCCCAGTCCACCTGGCCGTGCCGCTGCACCAGTTTTAACTGTTCTGCCTGCGGCTATGGAACCCTGGCCTGTTCACCGGACGTGCTACCTGTCCCAGACCTGCTGTTTTAACTATCTAGAGACAGCAGGAGCGGTAGAGATACTCTCAATGATCGACTATGAAAAGCCAACTGACATTTACTCCTGAGATGCTGACCTGTTGCACCCTTGACAACTTCTGTGATTATTATTATTTTACCATGCTGGTCATTTATGAACATTTGAACATCTTGGCCATGTTCTGTTATAATCTCCACCCGGCACATCCAGAAGAGGACTGGCCACCCCTCATAGCCTGGTTCCTCTCTAGGTTTCTTCCTAGGTTTTGGCCTTTCTAGGGAGTTTTTCCTAGCCAACATGCTTCTACAGCTGCATTGCTTGCTGTTTGGGGTTTTAGGCTGGGTTTCTGTACAGCACTTTGAGATATCAGCTGATGTATGAAGGGCTTTATGAATACATTTGATTTGATTCTGTGTCTTTGTAGTGAGTCGGTGTATTGATACACCATCGAAAGTTTAGTTAGTCACTGCACCATGCTCGAAGGGATATGCAATGTCTTCTTTTTTTATCCATCTACCAATGAGTGCCTATCTTTGCGAACCATTGGAAAACCTCCCTTGTCTTTGTGGTTGAATTTGTGCTTCAAATTCATTGTTTGACTGAGGGACCGTAAAGATAATTGTGTGTGTGTGGTACAGAGATGGGGTAGTCATTTAAAAATCATGTTAAACACTCTTATTGCACACAGAGTGAGTCCATGCAACTTATTATGTGACTTGTTCAGCACATTTTTACTCCTGAACTTATTTAGGCTTGCCATAACAAATGAGTTGAATAGTTATTGACTCAATACATTTCAGCTTTTCGTTTTTAATTCATTTGTAAACATAAAAAAAAAAACATAATTCCACTTTGACATTATGGGTTATTGTGTGTAGGCCAGTGACAAAAAAAATCTCAATTTAATCAATTTTAAATTCAGGCTGCAAAATGTGGAAAAAGTCAAGGGGTGTGAATACTTTCTGAAGGCATTGTAGGTGGGAAAACCTGAACTGAATGGAGAAAGAACGGTGACCGGTGCTAAGAAACAGGGGGCTGTGGGGAAACAGTAAAATAGGCTCAACATGTCAACTGAATCATTGCCTGGGGACCCAGGGACATGCAGAGGACACTGAGACAATCTGTCAGTACGCAGCGAGCCAGCTTTGACTGCATCGTGTATCCAAACGCTGAGGAAACAGCTTGAACTTGAGACTAGCTCTCAATTCTGATCAGGCTCAATGAATCAGCCCCCAGACAAACACATTTGTTTCATTGGTTACAAAGCTGGGGGGTGAGCAGACACATAATTGGAAGGGCTGTTAGCTCTATAGTAGCTCCAATTCAGTGGGTTTGTTGTAAGGAATGACTTTCCATAGTACAGTGTGAATCAACAGACAAACGACAGATAAGGTGGTTGCTGTATTTGTAATTACATTGATCCAACAGCCAAAATCCATAAATATTATAATAACAAGGTAGAGGGCAATGCTGTATGTGAAATATTATGGCCTCTCTCTCATATTTAGCAAGAATGGGAGTGAAGTTTTAATTACTTTGTCATTATGCAAAGTGAAAGCAAAGGAGCGTGCATTGTAAAAATGCAAGCGACGGGGTTCCTTGTGGTTAATTATATCAAAAAGCCGGGGAAAGGGAACAGACGTTTACTAATCTCATTACAAGACTTTCTGCCTGTTTTCAATTTAGACACTTGTGATGTACCAGAATAGCAGTCAAGAATTAATAACTTATTACAACGTAAACAGCTTTCTCTAATGGCGATTGTGCATAAAGATGGCAGAGTACACATATAACGTCATTGTTTTAGCAGTTTTTAAACTACGGGGTGCGACATGGTTCACCAATAAATCAGCACAAACTACTTTCTTGGTTTCAATAATTGACAGCATCATGGAGCTAGAATTGGGATCGTGTATACTGTGCTAATGCCGATATAAAAAAAGGGTAATGGATAGCAATGTACAACACAACAAACTTACCAAACAAGACATTTGTGGTAAGCGCATTGAGAAAGTCATCTTTATGCACGTCCACCATTGTTGATGGGAAAGCGCTGTGCAGGAGTAAGCTCACATACAGTGCCTTGCGAAAGTATTCGGCCCCCTTGAACTTTGCGACCTTTTGCCACATTTCAGGCTTCAAACATAAAGATATAAAACTGTATTTTTTTGTGAAGAATCAACAACAAGTGGGACACAATCATGAAGTGGAACGACATTTATTGGATATTTCAAACTTTTTTAACAAATCAAAAACTGAAAAATTGGGCGTGCAAAATTATTCAGCCCCCTTAAGTTAATACTTTGTAGCGCCACCTTTTGCTGCGATTACAGCTGTAAGTCGCTTGGGGTATGTCTCTATCAGTTTTGCACATCGAGAGACTGAAATGTTTTCCCATTCCTCCTTGCAAAACAGCTCGAGCTCAGTGAGGTTGGATGGAGAGCATTTGTGAACAGCAGTTTTCAGTTCTTTCCACAGATTCTCGATTGGATTCAGGTCTGGACTTTGACTTGGCCATTCTAACACCTGGATATGTTTATTTTTTAACCATTCCATTGTAGATTTTGCTTTATGTTTTGGATCATTGTCTTGTTGGAAGACAAATCTCCGTCCCAGTCTCAGGTCTTTTGCAGACTCCATCAGGTTTTCTTCCAGAATGGTCCTGTATTTGGCTCCATCCATCTTCCCATCAATTTTAACCATCTTCCCTGTCCCTGCTGAAGAAAAGCAGGCCCAAACCATGATGCTGCCACCACCATGTTTGACAGTGGGGATGGTGTGTTCAGAGTGATGAGCTGTGTTGCTTTTATGCCAAACATAACGTTTTGCATTGTTGCCAAAAGTTCAATTTTGGCTTCATCTGACCAGAGCACTTTCTTCCATATGTTTGGTGTGTCTCCCAGGTGGCTTGTGGCAAACTTTAAACAACACTTTTTATGGATATCTTTAAGAAATGGCTTTCTTCTTGCCACTCTTCCATAAAGGCCAGATTTGTGCAATATACGACTGATTGTTGTCCTATGGACAGAGTCTCCCACCTCAGCTGTAGATCTCTGCAGTTCATCCAGAGTGATCATGGGCCTCTTGGCTGCATCTCTGATCAGTCTTCTCCTTGTATGAGCTGAAAGTTTAGAGGGACGGCCAGGTCTTGGTAGATTTGCAGTGGTCTGATACTCCTTCCATTTCAATATTATCGCTTGCACAGTGCTCCTTGGGATGTTTAAAGCTTGGGAAATCTTTTTGTATCCAAATCCGGCTTTAAACTTCTTCACAACAGTATCTCGGACTTGCCTGGTGTGTTCCTTTGTTCTTCATGATGCTCTCTGCGCTTTTAACGGACCTCTGAGACTATCACAGTGCAGGTGCATTTATACGGAGACTTGATTACACACAGGTGGATTGTATTTATCATCATTAGTCATTTAGGTCAACATTGGATCATTCAGAGATCCTCACTGAACTTCTGGAGAGAGTTTGCTGCAATGAAAGTAAAGGGGCTGAATAATTTTGCACTACCAATTTTTCAGTTTTTGATTTGTTAAAAAAGTTTGAAATATCCAATAAATGTCGTTCCACTTCATGATTGTGTCCCACTTGTTGTTGATTCTTCACAAAAAAAATACAGTTTTATATCTTTATGTTTGAAGCCTGAAATGTGGCAAAAGGTCGCAAAGTTCAAGGGGGCCGAATACTTTCGCAAGGCACTGTATGTGCTTCATGAACCAATTTGAGATATAAGCTTAGCAATACAAATCACATTTTATTTGTCACATGTTTCGTAAACAACAGGTGTAGACTAACAGTGAACTGCTTACTTACGGGCCCTTCCCAACAACGCAGAGAGAAAAATAGGGAAATAATAATAGAAAAACAATAACACAAGGAATAAATACTCAATGATTAACGATAATTTGGCTGTATACACAGGAGACGATGTGCAGGGGAATGAGGTAATTGAGGTAGATATGTACATATAGTTAGGGATAAAGTGATTAGGAAACAGGCAATATAATAAACAGTAACAGCAGAGTATATGATCAAATCAAATCAAATTTATTTATATAGCCCTTCGTACATCAGCTGATATCTCAAAGTGCTGTACAGAAACCCAGCCTAAAACCCCAAACAGCAAGCAATGCAGGTGTAGAAGCACGGTGGCTAGGAAAAACTCCCTAGAAAGGCCAAAACCTAGGAAGAAACCTAGAGAGGAACCAGGCTATGTGGGGTGGCCAGTCCTCTTCTGGCTGTGCCGGGTGGAGATTATAACAAAACATGGTCAAGATGTTCAAATGTTCATAAATGACCAGCATGGTCGAATAATAATAAGGCAGAATAGTTGAAACTGGAGCAGCAGCACAGTCAGGTGGACTGGGGACAGCAAGGAGTCATCATGTAAGGTATTCCTGGGGCATGGTCCTATGGCTCAGGTCCTCCGAGAGAGAGAAAGAAAGAGAGAATTAGAGAGAGCATATGTGGGATGGCCAGTCCTCTTCTGGCTGTGCGGGGTGGAGATTATAACAGAACATGGCCAAGATGTTCAAATGTTCATAAATGACCAGCATGGTCGAATAATAATAAGGCAGAACAGTTGAAACTGGAGCAGCAGCACAGCCAGGTGGACTGGGGACAGCAAGGAGTCATAATGTCAGGTAGTCCTGGGGCATGGTCCTAGGGCTCAGGTCCTCCGAGAGAGAGAAAGAGAGAAGGAGAGAATTAGAGAACGCGCACTTAGATTCACACAGGACACCGAATAGGACAGGAGAAGTACTCCAGATATAACAAACTGACCCTAGCCCCCCGACACATAAACTACTGCAGCATAAATACTGGAGGCTGAGACAGGAGGGGTCAGGAGACACTGTGGCCCCATCCGAGGACACCCCCGGACAGGGCCAAACAGGAAGGATATAACCCCACCCACTTTGCCAAAGCACAGCCCCCACAACACCAGAGGGATATCTTCAACCACCAACTTACCATCCTGAGACAAGGCTGAGTATAGCCCACAAAGACCTCCGCCACGGCACAACCCAAGGGGGGGTCATCCTGTCATCCCAGACAGGATGACCACATCAGTGACTCAACCCACTCAGGTGACGCACCCCCTCCAGGGACGGCATGAGAGAGCCCCAGTAAAGCCAGTGACTCAGCCCCTGTAATAGGGTTAGAGGCAGAGAATCCCAGTGGAAAGAGGGGAACCGGCCAGGCAGAGACAGCAAGGGCGGTTCGTTGCTCCAGAGCCTTTCCGTTCACCCTCCCACTCCTGGGCCAGACTACACTCAATCATATGACCCACTGAAGAGATGAGTCTTCAGTAGAGACTTAAAGGTTGAGACCGAGTTTGCGTCTCTGACATGGGTAGGCAGACCGTTCCATAAAAATGGAGCTCTATAGGAGAAAGCCCTGCCTCCAGCTGTTTGCTTAAAAATTCTAGGGACAATTAGGAGGCCTGCGTCTTGTGACCGTAGCGTACGTGTAGGTATGTACGGCAGGACCAAATCAGAGAGATAGGTAGGAGCAAGCCCATGTAATGCTTTGTAGGTTAGCAGTAAAACCTTGAAATCAGCCCTTGCTTTGACAGGAAGCCAGTGTAGAGAGGCTAGCACTGGAGTAATATGATCAAATTTTTTGGTTCTAGTCAGGATTCTAGCAGCCGTATTTAGCACTAACTGAAGTTTATTTAGTGCTTTATCCGGGTAGCCGGAAAGTAGAGCATTGCAGTAGTCTAACCTGGAAGTGACAAAAGCATGGATTAATTTTTCTGCATCATTTTTGGACAGAAAGTTTCTGATTTTTGCAATGTTACGTAGATGGAAAAAAGCTGTCCTTGAAATGGTCTTGATATGTTCTTCAAAAGAGAGATCAGGGTCCAGAGTAACGCCGAGGTCCTTCACAGTTTTATTTGAGACGACTGTACAACCATTAAGATTAATTGTCAGATTCAACAGAAGATCTCTTTGTTTCTTGGGACCTAGAACAAGCATCTCTGTTTTGTCCGAGTTTAAAAGTAGAAAGTTTGCAGCCATCCACTTCCTTATGTCTGAAACACATTCTTCTAGCAAGGGCAATTTTGGGGCTTCACCATGTTTCATTGAAATGTACAGCTGTGTGTCATCCGCATAGCAGTGAAAGTTAACATTATGTTTTCGAATGACATCCCCAAGAGGTAAAATATATAGTGAAAACAATAGTGGTCCTAAAACGGAACCTTGAGGAACACCGAAATTTACAGTTGATTTGTCAGAGGACAATCCATTCACAGAGACAAACTGATATCTTTCCGACAGATAAGATCTAAACCAGGCCAGAACTTGTCCGTGTAGACCAATTTGGGTTTCCAATCTCTCCAAAAGAATGTGGTGATCGATGGTATCAAAAGCAGCACTAAGGTCTAGGAGCACGAGGACAGATGCAGAGCCTCGGTCCGATGCCATTAAAATGTCATTTACCACCTTCACAAGTGCCGTCTCAGTGCTATGATGGGGTCTAAAACCAGACTGAAGCATTTCGTATACATTGTTTGTCTTCAGGAAGGCAGTGAGTTGTTGCGCAACAGCCTTTTCTAAAATTTTAGAGAGGAATGGAAGATTCGATATAGGCCGATAGTTTTTTATATTTTCTGGGTCAAGGTTTGGCTTTTTCAAGAGAGGCTTTATTACTGCCACTTTTAGTGAGTTTGGTACACATCCGGTGGATAGAGAGCCGTTTATTATGTTCAACATAGGAGGGCCAAGCACAGGAAGCAGCTCTTTCAGTAGTTTAGTTGGAATAGGGTCCAGTATGCAGCTTGAAGGTTTAGAGGCCATGATTATTTTCATCATTGTGTCAAGAGATATAGTACTAAAACACTTGAGCGTCTCTCTTGATCCTAGGTCCTGGCAGAGTTGTGCAGACTCAGGACAACTGAGCTTTGAAGGAATACGCAGATTTAAGGAGGAGTCCGTAATTTGCTTTCTAATAATCATAATCTTTTCCTCAAAGAAGTTCATGAATTTATCACTGCTAAAGTGAAAGTCATCCTCTCTTGGGGAATGCTGCTTTTTAGTTAGCTTTGCGACAGTATCAAAAAGGAATTTCGGATTGTTCTTATTTTCCTCAATTAAGTTAGAAAAATAGGATGATCGAGCAGTAGTAAGGGCTCTTCGGTACTGCACAGTACTGTCTTTCCAAGCTAGTCGGAAGACTTCCAGTTTGGTGTGGCGCCATTTCCGTTCCAATTTTCTGGAAGCTTGCTTCAGAGCTCGGGTATTTTCTGTGTACCAGGGAGCTAGTTTCTTATGAGAAATGTTTTTAGTTTTTAGGGGTGCAACTGCATCTAGGGTATTGCGCAAGGTTAAGTTGAGTTCCTCAGTTAGGTGGTTAACTGATTTTTGTCCTCTGGCGTCCTTGGGTAGACAGAGGGAATCTGGAAGGACATCAAGGAATCTTTGTGTTGTCTGTGAATTTATAGCACGACTTTTGATGATCCTTGGTTGGGGTCTGAGCAGATTATTTGTTGCAATTGCAAACGTAATAAAATGGTGGACCGATAGTCCAGGATTATGAGGAAAAACATTAAGATCCACAACATTTATTCCATGGGACAAAACTAGGTCCAGCGTATGACTGTGACAGTGAGTGGGTCCAGAGACATGTTGGACAAAACCCACTGAGTCGATGATGGCTCCGAAAGCCTTTTGGAGTGGGTCTGTGGACTTTTCCATGTGAATATTAAAGTCACCAAAGATTAGAATATTATCCGCTATGACTACAAGGTCCGATAGGAATTCAGGGAACTCAGTGAGGAGTATATGGCCCAGGAGGCCTGTAAACAGTAGCTATAAAAAGTGATTGAGTAGGCTGCATAGATTTCATGACTAGAAGCTCAAAAGACGAAAACGTCATTTTTTTTTTTGTAAATTGAAATTTGCTATCGTAAATGTTAGCAACACCTCCGCCTTTGCGGGATGCACGGGGGATATGGTCACTAGTGTAGCCAGGAGGTGAGGCCTCATTTAACACAGTAAATTCATCAGGCTTAAGCCATGTTTCAGTCAGGCCAATCACATCAAGATTATGATCAGTGATTAGTTCATTGACTATAATTGCCTTTGAAGTAAGGGATCTAACATTAAGTAGCCCTATTTTGAGATGTGAGGTATCATGATCTATTTCAATAATGACAGGAATGGAGGTGGTCTTTATCCTAGTGAGATTGCTAAGGCGAACACCGCCATGTTTAGTTTAGCCCAACCCAGGTCGAGGCACAGACACGGTCTCAATGGTGATAGCTGAGCTGACTACACTGACTGTGCTAGTGGCAGACTCCACTATGCTGGCAGGCTGGCTAACAGCCTGCTGCCTGGCCTGCACCCTATTTCATTGTGGAGCTAGAGGAGTTAGAGCCCTGTCTATGTTGGTAGATAAAATGAGAGCACCCCTCCAGCTAGGATGGAGTCCGTCACTCCTCAGCAGGTCAGGCTTGGTCCTGTTTGTGGGTGAGTCCCAGAAAGAGGGCCAATTATCTACAAATTCTATCTTTTGGGAGGGGCAGAAAACAGTTTTCAACCAGCGATTGAGTTGTGAGACTCTGCTGTAGAGCTCATCACTCCCCCTAACTGGGAGGGGGCCAGAGACAATTACTCGATGCCGACACATCTTTTTAGCTGATTTACACGCAGAAGCTATGTTGCGCTTGGTGATCTCTGACTGTTTCATCCTAACATCGTTGGTGCCGACGTGGATAACAATATCTCTATACTCTCTACACTCGCCAGTTTTAGCTTTAGCCAGCACCATCTTCAGATTAGCCTTAACGTCGGTAGCCCTGCCCCCCGGTAAACAGTGTATGATCGCTGGATGATTCGTTTTAAGTCTAATACTGCGGGTAATGGAGTCGCCAATGACTAGAGTTTTCAATTTGTCAGAGCTAATGGTGGGAAGCTTCGGCGTCTCAGACCCCGTAACGGGAGGAGGAGAGACCAGAGAAGACTCGGCCTCTGACTCCAACCCGCTGCTTAATGGGGAAAACCGGTTGAAAGTTTCTGTCGGCTGAATGAGCGACACCGGTTGAGCGTTCCTACAGCATTTCCTTCCAGAAACCGTGAGAAAGTTGTCCGGCTGCGGGGACTGTGCCAGGGGATTTATACTACTATCTGTACTTACTGGTGGCACAGACGCGGTTTCATCCTTTCCTACACTGAAATTACCCTTGCCTAGCGATTGCGTCTGAAGCTGGGCTTGTAGCACAGCTATCCTCACCGTAAGGCGAGTACAGCGACTGCAATTAGAAGGCATCATGTTAATGTTACTACTTAGCTTCGGCTGTTGGAGGTCCTGACGAACCGTGTCCAGATAAAGCGTCCGGAGTGAAAAAGTTGAGTAGGAAAAAACAAAAATATAAACGGTAATTAAAAAGTAAAAACCGTAAATTTGTCAGGTAGCAAAACAGGTTGGCAACAAAACGCACAGCAACTCAAAAACAAGTCTGCAAGTCGTGACCGGACTCTTTTGATGAGTCAAAAGAGTTACCGCAAAAACAGCCTAGATCTTCCGTTCTATGGGCAAACATACAATCACTGGAGAACAAGCTGGACAAGCTCCATTCGAGACTATCCTATCAACGGGACCTGAAGAACTGTAATATCCCATGTTTCTTGGGGTCGTGGCTGAACAATGACATGGATAATACACATCTAGCTGGTTTTTCTATGCATTGTCAAGACTGAACGGCAGCTTTGGGTAAGGTTAAGGGGGAGGTGTGTGTCTCTTTGTTAACAACAGCTGGTGCGCGATCTCTAATGTTAAGGAAGTCTGGAGGTTTTGCTCGCATGAATTAGAATACCTCATGATAAGCTGCATACCATGCTATTTACCAGTAGAGTTTTCAGCTATATATTTTGTAGCTGTCTATTTACCAACACAAACTGATGCTAGCTAAGATGGCAGTCAATGAGTTTTAGGGCCATAAGCAAACAAAAAAATGCACATCCAGAGGTAATCTCCTAGTTGCAGGCGATTTTAATGCAGAGAAACTGAAATCTGTGCATGTCATCTTTGTAACTAGAGGCGACAAAATTCTACACACAGAAATGCATACAAAGTTCTCCCTCGCCCTCTATTTGACAAATCTGACCATAACTATATTCTTCTGATTCCTGCTTACAAGCAAAAACTCAAAGAGGAAGAACCAGTGATGCACTCAATATGGAAGTGATCCGATGAAGTGGATGCCAAGCGACAGGACTGTTTCGCTAGCGCAGACTGGAATATGTTCAGGGATTCATCTGATAACATTGAGGAGTTTACTACATCAGTCACAGGCTCATTAATAATTGCATCAAAGTACATTCTCAGATCAAGTGTTTGTGCACAAGGAAGTCTGCCCTCTCTAAGACCTTTCCATCAAATTGACACCTCCACGGTGTCCCCCTCCCAGAGTGCAAAGAACCTTGGCGTGACCCTGGACAACACCCTGTCATTTTAGTATCTCAGCGATCACCGACTCATTGCCTGTGTCCGTAATGGGTCTGCGGTCAAACGACCACCCTCATCACTGTCAAACGCTCCCTAAAACACTTCAGCGTGCAGGCCTTTCTAATCGACCTGGCGCGGGTATTCTGGAAGGATATTGACCTCATTCCGTCAGTAGAAGATGCCTGGTTATTCTTTAAAAGTGCTTTCCTAACAATCTTAAATAAGCATGCCCCATTCAAAAAATGTAGAACCATGAACAGATATAGCCCATGGTTCACTCCGGACCTGACTCCCCTTGAACAGCAGAAAAACATCCTGTGGCGTACGGCATTAGCATCGAATAGCCTCTGCAATATGCAACTTCTCAGGGAAGTTAGGAACCAATATAGACAGGCAGTTAGGAAAGGAAAGGCTAGCTTTTCAAACAGAAATGTTCCCACTGCACTGAGGCTAGGAAACACTGTCACCACCGATAAATCCATAATAATTGAGAATTTCAATTAGCATTTTTCTACAGCTGGCCATGCTTTCCACCTGGCTACCCATACCCCGGTTAACAGCCCTGGAACCCACAGCAACTTGCCCAAGCCTCCCCATGTCTTCTTCACCCAAATCCAGATAGCTGATGTTCTGAAAGAGCTGCAAAATCTGAACCCCTACAAATCAGCAGGGCTAGACAATCTGGACCCTCTCTTTCTAAAATTATCAGCTTGCATTGTTGCAACTCCTATTACTAGCCTATTCAACCTCTCTTACGTATCGTCTGAGATCCCCAAAGATTGGAAAACTGCCACGGTCATCCCCCTCTTCAAAGGGGGAGACACTCTAGACCCAAACTGCTACAGACCTATATCTATCCTACCCTGCCTTTCTAAAGTCTTCGAAAGACAAGTCAACAAACAGATCACCGACCATTTCGAATCCGTACCTTCTCCACTATGCAATCTGGTCTCCGAGCTGGTCATGGGTGCACCTCAGCCACGCTCAAGGTCCTAAACAATATCATAACCACCACTGATAAGAGACAATACTGTGCAGCTGTATTCATCGACCTGACAAAGGCTTTTGACTCAATCACCACAGACTCAATAGCCTTGGTTCCCTAAATGACTGCCTCACCTGGTTCACCAACTACTTAACAGACAGAGTTCAGTGTGTCAAATCGGAGGGCCTGTTGTCCAGACCTCTGGCAGTCTCTATGGGGGTGCCACAGGGTTCAATTCTCGGGCCGCCTCTTTTCTCTGTATATATCAATAATGTCGCTCTTGCTGCTGGTGATTATCTGATCCACCTCTATGAAGATGACACCATTCTGTATACTTCTGGCCCTTCTTTGGACACTGTGTTAACTAACCTTCAGACAAGCTTCAATGCCATACAACTCTCCTTCTGTGGCCTCCAACTGCTCTTAAAAGCAAATAAAATGAAATGCATGCTCTTCAACCTATTTGCTGCCCGCACTTGCCCGCCCGCCCAGCATCACTACTCTGGACGGTTCTGAATATGTGGACAACTACAAATACCTAGGTGTCTGGTTAGACTGTAAACTCTCCTTCCAGACTCACATTAAGCATCTCCAATCCAAAATTAAATCTAGAATCGGCTTCCTATTTCGCAACAAAGCATCCTTCACTCATCCTGCCAAACATACCCTCCTAAAACTGACTATCCTGCCGATCCTTGACTTTGGCACCACTACGACCTGTATGCTCTCATTGGCTTCATATTCGTCGCCAAACCCACTGGCTCCAGGTCATCTATAAGTCTTTGCTAGGTAAAGCCCCGCCTTATCGCAGCTCACTGGTCACCATAGCAGCACCCACCTGTAGCACGCGCTCCAGCAGGAATATTTCACTGGTCACCCCCAAAGCCAATTCCTCCTTTGGTCGCCTTTCCTTCAAGTTCTCTGCTGCCAATGACTGGAACGAATTGCAAAAATCGCTGAAGCTGGAGACCCATATCTCCCTCACTAACTTTAAGCGCCAGCTATCAGAGCAGCTCACAGAACATTGCACTTGTACATAGCCCATCTGTAAATTGCCCATCCAACTACCTCATCCCCATACTGTTATTTATTTTTTTGCTCCTTTGCACCCCAGTATCTCTACTTGCACATTCATGGTCCGCACATCTATCACTCCAGTGTAATTAATTCACCAAATTTGCCTTTTTATTGCCATACCTCCCTTGTCTTACCTTATTTGCACACACTGTATATAGATTTTCTCTATCGTGTTATTGACTGTGTTTGTTCATTCCATGTGTAAATCTGTGTTGTTGTTTGTGTCGCACTGCTTTGCTTTATCTTGGCCAGGTCGCAGTTGTAAATGAGAACTTGTTCTCAACAAGCCTACCTGGTTAAATAAAGGTGAAATTAGAAATAAAAAATTCAGGCCGAAGAGTTCAATCTTGGTTTCAGCAAACCAGAGAATCTTGTTTCTCATGGTCTGAGAGTCGTTTAGGTGCCTTTTGGAAAACTCCAAGCTAGCTGTCATGTGCCTTTTACTGAGGAATGGCTTCCGTCTGGCCACTCTACCATAAAGGCCTGATTGGTGGAGTGCTGAAGAGATGGCTGTCCTTCTAGAAGGTACTCCCATCTCCAATGAAGAACTCTGGGGCTCTGTCAGATTGACCATCGGGATCTTGGTCACCTCCCTGACCAAGGTGCTTCTCCCCCGATTGTTCAGTTTGGCCAGGCGCCCAGCTCTAGGAAGAGTCTTGGTGGTCCCAAACTTCTTCCATTTAAGAATGAAGGAGGACACTGTATTCTTGGAGAACTTCAATGCTGCAGAAATGTTTTGGTACCCTTCCCCAGATTTGTGCCTCGACAAAATCCTGTCTCTGAGCTTTACGGACAATTTCTTTGACCTCATGGCTTGGTTTTTGCTCAGATGCGCACTGTCGACTGTGGAACCATATAGAGACAAGTGTGTACTTTCCAAATCATGTCCAATCAATCTATTTTACCTCAGGTGGACTCCAATCAAGTTGTAGCAACATCGCAAGGATAATTAATGGAAACAGGATACGCCTGAGCTTAATTTCGAGTCTCATAGCAAAGGGTCTGCATACTTATGTAAATAAGATATTTCTATTTTTTTATTTGCAAAAATGTCTAAAAACCTGTTTAATCCATTTTAGAATAGGGCTGTAATGTAACAAAATGTGTAAAAAGTCAAGTGGTCTGAATACTTTCAGAATGCACTGTAAATCATACAATTTCTCTCCCTTTCTCTCTCTACTGCAGCAGTTTGGATCTGTGTGGGTCCTTCAAGACAAATCAGTTAAAATTACACATACCCGAAACAATCATATCAGACCCGGCCCAGACCTGATATATTATTTATAATTCTGGATCCGGCCTTCCGAGTGGCACAGCGGTTTAAAGTACTGCATCGCAGTGCTAGAGGCCTCAATACAGATCCGGGTTCGATCCTGGGCTGTGTCGCAGCCACCCGTGACTGGGAGACACACGAGGCTGCGCGCAATTGGCCCAGTGTCGTTTGGGTTAGGGGAGGGTTTGGCAGGCTGGGAGGTCCTTGTCCCATCGCGCTCTAGCGACTCCTTGTGGCGGGTCGGGCGCATGCAAGCTGACTTCGGTCGACTAGCTGTACTGTGTTTCCTCCAACACGTTGGTACAACTGGCTTCCGGGTTAAGCGAGCAGTGTCAAGAAACAGTGCGGCTTGGCAGGCTCCTGTTTCGAAGGACACATGGCTCTCTATTTTCCTCTCTCCCATGTACGCACGGGAGTTTCACCGCTGGGACAAGATTAGAACTACCAAATGGATATCACGAAATGGTGGAGAAAAAGGGGTAAATAGTTCCCGGATCAATTTTTGATCTGGAAGCCGGATTAACAACATGAATTGGTGCACGAGGCAGAATTAATTCAGTGTGACTATCCCCTTTTCTCAGCAGAGAGCAGAGGGACGGTGAGTCAGGTGAGAGGCAGCCTCACCGCTGCTCTCTCCCTCCCCTCAGGCTGACTATCAGATGCAGGACATCAGTCCAGTAAAATAAAATAAAAGCAAATGATTATGCTCACTCTGTTGTGCCTCACAAGTAAGACAACAAATGATCTATTACCAGTGTGATAATATAATTTCAAAATGGTCAGAGAAAAATTACATTGGCATGGCAATTCAAGCATAGCCATTTTTCTGAGCAGTTGATCTTGGCTTGCATTTTGACTTAGAAAGCGATCTTGATGTAATAGTAAAACCAAATGACCTGGATTGCAGTTGAGATTACATTAAAATTAAATAGTGCAAGTGTTCAATGCCGTTCATTCTGCAATGATTATTACAGAAAATGTGAAGATCTACACAGCCCTGTGATAACCTATACATGCTATCATGATATATGCACACCTTATATGACTGCATAAGGAGACATTTATAGTTACAGTAACCTCAAAATGTGGCCATGGATGTGTTGCTCATTTTAAGGTTGAATATTACTTTTGGCCATTTGCTTTATTACAAATGTAAAATTTAATTGTGTTTCATTGACAACGCAACCAAATATCAGCATTTTCTGCTTCCATCTGAGCCACTGCCTTAATCCTATTTTTTTACTTTTATTTTGGGTTGAGTTGGAGACGTTAATCCAACATATAATTTGTTAATTTAATAGGCTCTGTATTATATTTGAAAAGTGATGTTGAATTGTGTGTGGCTGTCAACGCAACCAAATATCAACATTTGAAGGAGATGTACCTTCTGCTCGGATAGCTCCTCTGTCACTGATGTATCTGGCTTTAATTCCAGTTTTTCTACAAATTAATTTTTCATATTGGATTCTCGTCTCCATCTCAAGCAAATATCTCAACCAAAAGTTAATGAATAGGACTAAATCAAATCAAACTTTAAATGCACTTCAAATAAAGTGTGATTTTATTTAGTCCTATTCAATAACTTAGATTTTAGATTGAGATGGAGATGTGAATCCAACATTAAAGCTCTACTATGCACCTGTCTGGATGAAAGCATCTTCTCCTCTTCAACCTCCCGACCAAACAAGAAGCAGGTGTGACACCTACTCACGTTGCGTGCTGCACTGCTGTTTGGCTCCCCACACTGGTCTGCTCCCCGTCTGGCCTGTTTCCCCCCGCCACTGCCCTCCCTGTCCCCTCAAGCACACAAACACACACATCTGGATGGTAGCTGGCGGTATCAGAGGAAGGACCAAAAATGTGTCATAGACTCCAGTCACTCAGGTCATAGATTGTTCTCTCTGATACCACACGGCAAGCAGTACCGGAGCGCCAAGTCTAGGTCTAAAAGGCTCCTGAACAGCTTCTACCCCCAAGCCATAAGACTGCTGAACAATTAATCAAATGGCCACCCAGACTATTACACTGACCCCCCCCTCTTTGTTTTTACACTGCTGCTACTTGCTGTTTATGATCTATGCAATGTCACTTTACCCCTACCTACATGTACAAATTACCACGTCTAACCCCTGCTTATTGACTCGGTACCGATACCCCCTGCATATACATTTGAAGTCGGAAGTTTACATATACTTAGGTTGGAGTCATTAAAACTCAACTACTCTGTCACGACTCCCACCAAAGGTGGCTCCTCTTCCTGTTCGGGCGGCACTCGGCGGTCGTCGTCACCGATCTACTAGCTGCCACCGTTCCCTTTTCCCTTTTCTGTTGGTTTTGTCTTATTGGTTACAACTGTTTCTTGTTTAGGTTTTTAGTTGAGCTATTTAAGTCGGTAAGGCCCGCCTGCTCTTTGCGCAGGCTTAATTTTCCTCTGTGTATGTTTGTGGTAGTGCGTTTCCCTTTGTTTTTCCTCCGGACTGGTTGGGTCCTGGTTTTGGGCCGGTCTTGTATGTGCGCCCGGTATTGGCGTGACCATTTTTCTCTGTGCCGGAATAAAACATTGTTCTTTACCTTCTGCTTCCTACGCCTGACTCTGCACCCACTACGCCTAAGTGCGTTACATACTCTACAAATTTATTGTTAACAAACTATAGTTTTGGCAAGTCGGTTAGGATCAACTTTGTGCATGACACAAGTAATTTTTCCAACAATTGTTTACAGACAGATTATTTCACTTATAATTCACTGTATCACAATTCCAGTGGGTCAGAAGTTTACATACACTAAGCTGACTGTGCCTTTAAACAGCTTGGGAAATTCCGGGAAATTATGTCATGGCTTTAGAAGCTTCTGATAGGCTAATTGACATAATTTGAGTCAATTTGAGGTGTACATGTGGATATATTTCAAGGCCTACCTTCAAACTCAGTGCCTGTTTGCTTGACATCATGGGAAAATCAAAAGAAATCAGCCAAGATCTCAGACAAAAATTGTAGACCTCCATAAAAAAATTGTAGACCTCCACAAGCCTGGTTTATCCTTGGGAGCAATTTCCAAATGCCTGATGGTACCACGTTCATCTTTAAAAACAATAGTACGCAAGTATAAATACCATGGGACCATGCAACCATCATACCGTTCAGGAAGGAGACACGTTGTCTCCTAGAGATGAACGTACTTTTGTGCAAAAAGTGCAAATCAATCACAGAACAACAGCATAGGACCTTGTGAAGATGCTGGAGGAAACAGGCACAAAAGTATCTATATCCACAGTAAAATGAGTCCTATATCGACATAACCTGAAAGGCTGCTCAGTACGGAAGCACTGCTCCAAAACGGCCATAAAAAAGCCAGACTATGGTTTGCAACTGCACGTGAGGACAAAGATCGGACTTTTTGGAGAAATGTCCTCTGGTCTGATGAAACAAAAATAGAACTGTTTTGCCATAATGACCATCGTTATGTTTGGTGGAAAAAGGGGGAGGCTTGAAAAAAAAAAATGTTTCTCAAGCAAGAATTTAGCTAGGACTCTCTGGAAGTGGCCTGAGTGGGGATGGGAAAACTGAAAACTAGCTGTACTTGACAGAGAGCATTGGACCTCTTTTTGTTATTGGTCTATTACCCAATTTACCACATGCTGTCACCATGGGAAGCAGAAACTCCCGCCCATGAAAACATGCTGTCCTGTGTAGATTGCTGCTGTAGGTGTCCAAAGGGTGGTGCGGTCTGCCCAACGCATTACCGGGGGCAAACATCCCGCCCTACTGGACCCCTACAGCACCTGGTGCCATATGAAGGCCAAAAAGATCATCACGTTCATCAACCACTTGAGCCACTGCCTGTTCACCCCACTATCATCCAGAAGGCAAGGTCAGTATAGGTACATCAAAGCTGGGACCGAGAGACTGAAAAACAGCTTCTATCTCAAGGCCATCAGTGCTAAACAGCCATCACTAGCACGTCAGAGGTGGCTGCCTATAGACATAGATTAGGAATCACTGGCCACTTTTAGAAATGGATCACTAGCCACTGTAATAATGTTCTGTATCTAGCATTACTCATCTCATATATATAAACCGCACTCCACACTATTCTACGGTATCTTAGTCACTTTTAAATTGTGTTTACATATTGCATCACCTATTTCATATGTACATACTGTATTGTATTCTAGACTACACCACTGACTGTTAAACAGCCATTTCCAGCACATCAGAGACTGCTGCCTATAGACATAGATCAGGAATCTCTGGCCACTTAAGGAAATGAAACACTAGCAATTTGAATAATGTGTCCGTATCTTGCATTACTCATCCCATATGTGTAAACTGTACTCTATACTATTCTATGGTATCTTAGTCCAATGACGCTCTGACATACAGTATATGTATATATATTCTTAATCCATTCCTTACATAGATTTACGTGTCTTTTGGGTATTTGCTGTGAAACTGTTAGATATCACTTGTTAGATATTACTGCACTGTCGGAGCTAGAAGCACAAGCATTTCGCTACACCCGCAATAACATCTGCTAAACCCGTGTATGTTAGATTTTATTTGATTTATTTTCAACCAACACTGATAAAAAATTCTGACTTTTACAGTATTTTGATAAAAGACACAAGACAAAGGGAATTTTGACTGAAATTTTGACTGAAATTTTGACTGGGCCTTTAAAAGAAAATTGGATAAACAATGAATGAATTAGACAAGCTCTGACAATCAACAACCAAGTGTCTGGATTTAGTACAGAGCCATGGCAGAATATTACATATTTCATACATTGGCTAGGTAGGAGAAGGTCTTCTGACCTCATTGAGACATCCTGATTAAATAAACTACAGTATATTACAGACAAATGCTCAAATGGAAGGAAATTGGCCCAATGTCTTCAGACCAAAAGCTCACACTCCATTGTGTTAGGAAAAAAACACTTTGTCCTGAGAATCAATCGCTTCACAGTAGATGGAGTTCAGTGCAATCGAAGTCAAACACCTGGAGGACTTGTTCTTGACAATGAAATACTGTCATAATTATAACAACATTAATGGTGAAAATACTTGAGATATTCTATCGACAGCCTCATTAAGAATTCAGCCAGCCCCTGAAGATGCAGTTGCACTCTTTGCCAGTCCAGGCAACATACTTGTGGTGAATGGGCAGGAGTACTTTAAAGACCCTAGAGAGCTGGTGAGAGTATGTGTGTGTGTGTGTGTATGTATGTGTGTGTGTGTGTGTGTGTGTGTGTGTGTGTGTGTGTGTGTGTGTGTGTGTGTGTGTGTGTGTGTGTGTGTGTGCGTGCGTGCGTGCGTGCTTGTGCGTGCAGAAGGTAGAGAGAAAGAGATAGTGGATGTGAGGAAGAAAGGGTTGAAATATCGATATGCAGAATGTGATTAGGGCTGGCCTTAGACTCATTAATTAAGCTGGCCTTAGAAGAATGCATATTGCTTGGAAGATGAGTTTGGGCTTTCGAGTCCCAGTTTACATTAAACCTCTTGTGATAACAGGTATTTTAGTTCACACTGACTCATCCGATGTGTTATGATGAGCTAATTACATTTGACGCAATTAATTTGAGATTAGGGCACACAACTCGGACTTGCATGTAATTCACTCATTGACGTTATGGGAGAAAAGTGTGTTAAGTGCAGTGATCTCATGCCAGAGTACTGCCCTTTGAGCCTTATCAAGTATTCATCTGTATGCACGCATGACTATAAGTCGCGTTGGAAAAAAGCTTCTGCTAAATGGAATATACAAACATTATGTGATTTTTATAAAGAACATACTGCCGTGCTATAGAACTGACTAAAGTCTATATATTTACGTTTCACTGTTAGAAAAATAAAAAATATGATTATTACTAATATGAAAGTTGATATAATTGACAAGATTTGACCTATAGTTGAGGTATTTGGTTATGTCAGTTGGAACCATAAGGGATCCCATTACCACTTAAGCTATGTCAGAGATGCATTAAACAAGGTTTAACCTCACACAAATTTAGCAATCTATAGAAAACGTTTAAAAGAGTGAAAGACTTTCTATGACAAGACTTTTAAACAAATCTATAACCAGGTAAAGAAGCTGACGTGATAAATATGGTGATGACATAAATTACTTACAGTAGCAGTCAAAGGTTTGGACACACCTACTCAGTCAAGGGTTTTCTTTATGTTTACTATGTTCTACATTGTAGAATAATAGTGAAGGCATCAAAACTGTAAAACAATACATATGGAATCATGTAGTAACCAAAAAGTGTTAAACTTGTAGATTCTTCAAAGTAGCCACCCTTTGCCTTCATGACAGCTTTGCACACTCTTGGCATTCTGTCAACCATCTTCATGAGGTAGTCACTTGGAATGCATTTCAATTAACAGGTGTGGGTTGTTAAAAGTTAATTTGTGGAATGTATTTTCCTTCTTAATGCTTTTGAGTCAATCGGTTGTGTTGTGACAAGGTAGGGGTGGTATACAGAAGATAGCCCTATTTGGTAAAAGACCAAGTCCATATTATGGCAAGAACAGCTCAAATAAGCAAAAAGAAACAACAGTCCATCATTACTTTAAGACATGAAGGTCAGTCAATACGGAACATTTCAAGAACTTTGAAAGTTTCTTCAAGTACAGTCTCAAAAACCATCAAGCACTATGATGAAACTGGCTCTCGTGTAGACCGCCACAGGAAAGGAAGACCCAGAGTTACCTCTGCTGCAGAGGATAAGTTCATTAGAGTTAACAGCCTCAGAAATTTCAGCCCAAATAAATGCTTCACATAGTTCAGGTAACAGACACATCTCAACATCAACTCTTCAGAGGAGAACATGTGAATCTGGCCTTCAAGGTCAAATTGCTGCAAAGAAACCACTACTGAAGGACACCAACAATAAGAAGAGACTTGCTTGGGCCAAGAAACACGAGCAATGGACATTAGACCGGTGGAAATATGTATTTTGGTCTGATGAGTCAAAATGTGATATTTTTGGTTCCAACCGCTGTGTCTTTGTGAGACGCAGAGTATGGATGATCTCTGCATGTGTGGTTCCCACCGTGAAACATGGTGGAGGAGGTGTGATAGTGTGGGGCACTTTGCTGGTGACACTGTCAGTGATTTATTTAGAATTCAAGGTACACTTAACCAGCATGGCTACCACAGCATTCTGCAGCGACAAACCATCCCATCTGGTTTGCGTTTAGTGGGACTATCATTTGTTTTTCAACAGGACAATGACCCAGAACGCACCTCCATGCTGTGTAAGGGCTATTTGACCAAGAAGGAGAGTGATGGAGGGCTGCATCAGATGACATGGCCTCCACAATCCTCTGACCTCAACCCAATTGAGACGGTTTGGGATGAGTTGGTCCGCAGAGGAAAGCATTCCTGGTGAAGCTGGTTGACAGAATGTCACGAGTGTGCAAAGCTCTCATCTTGGCAACGTGTGGCTACTTTGAAGAATCTAAAATCTAAATTATATTTTTATTTGTTTTACACTTTTTTGGTTACTACATGATTCCATATCTGTTATTTTATAGCTTTGATGTCTTCACTATTATTCTACAATGTAGAAAATAGTACAAATAAAGAAAATTCCTTGAATGAGTAGGTGTCCAAACTTTTGACTGGTACTGTATATGCTGCCAAAGTTGTGGCAGCTCAATTTCATCCTTACATCTAACTTTTTATCTGCTGCTTTGAAAAAAATATCCTTTGAGATTGAGTTATGAAAAATCTTTGACTGCTGGCGTAGCTCTGGCAAAAAAATATTGTAAAGGTGTCACCTCTGTAATCCAACTTCTATATGTGTGGGAAGACAGAGAAAATAATGACAAGTTATGTCAGAAAGACAGGTCAAAGGAATCAACGTCAGAATGCTGATTAAAGTTCTCATGAACATGTCACATGGACAAAAGTGTCAGAAGGTAATATGCAGCCAAAGTATACCCATATGTATTGGCCCTCATTAAAAAGTTGAGTAATTCTTATATTAATGTTAGTGTTTCATGCCTGGGGTTGAGTGGCTTTTGTCAACAACAAATATAAATGCTCAAAACCATTATTATTAAGCAATGATACAATTTCCCCTAGTGTCATTACTAGACAGATACAAAAACAACTTAATGTAAAGTGTTATATTTGTTTTTAATATCCACCAACTCGATGGCTAGCTCATGGAGCGCAGGAGACCAGGTTTTCAAACCACTAGCTCATATCAGGTATACCTCAAAATAAAATACCTGCATTTGCAGTGCATATCAAAGAAACAAAAGTACACAATGCTAAAAATATATATTTAATTTAGTTTCATGCCATTTTCCTTTCAATTTCAGGTAAAACTGCCATCCAATCTAACCAGCTGATGTTCAAACTAACCAGCTGCTGTCCAATCTAACCAGCTAATGTGTTTGCATAGTATAGCATACAACTGTGTTTCTGTCCTCATTATAAAGTATTATTATAGCAGTAGAGGAGATTTTTGTAACCCTCTGACCAGTCTTTATTTGCCTTCAGTCCCGGAATTATTCTCTTCATCCCTCTCTACAACTCTGCTGCTCCAACAATGTCAATCAATCACATTTGGCTGAGCTGGAGGACTGACAGCACCAGAACCAGGGTGCTAGGCTCATAAAGAGCAGGGAGTGGAAACTGTCACTCGGTGTCGACGGAGTGATTCTGTCACGATCGCCGTGGTAATCATACTCGGACCAAGGACCAAGGCACAGCGTACTTAGAGGTCCACATGTTTATTAAATGAAACTCACAAAAACAATAAGGAGCAATAAAAACAATAAAGAGCAACAAAATGTGACGTTCTGCTCACAGGCATCAAAACAAAAACAAGATCCCACAAAAACCCAGTGGGAAAAGGCTGCCTAAGTATGATTCCCAATCAGAGACAACGATAGATAGCTGTCTCTGATTAGGAACCATATCATGCCAACATAGAAATACAAAAACTAGAGTACCCACCAAAGTCACACCCCGACCTAACCAACTTAGAGAATTAAAGGCTCTCTAAGGTCAGGGCGTGACAGATTCGGTGAGATGAGGTGTGTGGCATATGGTGATGGATTCTGGGATGGAAACACTAGCAAAGTGCTGTGACCTCTCCAGACCTTGCTGTCACCATGCAAACAAATGAGGCAAAACGTTTCAATCGTAGAGGATGGGAAAGGTTTCCTCTTGACTTTAAACTCACTGTTTTGCCCACCGACTGATTTCCATTGCACTTTCGTGGTTTGTTTACAGCATCAGTCCAGGGTAGGAAACCAGTTGAAAAGGTAGTTGTAGTTGAGATGCACTCGTTTGGTTTGGGCCCAGTTACACTGTCACGTTCTGACCTTAATTATTTTGTTATGTCTTTGTTTTAGTATGGTCAGGGCGTGAGTTGGGTGGGTAGTCTATGTTCTACTTTCTATGTTGTAGTTTTGTGTTTGGCCTGGTATGGTTCTCAATCAGAGGCAGGTGTCGTTCGTTGTCTCTGATTGAGAATCATACTTAGGTAGCCTTTTCCCACCTGTGTGGGTGATTATTTTCTGTTGAGTGTTTGTATCTGCACCAGAAAGAACTGTTTCGGTTTCATTCGTTCACTTTGTTGTTTTTGTTCAGTGTGCAGGACGTTTGGCATTTGCCAGAGAACACCAAGATTGGCAAATTCGCCACTGGCGCCCTGTGCTCTTCACAGATGAAACATGTTCACACTGAGCACATGTGACAGACGTGACAGAGTCTGGAGACGATGTGGAGAACGTTCTGCTGCCTGCAACATCCTCCAGCATGACCGGTTTGGCGGTGGGTCAGTCACGGTGTGGGGTGGCATTTCTTTGGGGGGCCGCACAGCCCTCCATGTGCTCGCCAGAGGTAGCCTGACTGCCATTAGGTACCGAGATGAGATCCTCAGAACCCTTGTGAGACCATATGCTGGTCCGGTTGGCCCCGGGTTCCTCCTAATGCAAGACAATGCTAGACCTCATGTGGCTGGAGTGTGTCAGCAGTTCCTGCAAGAGGAAGGCATTGATGCTATGGACTGGCCCGCCCGTTCCCCAGATCTGAATCCAATTGAGCTCATCTGGGACATCATGTCTCGCTCCATCCACCAACGTTACTTTGCACCACAGACTGTCCAGGAGTTGGCGGATGCTTTAGTCCAGGTCTGGGAGGAGATCCCTCAGGAGACCATCCGCTACCTCATCAGGAGCATGCCCAGGCATTGTAGGGAGGTTATACAGGCACATGGAGGCCACACACACTACTGAGCCTCATTTTGACTTGTTTTAAGAACTTTACATCAAAGTTGGATCAGCCTGTAGTGTGGTTTTCCACTTTAATTTTGAGTGTGACTCCAAATCCAGACCTCCATGGGTTGATAAATTTGATTTCCATTGATGTCTTCCCTGCAACGCACAACGTTGAGATTGCCTGCAATGACAACAAGATCAGTCCGATGCTGCTGTGACACACCGCCCCAGACCATGTCGGACCCTCCACCTCCAAATCAATCCCGCTCCAGAGTACAGGCCTCGGTGTAACGCTCATTCCTTCGACGATAAACGTGAATCTGAACATCACCCCTGGTGAGACAAAACCGCGACTTGTCAGTGAAGAGCTTTTGTTGCCAGTCCTGTCTGGTCCAGCAATGTGGGGGGGGGGTTGTGCCCATCGGCGATGTTGTTGCCGGTGATGTCTGGTGAGGACCTGCCTTACAAGCCCTCAGTCCAGCCTCTCTCAGCCTACTGCGTACAGTCTGAGCACTGATGGAGGGATTGTGCGTTCCTGGTGTAACTCGGGCAGTTGTTGTGGCCATCCTTTGCCTGTCTCGCAGGTGTGATGTTCGGATGTACCGATCCTGTGCAGGTGTTGTTACACGTGGTCTGCCACTGCGAGGATGATCAGCTGTCCGTCCTGTCTCCCTGTAGCGCTGTCTTAGGCGTCTCACAGTACAGACATTGCATTTATTGCCCTGGCCACATCTGCAGTCCTCATGCCTCCTTGCAGCATGCCTAAGGCACGTTCACGCAGATGAGCAGGGACCCTGGGCATCTTTCTTTTGCTGTTTTTCAGAGTCAGTAGAAAGGCCTCTTTAGTGTTCTACGTTTTCATAAATGTGACTTTAATTGCCTACCGTCTGTAAGCTGTTAGTGTCTTAATGACCTTTCCACAGGTGCATGTTCATCATTTTTTTATGGTTCATTGAACATGTATGGGAAACAGTGTTTAAACACTTTACAATGAAGATCTGTTAGGTTATATGGATTTTTACTAATTATCTTTGAACGACAGGGTCCTGAAATCAGTTATGGATCCAACAGGATCCATTTTTCCTATTGCTTTTGCAGTATTAACGGAAATTGGGAATCTCCTGTAGGAAGTGGCCTGGGCCATAGCTCTGTTTACGTGAGTTAGTGGAAAGGGGCTGGTGTCACTGGGTGAAAAGGATTCATGTCAGGAGATACCTTTATCTATATATTTCCGGATATTTTACATTTTATTAGATATAAGGAGTAGACGTGCTCCAGATACGCATGTCCTTAATTTCACATATGGAGCTAGGATGTTCTCCATAATGAGACAGTTTCTACATGCATCCAATCCGGACCTCAGAAATCCCCCTGCTACCGTCAGAGTCCAGGGAGATATCTTGGGTGAGATACGTATGTTCAAGACACGCACCTGATTTGAAAACTATTCTAACTCTAGAAAGGCTATGAGTCATCATACCAACATATCTAACATACCTTTATACTTAGGCATGAACGAATCCACGTATTACTTTTTAAAATCATATCTGTAGTCATTACCTGATCGTTGATGTATTGTATTTCAATAGATACCCTTACAAATGTAATATTCATCCTCGTATGTCTGATAGAAAAATGGGCTAAATCAGACTCAAATTAAATTTCCACCGCCCAAATTATTTTACCTGTTCAGGCGTAGAAAATCATTGTGCTTCTTCACATAAAGGTGACATCTGAGCATGCATTTGCACCATATTTAGTAGTAGGCTATATATGGTACGGAAAGGCAAACAAATTTAATCTAAGTTCCTATTTCCAAAGCACATCTCAGCTATTTCAGTTTCAAAATGCAACATAGTAAATTCAGAGCTCAATTCGCAACACATGTTTTCTGTAAAGATGCAAACATAAGCCAATTTTTGATTAAAATGTATTTTATATATTTACCAGAAAATAAAAGTTACACACCCTCAATTCCCCTGCCTGCCCTGTTTGTTATAGACGACGGATGCGATGAATGCAGATTGGGTCATCAGGGGTGGTCCCTTTCAGTCCAGACCCAACGTGGTGTTAGTCTTGGTCTGTGATCCACTCCAAACTGTAAATGCATACATCATGAATACAAATTGTGTCGATATTGCAAGTAAATATTGTCATTTCACATAACCATACCACAAGGTAACTACTCTACCTGCTTCATTCATGGGAAAATTAACTGGAACAAGCTAGCTAGCTAGCTAGCTAAGTTAGTTAGCTAACCAACCATCTTATATTAACCCATAATACAGAACACGGCTAAACGTTTTAAAACATTAGCTGTCACCTTGAGGCTTGATAAGGGGTAAAAACATTGTTATTTGTTAGCTAGCTAGGCTACCAGTTAGCTTTTAACATTGCTCTCCTTTCAAGCATAGCTAGCTAGTCCTACTAGCTGCTGGACAAATTAGTTAACTTTCTTGATTCTAGTTACTAAGATAAATAAAACATCTCAAATTAGCAGGTCATTTTAGCATTTACGTGTTTGACAGTTTCTGAATAGCTTTTCACTTCTTTGCTTCTTGTTACTAGGCTACCAGTTAGTGCTTTTAGCTAGCGGTTTGAGCATACCTTTATCCAGAGGAAATTCAGAAATTATAGCTTGTGTCTGAAAGAATGTTTTTTATATTTGTCAAATTTGAGCATGTCTTCAAAACTTAGATAAACATCAGAAATTGTCCTTATTTAGCATATCAAAATGCACACCAAGATCCTGATATGGCCCTCAGAGAGCATATACTGTACATTGAATGTGCTGAGAAAATATTCTATGTAGGCCTACTGTCAGTCGTAATCATAGAGAAAATAAGACATCAAGGTAGGCCTATTTGGACATCTAATGAGTCAATATCCGGCCATGCCATGTATGATATCATGAGGGAATCCAAAAATAAGGGTTTGTGCATGAAAGAAATATGGATTTCATATTTGTCAAATTATGGAGCATGTGCTGAAAACTCATCCTTATTTTCAGCGTATCAAAAAGCATGTCAAGATCCAGAGATGGACATCAGCCAAGAGAAGCATCTGGAATCAATATAGCTTCATATCTTGAATGTGCTGAGAAAACACAGATATGCAATGTACACAGTCAGGATTTGTCAACATGGAGATGATAGGATGTCACCAGTGGAAGCTTTAGGAGGATGGGTAGACCCACGGTATAGGCGCGGAACCCACGGAGACGTCAAAGTGTGTTTCATAAATTGTGAATTTTAACCTAAAGTATTTAATAAAGACATTTATTGTACAATATTATGGGAAATGGGAATGAGAGGGCTACTTACACAGTGTTAGGAAGGGATCACAGCAGCATATAATTGACAGATTAGGATAGAAAACTCTAAAGTTTCCAAAACTGTCAAAATATTGTCTGTGAGTATAACAGAACTGATATTGCAGGCTTTTTTCTTTACATAGTTGAATGTGCTGACAACAAAATCACACAAAAATTATCAATGGAAATCAAATTTATCAACCCATGGAGGTCTGGATTTGGAGTCACACTCAAAATTAAAGTGGAAAACCACACTACAGGCTGATCCAACTTTGATGTAATGTTCTTAAAACAAGTCAAAATGAGGCTCAGTAGTGTGTGTGGCCTCCACGTGCCTGTATGACCTCCCTACAATGCCTGGGCATGCTCCTGATGAGGTGGCGGATGGTCTCCTGAGGGATCTCCTCCCAGACCTGGACTAAAGCATCCGCCAACTCCTGGACAGTCTGTGGTGCAATGTGGCGTTGGTGGATGGAGCGAGACATCCCAGATGTGCTCAATTGGATTCAAGTCTGGGGAACGGGCGGGCCAGTCCATAACATCAATGCCTTCCTCTTGCAGGAACTGCTGACACACTCCAGCCACATGAGGTCTAGCATTGTCTTGCATTAGGAGGAACCAAGGGCCAACCGGACCAGCATATGATCTCACAAGGGGTCTGAGGATCTCATCTCGGTACCTAATGGCAGTCAGGCTACCTCTGGCGAGCACATGGAGGGCTGTGCGGCCCCCAAAGAAATGCCACCCCATACCATGACTGACCCACCGCCAAACCGGTCATGCTGGAGGATGTTGCAGGCAGCAGAACGTTCTCCACGGCGCCTCCAGACTGTCACTTCTGTCACATGTGCTCAGTGTGAACCTGTTTCATCTGTGAAGAGCACAGGGCGCCAGTGGCGAATTTGCCAATCTTGGTGTTCTCTGGCAAATGCCAAACATCCTGCACGGTGTTGGGCTGTAAGCACAACCCCCACCTGTGGACGTCGGGCCTCATACCACCCTCATGGAGTCTGTTTCTGACCGTTTGAGCAGACACATGCACATTTGTGGCCTGCTGGAGGTCATTTTGCAGGGCTCTGGCAGTGCTCCTCCTGCTCCTCCTTGCATAAAGGCGGAGGTAGCGGTCCTGCTGCTGGGTTGTTGCCCTCCTATGGCCTCCTCCACGTCTCCTGATGTACTGGCCTGTCTCCTGGTAGCGCCTCCATGCTCTGGACACTACGCTGACAAACACAGCAAACCTTCTTGCCACAGCTCACATTGATGTGCCATCCTGGATGAGCTGCACTACCTGAGCCACTTGTGTGGGTTGTAGACTCCGTCTCATGCTACCACTAGAGTGAAAGCACAGGAACTGAGAAGTGGTCTGTGGTTATCACCTGCAGAATCACTCCTTTATTGGGGGTGTCTTGCTAATTGCCTATAATTTCCACTTGCTGTCTATTCCATTTGCACAACAGCATGTGAAATGTATTGTCAATCAGTGTTGCTTCCTAAGTGCACAGTTTGATTTCACAGAAGTGTGATTGACTTGGAGTTACATTGTGTTGTTTAAGTGTTCCCTTTATTTTTTGAGCAGTGTATATTTTAAATCAACCTGAGGAATGATTATAAAAAACGTTTGACATGTTTCTGTGGACATTATGGAGACTATTTGGAATTTCCGTCTGCGTTGTCGTGACCGCTCTTTTCTGTGGATTTCTGAACATAACGCGACAAACAAAACTGAGGTATTTTGGGTATAAAAATAATCTTTATGGAACAAAAGGAACATTTGTTGTGTAACTGGGAGTCTCTTGAGTGAAAACATCCGAAGAGCAAAGGTAAAGGGTTAATTTGATTGCTTTTCTGATTTTCATGACCAAGTTTCCTGATGCTAAGTGTACATAATGCTATGCTAGGCTATCAATAAACTTACAACCGCTTGGATTGCTTTAACTGTAAAGCATAATTTAAAAATCTGAGAGAGGTGGATTAACAAAAGACTAAGCTGTGTTTTGCAATATTGCACTTCTGATTTCATGAATATTAATATTTTTTAGTAATATTATTTGACTGTGGCGTTATGCTATTCAGCGGTTGCTGACAAAAATGATCCCGCGACAGGGATGGGTAGCATCAAGAAGTTAATTAAGGATCATATCACCTCCACCTTACCTGACACCCTAAACCCACTCAATTGTCTTACCGCCCAAATAGAGCCACAGACAATGCAATCGACATTGCACTGAACACTGCCCCATCTGGACAAGAGAAATACCTACGTCCGAATGCTGTTCATTGACTATAGCTCAGCCTACACCATAGTATCCTACAAACTCATCATTAAGCTCGAGCCCTGGGTCTGAACCCCGTCCTGTGCAACTGGGTCTTGGACTTCCTGACGGTCCGCCCCCAGGTGGTGAAGGCAGGAAATAACACCTCCACTTCTCTGATCCTCAACCCTTAGGCCCTACAAGGGTTCGTGCTCAGCCCCCTCCTGTACTCCCTGTTCACCCATGACCGTGGCCACACACGCCTTCAACTCAATCATGAAATTCGCAGATGACAACAATAGTAGGCCTGATTATCAACAATGACGAGACAGCCTACAGCGAGAAGGTGAGGGCCCTGGCAGGGTGGTGCCAGGAAAATAACCTCTCACTCAATGTCAACAAAACAAAGGAGACAATCGTGAAACAACAGAGGGAGCACGTCCCTATCCACATTGACAGGACCGCAGTGGAGAAGGTGGAAAGGTTCAAGTTCCTCTGCGTACACATCACTGACAATCTGGAATGGTCCACCCACACAGACAGTGAAGTAGTGAAAAAGGCGGAACAGCGCATCTTCAACCTCAGGAGGGTGAAGAAATTTGGCTTGGCCCTTAAGACCCTTAGAAACTTTTACAGATGCACAATTGACAGCAACCTGTTGGGCTGTATCACCGCCCAGTACGGCAACTGCACTGCCCACAACCGCAAGGCTCTCCAGAGGGTGGTACGGTCTGCCCAACGCATCACCAGGGGCACACTGCCTGCCCTCCAGGACACCTACACCACCCGATATCACAGGAAGGTGAAAAAGGTCATCAATAACAACCACCCGAGCCGGGGCCTGTTCACGCTGCTATCATCCAGAAGGCGAGGTCAGTACAGGTGCATCAAAGCTGGGACCGAGAGACTGAAAAACAGCCTCTATCTCAAGGCCATCCGTGTTAAATAGCCATCACTAGCCGGGTACCATTATCTTCCGGCGCCGACAGAGATGACCTCATTATCTACCAAGAGAGTTCACTTCGATCATAATCACAGTCGTGTATATTCCCCCCCAAGCAGACATCAACGGCCCTGAAGGAACTTCATTTCACTCTATGTAAACTGGAAACCATATATCCTGAGGCTGCATTTATTGCAGCTGGGGATTTTAACAAGGCTAATCTGAAAACAAGGCTCCCTAAATTTTATCAACATATCGATTGCGCGACCCGGGCTGGCAAAACTCTGGATCATTGTTATTCTAACTTCAGTGCCACTGAAACGGACCGCTAACGAAAAAACCTGCGGGCTCTTCTTCACTACAGCCAACGTGAGTAAAACATTTAAACGTGTTAACACTTGCAAGGCTGCAGGCCTATCCCCCGCCGCGTCCTCAGAGCATGCGCAGACCAGCTGGCTGGTGTGTTTACGGACTTATTCAATCAATCCTTATCCCAGTCTGCTGTTCTCACATGCTTCAAGAGGGCCACCTTTGTTCCTGTTCCCAAGAAAGCTAAGGTAACTGAGCTAAATGACCATCCCCCCGTAGCACTCACTTCTGTCATCATGAAGTGCTTTGAGACACTAGTCAAGGACCATATCACCTCCACCCTACCTGACACCCTAGACCCACTCCAATTTCCTTACTGCCCCAATAGGTCCACAGACAATCACACTGCCCTAACCTATCTGGACAAGAGGAATACCTATGTAAGAATGTTGTTCGTCGACTACAGCTCAGCATTTAACACCCTAGTACCCTCCAAACTCATCATTAAGCTCGAGACCCTGGGTATCGACCTCACTGTATGCAACTGAGTCCAGGACTTCCTGACGGGCCGCCCCCAGGTGGTGAGGGTAGTAACATCGCCACCCGCTGATCCTCAACACTGGGGCACCACAAGGGTGCGTTCTCAGCCCTCTCCTGTTCTCCCGATTCACCCATGACTGCGTGGCCATGCACACCTCCAACTCAATCATCAAGTTTGCAGACGACACTACAGATTACCAACAACGAGACAGCCTATTGTGGTGTCAGGAAAATAACCTCACACTCAATGTCAACAAAACAAAGGAGATGATCGTGGACTTCAGGAAACAGCAGAGGGAGCAGCCCCCTATCCACATCGTCGGGACAGTAGTGGAGAAGGTGGGAAGTTTTAAGTTCCTTGGCGTACACATCAAGGACAAACTGAAATGGTCCACCTACACAGACAGCGTGGTGAAGAAGGCGCAGCAGCGACTCTTCAACCTCAGGAGGCTGAAGAAATTCGGCTTGTCACCAAAAACACTCACAAACCTTTACAGATGCACAATCGAGAGCATCCTGTCGGGCTGCATCACCGCCTGGTACTGGCAACTGCTCTGCCCACAACCGCAAGGCTCTCCAGAGGGTAGTGAGGTCTGCACAACGCATCACCGGGAGAAAACTACCTGCCCCCAGAACACCTACACCACCCAATGTCACAGGAAGGCCAAAAAGATCATCAAGGACAACAACCACCCGAGCCACTGCCTGTTCACCCCGCTATCACCCATAAGGCGAGGTCAGTACAGGTGTATCAAAGCAGGAACCGAGAGACTGAAAAACAGCTTCTCTCTCTCTCAAGGCCATCAGCCACCACTAACATTGAGGGGCCGCTGCCAACATGCTGACTCAACTCTAGCCACTTTAATAATGGAACATTTATATAATAAATGTATCACTAGCCACTTTATATAATGTTTACATACATATAAGACGAGTATTGTAGGGTATATACTGTGTTACGCACGCCTCCATGAAGAGGGAACGCAACACCCTGCTACAACTCAACTCTCCGTAAAGTGAAAGAGGTATGGACTGTAGGTGTGAGTAAGGATGACAAAAGGCAGAGAATTTACCATTAACTAGGAATTTATTCCTTCACAGTAATATGGGAAAAAGGGGCTGGATGAAACCAAAGAAAATAAAGTAAATCTCAAAGCCCCCTCTCCTACCTTACCTGCCTACCCACTACTTACCTAATTTAGCACCACCTGATGCGCTAACCAAAATACAGGGGGTGGTCCGCCCAGGTCTTACCTAGTGTGCCTAGACAGTGAATATACTACGGGTATATGTATGCCCACAGGCTTCTTACCTAAGCACTCCCGAGGTGCCTTCCCCTTCCCCCCTGAGAACAAATGAAACAGAATATTAAACAATCCACTTCACAACAAAACTGAGAAAAAGTTAACTCAGGCCATTAAAGAAGCTCTGACAAAGCAACAAACACAGAACATACCAAAGCTGCTGCTACCAACAACAACTAACATAGTACATAGCAACGACCAACATGATATAGCCATCAACCTCCTCTCTCAGCAATGATCTATATCACAATCAATCTCTCCCCTGAGCAACAGAACACTGGCTTTTATAGCTTCAGAAGGCATTGGAAATTGGAGACAGCTGCGTCCTGACGAGGGGGCTGGGTCAGCTCTCCAATTAATCGTGGACTCGACCAATCAGCTGCTGGGGGATTTCAGGAAGCCATCTGCTGAAACACACTCAAATACACAAACTACAACAGAAACTGGGGAACGTAACAACTGTACTCTATACCATCTACTGCATCTTGCCTATGCCGTTCGGCCATCACTCATTCATATATTTTTATGTACATATTCTTATTCCTTCCTTTACACTTGTGTGTATAAGGTAGTTGTTGTGAAATTGTTAGGTTAGATTACTTGTTAGATATTACTGCATTGTCAGAACTAGCACAAGCATTTCGTTACACTTGCATTAACATCTGCATGTTAATATATATGTGTATGTGACAAATAAAATGTGTCTTAACTAATCTGCACCTTAGAGACTGCTACCCTATATACATATACATGTAATCACTAGCAACTCAAAATAATGGAAGACTAGTCACATTAATAATATTTACATACTGCTTTACTCATCTCATATGTATATACTACATTCTATTCTACTGTATTTAGTCAATGCCAATCCGACATTGCTCGTCCTAATATTTATATATTATTTTACTTTTAGATTTGTGTATTGTTGTGAATTGTTAGATAATAATGCACTGTTGGAGCTAGGAACACAAGCATTTCACTACACCTGCAATAACATCTGCTAAATATGCGTATTTGACCAATAACATTTGACTTGATTTGACACATCAAAGTAGCCCAAGAAATTATCCTGAATAAAGCCCTGGCCATCCACATAACTGACGATAACTGACAACTGCAAGCAGAGTGGTGTGGGGGGGGGGGCAATTTTTACCCCCTGGGGCCTGGAGTTTTTTAACAGTCCTATCTGTTAACTACAAACAAAATATGATAATGATAAGTCCATTGTACTCCCTCAAATCATTAATAGTTTGTTTTGATATACCCTAACTGTGTATGTGCTCTTAATTTAGCATAGACACCGCAACATGTATCTTGCCACCGAGTCTAACAATTTACTCCCATATCGTATTATATGACTGGTCTCTCTTTTCCATAACCATGTAAAATTATCCTGGTATCGTTACTTACCAATGTCCAACGACATATGTAATAACTGTTTCACCTTAGATTGTTCCTGATAAGTCAGTTAAGAACAAATACTTATTTACAAAGACGGCCTACCCCGGCCAAACCCGGACGACACTGGGCCAATTGTGCGCCACCCTATGGGACTCTCAATCACGGCCGGATGTGATTCAGCCTGGACTCGAGCCAGGGACTGTAGTGATGTATCTTGCACTGAGATGCAGTGCAGACCGCTGTGCCTCTCGGGGAGCCCTAATACCATGTTTCATTAAGTGGAATCGACACCATCTCAAAAATGTAAAAACATAACCCCTTTCCGCTAATCTAAACATTGCAACCTGATGCATTAAATTGATAAAAATATAAACCTGTTGTTTAACAAATGTAGAACCTTCAAAATGTTGGTGTTGTCTTATCAGCTTAATATTCAATACTTATGTCAATCTACTTTAATTACTGGACACTGTTCCACGTAATGGAAACAGATGACAATTTTAGAATACATGAACTTCCTGCTCAATTCACTGGTGTTACCTAAACTATATAACCACGCAACAATAACCAGAAACTGTCAAAGAATATTTCTTATACCTCTACTTCAAATGTCCCACTGCCTGCTCGCTTTCAACTGCAGCTAATATTTTTTTTACAATCTCAAGGCTCAATCTCTCTACTCATAATTTAACCTTGTACAAACCAGGATTATTCTCTCTTTACTAGAATACAATGCGCCAAATGTATAAAATACATCAGGCAATACTTATGGAAAATACACATTTCGGTGGGCACAATACTACAGCCTCTTACCACCCAAAACTTTGATCCATTGTTGTTGTAGCCTTGTTTTATCATAATCATGGTCACAGCTCTATCACAATTGCCTATCTGCTATTATTAGAATGCATTAGATTTCGGCAACTGTCTCTTCTAAGTAGGCTACAAAAAAATACAAAAAAACACTTGCAATTGTTTACAAGCGTACAGTACATTCAGTTCATGATTCAGTGATTCAAATACATCTCCATTCTCACTAAGTTATTCCAGCAGACCATTTTGGCCACACAATGTATTACATCGAAATCGCCTCACTATTTATTTTGAATAAATTAGGCTTTCAATTTGAACTAAGCAAGCTGTTACAACGTTCAGTTTGCATCTTAAAACAAATATATCGTAATGACAAAGTGAATACATGCTTTTAGACATTTTTGCAAATGTATTGAAAATGAAATACAAGAATATCTCATTTACATAAGTATTCACACCCATGAGTAAATACTTTGTAGGAGCACCTTTGGCAGCAATTACAGCTGTGAGTCTTTCTGGGTAAGACTCTAAGAGCTTTCCACACCTGGATTGTGCAACATTATTATTTTCAAAATTCTTCAAGCGCTGTCAAATTGGTTGTTGATCATTGCTAGACAACCGTTTTCAAGACTTGCCATTGATTTAAGTCAAAACTGTAACTCGGCCTCACAGGAAGATTTGCTGTCTTCTTGGTAAGCAATTCCAGTGTATATTTGGCCTTGTATTTTTGGTTATTATCCTGCTGCAAGGTGTCAGCATGGGCCCCGCTACCTGCTGCCCCTATTAAACTCTAACTGTTTTAAAGTCACCATTGGCCTCATGATAAAATCCCTGAGTGGTTTCCTTCCTCTCCGGCAACTGAGTTAGGAAGGACGTCTGTATATTTGTAGTGACTGGGTATATAGATACACTATCCAAAGTGTTATAAATAACTATTTTATAAAATGTCATTGGTTGGTGGATATAAAGTCTTGATTCGCTGAGGCGTAATTTGTTACAGGAAATAATCAGGTCCAGCTGGTGTTGTTCGCATAAGGCTAAGTGTGCCAGGTTATCTGATGGGAATAGCTAAATGTAACGTTCTATCACATGCAATTATATCTATGATTTTAATTGGCTGATGTGGATTTTGAGACAGAGAAAAAGTTTAACTTTAAACTTTTGTAATCTTTGCAAGTATAGACCCCTCATCTTCTGTGAAGGTATAGTTGATTGGGGTAACACATAATGAAAATGGACATGCAAATGACTGTAAAACATTGTATAAATCACATGATTTTAAATATTTGTTTTCTTCGTTCCCCTGGAACACAAGCTTCCCAGTGAACGATAAAATATCTCAGCTATTATTCCTGTCTATATTTAGAAATACAGGAACAGCCAGAACTTTCACCACAATAAGTTCTAGCTGTTCTTTTAGAATCAAGAGGCCAGAATTCAAATCGCAATGTTCCGACATCACATTGCATTTGACTCATGGTCATTCTCGTTTGAGCCCATGGGTTTACAACAAATGTGATTTCTGCAAACATCAGTGAAATTGCCTTTATTTAAAGTCAACTGTGGTCTTTCAGCGCATTGTGATCTTGTTTTCATCCTGGCCTGAGTCTGCCTGGATAAAGTGTATCTTACTATGCTCATGAATAATGAATAAGATGAGACTTTGGAATGGCTTGTATTTTGATTCTGAGTAGACAGGATCACTCATATACCTGTGTACTGTACCCAAGTGAGAAAACAGAGAAATCCCCGCTAAGCTTGGTTCAGGGCTAAAAGATGACTCATACTCCAGTGCAGCGACATCCCCGCTAAGCTTGTTTTGGGCTAAAGGGTGACTCATACTTCAGACAGTGACATTCCCGCTAAGCTTGCTAAAGGATGCATAGTGAACAGTGACTAAGAAAAACAACCTGTGGCAGAAGAGATGTGTGAGTGGTGTAACATTAAAGTTGTTGTAGACTGCTACTGTTATATAGTATGACATTTGCTTATAAATGATATGTGAAGCATTATGCAGGCCATATAAAGCTCTTTCAAATATTAGCTCTTTCAAATGTTTGTTTTTGCTCAATGATAGCTTTGAAAGAATAATATTGGCCAGAAGACCACCCTAACGATAACCCTCCTTGTTGCTTACATTAGATACAAACTCTACCTTGTGTCCTTGACAGGGTTGGGTAGGTTACTTTCTAAATATAATCCGTTACAGTTACCTGTCCAAAATTGTAATCAGTAATGTAATTTTTGGATTACACAAACTCAGTAACGTAATCTGATTACCTTTAGATTACTTTCCCCTTACGAGGTATTAGAAGAAGACAAAAATGTATGTTACCAATTGAACAACATCTATTGCAGGATAAATCAACGTTAAAGTTTACATAGCTGGCCATATATGGATGTAAAATGTTACTTTATGGGTTGGTTCTGTAGGCTTCTAACCCATCACTTTCTACTACATATAAAAATATGATTAAAGTATATCTTTACATTAAAAACCAAACCCTAATAGATTTCCAGTCATTCCAATAAATGTTATACTCCTTGATTTTCAAGATTAGAACTTGGAAATATAGATTAGTCACATTTGTCTACCTGAGCATAACCCCAAAACTAAAGACTTATTAGCCAGCCTTACTCTGTTTATGATTTTGTTGTCATGGAGGACTGATTGGGCTCATTGATTTGAGTTGAAAAATGAATGCTGCGCTCATGGAATGGCATGCTTTGAGCACTACTGAAAAGTGCTATTTACATATGCTGCATTTGCTATAGGCATATTGTTTACCTTTTTCTTTGAGACACTTTGATATCTTGATAATATTCAGCTGATTAAAGGGCACATCCACAGATGAAATGATAACAAAACGGTTGCCCCGGCTCTGTTTTGGTAAAAATTTGAGGGATGGGCCTGGAGAAATGTAATGACGCTCAGACAAAATCATTTTTAACCATGTTATGAGGCTATACAGTGTTTGTTTACATTTACAATGTTTACAAACATTTGAGAAAAAAGTTATGAGTCCGAAAATGAATGTAGCAACTACAGGTTGCCCCTTTAAGTCTATCAAAAGTGTGTGAGTTCGAGCACGTGTCCATCAGGCCTATGGATTTTTTATATACAGTGGGGAGAACAAGTACAGTATTTGACACACTGCCGATTTTGCAGGTTTTCCTACTTACAAAGCATGTAGAGGTCTGTCATTTTTATCATAGGTACACTTCAAAAATCCAGAAAATCACATTGTATGATTTTTAAGTAATTAATTTGCATTTTATTGCATGACATAAGTATTTGATCACCTACCAACCAGTAAGAGTTCTGGCTCTCACAGACCTGTTAGTTTTTCTTTAAGAAGCCCTCCTGTTCTCCACTCATTAACTGCTGATGCAGTACCAAAGTAACAGTAAGTTGAGACTGACCACATCCAAATCTTCCACTTTTCTATTAATTTCCTTTTCAAATAAAAATATCTTAAATAAACTGACAACTAATAATAACTCTGGCTCCACCTACATTTCAATAGCTTTGTGGAACCAAGATATATACATACTGTAGACGTGGAATACCTGTTAACAAACTGCCTCAACACACATGCCTCAACACACATGCTACTGCCTCAATACACAGGCCACTGCCTCAATACACACGCCACTGCCTCAATACACATGCCACTGCCTCAATACACATGCCACTGCCTCAATACACATGCCACTGCGTCAATACACATGCCCCTGCCTCAATACACATGCCACTGCCTCAATACACATGCCACTGCCTCAACACACATGCCACTGCCTCAACACACATGCCACTGCCTAAGCAGACTGTGTGAAAACCTTTTGCAAATAAATTCACTAAAAATCCTACAATGTGATTTTCTGGATTTTTTTTTCTCATTTTGTCTGTCATAGTTGAAGAGTACCTATAATGAGAATTACAGGCCTCTCTCGTCTTTTTAAGTAGGAGAACTTGCACAATTGGTGGCTGACTAAATACTTTTTTGCCCCACTGTACTTTCCATCTTTCATTAATGTGTCTGGAAAAAAATCCCATTGCTTTAAAGGGACAATCGACAGTTGAAACAATAACAAAACAGACAACCTGCCTCTGCTTTTGGTAAAAAGCTGAAGGATGGGCCTGGAGAAATGCAACTACTCTTGGATTCATAGACAGAGCTATTGGAAGGACAAACCATCCATGAAATAAAACAGGCAAGTCTTTTGGGTTCTGTTGGGGTACGACAGGCAAACTAAGTTCATGAAGCATTTCTAAGTTACATTCTTCAAGAAAATATTTGTATATTTCTTTAATTTAAAAGTCAAACAATGTATATAGCAACTGTGGATTTGTCACGACTTCCGCCAAAGTCGGGTCCTCTTCTTGTTCGGGAGGCGCTCGGCGGTCGGCATCACCGGTCTTCTAGCCATCATCAATCCACTTTTCATTTTCCATGTGTTTTGTCTTGTTTTTTCTCACACCTGGTTTCAATTCCCTCAATTACTTGTTGTATATTTAACCCTCTGTTCCCCCCATGTCTTTGTGTGGGAATGTTTATGGTAGTGCTTATGCACGTTCCCCGTGAGCGCACGACGGTTTATTTTTGTGCCCATTTATCTTGTTGTTCTGGATGCCGTTGGTTTTGCATAATAAATCTCAGGTTATCACCCAGTTCTGCTCTCCTGCGCCTGACTTCTCTGCCGCCAATTACGCAGCCGCTACAGGATTGGCCTTTTAAAATAAACTAACGGATGTACTGCATGCCAATGTAACTTGACTCGAGAGTACGCAAGATGGTTTTGTTTACTCTGTTGCTAAGCAAATACCATTTTTGTTGTAATGGCCAACTGTTTTCTTTGTTTTTCTCCACAGTGGTGTGCTGTGCAGGCAATCATGCAGGTATGGTGTAATAAAATCAGACATTGTGATTATATCTACTGCGGAATGAGTCACCGTATTACACTTGTTAGGAACTGTAAATGCAATTGCTGAAATAACCAGGACAGGATAGTATATTATGAATCCCTTCCTGGTTGAGATGCCCTGGGGGAAAGCTAGGTAAATCATGTTTATTTTCTAGATTACATATTTAGAATGCAAGCACACTGGAGAGATAGATGAGACAGCAAAATCGACATAATGCTCTGGGACTGATTTAAATTTCAGGAGGATGCCGGAAAATCCATCAATAGGACAGGATGCATGCTGTATGTATTGCATAGGCAGCATACCCATGAAAATCTCATTTGAATTCCCCACACTTCGGATGGTAAAGTAAAAAGAAAAGGTTCTCCTTTTGCATTTTTAGGCTTTATTCAGATAGTAGAGGGGGAGATGGAAGTAGAGGAGGAAAGGGGGACAGGCTAATTTTAAAGACTGGAATGGAACAACAATCACAAGGAGCCTGTCCTCTTTTGCTCCTCCCACGAGCCTCCTATGGTGAACACTGGTCTCCAGTGTCATACATTTGTGTTTGAACCAGGTGTGTTGCTACTAGACCACAAGCTATGCACAAAATAAAGTTAACTTGACTTGGTCATATGATGGATTCAAGAGCTTTTACTTACATTTGTATCTTCTCATGAAGTGAGAATAAAAGTCGTAGAACAAACGTCAGTAAATGGCTGTTTTATGTAAATTACAAATTCAACCAAGTTGAACCAAAGTGGGAAGAGAAGGAGAGATTAATAGGCCTCCAGCATCCTGAGGCTCTTGTCACGGTGATGGACTGTGCACCGACGCAATGTTCAGACCACTAACAATTCTCAGACTGCTCCAGTTTCCCTGCACTGAACTGGAGAGAACTTCAGCGGGCCATAAATCCATTTAGAGTATTCAGTCCGTTTGATGGTCTACTGTGGATCAGTGTTCAGTAGTGACAATGGTTGAGTAAGCAATGGTTTGAGGCTGTTGTCACACTTTCACAGGGGATCTAGGCTAGCATGGGGCAGAAAGGGATGAGATCTGCTCCAGTGAACATTCACTAAAGAAATTAAAGTGTGTCTGATGTTTTCACATCTCAAAAAAGGTCTAATATCGAGTTCATGCCCCCATGCATTCTGTTGTGTAACTACGCGCTCCAATCCCAAATGAATGGGACAGAAACACACCATCTAATTACATCACATTGTGCAGTCTCAGTACATGACATCTGCACTGAAGTTCAGACTCATCAGAAGGATGGTCTTTTCACCTGAATGTTGGTTTTTGCACTCAACAAGACGACACATTGGATACAGTCGGCAAACTTAATTCTTCCCCTGTGTATTTTAATTCATGGAGATTTTCATGACCTTGTACCTAGTCCACTCTCTCTTTGCTTATGGGCTTAGGGACATTTTGTTTAATAAAGAGAGTAATAAAATCTATGACTATTGACCTCTCTTGGCCCCATGGCAAAGAACCTGTTTGCTCTTGATCTCTGAGGACTTGGCCTCTATTTAAAAGGTATTAAACATGCTTGATAGTTTCAGCAACAATTACATTAACTGCTATTAGATTAATTCATTGCATAAGCTATACCTGTATATTCGTTTGAATAGAAATGCCCTGCAACCAGACAGATATATTAACCAGACCTGGGTTTACATACTATTTAAAATAATTAAAAATACTTTATCTGAGCTTGATTGAGCTTGCCTTTTGCAATTGAACTGATAGAATAGTTGTGAAAACCCCACCCATCTGGCACTCCAGGCAGACTAGAGCAAGCAGTAAAAGTAATGTTTTTCTGCTTTTCAGCCACTTGGGTTAGAATAGAATAAACTACATTGTCAGGATGCAAGGATATGTTTACTTGATTTTCCCACCAGTTTCCACTATAATGGTGTTTGACAGTGTATGGATTTCTTCAATTTTCTCTCAGATGATGCTGCTGGCATCAATGTCACCATTACACCAGTTAACAATCAGAATTCAGCACCCTATCAAATCTCTTGGCCAAGCCAATTAATGTGTGCAGTACTTGGGGCTCTATCACCATACATGAGACAAAGCAACTTGGTGTTGCTAAAATAGCACGTCACATCATTACAGTGGAGCCTAGCAATGATAGATGGATTTGACCTTCAAATCATCACAGTTCTTCAAATATGTTTGTTCACAGGTTTTCTTATACAAGAAGACACACAATATGGGAGACCTCTCCATTTCACCAACTTACCTTCACACCAGCTAGGGAAAATAATGGCTACCCTCCCACTGGGCAAACACTGGTTGAATCAAAGTTGTTTCCACATCAAACTTTGCACAACAAACTGAGGTGGCAGATGCTGGCTAATCAATGAAGTAATCCAAGGAAGTAATCAGATTAAGTTACTCATTTAGAGTATTCCAATGGTACTCTTAGAAAAAAAAGGTGCAATATTTTAACCTAAAAAGGTTCTTCTGCTGTCCATATAGGTGGGACCATTTGAAGAACCCTTTTTGGTTCCACAGAGAACCCTTTTGGGTTCCATGTATACTGAACAAATATATAAACACAAATGCAACAATTTCAACAATTTTACTGAGTTATAGTTCATATAAGGAAATCAGTCAATTGAAATAAATTCATTAGACCCTAATCCATGGATTTCACATGACTTGGAAGGGGCGTCATCAGATCTGCCGTACCCGACATCACCATACCTGATGTTTTGAATGGTATCGGAGGTGGAACTGTGTTAGTGCTGTCAAATCCACAAGCAGCATTATACCTAAAGCGGACATTGCCATTGGCTGCACAGAGTCACTCCTGTGTTTACAAGTTTGAACACTGGAATGTGAGATGCTGATAGAAATATTCATTATTTAGTTTAATGATTTTCAATTTGAGTGTCATTATTTCTATAATTTCTCGTTCTGAACTTCTAGTGAGATTGAGACGGGTGTGGATGCGTGACAATTATCAAGAGCCACGGCTCACTGATTTGACAGCTCCAACACAGTTACTTCCACCGCCAACACCGCCAAAGCATCAGCCACTGTATGTGTGTGTTGGCTATCGCTTGATCTTATTGAATCTAGGCCACTAGATCTCAAGCTTTTAAAAATAATGTGGAGAAGCATTTCACAGATTCAAGCTGTCAAACCTTTTCACATGTGGATAGAAAATGACCACATACACATTAGCCTAGATGGAGAGATCATACAATTGGAGGCAAATTGAAACAAAATACGTGTTGGTGTATTGGAGGGCTGCCATGACAGATGAAAGATAGAACTTACTCAATTAGGCCCATCGGCCCATGAGGACTGAGAAGCATACTGTATGCCATCAACAGAATGTATACTATGCTAAAAATATGGCTTCATCTGGCAGTAAAATGTACTACACAACAGCATAGTTCATATTCTGTGACATATCTGAACAATGAGACAATTTTAATGGCACCCCAGATAAATATTTGTTGTTCAAGTTCCTGTTCAGGTTGTAGCTGTCAATAGGATAAACAGTGCATTCGGAAAGTATTCAGACCCCTTCCCTTTTTCCACATTTTGTTACGTTACAGGCTTGTTCTAAAATGGATTATATTACATTTCCCCTCATGAATCTACAAACAATACCCCATTATGACAAAGCAAAAACAGGCTTTTAGAATTGTTTGCGAATGTATTAAAAATAAAAACATAATGACCTTATTTATATAAGTATTCAGACCCTTTGATATGAGACTCGAAATTGAGGTGAATTCTGTTTCCATTGATCATCCTTGAGATGTTTCTATGACTTGATTGCAGTCCACCAGTGGTAAATTCAATTGATTGGACATGATTTGGAAAGGCACACACCTGTATAAGCAATATACAATATAATCTCATATAAGGTCCCACAGTTGACAGTGCATGTCAGAGCAAAAATCAAGCGATGAAGTCAAAGGAATTGTCCGTAGAGCTCCGAGGCAGGATTGTGTCATGGAAAGATCTGGGGAAGTGTACCAAATAATGTCTAAAGCGTTGAAGCTAACCAAGAATTTTCCATCATTCTTAAATAGAAGAAGTTTGGAACCACCAAGACTCTTCCTAGAGCTGTCTGCCTGGCCAAACTGAGAAATCAGGGTCTTGTTCAGGGAGGTGACCAAGAACCCGATGGCAGTGCTCCAGAGTTCCAACCATCTCTGCAGAACTCTGCCAATCAGGCCTTTACGGTAGAATGGCCAGACGGAAGCCACTCCTCAGTAAAAGGCACATAACAGCCCACTTGGAGTTGCCAAATGGTACCTAAAGGACTCTCAGACAATAAGAAACAGGATACTCTGGTCTTATAAACCAAGATTAAACTCTTTGGCCTGAATGCCAAGCGTCACATCTGCAGGAAACCTGGCACCATCCCTACGGTGAAGCATGGTGGTGGCAGCATCGTGTTGTGGGGATGTTTTTCAGTGGCAGGGACTGGGAGACTGGTCACGATCGAGGGAAAGATGAACGGAGCAAAGACAGAGAGATCCTTGATGAAAACCTGCTCCAGAGTGCTCAGGACCTCAGACTGGGGTGAAGGTTCACCTTCCAACAGGACAACAACCCTATGCACACAGCCAACACAACGCAGGAGTGACTTCGGGACAAGTCTCTGAATGATGACTGTCATGGTGTAAGAGAGAGAGAGGTCCTGTGAGCAAAAATATGGATTTGCTCATTTTCTATTTAACTCAGAGACTTAATCCATCCACTGAACTACTGGAATGCTCACTTCTCATTTTATTGTCTGACACATATAGGTCAAGGATTCACACTGGGTTCATTTGGCTGGTTAGGAAACGATCCGTGGCCTTATAGGAACATTTCTCTTCTACTGTAGTGTGAGTGCTGTCTGTAATGAGAAACTCAGGAACACTGTAGGATCCCCTCCCCTCCCTGTTCAAAATTAATACATGTTTTTTTTTCAACACTGGAGACTGCTCTCGAGGTTGTTTTCACCTATTGAAATTGTGTTTTCAACTCTGCAGTTTTCATCCCAGACATCTATAGTCTACTACTACTACTACTACTACTGTGCATCATTGAGCCAGGAATACATATCTTGTCGCAACACAATATATATGGTCCTCACCCAACACAATATATATGGTCCTCACCCAACACAATATATATGGTCCTCACCCAACACAATATATATGGTCCTCACCCAACACAATATATATGGTCCTCACCCAACACAATATATATGGTCCTCACCCAACACAATATATACTGTATGGTCACATGAAATGCATTTCATTAGCTTGACGTGTTGTATTGTATTTTTATGCACTCTTCTGTCTATGCATATTTTGACCTTGAATTTAAGCATGAAAATAGTGTTCTATTCACCTTTTATTCGTTTTGGGTGGAGATTGAATAAATGAAGGTGTGGCGGAGGTGTGTCTACAGATACACCATATTCTGACCTCGACTTAATTCCCTCATAATTCCACCATATGTATGCATGAGAAAACCATGAATAAGGTCTATTGAACCCACCGGTTTTCAGATAGAAATAACACCATTCTCCATGCACTGTAATTTATAACTTGATGAGAGCTATTGATAAGAGCTACAGTAGGTAAATGAGTAATCCGGTTGGATAAGGGAATTGTAAATAAAAATGACAGTTGTTTTACCTTATAATCGCTGGAGACAAATGTGAAACCAGTCATATAGCAGCAAACTGAAGCATATCAACATATTAACTTTCACACAGTAAAGTTTATGAAATGCTGTTCCATTATGCAGGCCTTTTAACTAGCAGGGATTGGCACTCTCGAATGTCTTAATGATAGACTACCCTGACTTTCTCTGTTTTCTATTTCTATCAAGTAGGCCTAATAATAACACATATTTAACTGCCAATTTACCGTTAGTTCCCTTCAGTTGGTATAGGCTATAATATTATTCCATTTGTTTACATTGTTTTGTTTACCTTCATTTGCTTCCTCTGGAAACACTGTCACGTCCATGTGGGTGTTACTGAGGATTATTAGTAACGGTTTATCATATAAAAAAATACATTTAGGCTAATTAAATCGTTATGCAGTGGAGCGCAGACCAATCTGTAACAGTTTGAACCCGACGCATGGCGCAATACTTGTCTGTATCACACAGTTCCATTGTTAGTGCAGGCATTAGACCAGGATATAGCACAATATAGAATAATATTCTACCAATTATCATTCTACAGTGGGGAGAACAAGTATTTGATACCCTGCCGATTTTGCAGGTTTTCCTACATACAAAGCATGTACAGGTATGTCATTTTTATCATAGGTACACATCAACTGTGAGAGACGGTATCTAAAACAAAAATCCAGAAAATCACATTGTATGATTTTTAAGTAATTAATTTGCATTTTATTGCATGACATAAGTATTTGATACATCAGAAAAGCAGAACTTAATATTTGGTATAGAAACCTTTGTTTGCAATTACAGAGATCATACGTTTCCTGTAGTTCTTGACCAGGTTTGCACACACTGCAGCAGGGATTTTGGCCCACTCCTCCATACAGACCTTCTCCAGATCCTTCAGGTTTCGGGGCTGTCGCTGGGCAATACGGACTATCAGCTCCCTCCAAAGATTTTCTATTGGGTTCAGGTCTGGAGACTGGCTAGGCCACTACACGACCTTGAGATGCTTCTTTACGGAGCCACTCCTTAGTTGCCCTGGCTGTGTGTTTCGGGTCATTGTCATGCTGGAAGACCCAGCCACAACCCATCTTCAATGCTCTTACTGAGGGAAGGAGGTTGTTTGCCAAGATCTCGCGATACATCCTCCCCTCAATACGGTGCAGTCGTCCTGTCCCCTTTGCAGAAAAGCATCCCCAAAGAATGATGTTTCCACCTCCATGCTTCACGATTGGGATGGTGTTATTGGGGTTGTACTCATCCTTCTTCTTCCTCCAAACACAACGAGTGGAGTTTAGTACAAAAAGCTTTATTTTTGTCTCATCAGACCACATGACCTTCTCCCATTCCTCCTCTGGATCATCCCGATGGTCATTGGCAAACTTCAGACGGGCATGCGGACATGCGCTGGCTTGAGCAGGGGGACCTTGCGTGCGCTGCAGGATTTTAATCCATGACGGCATAGTGTGTTAGTAATGGTTTTCTTTGAGACTGTGGTCCCAGCTCTCTTCAGGTCATTGACCAGGTCCTGCCGTGTAGTTCTGGGCTGATCCCTCACATTCCCCATGATCATTGATGCTCCACGAGGTGAGATCTTGCATGGAGCCCCAGACCGAGGGTGATTGACCGTTATCTTGAACTTCTTCCATTTTCTAATAATTGCGCCAACAGTTGTTGCCTTCTCACCAAGCTGCTTGCCTATTGTCCTGTAGCCCATCCCAGCCTTGTGCAGGTCTACAATTTTATCCCTGATGTCCTTACACAGCTCTCTGGTCTTGGCCATTGTGGAGAGGTTGGAGTCTGTTTGATTGAGTGTGTGGACAGGTGTCTTTTATACAGGTAACGAGTTCAAACAGGTGCAGTTAATACAGGTGGAGAACAGGAGGGCTTCTTAAAGAAAACCTAACAGGTCTGTGAGAGCCAGAATTCGTACTGGTTGGTAGGTGATCAAATACTTATGTCATGCAATAAAATGTCAAATTAATTACTTAAAAATCATACAATGTGATTTTTTGGATTTTTGTTTTAGATTCCGTCTCTCACCGTTGAAGTGTACCTATGATTTAAAAAAATGACAGGCAGTGTATCAAATACTTGTTCTCCCCACTGTATGTACTCTAATTTTCCAACATTACCATGGGTTAAAGAACTGAATGTGGCAATTTTCAGAATGAATAAAACCACTGTATTTTTTATTCATCAATATATTTAGTGTGTAAAGGCTCTCCAAACCTGTTTTTTTAACTGATTGATATATACATTTCTAACCCAAGAATGTGCCCAAATAATCTATAAAGTCTGAGTATTTTTCAATCTACCAGTTGGTGTTGAAATGGAGACGAATATGCCTTTCTTTCCTTGATCCCTATTTTCTTAACCCCTTCTCTTGATGTATTCTTGTCTGTCGACAGAATTCTAATTAAAGGTCCACATTATTTAAATGGGTGGCTTAAAAGAAAACTCCACCCAAAAACTATATGTTGGTATTTATTTCATTAGTCCATTGTTGACATACAGTAGTTCCAAAATGTTTGGCTTGTCGGCAATCAAGTTTTCAAGATATGTGACTTTCAAAATACAGAAATCATCCCATATTTACATGTTTTTACATTTAACTAGGCAAGTCAGTTTAGAACAAATTCTTATTTAAAATCACGGCATACCTGAACGACACTGGGCCAATTGTGTGCTGCCCTATAGGACTCCCAATCACGGCCGGATGTGATACAGCCTGGATTCAAACCAGGGACTGAGATTCAGTGCCTTAGACTGCTGCACCACTCAGGAGCCCATATTATGTATTTTGCATCATTTGGTGCTGTATTTTGCATCATATGATGCTGGGTTTTACATCATATGATGTAAAACCCAGCATCATATGATGTAAAACCCTGGGTTGTACATCATATGATGCTAAATGCATCATACAGGGATGATTTCTGTATTTTGAAAGTTACATATCTTGAAAACTTGATTGCTGTCAAGCCAAACATTTTGAGAATATGTCAACAATGGACTAATGGAACAAATACCAAAACATAGATTTTGGGAGGAGTAAATGTACTGAAACGCCTATTGAATGAAAACTCCAGGAGAAAATATGTTAGCCAGCAAGTGGGAGGGTTTTCAGCTGTTGAATTACCTTTATTCGGCACAAGAGCTATTTTTTATGTATTTAACCCTTATTTTACAGGGGAGAGGAAGGGAGATGAACGTGCCAATTGGAAGCTGGGGATGTTTAGGTGGCCATGATGTTATGAGAACCAGATTAGGAATTTACCCAGGACACCAGGGTTAGCACCCCTACTCTTACAATAAGTGCCATGGGATCTTTAGTGATCACAGAGAGTCAGAACACCCATTTAACATCCCATCCGAAAGACTTCACCTTACACAGAGCAATGTCCCCAATCACTGCTATGGGAAAAACAATTAGACCAGAGGAAAAAGTGCCTCCTACTGGCCCTCCAACACCACTTCCAGCAGCATCTGGTCTCCCATCAGTACCAACCTTGCTTAGCTTCAGAGGTAAGACAGCAGTGGGGTGCAGGGAGGTATGCTGAAAAGCCTGTTATGCACCTGCATAAGGTAAATCTGAATATCAACTACTGAGAAGTGCATAGGAAAGGCATCATTTCTAAATTGGGCCCTTGGTGAAAAGCAAAGTCATAATTTCGAACTTACACTCAAATTACTGTAATCAATCAAAACCTCTTCTGACAGAATATCACTTTTCCTTAGCACTGCCTTCAGAATATTAGCGCTGAGTGAATATTAGCATTTTGTGGCCTGTACGGTGTCCCTATTAGGAAGGCCCGTGTCTCAGCAAGATTTATACGAGACACTGTGTACAGCTGAGTATGGAGAGAGGAATGTATATGCCTCAGTCAAAACTATAGAGGGAGCTTTAATAAAACCCAAGACACTGGACTGGAGAACAGGATCTACTGCTCAACATAGAGAGCACTTTAAACTAGGCAGAAAGAACGGCTGGAAAGGAAATCAAAGAGATAGAAATATCGAGAAAGAGAGAGAGGGCCAAGGATAAAATAAGAAGGGTTAGAGGTATAGAACAAGAAGAAATAGAAGGGAACGAGAATAGAACGAGAGCGCAAGTGAAGCTTGAAGAGTTTGAAGAGGCTGTTCTTGTGAAGATGTCTCTGGTGTTTTCTGATTGGCTCCATTATGGCGTTTGACTGTGTACACTGCTGCTGATCAAGCACCAAAGTGTTTCTGGGACAGACATTTGGATTCCCCTTTTCCTCTGTGGCGTCAGATTTAGCTGAGTGCTTGATGTCACAGCTCTACCCTTTCAACTGATATTGTGTGATGTGAGAAGCAAAACAAGGGAGACATCAGAAGGGAGAGAGGCCTCTATTGTACACAGACAGTCCCACAAGCCTTAAAAAGTTTGTTCCTTACCTCAATTTAGATCAACACGAAAAAGTATCTTTAGAACTCCAACTTGCAGAGTAACATGAATACAATCAAGATCAGACAGTTAAAGGGAAGCCAAAGAATGGCCAGCCCAGTAGAGACCCACCAAAATAGTCAGACAAGGGTTAGGTTGCAGGTTGTTTTTACTGCAGTCACGCTTGGCATCCAGGTGTTGTGAGATCGGATCAACTGCACAGACAACCTAGAACAAGACAAGGCATTTTCGGAGGAAGGGAAGGGTAGGGGGCAGTAAAGGGCAGAGAGGCATTGCAACACAGTAGGCAGGTCAGTTTACGAGCCAGGATAGTCCTAATTTAAAGGACAATCCACAGTTGAAACATTTACAAAGTGTTCTCCCAGCAACTGTTAAGGTAAAAAGCTAAGGGAAATGTAATCCTTCTCAAATTCATAGACATTGTTATGGATGCAAAGACTGACCATGATATCAAAAGTATAGTTTTAACCATGCTTTAAAGGGGGAAATAAAAATAATGAAACAAAAATCCACATTATATCTAAAATTATAACTTTGTTACACACATTACCAAAATATCTAAATCAGGACAGGAAAGTATTGACCTCAGGCAGCCAGATGCCAGCTGGATGCCAGTTAGTGGTTAAGAATCCTGGGGAGTTGGGTTCGAGCATCACCCTAACATATTGGATTTCCTTAGGAAACACGTAATACACAGTTCTTTGCACAACACCTTGCACTGTCACAATCCCTAAAGCATTTTTACAAATCACACTGAAATAGATTTAACTTATTTTGATCAATAGCATTCATCAATGCTTTTAGAGATACATTCTAAAAATAATACTCAACACAGGCCTGCCACTGGTGTCAAGTTGGTTAATATAATTGACAGGTCAAGAACTCCAAACAAGAGGTGTAAACTAGCATTTACCCTCTTTCTTTACGTTTCATTGAGCAGTTTTATTTTATTGGATGTTAGCAAGTACACAGTGTGTTTTGAGAGCCTCAGCAATCTCTTCAGTCTGTTCTGTGACAATAAAAACTATTCTGAGGATCCTTCCAAGGAGAACAAAATAAGAGCTGAGGAGATAACAAAACTCCAACTCTAGGGAACATGAAAGAACTCATAAATACATAGAGTAGCCAGACAGTGAAATTTAACAGAGATGTTTTGCTTTCAGCGTCAGAACTATTTCAGACATACAGAACTAGTCAAAGTTTGGACACACCTACTCATACCAGGGTTATTCTTTATTTTTACTATTTTCTTCATTGTAGAATAATAGTGTAATGACTGCGTGCTGGTGGCAGGGAAGTCAGGCACAGGAGAGTGAACTTGGTATAAACAGAGCAGTTCAATGAATGCTAGAAAACTCAGAAAACCAATATAAACAAAAATAATATAAAAGGGTACAAAACCTGTTGCACACCAGAACATAACTTGCACAAACCATACAGCAAACAATCACCGACAAAGACATGAGGGGAAACAGAGGGTTAAATACACAACGTGTAATTGATGGGATTGAAACCAGGTATGATGGAAGACAAGACCAAACCAATGGAAAATGAGAAATGGAGGTCAGTGACGTCGACCGCCGAACACCACCCAAACAAGGAGAGGGACCAGCTTCGGCGGAAGTCCTGACAAATAGTGAAGACATCAAAACTATGAACTAAAACATGGATTCATGTAGCAACCAAAAAAGTTATATTTTATCTTTGAGATTCTTCAAAGCAACCACACTTTGCCATGATGACTGATTTGCACACTTGGCATTCTCTCAACCAGCTTCATGAAGTAGTCACCTGGAATATATTTCAATTAACAGGTGTGCCTTGTTAAAAGCTAATTTGTCTTAATGGGTTTGAGCCAATCAATTGTGTTGTGACCAGGTAGGGGTGGTATACAGAAGATAGCCCTATTTGGTTAAAGACCAAGTCCATATTATGGTAAGAACAGCTCAAATAAGCAAAGAGAAATTACAGTCAATCATTACTTTAAAACATGAAGGTCAGTCAATCCGTAAAATTTCAAGGACATTTAAAGTTCAAGTGCAGTCGCAAACACCATTAAGCGCTATCATGAAACTGGCTCTCATGAGGACCGCCACAGGAAAGGAAGACCCATAGTTACCTCTGCTGCAGAGGGTAAATTCATCAGAATAAATGCACCTCAGATTGCAGCCCCAAAAAATGCTTCACAGAGTTCAAGGAACGGACATATCTCAACATCAACTGTTCAGAAGAGACTGTGTGAATTAGGCCTTCATTGTTGAATTGCTGCAAAGAAACCACTACTAAAGGACACCAATAAGATCAAAATGCGCGAAAATAAGCTAAATGCTTGTGCTTCTAAAACGGCAATGCTGTAATAACCAACGAGTAATCTAACTAACAATTCCAAAACTACTACCTTATACACACAAGTGTAAAGGGATAAAGAATATGTACATAAAGATATGTGAATGAGTGATGGTACAGAGCGGCATAGGCAAGATGCAGTAGATGGTATTGAGTACAGTATATACATATGAGATGAGTATGTAAACAAAGTGGCATAGTTTAAAGTGGCTAGTGATACATGTATTACATAAAGATGCAGTAGATGATATAGAGTACAGTATATACGTAGACATATGAGATGAATAATGTAGGGTATGTAAACATTATATTAAGTAGCATTGTTTAAAGTGGCTAGTGATATATTTTACATCAATTCCCATTATTAAAGTGGCTGGAGTTGAGTCAGTGTGTTGGCAGCAGCCACTCAATGTTAGTGGTGGCTGTTTAACAGTCTGATGGCCTTGAGATAGAAGCTGTTTTTCAGTCTCTCGGTCCCAGCTTTGATGCACCTGTACTGACCTCGCCTTCTGGATGATAGCGGGGTGAACAGGCAGTGGCTCGGGTGGTGGAAGAGACTTGCTGGTTCCAAGAAACATGAGCAATGGACATTAGACTGGTGGAAATCTGTATTTTGGTCTGATGACCAACCGCTGTGTCTTTTTGAAACGCAGAGTAGGTGAACGGATGATCTCCACATGTGTGATTCCCCCCGTGAAGCATGGAGGAGGAGGTGTGATGGTGTGGGGGTGCTTTGCTGGTGACACTGTCTGTGATTTATTTATAATTCAAGGCACACTTAACCAGCATGGCTACCACAGCATTGTGCACCGATACGCCATCCCATATCATTTTTGCTTAGTGGGACTATCATTTGTTTTTCAACAGGACAATGACCCAAAATGCACCTCCAGGCTGTATAAGGGCTATTTGACCAAGGAGAGTGATGGAGTGCTGCATCAGATGACCTGGCCTCCACAATCACCCGACCTCAACCCAATTGAGATGGTTTGGGATCAGTTGGACCGCAGAGTGAAGGAAAAGCAGCCAAGTGCTCAGAATATGTGGGAACTCCTTGTTGGGAAAGCATTCCACGTGAAGCTGTTTGAGAGAATGACAAGAGTGTCATCAAGGCAAAGGGTGGCTACTTTGAAGAATCTCAAATATAAAATATATTTTGATTTGTTTAACACTTTTTTGGTTACTACATGATTCCATAGTTTGGAGGTCTTCACTATTATTCTACAATGTAGAAAATAGTAAAAATAAAGTAAAAACCCAGAAATGACTAGGTGTGTCCAAACCTTTGACTGATACTGTATGTCTATTTCATTAAATACTGTTTAGCTGTTGTTGCTTTTTTAAATGTTTATTAACAATTTGTTAATTTCAATCGTTTTTATTTTACACAGCTGTACTGATCCAAGCAACTGCTTACTTCCCATCTAGACAGCAGTGACACCTTTGTCTGACCTTGCCTAATATGTTGACCAATTGGTTCTCTCTTTTCTGAACAAACAGCACATAGGAACTCATTTTTGCCACTGTGTCAGTAGACACATCTTGCAATGTGATTCTCCCATGCAGAAACTATTGAACCGCTAACTGTCACCCCCGAATTGTCATCCCTGCTCTACCATAACGAGTCACAGCCACAGGAATCGACACAGATCAACACAGAGGACAGCACTGACATCCCACATATCCAATTACAGACACTTGCACTGTGAGGCGATGGGAAAGAGAGCCTGACAATTTTCCTTTGAGAAAGGATAGGCTAGACTCTTAGAAAAAAAGGGTTCCAAAAGTGTTCTTCAGCTGTCCCCATAGGAGAACCCTTTTTGGTTTCACGTAGAACCTTCTGTGGAAAGGGTTCTACATGGAACCCAAAAGCGTATTACCTGAAACCAATAAGGGTTCTATCTGGATCCAAAAGGGGTTTTCCTATGGGGACAGCCGAAGAACCCTTTTAGGTTCTAGATGTAACCTTTTTTAAGAGTATACTCAAAGCTTCACACATTATAGGCAGTCAGTGATGTATTATTGAAACTTTACCGGTAGGCTTGGTTTATGATATGTGCTGGATCTAGGGACCCATGCCATTTATGTGCTGCCACTAGTATTGCTATATCTTCTAAATCGATGTGTACATGTGGCATACAAGCAATTTACAACAATGTATACACTTTTATGTAGATGTATGGTAGTGTTGCTCATGATTGCTCTCAGTGCTAATTAGGCTAGCAGTAGGCTGGTTGTAGCCTATTGAGAATTCCTATATTTAGAACATGTCTTCTTCAAGAGATAAGAACATAATTGATGAACATAAAGAACATAATAATTGATGCCATGAAATAATTCACAGTTCGAGTCCTGAATACTGCCCTATTTCTGTAATTGTCCTGCAAGAATATACTTACACTGATGCGCTAAGGATAAGTGGTCATCCACTACGTTTTTGTTTTACCCTTGAGGGATTAGTAGTATAGAACGCATCCTAATAACCAAGGCTTAAACTAATTATGAGCTTGAGAAGTTACCTATGGTAAAGACAAAGGCACAATCTAAACCAATACTTTCTGCTTCAGCCAAGCATCTTCTTCTAAACATCTCTCAGCTCCTTAGACTTCAATAGTGTCCTTGTTGAAATGAGAGAGGACGCTTGTCTTTGCCATCAATGCCAGTTGCCAAGTGGCTTTGATGAAAGTTTGACAGGCTATTCATTAAAGTGTGCTCCGTGATTGAACAGGGTTTTCAATGTGATTTGATGCATATAGGGTAGCAAAGTGTATTTCTCTAGTTTTGCATTTTGCCTCCAGCACCTTCACTAATCGTTTTTTGGTGTGCGGTAGATTCTGCCTAATATCTACATGAAATTTTTGTCACATGTAAATAAATAAATGTATATAAAATACAAAATAGAATGACAACGCTATAAGCATTATCCCAAATTTAACCCATCAACTTAGTGAACACCATTGGTGTCTAATATGAGGGTTTCAGCATGAAATGTCCTTTATATTTTACACACTTTTAACTTATTTTACTATCACAACATGTCTTTGTTGTAAATGTTTCTGCACCAAGCTGACGGCAGTTAAGAAAAAAAGTCAATAGTTGCAGAGTTTATAGGAAATAATGGCTTTGTGGATTAGATGTTTTTGTACATTAATTAGGCTATTTTATATTGAACCATATGGTTTATCCACTAAAAACTCATGGAAATATGGACACAGATATTCAAAAATGAATACTTTATATTAATATATTTTTTTAAGATATTCAAGTATAAATTACCAAAATTACCATACATTGACATTGATTACCTGCTATTTACCAAAATTACAGACAATTACTGTAACTTTGGTGAATTTACAGAATGTGTGTCAGGACTATCCGCTACACTACGCTTCAGCACTTGGCGGTCCCGTTCTGTGTGGCCTACCACTTCGCAACTAAGCCGTTGTTTCTCCTGGATGTTTCAACTTCACAGTAATAGCACTTACAGTTGACCGGGGCAGCTCTACTGACTTGTTGGAAAGGTGGCATCCTATGATGGTGCCACATTGAAAATCACTGAGCTCTTCAGTAAGGCCATTCTACTATAAAGTTTGTCTATGGCGATTGCATGGCGGTGTGCTCGATTTTAAACACATTTCAGCAACGGGTGTGGCTGAAATTGCCAAATCCACTAATTTGAAGTGGTGTCCACATACACTATATATAAAAAAGTAAAAGTGTTCTTTATTGTTGACAGTTGAGTTGGATAAATATGTATTTTTATACCTTTATTTAACTAGACAAGTCAGTTAATTAAGAACAAATTCTTATTTTCAATGACTGCCTAGGAACAGTGGGTTAACTGCCTTGTTCAGGGGAAGAACGACAGATTTGTACCGGCAACCTTTCGGTTACTAGTCCAATGCTCTACCCACTAGGCTACGCTGCCTGAGTCAGGGGTTCAAACGGAATCAAAAGGGAACTGAAACAGTGCCAGCAACAAAGCATTATGTATCCTGATGGCGTCCCTAACTTATGCATTAGAATTATATTTAAAATCACTAAGAATGCGTTTAACAGTGGCCTTCAGTTCATGTGCATCAGTTAGAGATGCATGTCAATAAGAGTGACATCTGAATATGGCCTTAAATGGATAGACATCTATTGTTGAGTGGTGTGGCGTACAAGGCTGAAAATATACTAATCACCACTTTTATGTCAATGTGACACTGACATGAGAATATTTTATTTTCAATTATGGCACAAGAGTATGATGTAAAACAACATCAAAAAACTGCCAGCCATGTTCTGACTTTTGTACTTTTCTGCTTAAAACCTCTTTGAGAAAGGCGTGCCGCTAGCGGGGACACCTCGACAACATCCGGTGAAATTGCAGAGCGCGAAATTCAAACTACAGTATTATAAATATTTAACTTTCATAAAATCACAAGTGTAATACATCAATATAAAGCTTAACTTCTTGTTAACCCAGCCGCTGTGTCAGATTTCAAAAAGGCTTTACGGCGAAAGCACACTATGCGATTATCTGAGGACAGCGCCCCACATACAAAACCATGAAAAACATATTTCAACTAGGCAGGTGCGACACGAAAGTCAGAAATAGCGATATAATATATGCCCTACCTTTGATGATCTTCTTCTGGCGGCACTCCAAAAGGTCCCAGACACATCACAAATGGTCCTTTTGTTCAATAATGTCCTTCTTTATATCCATAAAAACTCAGTTTAGCTGGCATGCTTCAGTCAATAATCCACCCAGTTTGCCTCCATCAAAATGCATACAAAATAAATCCCAAACGTTACTAATAAACTTTTCCAAATTAGTCAAACAACGTTTCTAATCAAACCTTAGGTAACCTAATACGTAAATAAATGATACAATTTAAGACGGAGAATAATTATTGTCTTTACCGGAGAAAAATACCAAAGAATGCGCTCTCATTCAGGCGCTTGGAAACACAACAGCCAAAATAGGAGCCACCAAGAAAAGCTACAATTTCTGGCTCATTGTTCCAAAAATCAGCCTGAAACTCTTTCTAAAGACTGTTGTCATCTAGTGGAAGCCCTAGGAACTGCAATCTGAGAGGACTTGGCCTTTTAATAAAAGTGATAGCCATTGAAAATAGTGGTAGGCTGAATTTTTTTGGGGGGGGTGGTTTGTCCTCAGGATTCCGCCTGCCATATCAGTTACGTTATACTCACAGACATAATTTTAACAGTTTTAGAAACTTTAGAGTGGTTTCTATTCAACTCTACCAATGATATGCATATCCTAGCTTCTGGGCCTGAGTAACAGGCAGTTTACTTTGGGCACGCTTTTCATCCGGACATCAAAATACTGCCCCCTATCCAAAACAAGTTCATTATTCCATATCTCTGAGAAATTTTACTGTATAAGCAACTGAATTGATCATATTCATATTGGACATACTATTTTAACTTGACGATCTTAAAATTAATGCACCTAAAGATCTTAAAATTAATGCACTTACTGTAAGTCGCTCTGGATAAGAGCATCTGCTAAGTGACTAAAATGTAAAATGTAAATGCATTTGTTATATTGATGTCAGAAATCATTTGTACAGTTCTTTATTAAAATGTAGTTAGTTGTTACATGTGACTGTGTAAAACCTAGCAGTACTACTTATTTTAGTGAGGCAGAAATATAGCATTTTGTAAAAAAATACATTATTATTTGTCTCTCTTAAATGTGTGTAATGTGTGTCATTGAACAACCCCATGCCATGATTAGAATAAGAAAAAACACCAGTCTCTTTCATAATTACTTTAAACAATAAAATATAATTTACCAATATTTCTGAAAATTGATAAAAGTATTTTGTAATGCGCTATATATATATATATATATATCTCTATCTATCTAAGTCCCTCCCCGTTTCCTGTCATTTCTTTCCAGTTGGTGTCTAATTAATATGACTGTTGTGAATGGAGTGTATCGTGGTTAATGGTCAGCATTCCCCAGAAGCACGATGATCCCTTAAAACAGGGGTGGACAATTCCAGTCCTCGAGGGCTTGTTTGGTGTCACAGTTTTGCCCGAGCCCCAGCTAACGCACCTGACTCCAATAATCACCTAATCATGATCTTCAGTTTAGAATGCAATTTGATTAATCAGCTGTGTTTGCTAGAGATGGAGAAAAAGTGTGACACCAATCAGGCCCTCAAGAACTGGAGTTGCCCACCCTTGCCCTAAAAGGCTTAAGATCAGTGAGCACCTTGCAGGAGGAAATGACACCACATATGACACCATATATTGGAATTTAGAATATAGGCCTGTGACAACTCATGATCAATGTAAAACAAGAACCTTCCATTACAACTATAAGAAATAAGGGGCATCCTTCATTTCTTCCTTAAAGGTGGTCGCTGACCCTTGACCTTTTGAGGGAGCAACATGCTGTTTGTATTGTGACACCACATCCAGGAGGTAGTGTACAATGGTTGTGAATGTGTATGGTCGCAAATGTTTTCATTGTTGATTAGACATTGCTCAATCCATTCAAGCATTTAAAAACATGTTAGTTGAATGATGGTGTTGTTGGAGACGCTAGAGGCTAAGCCATTTATTTAGACACCTTGCTGGGTTGAGGTTAAAAATGTAAGCAATCAGATGTATTGAGGATATGACAACTCATTGATGATATGTTCACTCTGTCCAAAACCGTTATGTGGACCATGGGATGTACAACAATTTGCAAATGTTTTCAATCTCAAAGTATACAGCTTCTTTGAGGATGTTTAAAGTGCACGACCCACAACAATAGAGTATTCCTTTTGAAATGTAATGCAGTGTCTTTGAAGGCCTATGAGTTAACTTTGCATTGAATTCTGTCATTTGCAAAAAAAATGATTTTTCGTAGTGGAGTTCATCCACAGCATGTATCAGGTTTGTGAGGATGGCTTCCAAACTCTCATGCTGATTTCTGAGCCAAAACTTTGGCGAAGGAACCTATTAAAAAATTCACTGTGTGAGACTTTCAATTATTATTATTATTATTATTTTCTTGGGCTTCCCAGTTCCTACTCACAACAAAGCCTAGAGGTAGACGATATGTAATGGAGTGGTCTAACTGCCTCTGGGAAAGTGGACAGCAATTTCATACCTTTCATGACCACTGGGAATGCTTGAGTGAATCACAAGGCTGGTAGAGACGGAGAGGAGAGACACACGGTGAGGCATAAACACTTGAATGAATCACAGTGCAGGGGAGAGGAAAAGCAAAAGGAGAGAGAGAGAAGATGAAGGAATAAGAAAGTGAGGAAACTGACTACAGCCTTCATTCGTTGTGCTGCAGGTCTGACTTTTAACTGTCATGTTCAATCCAGCACCTTTGAATTTCAACAGGTAAATACTTACCATGAGTAACTAAACAAAATATAATAACCCTTTTGTCCAAATAATTAGAAATGTTATCCAAATAATAAGCCAAAACAGTGACTACATAAATCTTTGTATGTATATATATATACACACACTACATGACCAAAAGTATGTGGTCACCAAGGGCCTCCCAGGTGGTGCAGTGGTGAAGGGCGCTGTACTGCAGCGCCAGCTGTGCCACCAGAGACTCTGGGTTTGCACCCAGGTTTTGTCGTAACCGGCCGCAACAGGGAGGTCCGTGGGGCGACGCACAATTGGCCTAGCGTCGTCCGGGTTAGGGAGGGTTTGGCCGGTAGGAAAATCCTTGTCTCTTCGCGCTCCAGCAACTTCTGTGGCGGGCCGGGCGCAGTACGCGCTAACCAAGGTTACCAGGTGCACAGTGTTTCCTCAGACACATTGGTGAGGCTGGCTTCCAGGTTGGATGGCGCTGTGTTAAGAAGCAGTGCGGCTTGGTTGGGTTGTGTATCGGAGGACGCATGATTTTCAACCTTCGTCTCTCCCGAGCCGTATGGGAGTTGTAGCGATGAGACAAGATAGTAGCTACTAAACAATTGGATACCACGAAATTGGGGAGAAAAAGGGGCACATTTCAAAAAAATAAATAAAAAATTCAATATGTGGTCACCTGCTCGTTGAACATCTCATTCCAAAATCATGGGCATTAATATGGAGTTGGTGCTATAACAGCCTCTACTCTTCTGGAAAGGCTTTCCACTAGATGTTGAAAATTGCTGCATCCATTTAGCATTAGTGAGGTCTGGCACTGATGATGTTGGGCGATTAGATCCAATTCATCCCAAAGGGACTCTGTGGACTCTGTGCAGGCCAGTCAAGTTCTTCCTCACTGATCTCAATGAAAATGTCTGTATGGACCTTTCTTTGTGCACTTTTCTTTTGTCATGCTGAAACAGGAAAGGGCCTTCCCCAAACTGTTGCCACAAAGTTGGAAGTACAGAATCTTCTAGAATGTCATTGTATGCTGTAGTATTAAGATTCCCTTCACTGGAACCAAGGGGCCTAGCCCAAACCATAAAAAAACATCCCAGACCATAATTCCTCCTCTACCAAACTTTCCATTTGGCACTATGCATTCAGGCAGGTAACGTTCTCCTGGCACACGCCAAACCCAGTCCAATGTCAGCGAGCTGTACACCACTCCAGTCGATGCTTTGCATTGCGCATGGTGATGGTAGTAGAATGTAGTTTATATAATTTCAACTAAAAGGCAACTATTTTTTTTATATTAAAATACGGGTCTTAGAAAAATAAATAATATTCAAAAGTATTTTGAATACATGTCAGGAAAACAAATCATATTTGAAGATATTTGAGTATATGCAAGTTATTTGAAAAATACATATTTTGTTGGGGGGGGGGGTGGCTGACAAATGTTTGCAACAGTTAGTTGAATTAGTCTAAATATATGATGATAAGCACATGGTTTGTTGGGCTCCTAGATATTAATATATATTTTTACATTTTTTAAATTTTTAATTTTATTTAACCTTTATTTAACTAGGCAAGTCAGTTAGAACAAATTCTTATTTACAAGAAAAAAGGCCTCCTGCAGGGACAGGGCTGGGATTAAAAATAACATTCAAATTAAATTAAAATACAGGACAAAACACACATCACGACAGGTATAGGACAAAACACACATCACGATAAGAAAAAAAATCCTATAGCCTAGAATTAAATACATGAGAGACATGGAATCACCTTAGAGTAGACCACTTTCGCAGCTTCAAAATAACTAAATGTTTTTTTATAATGACACAAAGTAATACAGTAACACTTGACATCAAGTTCTTATTCTTGTGTAGTGCTTAGTCCCCTCCTGTACTCCTGTACTCCCTGTTCACCCACCGCCTGGTATGGCAACTGCTTGGAATCTGACCGTAAGGCGCTACAGAGGGTAGTGCGTATGGCCCAGTACATCACTGGTGTCACTGAGAATGCTGATAATGCTAACAGTAACAAACTATGGCTATTAAGTGTTGAAAGGAAACTACATATCCCAAAACTGCTTTCTTGAATCATCTACATCCAAGCTAGGTAGAAAATCATGTTGTTTTACATTCTGAGTAAACTATCCCTTTAAATATGATATAGTATGTGTTTGAAACAAGAACACCTGGGGCTGTATTCAATTCGTAAAGCTGAACCGTTACAGATTCCACACTAATTTCTGATTTTTTATTTTCTTATTTTTTTTCCCACCTTTATTTAACCAGGTAGGCTAGTTGAGAACAAGTTCTCATTTGCAACTGCGACCTGGCCAAGATAAAGCATAGCAGTGTGAACAGACACAGAGTTACACATGGAGTAAACAATTAACAAGTCAATAACACAGTAGAAAAAAAGTCTATATACATTGTGTGCAAAAGGCATGAGGAGGTAGGCGAATAATTACAATTTTGCAGATTAACACTGGAGTGATAAATGATCAGATGGTCATGTACAGGTAGAGATATTGGTGTGCAAAAGAGCAGAGAAGTAAATAAATATAAAGAGTATGGGGATGAGGTAGATAAAATTGGGTGGGCTATTTACCGATAGACTGTGTACAGCTGCAGCGATCGGTTAGCTGCTCAGATAGCAGATGTTTGAAGTTGGTGAGGGAGATAAAAGTCTCCAACTTCAGCGATTTTTGCAATTCGTTCCAGTCACAGGCAGCAGAGAACTGGAACAAAAGGCGGCCAAATTAGGTGTTGGCTTTAGGGATGATCAGTGAGATACACCTGCTGGAGCGCGTGGGTGTTGTAAGTTTGGCGGTGTGAGTGAAGGAGGCTTTGTTGCGGAATAGAAAGCCGACTCTAGATTTGATTTTAGATTGGAGATGTTTGATATGAGTCTGGAAGGATAGTTTACAGTCTAGCCAGACACCTAGGTACTTATAGATGTCCACATATTCTAGGTCGCAAACATCAAGGGTGGTGATGCTAGTCGGGCGTGCGGATGCAGGCAGCGAACGGTTGAAAAGCACGCATTTGGTTTTACTAGCGTTTAAGAGCAGTTGGAGGCCACGGAAGGAGTGTTGTATGGCATTGAAGCCCGTTTGGAGGTTAGATAGCACAGTGTCCAAGGACGGGCCGGAAGTATACAGAATGGTGTCGTCTGTGTAGAGGTGGATCAGGGAATTGCCCACAGCAAGAGCAACATCATTGATATATACAGAGAAAAGAGTCGGCCCGAGAATTGAACCCTGTGGCACCCCCATAGAGACTGCCAGAGGACCGGACAGCATGCCCTCCGATTTGACACACTAAACTCTGTCTGCAAAGTAGTTGATGAACCAGGCAAGGCAGTCATTAGAAAACCGAGGCTACTGAGTCTGCCGATAAGAATATGGTGATTGACAGAATCGAAAGCCTTGGCAAGGTCGATGAAGACGGCTGCACAGTACTGTCTTTTATCGATGGCGGTTATGATATCGTTTAGTACCTTGAGCGTGGCTGAGGTGCACCCGTGACCGGCTCGGAAACCAGATTGCACAACGGAGAAGGTACGGTGGGATTCGAGATGGTCAGTGACCTGTTTGTTGACTTGGCTTTCGAAGACCTTAGATAGGCAGGGCAGGATGGATATAGGTCTGTAACAGTTTGTGTTCAGGGTGTCTCCCCCTTTGAAGAGGGGGATGACTGTGGCAGCTTTCCAATCCTTGGGGATCTCAGACGATATGAAAGAGAGGTTGAACAGGCTGGTAATAGGGGTTGCGACAATGGTGGCGGATAGTTTCAGAAATAGAGGGTCCAGATTGTCAAGTCCAGCTGATTTGTATGGGTCCAGGTTTTGCAGCTCTTTCAGAACATCTGCTATCTGGATTTGGGTAGAGGAGAACCTGGAGAGGCTTGGGCGAGTAGCTGCGGGGGGGGGGGGGGGGGGGGGGGGGGGGGGAGCTGTTGGCTGAGGTTGGAGTAGCCAGGAGGAAGGCATGGCCAGCCGTTGAGAAATGCTTGTTGAAGTTTTCGATAATCATGGATTTATCGGTGGTGACAGCCAACATATGGTGATTGAGCCAACATATACAGCTAAAGCCAACATATACAGCTAAAGCCAACATATACAGCTAAAGCGGGAACATTGCCTTTAAATTTCATGCACACTGTAAAGCTGAAATTCCGAGATGTGGATTGAATAGAGCCATAACCCTCAGATGGACAGAGAGGTTTGAAATTGTTTTTGCATCCAACTTTCTGTTTGCAATGTTTGCAAATGGCTTTGATTTAACTTGCAGTATGCTCAGATATCATCAATTTTATTAAGCTTTCAACCTTTTCATTGGCATGTTGAAAGAGTCATGCAGTAGTTGAGCATCACAACTTATACTTATCTGTGCAAAACATAATTGGTTAAATGGTTTGACTTGATTATGTACACATGGGGCAATGGACATTCAGGAGAATGGACATTTACAAAATGTTCTGAGAAATGTATTGTGTAGATCAAATATGCCTGTCAGATAGATTGGAACAGTACATGATATTACGTGTGATCTATTCATTCTATTTCTATCTTCAACATGCAGTTACTTACTATAATATACAACCCTGCCATTAATTAAAGGCAACAATCCAATAGTTTCCAATAATACAAAGATCTGTATTACTAAAAATAGGTTTAAAAAAGTAATTACTTTCTGAGATCTGTATTCAAGTAGTCACTTTCTGAGATCTATATTCAAATAGTTTTTAAAAGTATTCCTTTTTCGGGATCTGTATTCAAATAGTTGTAGTCACCTCAAAGTAACTATTTGTTCCCCTGGAAAAATGGTTAATTTCTACACAGAAAACTATAGTTATCCCAGGTCTGAGAGAGAGAGAGAGATATGCATCTCTGTGGGAATAGAGAGATGCTTTTGACTGATTTGTAGTGACGGATAGAGAAACCCCCTTGAGCCTGCCTCCGCTTCTTCTCCAAACCTGTCATTGCAGAACATCAAGACCAACTACCTTTCACATCTCCTCAGCACGGGGAGGGAAGGATGAGCTCCAGCACAGTGCTAAGCCCATATGGTTTCATCAAGGCGAGAGTATGGCGCACTTCAGAGACAAAATGAGGACAATTCACAGTATAACTAAACTCTGTTTTATAGGAAGGAAAAAGGGACAGCTGAGGACTCAGAAACTCTACAGATGCACACTGAGACAAAAGTCTGGAAGATTTCCCTCTGGGTGATTTTGTCTGAGCAAAGTCTGTCTTTTTTAAATTGGAAATGTACTTCTGACAGTTAAGACATTAATGGTTGGTTGGCCTGTGATGGTGGCATGTCCAACCATTTTGAGACCTTGAACAACATAAAGGTGCAACTTTCTTTATTCCTAAATACCAAAAGAGTATTTAAGCACTAAACTTAAGATAATTATCCATCTACATCTGTGTATGTCTATTAGCAGTATCATATGAAATTATTTCATGGTATTCTCCTTATTAACTAAGAATGTATGAAATTAGATATTGCAAATATCAAGTACAGCATTGTTTTCTCGCTAGGGACAAAAACAGGAAGCAGTTCCTTGACTAACTACTCGTGACTCTGAGGCTGTCCTAATATGGACACTGTAGATGTGTCCCTTTTCATTCTACAAGAACCATTATAATAAACTGGAATCTCTGCTAGATAGCATTTTATTACAAAATGATGACACACTTCACTGTTTGAATGACAGTATACATTCAATATCATTGCCATTTGTACATTATCAAAAGATGGACATTAGCTGAGGTGAAATGTAGGCTACATCCAGCCGACCATGGTCCCACTGTGGAGTTTCACACCAAGTTTCTGTATTACCTCATTGCACATCATCTGAATTGTTGATTAATTTGTAGACATATGTGATCTTAAAAGTTTATCATTAACTGGCTATGAGGGAGATGCATCAAGTCAATTAACTTAATGTATGTTGTCTGGTGGACTTCCTAATATGGATGGCATACTTTGGCGCATGGAGACGGTTGGATTTGTGCATCTTGGCCATTTGTATCACCAAATAGAGAGGTAGAATATCACACAGAGAATAGAACATCCACTAAGTAATAATTAAGCTTATCGTACTTAGCAGGTGTTCACCATAATCAGTCAAGTTAAGGTTTCCAACAGTTCCTAATTCGATTTGAATCGGTGTGGATTTATTATGGGTAAAGTCAAGCAAGCCTGCTCTATGTGCATAATTCGATTGAGAATGCTTTGTCTAATGTGTGCGTGGGCAAATTTGCTGTACAGTTATGTCTGTGTACGACAGAGAGACGGACACATAGAGAGCAGGATAGATAGAGAAAGAGACAGAGAGAGAGAGAGAGAGAGAGAGAGAGAGAGAGAGAGAGGAGCACTTTAAATATTTTGGCCTCGTTTAAATTAAACATATTACAATCCTGTAACATTTCCCTTGTTTCAAAACTATATTGCACTCTTTCCCAGAATAAATAAGGCGTTTTAAACAACTGCATGTGATGAACGTGTGTGGTTACACTGCCTTGTAAGGCTTTGCTCCTTTTCCATAGTCTGTAAAAGTCCAGCAAGCTGTCATTGAGCGTGAAAATGATAAGCAGTATAATATCTGAACTCAATAATGGGTACCTCACCGCAAATAGAACCCACTTGGTCAATAAGAGCAACTGGTTGCATTACATCTGCTGCTCCGAATACATAGAACTTAGAAGCCATAACCTTAGTATAAATTAATAAACATAGACTTTTCTTATGTAATAAGACACCAATTTACATCACTTTTCAGCATGGGACAACAACACAACATCTCAAATATCTGATTGAAGCAATACATCATTTTACGCACAAGGTGTTACAAGTGTATTCAATGTAAACCATTGGAGGTGAATGGTGTCATCCTGTCGAGGTTTATTCAATGTAAACCATTGGAGGTGAATGGTGTCATCCTGTCGAGGTTTATTCAATGTAAACCATTAGGGGTGAATGGTGTCATCCTGTCGAGGTGTATTCAATGTAAACCATTGGGGGTGAATGGTGTCATCCTGTCGAGGCTAATATCTGCCTCACAGTCTTCCAAGTCACAAACAGAGTCGGTGGCATTTTCATTGTTGTGAGATAACTGTGATATCCTGTCAAACGTGTCCTCGTGCTCAATGCATTCCACTACGTTGGGGATCATATTGACGTAGGCATTCACGATTTCTTTGTGGACAAGGGTGTCCTGGTTGTAAGAGACCAGCTCGTTGCTAATGTTTACAGTTTCAACGGGTGTTCTGGAGCAGAAATTACGACAACCCAGCAGACTGGCAAATGCTTTTCTGAACTCTGCGTTAAAAGCGTAAATAATAGGATTCATGGATGAATTAGTCCAGCCGAACCAAACAAAAACGTCAAAAGTTGTCTCGCTCACGCAAGGGAGACCTGCGTCTTTGTCAGTCGGTGGTTTATCACAAAATGGAACTATGCAGTTCAAAATAAAGAAAGGTAACCAACAACACACAAAGACGCCCATAATGATCGATAACGTTTTTAAAACTTTGGTTTCCCTTTTAATAGATGTTTTCAAGGTATTGTGGTGTTGGCACTCGAGTCTGTTGTTGGCCCTGCAACTTGTCGCGTGCTCCGCCGCGCGCTCTAGGGAAGCTATCCTCCTGATTTGGATCTGAGCAATCCGATATATTCTCGTGTATGTCACAATCATAATTGCTACGGGTATGTAGAAACTTATTAAAGATGAAGATATGGCGTATTCTCTGTTGAGGCTAGAGTCACAGTTTTCTTCTACTTCACCCAAGGAGGCGTTATGGACTCCAACTGTTTCGCCTTCGCTGGCTTTGTGCCAGTTCAGTTGGACTGGTATGAATGAAATAAGTACAGACAACGTCCACGTGACGCTTATCATAACGAAGGCAACTCGTTGGGTCATTTTTCTCTCGTACCGGAACGGACTTGATATGGCCCAATATCTATCCACGCTGATAATGCAGAGGTTGAGGATGGACGCAGTTGAGCACATGATATCAAAAGCCACCCAGTAATTACAAAAAGTACCAAAGGGCCAATACCCCGCCACCTCGGCCACAGCTTTCCATGGCATCACCAGAACTGCAACGAATAAATCCGACACAGCCAAAGAAACGATGAAAATGTTGGTCACTTTACTTCGTAAGTGCCGAATTCGAAGTACGGCGGAGCACACCATAATGTTTCCCAGTAGTGTCCACAGGATGAGCAGGGAGAGCAAACAGCCCGTCACTGTCCGGATGACCAATTCCTTTCCACCGTTGGATTTGGATGTTGCCTCCGATTCGGTCGAGTTCCACATAATCTCCCCAAGAGGTAACGGGACGGAGTGGCTCTCGTGCACTGAGAGGTATTTCGCGGGGTTCTCCATGTGTCCTCCTCTCAAGTGGAAAGCCAGTCCATGGCTTCATGCGCGTCAGGGGACACAGTAGTAATCAACTCACGGGGCTCTGTCGTCTCCTCAACTGCCATTATATTCGAAATAATATACAAACGAAAGATTTGAGATTGCTTAGTGAATTTGCAACAAATGTGTTGCGTCCACGCTGAGCAGAACTGGGCGTTCGGTGCGCGAAATCGCCAAAATTGAAGCGCGTCGCTCATTGGCGACGGGATGTTATTACCTCTCGTGTCGTCTGACCTCCCTGGCCAAAGTAAGGCAGCCGCACTGAAACTGTTGGTCGGAGATATTTTGAGTTCGTGAGTGTTTTGAGAAGGGAGGGAGTCCCCTGAGCCAACGTGCACACACGCACTTGTGCCCACCCACACACATACATCGGTTGTGGAAACACGCACTTGCACCCCATCACAGTGATGTGAAAAAAAATGAATGTGTTAAATTACAAACTATAACCTCATTCAAGGATGGAGGATCTATTTGTCTTGGTAGAAAGCTAACAATGAGCATTCTATTTGATTTATAGTTTGCACCCTCATAGCCTACTCCAGTTGTGGGCTTCTATTCTATATAAAAAAAAAACAGTGACAGGTCCTTCAAAAGCAACAATTTAATTAGCAAACATTAAGCCTGATTGCAATTTTTTTATTCATGTTTTATATAATCTACACTTTTCTATAAACAGTGAACAAATTATAGAGCATTTTATTGCTGTGGGGAAAATGAATCACTACTGTATATCAAGTGGTGCTGTCCGTGGTGCTGATATTGCGCTTGGAACAACTCTCCCTCAGGAATGCGAATTTTATGCACGACACTATGTTTGAGAATGAAGTCTTCTTTTGTGGCTGAAATTATATTAGACATTTTCTGTGTTAAAATAAACATTGCACGTGAGGAAGTTCTGCATTTATAAAGGTCATCACTAGCCTACGTTGTGAGCAATTGAGCAAGCTCTCAAATTATGCACGCGTTTGGAATGAGCGTGGAATGTTTTCAGTTTAATTTCAATTTCACGTTTCTGCAGAATGCAGCAGGTAGGCCAGACTAACATCCTAGGTGAGTCACTCTCACAATCTTTACGTATAAGTATAGGCACAATAACAAAATTCGCTTTAACATCTGCATGTGCAGTATATCCTCTTGGCAGTTTCCGGCATTTAAACGTCACATTTATTTTTAGATGCGTCGACAACATGCCTGTCAAATCGTTTTGACGCGCCATCAAAATAATATCTGTGTCCTGCCAAATTCAATCGAGTACAATCTAGGCTATGTTATGTTATGTTAAATTCTGGCATTATTTACTGATTTTATTCATGAAATATCGTGTCTATGGTCATCTTTCTTTTTGACTGACTAGCACCTTCCCTGAATAGTGAGTAAGCGTTTATATAGCCTATATATACAAATGTATTTGTTAGACCCTATCCCCTACATGTAGGCATATAAAGTCATCAGTGACAAAGATTTATACAAATTGTAAATTAAAATGTCTACTATTTATAATAGGCTAGCACATGCGAATAGTCTAATATATAGCATATGCGAATAGTCTAATATAAAGCATGAAATACATTCAGATAATAGCCTGCATTTGAAATTGATAGACTTTATAATTCCGATAATTAATAGGCTATATGCGTATAATTTGTCAAATATTTAGGGAATATAGTCACATATGGTTTGGAATAATTTGGGAATTCCATTTCAACAAACGACGGGACTAGGCTAAATGAAAAAAAAATGCGTAAAGTTGACTTTGGCTGACCTTTATTGAAGAGTTGAATATAGCAAGCTCTGAATTGGGCAACAACCTTTGCAACGTATCTCATTCTGATGGGGGTTTTATGCACTAACGCATAGCCTGCTAGAAAGGCAACATTTGTCGCCACCAGGTGGCCATTGTGGCGAGTTAATGCATCAAGACGGTATTTCAGCAACTACAATTAAGGAATGTTAAGTAAATTCAGATAATTAGCAGGATAAACTGAGACTAGAGGTGAGAGCTGTATATTGTCTGACATATATTCTAGACAGATTGATTCTTCTTGTCAAAAATATGCTTTCAACTCTAGGTGAAAGAAGATGATTTGAACTGATATAGGCCTACGCTCTGTATTTATGAGATTTTCAATCCGATTTAAATCAACATTTTTACTAGGCCACTCAGGAACATTCAATGTCATCTTGGTAAGCAACTCCATTGTATTTGGCCTTATATTTTATATTATTGTATTACTGAAAGGTGAATTCATCTCCCAGTGTCTGGTGGAAAGCAGACTGAACCAGGTTTTCCTCTAGGATTTTGCCTGTGCTTAGCTCCATTGCATTTATTGTTTATCCTGAAAAACTCCCCAGTGCTTACCGATTGCAAGCATACCATGATGCATACCATAACATGATGCAGCCACCACTATGCTTGTAAATATGGTAGAGCAGTACTCAGTAATGTGTTGTATTGGATTTGCCCCAAACATATTCAGGACAAAATGTGAATTGATTTGCCACATTTGTTTTCCAGTATTACTTTATTGCCTTGTTGCAAACAGGATGCATGTTTAGGAATATTTTTACTCTTTATAGGCTTCCTTCTTTTCACTCTGTCAATTAGGTTAGTATTGTGGAGTAACTACAATTTGTTTTGATTTATCATCAGTTGTTTCCTACCAGTCATTAAACTCTGTAACTGTTTTAAAGTCAACATTGGCCTCATGGTGAAATCCTTCCTCCCCGGCTACTGAGTTAGGAAGGACTCCTGTATCTTTGTAGTGACTGGGTGTATTGAATCACCATCCAAAGTGTAATTAATAACTTCACCATGCTCAAAGGGATATTCAATATCTGCTTTTCTATTTTTTACCCTTATACCAATAGGTGCCCTTCTTTGCGAGGCATTGGAAAACCTCCCTGGTCTTTGTGGTTGAACTTGTGTTTGAAATTCACTGCTCAAATGAGGGACCTTACAGATGATTGTATGTGTGGGGTACAGAGACAAGGTAGTCATTAAAAAATAAGGTTAAACACTATTAAACACCATGCAACTTGTGAAGCACATTTTTACTCCTTAACTTATTGAGACTTGCCATAACATAGGGGTTGAATACTTATTGACTCAAGACATTTCAGATTTTCATTTTTTATTAATTAGTTAAAATGTCAACAAACATAATTCCACTTGACATTGTTTTAAACTCAGGCTGTAACACAACAAAATGTGCAAAAAGTCAAGATGTGTGAATACTTTGAAGGCACTGTATAATTATGTTCTGACCCCCTGACCATCCGCTTAAGAAAATAAATTGTGCCGCGGCTGAATAAACCATGATTGACCCCTGACCTACAGTATGAATTTAAGTTAACTTAAAATATTTGTCATAATTTCACAATCATTTTTATCACAGAGGCTATGTAGGCTACAGTAGCTTTAATCTAGTACATTCAGATATGTCCACAGAGGATGTAGTATTGCTGCAGGTTTACCAATAAGCATTGACCAAAGATTGGCACATACAACTGAGAACAGTGTACAGTAGTTACCACCAATGTAGAACTCTGTTTTTTGATATTCCACCACAGCCTCAATATGTTGTTCTACATTTAACTATGCAGTAGCGCTACATTTAAGTAATTCCTCACAAAATCAATCAACAACTTCACAGGATATGATTATTTTCAATGCTCACTTTTCAAAACGACATCAATCAAGATAAATGGTTCAGTTTCAGAATTGTTTCAGTTTGAACAAACATATCTGCTTTTTGGAAAATGAATGCCAGTCAATGCTGTATATACTGTACATCTGTGCAAATATTGTATTGTTTCCCTTTTCAATAACATAACAACAGGCCCATCCTTCAGCTGTCTACCAAAAAAGTGGTGTCTGCTTTGTGTGAACGCAGAAAATAGGCTGGTTCCACCAGGCTAAGCTTAATATGGGTCCAGGGGAAGGATCAGTGTGGATTGGGGGAAGCTCCACATACACCACGCTGTTTGTTTTTTTACACAAATATTGTTCCATAATTAAAATAGTTAAATATATTTTATAAAACCACGTCTGTATTGTTTAGGTACATTAGTATAACATCTAAAGGGAAATTATTGCCAACAGTCCAATGAACGTTGGCGAGAGATTGTGAGAACTACAGTCCAATACTACACAGAAGAGCATTCAAAGTCTAGTGCTGGCTTACTGTGTACTACAGTACATGTAGGACTCTAGACAGTCACCAGCCAAGTTGTTCAAGTGTCTGACACAGCAGTGTTTTGAGTTTCCTGTGTTTTCTTCTGACCAATGAGAACATCCTAAAAATGGCAGAACAAAAAAAAATGTTTATGGCTTTTCAAATCATAGTACAGTTCTGCTGTAAACACGGTGGTTGATTTGATAAAAATGAATGTGGTATGGCACTTTGCTTGGTATAATCATGTTATGCCCTCATAACGCATTCCCACATAGCCTGGCTTACATCTGTTCTAGATCAAAACATTTAACTATTTACATATGCGTCGAATAACACTTGACTTCAACGACACTTGGATGAAAATCAAAAGACAAACCCAAACACTTACGATAGACCTAAATCTAAATGTCATTTTATCTTTTTAGTGCAGTAACACACAACAAAGTGATATCAGACCTGGGTATAAATATTATTTGAAATCTTTCAAATACTTTGCACGTTTAGGGCTAATCCATTGGTTACATTGTGCCTGGCCAGCTCAATCATGTAAAACTAAAGTATTTGAAAGATTCTGAAATACTATTTGAACCCAAGGTCTCATATCAATGTCATTTGTTGTTTAGACCAGGTGCTATAAAATGCTTCTGAAGATGCATCACTACAAGGGACATCTTATAAGCCCCCTAAAGTGACAAATGTGTTTCCATGCTTGTTTGGAAGTCAAAGTACATGACAAGATGGCCTCCTGAATGTTCTTGTGCATGTTGCCTTGTCTCATTGGTCCCTCTTCGTCTTGTCACACTCTCCGGAACACTTCGAAAAGGCAGGCCACAGAGTGCATGCGGTAGAAGAGGGTAATCGGCATGGCGAAATTGAGAACTGTGGTCCATGTGGTGAAGCCAAACGTCTCCTCCTCTAGGCCGTTGTCATACTGGGGTCTACAGCCAAAGGCAGGAAGGATCCAGAGCTGCAGTAACGAGACACCAATAAGGTTAAACTTAACTTGGTATTGTATTTTTGTGTGGTAAATGCATGCTGTATTTCATAAACTTCCCAACTGGGACATTGAATGAAAGGTAGATAGTAAAAGTAGCTAGAAGGGTAAGAAATGGGGGAGAATCATACAGTATGTGTGCTTGAGAGCTAGCTATACCCTATGACAATAACATCACTGCTGACTATTATCAATAAATAAATCATAATAAATAATAAGTAAAGAACAGCAAGCTTACTGAGATGTTGCACATGAAAAGGAAGACAGCGATGTTCTTCAGGATCTGACTCTTCTTGCTCGGGGTCACCGCCACGTTGTTCTCCACCTGACGGGGCACTTCCAAATGTTTCTGTGGGCACCCATTCACCTGTCCACTCTCCTTCTGCACATTCTCCAGCGTGACGCAGCCGTTGTCCGGATTCTCGTACGCCTGATTGATGATTCCGTTGTATGGTGGAGACAAGGAGGAGGTCACGGAGAATATCTCTGGTGCAGGCCCCGCCACCTCAGCGTCCTCCCTCTCACCGTCCTCCCGCTGGCGGTAGAGGGACTCAATTATGAACAGGTTCTGGATGTACTTCTCCAGGATGCTGAGCAGCGAGTACATCAGGTTGGTCCAGCGGTAGCTCGGGCTGCTGCGTGAGGCTGACACGGCCACCACGCTGCACCAGGAAACGAGCCAGGAGCCCACCGACGAACCAAACAGGAGCTCTGTGTCCAGCTTCCGCGAGGGGTTCTTGGTGGTGTCCATGGGCATGGGGTCGGCACGGTAGATGAGCAGACCCGTGACCCCGGCCGAGCACATGACCACCAGCATGACGATGCCGTAGTAGTAGAAAATTGCAATTGTTGACTCCCGGATGTCCAGCGACTCTTCCACGTGGATGATGTAGACCACCAGTACGCCGATGGTGCTGGCCAGAGCGGCGAGACCCAGGATGGGGCCGACTACCAGCCCCTGGGTCTTGGTAGCCAGCCTTTTCCGGTTGTGCTCAAGGTCAATGGTGCGCCCTATGTTCTTCCACATGACAAAGAGCATTACCGAGACAAAGATGTGGTACTCGATGTTGAAGGGATAAAGGTAGTAGAGGCCGTTGACGAACATGGAGCAGGCACTGATAGTGCAATTACAATGAGGTTCCATAGCCACTGAAACTCACATTAAAAAAACAAAATATTGTGTCAATTTCAAGCCCAGTGCATTCCCACTTCTGCCACCATATGTAACTTTATGTACTTTACAAAACAGTGACCTCCAATTTGTGTATACAAGTATAATACACAGAGGTTAGAAACTCTCAAGTTATTCAAATATTTATGGCAATAAGGTTTATTTCAATGTTTTTTGCATGAGGCCAGTTGTTTTCTTTGGGTCTTATGTAACAGAATTAAACAATCCTTTGCCATCAGTCTAAAGCAACAAGGGTGGTAGGAAGGGAATTTAGAGTCTAGTTATTTACCAAATGAACTGACCTTGTGCTGTTTGGGCCTCACAGCTCAATGTTCTAGTCATTTCAGCTATGGAAATCTTCATGTAGCAGTGGGTGGTGTGATCAATATCACCACAAACTGCTCTTCACACGTGTGCTGAGAATATCAGATTGGTGGATCAAGTGTATCAACCAACTTTCTCAACACCAATATACACAATTCAGCACATTGGACTAAAATTACTTTCCGTTTCCTCAAAATAATGCTTTCCATGTACTTGTTGAAGCCCTACCATTTCCTAGTGCTGCCCTCTAAAGACAGCTTCTTAACTCAACCCTGTACCTCTACCTACTGTACTCACTACCCCCACTCCTCCCAAAAAGGTACCACTATGGTGGTTCTCCTCCATAGAGGCTTAAGATGTTTCAGTCACTGTAATTGCAACGCCCTTGGGAGCAGCCTGGCCTGGGACAATGGCGTCTGAGGTAACGCAAGCTGGGGGCGGGTGTTCGGGGCCAGTAACCGTGCGTGTGTCGTGAAACCTAAAAGAGTAGACGTTCAACACAAAAAAGACCTGCTGGACTGCCTAATCCATCCCCTCCCCTTCAACCCCCCTTCACCTGTCTTTCATCCAATTAAGTGAGCTTCTCAAGTGAACTATTGTCCTTTTTTCAAGCAGCCACTCGACCCTGGTCCCCTTACCCATGGTGAGGTTTTCAAAGCCCAGGGCAGTCAGCCTTGTGTTGTGGTGGTTTAGCAAGTGATTGGCCTCAGACATCACACCGCTGCACCACAGCAGCAGGTTAGTGAAGACTGCATGGATGACGCCAAACCTGACGGGAAACATCCATGAATCAAAATAGAAATTGATTGTCACAATAGTCGTTGCTGGGTAGATAAATTATAGGCTGTAGATTCAACTTTGTGAGTACAATAGTTATAACAGGATAAATATAACAGGATAACTGTTTTATTAAACTGAAAAAATGTACATGAGGATAACCTAAACATACCATAGGCCTGAGAGGCTCGCATGGCTTGTGACAATCTCAAAATACAGATTTATTATATTTCACAATACCTTTCAAAGGTCTCAAAGGACTTGATGACGTCTTTGATGTGAAACCAAAGGAAATGCACCTAAAACAAAACTCAAATTAACATTTGTACCAAACTAGCACTGACAAGACACTCACTATATCAGTCTAAAAAACATTTCTGGTGAAGGCTTTCATTTGGACTGTGAAAATGAATCACCAGAATGTGAGAACATATCAAATGACCTCTCAACTGAAGGATTACCTCCGCCTGCACTACGTTTTACTCCAATAACATGGATAACGACAGGATTATTTTGTACAGACAACTCTTTTTCTTGCCTGAGAAACAAAGTGTACATTATTCCACTTCAAGATAAAGCTCTATACATTACCTGCTTAAGTGGTATTTAGATACCTTTACTGGAAAAATGTTTTGAACAGAGCTGCCAGCTTACCTATAATGTTAACACTTTACATATTTAAGCAAATGTATAAAAGGGGGTGGTAAATAAGTTGTTAGTTATTTCTTTATAAATTTAAAATAAATAGTTACACTATGTACATTATAATTGAACGCTCTAATAATACATTTGTTTAAACTGTGTGCTTGTCATTTAGCTGCTTGCCAAATTCTGAGGTTATGGCTGCACTGTCAATAATAACAGCAATATCAATAACAGTACATTCATATATAATAAGCACATTATTAAGCAAGCCCAAAAATAGCACATGTTTTACTTATGTGTTATAACTGTTTATTACAGATTTATAAACCATCTATATATGGAATAATCCGTTTAGAAATTACAAACCATTTTATAAATCCTTGTAAGTATAGGCCATACCATAATGAAAAGCGTTATCAAATCAACATAGAATGGGGGTTGTATCTTACCTGTGCTATTGTGTGAGTTGCGTGGATGATGGGGTATACCACTAGAACAGCCGACAGGCATGATCGATAGCCCACAAAATATCCAATATTGAAGGCATCCATGATCAACGAGAGGAGTGCAAGAAGAGTTAAACCCCCTATAATCAATGAAACATTCGTTGTTAAGAGGCTGCATTGAAACGAAAAAGTATGCAACAAATATCCTTTAATTGCTTTTGATGTCAATTCAATGTTTGCTTGTTTCTCCGCCAAAGTTTTATGAATAAAAAACAAATCTATTTGGAAAAGTTCCATCAGCTACTTGAGAAGCATTTAACTATACAAAACATTGAAAATCCAGCCTCGAGATTTACATTCACAATACCATTTTATATACTGGAAACCTAATCTTCCAAATATCTGTACCTTTTATCCAAGAGGTAGTAGCATGCACATCCTTTTCTGCCTGTAAATTACTCTGCATGCCTCTCCTCACGATGTACCACATCATCCATAGCAGCTGGACGATTATGAGGGTCGTGATAAACGACAGCAGGTGCTCTTCCTTCACGGATGCTCCATTGTTCCCAATAGCCAGCATCAATGACACGCCGATCAAAAGTAAATTAGTCCCATACTGACCGCTCAGAATCTCCGCATTCTTCTGCGGATAGTCCTCAGTCAAACTGACTTTCAACTTGGTGAATATTTCACTTTCTTGCTCTGAGCTGGAGGACAAGGTGGAGGAACTGTGACAGTCTACCTTATTTAAACACATACTATGAGGGCCACCGTGCTCAGCCATGGCGCCTAAATATGTAACATTCGAGTCCGAAAGGAAGAGCAATGTCAACACTGTGTGCTACAAGTACATTTGTGAAAGGCCAAGTGCTCAACCTGTAGCAATAAGGTGGGGACGCAATTGGATACGAACGTTGCCAACTGCAAGTTGATTCAGTCCAAAGACGGTCTCACTTGTTTCATGCTTTCATTCAGTGTCCAGCTTTACTAACATGGTGTGTTTGACCTATTATTGTCATCCTGGACCATTTAGATTAAATTACTTTATATCACCTTATATAACCGCTTGCTGGGTGAATTCAGAGGAATAGATTGAATTCCAGCCATCGGCGACGCACATCCGTAGTCCAGTTGAACCCGCCATACATTTTAATTTTTGGAGAAATTGGTGATCTAAAAGTGCCAATCATTCACATAATCTACTTCATCTATCTGGAAGTGTCTACATGCGACTTCTCGCTATCAGAATACTAAGATCGCATAGAAAAGACAAGTCTAGATGCACAAAAGTCCCATTGTGTTCTGATTGTGATCAGATCTGGTTGACCACAGGACGTGAGTGGATAGTCTGCGTATTTCTCCTCAGTCTGGACACAATCAGGCAACCGAAAGCGCATACAGTGCGCGATTTCATCAGATCTCTGCCCACAAGTCTCCAGAAAACGTGTGTTATGGGAGCGAGAGGCACCTTCCCTTTTATTATGGGACACTCTTTTCACAGTATTTTGCCTGGTGGGAGGTACTATGTCAATGTGGGCGTGGGTTTCAAAGTGCGACACACGTCCACGTTCAACACATAACCCTCCTCCAGTAGTATGATTACAAATCGTTTTAGCTAACATTACACTCCTTGCCACTCCTGTCATTTGCCAAAAAGTTTGTCCTGGTCATTTACCGTGTCTTTGGCAAATGACATGGTGTACAACGAGTGGAATAAATTTGCTGAACAGGAGACTGCAACCAGGTTTCTCTGCATGTGCCCACAAAGCACATTGCATGTTACATGACCAACAGCAAGGTCAAGCAAGTTAATGTTTTGGACTACAAAAAACGAATGATTTAGAATCACAGAGATTCCACAAGTCTCAAAGAAATCATGAGCTGACTCCAAAAATCCAGCACCATTTCAATTTCAATATTTCGACATGATAAAATCACCTATTCTTAGTCTAATACAGTGACATCTAAAATATACCAAAAACAATTTAGTCCAGTCGATGTATGATAAATATGTGGCTGTTCATAGTTCTGATTTCTGTTTATGTGCTTGCTGTAAGTTCATGCAAGTAGAAAAACATGTTGACTCACCCTACTTGTAGAGAAACTTCAATGCCATCCTCCTCTCTCTCATGTTGATGAAACGGTCTATGACTCTGTCACAATATACACCCTTTTATGTTTTGTTGTCCTAGGCTACCTGGCTAAAATACATGCTCGCTAGCCTAACTTCCTTTCATGGGCAACTTTAGCTACTTAACATTAGCCTTCTAGATCTAGCTACATATTGAACTACCATCCTCTCAGGCCAGTGGCACAATGTATGAATTTATGATTGGATCAGAATCGCCATTATAATCATTGGCCAGTACTGAGAATAAAGTAAAACCACAAGTCCAAATCGCTATCTCCATCCATGGCTAATTTAGGAAAAGGCCATTTTTAGCAAGCTAGCTTACCACCAGAGGACAACAACACAACGAGATGCAACAATTCTAGTTGTTTTTGTCAATTGTGTATTGCTCTCTTGTTATATGAATAGAGGGAAGCTAAATACAAACTTTTTTGGGTGAGTCAGGACCATTCACAGTTGACCTCATTAAGTTTAGCTCTACGCTGGTTGGCTATTATTTTATTCATTTTTTTTTTTTATCAAGGGAGGCCAAATTCTTGCTGTCTTCCCTTAAATTCACTTCTATTGGCAGCAAAAATGTCATACTCTTTTTGACCAGAGAGCATCAGATAGATGGCCTACACATACAGAGAAAAGAGAGGTGCCGTTTCGCTCACTCGGCTGCTTTCTCGGGTGAGACATTCAGCTTCTTGTGAATTGAAGGAAAATGATAAAACACAGAAAGGTAAATGGAAAAAACAAAGCCAGAAGAGGACTGGTTCAGAGCCAGGTTCCTCTCCTCTCCATTCTCCTTCAGATCTGAAATTGGATTGTGAAACTTGCCAGCCAACCAGAAAAAGCAAGGCGAAGCAATTCAGGCATTCTTGAAAGTCAGGACAATCCTTGTCCTGCAGAAACATTATTTTTATAGTTGAAAATGTTTTATGTTGCAAGCGGTAGGCATTTAGAAATAAATATGAAATGGGGTTTTATAGTTACTCGTGACATCATGTCACCACGTACATTCGGCAATCAACATTTATATAAAATAAACACCATTAACATTAGCATATGTCACAATGAAGAAAGTTCGACAAAAGAAAAATCCACTCCTGTCGAACAGATAAAAATGTTGTCTATCTTTAAAAAAGGTATCCTATACATGTTTTAATTAAACATGTCACAATGATTTGTTTTTGACATTGCTTTTGTCGAATAAATATGGATCAATAAAAACTACTTTGTCCATAGGCAAATTATACACAAATATAATATGAAGTTTATCTAAACCGTATAGCTCCACATTGACATGATTGGGTGACGGTATGTGGGGAAGGAAGGTCCTGTATAAACAAAAGCTCACTTCCTTTACAACAGCTCTGTGCTGCTCCGTGAAGGCAAGGAGTATAAACGCCCTGACTTCTGGAGAGGCCATATCACCGTAAATGCTGCAAGGCAAATGCAGACGTTGGATTGACCATGTAGCATATTTTATGGACTCAGCACATATGGGTAACATCCATTACTGTACTTTCGACTAAAAGCCAATCAATGCTTGATCCGAAAATGTGTTCGGAGGCTTCATATGGAGGTTTTGATGAAGGCATGCAGAGGCCAAGTTGAGCTCCGTACTATTTCGCCATGCGCCGCACACATTTTTTAACAATTTAGAGTGCTCCGAAGAGGTCCTGCGCTATAGAAATTCAACAGTCAACTGACTGGGACTTTAAATAGTCCTATGGCACGTCAAGGGAACTGTAACGTACTGTTCAGATGGGTTAAATGATAACTGAAGTCTGGACACTGACTGTAGGTCTATATCCTTTCACATAGCCTTAATAATAACTCCTGCAGAATTAAGCATTTCTTGCACTGCTCTGTTAGCACTTCACCAAATCTTTCCCAAACATTACATCTCTCTTCTTTTTATTTTCAACTATCTATTTAGCAGCTTTTCTCTTGTTGAAGTAACCCTGACATTAGCTGTAGTTAACAAGGAAATGGATCTCCATTGCCATTCCCAATCCCATGGAAATGTCCTCCGGCTCTTCAGTTAGTAGCTCCTGTCAATCCAGAAGAGTTGGACGTGGTTCTCATTCCAAAGGGATTCCCCTCTATCCTTATGGTACGGTAGGTGATGGAATTAAAAATATATATAATAAAGGTTACTGAAGTCATATTTCAAACCTTAAGTTAACAACTGAGCACACCTTAGACTCTATAACGACTAACTTTGTACTGTCTGTGACATTCAGACCACTTGGATTATCTTTGAGGTGGTGGAGGGGGAAAATGGCTGCAGTGACTTTGAGAACTTCAATTGGAGGTTGTGAAATAAAAAGGCTGGATTAGAATCAATAGAATTAGAACGGCTGCATGTTGTAAAGGGTACATGACAAATGTAATGACGGAATATTAGGACCGATGTCAGACGAGCAGACTTAGTCAATTACATAACTAGACATGGTCTTGTTATGCTGCTGGAAATGTGACGGTTTAACAATGTGAGAAGAATATATCCAAGCCAGCACATCATGATCTGGGTAGGCACAATGGTGTAAAAAGGTTACTAGTGTGTGAATTAATGTGAGTAGGAAAATGTAACAATTCTTACACATCCCTTCCCTGTCTGGTCTCTCAACGAGGAGTACTTTTGAATGAGTGCAGTGCACACATCCATGTATTGCCAGGTAGTGTGATACTTAAAGCAAAAGAGAAACATACAGGATTACTAACAATTCTATTTGTAACACAAATTACATTGATTGATGGCGTTGATTATCATCAAGTAAAAGTTGAGTATGTGCTATCAGTTGCTGTGATTATGACAAGACAGTATGGAGAGATATAGAGGATGGAGAACAGAGATAGAAGAACGCAATAATCACACTGTAAATACATTCATTGAGCATTCAGTTACAATTGGAAAAGAAATAAATAACACAGAACACATTATAATCACACTGCAAATACATCCAAATACTTTATATAGAGGCTAACCTGTTTGTAGATCCATATCTTTAAAATTGTCTTGCTTTGGTCTGAAATACTGAGGACAGAACAGGTCGCCCCAATACACCAGCCTGAAAAACATCAAAGACATATTTTTGTCACGTTTAAAATAACCTACATTGGGTGGTCTCCCCCCACCACCCACCCCACCCACTTAACGGGACCGTGAAAGACAGGGACTAAAGGGAGGAGGATGGAAAGAGATTGTGAGAGTGTATCATTAAGTCATCTGTGTGTGTGTCTTACCTGTTTGTGGAGGTTGAGTTTCTCACAGCACCCAAACTCTATGAAAGCAGGCCACCCCGACATACCAGCCTGAAATACATAAATTAGACAAATTCAACATGATTAGTTGATATGAAATGTAACATCTAATAAATTAAAAAAATGGTCAAGTTTAACAACCTAGATTAGGTCATTTCTCTTTCTATCTGTCCCACTGGGCACATACAGTACGTCAATTCAATATCTATTCCACATTGGTTCAATGTAATTTAATTGAAATTCTGTGAAAACAATGTTGATTCAACTAGAGTGTGTGGGCTGAGTGTGTGTATTGTGTGTGTGTGTGTCATACCTGTTTGTGGAGGCTGAGTTTCTCACAGCACCCACACTCTCTTCAACTTAACTGGACAGGTGCATGATAAGACAGGGACTAAAGTCTTAAAGAGAGGGGGCTGGAAGGAGATGGTGAGAGACTTTATCATGAGTATAAATGAGGACATACTGTACATTTCTCAATATTGAATATAGCTAGCTAAAGTTACAGTAACTTTAACTAAATCATACAAACAATTATCAGCTAACATTACAGGCTATGTAACTAGGCTAGCAGATGAAAAACGAAGACTACATTACATGATTTATATAAATAAACTCAGCAAAAAAATAAATGTACCTTTTTCAGGACCCTATCTTTCAAAGATAATTCGTAAAAATCCAAATAACTTCACAGATCTTCATTGTAAAGGGTTTAAACACTGTTTCCCATGCTTGTTCCATGAAACATAAACAATTAATGAACATGCACCCGTGGAACGATCGTTAAGACACTAGCAGCTTACAGACGGTAGGCAATTAAGGTCACAGTTATGAAAATGTAGGACACTAAAGAGGCCTTTCTACTGACTCTGAAAAACAGCAAAAGGAGATGCTCATCTCCGTGAACGTGCCTTCGACATGCTGCAAGGAGGCACGAGGACTGCAGATGTGGCCAGGGAAATAAATTGCAAAGTCTGTACTGTGAGACGCCATAAGACAGTGCTACAGGGAGACAGGACGCACAGTTGATTGTCCTCACGGTGGCAGACCATGTGTAACAACACCTGCACAGGATCGGTACATCCGAACATCCCACCTGCGGGACTGGCTCAGGATGGCAACAACAACTGCCTGAGTTACACCAGGAACGCACAATCCCTCCATCAGTGCTCAGACTGTCCGCAATAGGCTGAGAGGCTGGACTGAGGGCTTGTAGGCCTGTTGTAAGGCAGGTCCTCACCAGACATCACCGGCAACAACGTCGCCTATGGGCACAAACCCACCGTCGCTGGACCAGACAGGACTGGCAACAAGTGCTCTTCACTGACATGTCGTGGTTTTGTCTCACCAGGGCTGATGGTCGGATTCGCGTTTATTGTCTAAGGAATGTGCGTTACACCGAGGCCTGTAGTCTGGAGCGGGATCGATTTGTAGGTGGATGGTCCGTCATGGTCTGGGGCGGTGTGTCACAGCATCATCGGACTGAGCTTGTTGTTATTGCAGGCAACCTCAACGCTGTGCGTTACAGGGAAGACATCCTCCTCCCTCATGTGGTACCCTTCCTGCAGGCTCATCCTGACATGACCCTCCAACATGACAATGCCACCAGCCATACGGCTCGTTCTGTGTGTGAATTCCTGCAAGGCAGGAATGTCAGTGTTCCTCCCAGAAATGTCCGGAAACTTGCAGGTGCCTTGGTGGAAGAGCGGGGTGACATCTCACAGCAAGAACGGGCAAATCTGGTGTAGTCCATGAGGAGGAGATGTACTGCAGTACTTAATGCAGCTGGTGGCCACACCAGATTCTGACTGGTACTTTTGATTTTGACCCTCCCCTTTGTTCGGGGACACATTTTTTCCACTTCTGTTAGTCACATGTCTGTGGAACTTGTTCAGTTTATGTCTCAGTTGTTGAATCTTGTTACGTTCATATAAATATTTACACATGTTAAGTTTGCTGAAAATAAACGCAGTTGACAGTGAGAGGACATTTATTTTTTTGCTGAGTTTATACATCAACAACCAATTAGTAGACAATTAGTAGGCAATGCCTACTCATAATTGGTCAAAATCACAATGCACATAATTGGAAACACTGATCTTCCTCTATCTTTTTTAGTACAAAACATAGAAAGACACAATTTTCACATACAGTATGTTGATGTTGGGGTGGTGCTGGAGATGATGAATATGAAGTTGAAAAATGGTGCAGTTTCACTTTAAAGGTTCCTTTTTTAACCTTATATTATCCTAAATGATCCCCAAGGAACCTTTTATTTTTAGAGTGTACAGTTAGGCCCTAAAATGTAGGCTTATACACTAATGCCAGATAGCCAAAAAATAATGAAAGGAAAACCTCAATGTAGCCTCAATGTAGCCAATGTAGCCTATATATAGCCTATAAATTGCACAATAATTATACATTTATGGATTTTCAAACGCATGCTGAAATCTATGACCACCGTGAACGCCCACCGGGGAAAATGGCATAAAAAGAGTGTGTCCTAAGGGTCCTAAGGGTCATTTTTCATTATAACGTTGGGGGAAAGACATTCCTAGTGTATGGGGAACGTGCTTGCTGCAGTAGCGGTGCGTGAGTAAAATCACTGGGGAAGCCAAGCCAGGAAAAAAAGCCATATTACAACCTATGTGTTGTGATAATTGCATTGTTTGCTGTAACGAAGACACTCACAGGTGCAGAAGGTGAGTATTTATTTATAAAAAGACAAATAAACAAAATAGGAGATGCGTACTGAATGTGAACACAAACCAATACTGCCTGATGACTGAGGCTACTGAGGGCTAAATAAAGGGAAGGTAATCAAGGTGATGAAGTCCAGGTGTGCGTAATGATGGGGAGCAGGTGTGTGTAATAATGGGCCGGTGGTTAGTAGACCAGCGACGAGTGCTGGAGAGAGGGAGCTGGAACAGGTGTGACATTTGCTTTATAACCTGTTAGTTCATATGCCTTTACACCATGAGGCCGAGAAAACACAGTGGCAGAATAAATTCAACCACACCTTTGTTTCATCACAAAACCAGAAAGCAACATCTGTAACCAAATATGTGCAAAAAAAATGAGAAATAAGCTTTTTGTGCATATGGAAAATGTCTCGGAACATTTAGATTCGATTGGAAGCAGTCATTTTGCTCATCGTTTGCCTTCAGTTCATCTTGCCAAACTATTTTGTTGGTCATGCATGGTGGGGTTCCAACTTCCCTTTCGTCATTGTATGCCAAAAATATTAACCCAAATATTAGGGATATATATATTGAAATTTCCCTTGGATTGACGTTTGAGTGTTTTCGATTGAAGGCCAACAATAGTTGTACATTACAAACCACGTTTCCATCCAGTTTTTATGCGAGTAAAGTCATACCGTATAACATACACAAACCTGGACAGCTGTGACGGAATTTCATAAATGCCACAGATGTTATTTCGACATAGTGAGTTATTTTTGTCTGTAAATATATATTACAACTAATTATTGATATAATAACCATCATATCAGGGTAAACTTGGAGTCACGCGATGATATGGTGTGTGGTCGTCCCATTACGACTCGGAAAACCATGCAGTTTATTAGGCTACAGATTAAATTCATTCTGTTGAACTTCACTGGGTGGTGATGCTCCATTCCAATACATTTCGAGGGTCTTATTCTGGTGACATGATGATCGACGCATGACTGCAGTTCGACAAATAAAAATATTATCGTTTTTTTTCCATAATAATTTCATCATGTAGACTAGCCTACCCGCACTGTATATGCTAACTGTTGCCTCGATCGCATGTGCCAGGAGGCACATTTGCTATTTAACACAAATTTGTGTGACAAAACTATCGCTAGATTTGAAAATGCGATGGAAACACATTGAACTTTAGATGTTTGTTCAGTAAGCCTATATGAACACTTAGGCGTTAAAGTACATTGTGTGTGCACTACCTTGACACGCACTGATTTTTATCCACAATAAATCAGTTTGGTGGAAACACACCTGGTGGGAAAGAAGTTTGTTCAGACCCATTATAAACACAATGTTACCAAATAAAGAGACTCAAGTTCATATCAATGACTTTTAAGGTTAGTCTTTTTGCCAACAATAGAGGAAAACAAGGTTGACATTAGCAACAATGCACTTATAACAAAAAGTTGTAGAAATATTTCACAGAATTTAAGCAGACACATTTACACTGCTAATAGCACAATAGCTTTCTGAATCAAAGAAAACTAAACATTTATTCAAAAACATATACAAAAACTATTAAAGCACTTAATGCTTTGTTAATTTCTTAAATATAATATATGCATGTCAAACTGTAGTCATTCACTTTATGTTGAGGCTTTAGTACTGTAAAATAAACAAAAATAATTGCATTCCGAAGTAGGTACTTAGTTATTATTGGTGCTTAAGCTCTCTGAACAAACATATGAACGCAACATGGTACAATTTCAACGATTTTACTGAGTTACAGTTCATATAAGGAAATCATTCAATTGAAATAAATGTGTCCCTAATCGATGGATTTCACGACTGGGCAGGGGTGCAGCTACGGGTGGGCCTGGGAGGGCATCGGCCCACACACTTGAGGAGCCAGCTCCCACCCAATCAGAATGAGTTTTCACCACACAAGGGCTTTATTACAAAAATAAATAATCCACAGTTTCATCAGTTGTCTAGGTGGCTGGTCTCAGACAATCCCGCAGGTGAAGAAGCCGAATGTGGAGGTCCTGGGCTGGCGTGGTTACATGTGCTCTGCAGTGGTGAGGCCGGTTAGAAGTACTGCCAAATTCTTTAAAATAAAGTATAGTAAAGAAATTAACATTACATTCTCTGGCAACAGCTCTGGTGGACATTTCTGCAGTCAGCATGCCAATTGCACACTCCCTCAAAACTTGAGACATTGTGTTGTGACAAAACTTCACATTTTAGTGGCCTTTTATTGTCACCAGCACAAGATGCACCTGTGTAATGATCATGCTGTTTAATCAGCTTCTTGATGTCAGATGGATGGATTATCTTGGCAAAGAAGAAATGCTCACTGAGATGTAACCAAATATGTGCACAATATTGGAGAAATAAGCTTTTATTGCATATGGAAAATGTATGGGATCTTTTATTTCAGCTCAGTAAACCAACACTTTACATGTTGAGTTTATATTTTGGTTCAGTATAATAATATAATTTTGAAATTAGGGATAAATATTGGAATTAACAAATACTAACAATACCAATTCTTACACAATAAAACTACATTGAGATTCATAGGATTCAAAAATGTTTTATTCCATCTCAATTTAAATTATGGAGAGATAGAAGGTATTGGATTTAACAATTAAAAATATTGTTTATAATACCGATTCTTACACAATCTATATTGTTGGTTCATAAGATCATATTTATTTAAATGTTGGCATCTTACCTTAACATCTCACCCAAGCATTGATATGAGCATAACAACTCCCATGAACTGGGTAAACAGGAGGACGGGGGTGAGGAACGACCACACAGGCCACAGTGCTATATTAAAACTGGGGAGAAGAAAAAACAAATGTGCTTGAGACCAAGATCATTGTGATTACCATTGGAGAGATTGTAAAATAGGCTTACAACTTACTAACCGAAAGCATTATGTAATTAGCTAGATATTAACTCTAAAACCCTTATTATCAGTAGAGTTTTCAGCGGCTAGCTTCATCCACAGTTGGCTGCGTGTGAGCTACAATTCCCATGCTTTTTTAACGTTTAGAAGCGTCAATAATCATTGTTTGCATATGCCCCTTTATCTTTCATATCAACGAGATAAAATAAATAAATATATATCCAAAGAAAAAAAGATAGACTTTCTGTAGCAGCTTTACACAGATCCACAAGCTGTGTGTGCCTCCAGTTGACGAACTACACTTCCTCCACAGTTACGCTCACACACAGGTGTTCGGAGCACCCTAGATAGTTCATTAGCACAGGCAGCCGCCTATGTCTTCAGTTTGTCTTCCGTAAACAAGCGCTGTAACCTGGAGATATTGCCGTGCGGGAACACTATCCCTCAACCTATTAAAAAGGTGTGTAACGTAACCTTTTGTTTTTTGAAAATGATTTATCACTGACATGAAAGTTACGTTCCTTATGTTTCCAAAACCGTACCGCAAGCAATGTGTTTTACATGTTCAGAATGAGCCCCGGGGTCTTAACAAAACTCCACCGGCCAGAAGATACTATTGTCAATAGGCGCTAAAGGTACAGTGCTTTCAGAAAGTATCCATACCCCTTGACTTATTTTCAATGGTGTGTTGAGGACATAAAATAAAACAACAAGTACATTACATTAGAAAACCAAACATCACAGGCATCATAAACAAATTATTAAAATCAATCAAAACAATTGCACACCTCGGTGAACTCATTTCTCATCAGGGTTTTAAACTGCCCTTGTGATTCCAAAAATGTGGTGTGTTTAAACTAAAACCAGATTTACCTAGTTCAGTGGAGACTAGAGAAAGAGTTAACCAACCATGTGAACGGGTTTGGTATTTCATGCTCTTATTTCATGCTCAATTTAACAAAGGTAAGTCAGAAGCTTGTAGAGCGTTGTAAGCAAAAAGGCAGCAATGAAGTGATCTACGGGATTTTAAAGAGGAGTGGCCAACCTTTTGATATGGGATGCAGTGATGCGTATTAAAACATCACTTGATGTGAAAAAGCAAAGGCCGTTATTAAGTGGCTATTAAGAGTTATGTTACAGCCAGAATAAAAATATTTATTAAATCTATTTTTTTCTCTCCCATCTACTGCACACAAAACCCCATATGTCTTATTTTACCAGGTGACAAATATTTTACTATAATAACAAAATTAAAACACGTTTTTAGACATTTTTTGAAAATGAAATACAGAAATATCTCATTTACCTAAGTGTTCACACCCCTGAGTCGATGTTCCTTCGTGGCCTAGTTACATTTTTTTTTACATAAATCAGCTTGAAAATCTAATGCAAGACTTGAAAATGGCTGTCAATAAATGTTAGAATCACTTTTGGCAGTGATTACAGCTTTCTTTCTGGATAAGTCTCTAAGAGCTTTGCACACCTGGATTGTACAATATTTGCACATTATTATTTCAAAAAAGTATTCAAGCTCTTAGAGACTTATCCAGAAAGACAGCTGTAATCGCTGAAAAAAGTGATTCTAACATTTATTGACAGCCATTTTCAAGTCTTGCATTAGATTTTCAAGCTGATTTATGTAAAAAAATGTAACTAGGCCACGAAGGAACATTCATTGTCGTTTTGGTAAGCAACTCCAGCGAATATTTGGCCTTGTGTTTTAGGTTGCCCTGCTGGAAGGTGAATGTCTGTCAGTATCTCTTGGAGAGCAGACTGAACCAGGTTTTCTAGGATTTGCCTGTGCTTAGCACTATTCCGTTTCGTTCCCCCTCCCTAGTCCTTGCAGATGAAAAGCATACCCATAACATGATGCAGCCACCATGCTTGAAAATATGAAGAGTGGTACTCAGTGATGTGTTGTATTGGATTTGCTTTGTATTCAGAACATGAAGCTAATTTCTTTGACACATTTTTGACAGTTTTACTTTAGTGGCTTATTGGAAACAGGATGCACGTTTTAGAATATTTTATTCTGTTCAGTCGGTCATTTAAGATAGTATTGTGGAGTAACTACAATGTTGTTGATCCATCCTCAGTTTTCTCCCATCACAGCCATTAAACTCTAACTGTTTTAAAATTCCCATTGGCCTCATTGTGAAATCCCTGATACATTCCTCTCTGGCAACTGAGTTAGGAAGGATGCCTCTATCTTTACAGTGACTGGGTGTATTGATATACCATCCAAAGTGTAATTAATAACTAGAGATCGACTGATTAATGGCCAACTAATTAGGGCCGATTTCAAGTTTTCATAATCGGAAATTGGTAATTTTGGACGCCGATTATTATTATTATTATTATTATTATTATTATTATTATTATTATTATTATATATATATATATATATATATATATATATTTTTACAGCTTTATTTAATCTTTATTTAACTAGGCAAGTCAGTTAAGAACACATTCTAATTTTCAATGACGACCTGGGAACGGTGGGTTAACTGCCTCGTTCAGGGGCAGAACGACATATTTTTACCTTGTCAGCTCAGGGATTCAATCTTGCAACCTTACGGTTAACTAGTCCAACGCTCTAACCACCTGCCTCACGAGGAGCCCGCCTGTTACGCGAATGCAGTGAGAAGCCAAGGTAAGTTGCTAGCTAGCATTCAACTTAATCAATCATAATGACTAGTTATAACACATGGTTGATGATATTACTAGTTTATCTAGCGTGTCCTGCTTTGCATATAATCGATGCAGTGCGCATTCGCGAAAAAGGACTGTTGTTGCGCCAACGTCTACCTAACCATAAACACCGATTCCTTTCTTAAAATCAATACACAGAAGTATATATTTTTAAACCTGCATATTTAGCTAAAATAAATCCAGGTTAGCAGGCAATATTAACCAGGTGAAATTGTCTCACTTCTCTTGCGTTCATTTTACGCAATTATGACATAACATTGAAGGTTGTGCAATGTAACAGGAATATTTAGACTGATGGATGCCACCCGTTAGATAAAATACGGAACGGTTCCGTATTTCACTGAAAGAATAAACGTCTTGTTTTCATGATGATAGTTTCCGGATTGGACCATATTAATGACCTACAGCTCACATTTCTGTGTGTTATTATGTTATAATTAAGTCTATGATATGATAGAGCAGTCTGACTGAGCGATGGTAGTCACCAGCAGGCTCATAAGCATTCATTTTCAAACAGCACTTTTGTGCGTTTTGCCAGCAGCTCTGCTGTTTATGACTTCAAGCTTATCAACTCCCGAGATTACGCTGGTGTAACGATGTGATGTGAAATGGCTAGTTAGTTAGCGGGGTGCTCGCTAATAGTGTTTCAAACGTCACTCGCTCTAAGACTTGGAGTAGTTGTTCCCCTTGCTCTGCATGGGTAACGCTGCTTCGAGGGTGGCTGTTGTCGTTGTGTTCCTGGATCGAGCCCAGGTAGGAGTGAGAAGAGGTACGGAAGCTATACTGTTACACTGGTAATACTAAAGTGCCTATAAGAACATCCAATAGTCAAAGGTATATGAAAAACAACCAAATTGAACATGTTTCATTACTTATTTGAGGCTAAATTGATTTTATTGATGCATTATATTAAGTTACAATAAGTGTTCATTCAGTATTGTTGTAATTGCCATTATTACAAATACATTTTAAAAATTGGCCGATTAAATCGGTATCGGCTTTTTTGGTCCTCCAATAATCGGTATCGGCTTTTTTGGTCCTCCAATAATCGGTATCGGTGTTGAAAAATCATAATCGGTCGACCTCTATTAATAACTTTACCATGCTCAAAGGGATATTCAATGTCTGCTTTATTATTACTTTTACCCATCTACCAATAGGTGCTCTTCTTACCGAGGCATTGGAAAACCTCCCTGATCTTTGTGGTTGAATCTGTGTTAGAAATTCACTTCTCGACTGAGGGATCTTACAGATAATTGTATGTGTGGGGTACATAGAAAAGGTAGTCATTCAAAAATGATGTTAACTTATACATTTTTCTCCTGAATTTATTTAGGCTTGCCATAAAAAATGGGTTGAATACTTATTGATTAAAGACATTTCAGCCTTCCATTTTTTATTAATTTGTAAAAAATGTCAAAAAAAATAATTCCACTTTAACAATATAGGGTATTGTGTCTAGGCCAGTGACACACAATCTCAACACAATCTCAATTTAATACATTTTCAATTTAGGCTGTAACAACATGTGGAAAAAGTCAAGGGGCGTGAATACTTTCTGAAGGCACTGTAGTTAGCGTCTATGAATGGGTTAGCATGTATCCATGTATTACCTGCATGATGCTGCGAGGAAGGCTGCTGTGGTGATAGGAGGAATCGCAGGGTACTCATGATCATAGTGCTGTATTCCCTTAAACCATTCCAGGTATACGATGCAAAACATGGCCAAAGCTAGGCATATTCCCAGCAGTATCACACCAACATTGAACCACCAGCTGGAAAACAATACAAAACACATAAGCAGCAAATACATGACAGGAACTTGTGGTTTGGTTCTTTCATGAAATGCCATCATAAATACTTTTTCCAATTACAGTGACCAATCTACCCTTTAGTAACCTAAGACCAAACAGAATGTTGGTTATTTTCTGGCCAGTGGAATTCACTTCAATAGGAGCGATTCAAGACTACAATCCAGAGATAAAATTATCAATTTTGGATCCAGGCTGACGACCCCTTTTGATTACTAATCACAGATGACCTACTGCAAAGACCTATACACACACACACTTGTCCCCTTTTATCTTCAATTTAGCTGGATTAGTTTGAGTACAAAAGTTTTTTTCATCACTACAACACCTTCTGATATCGCCATTCTCCGTGATGACGCGGAGGAAGTCGAAATAGTAAGTCAAGCCGACAGAAGCCACAATCCAGAAGACGGAATGGCGGTTGATCCGAGGAAGTGGTTTGGCATCTTTCTCTTCTTGACCTGCAAGTTTGAGGCAAAATTCCATGGTCATTGGAATGCAGTAGGCATGGTCCTAAATCATCATTTTTCATTTCAAAAGAAACACAAAAGGCCTAGAGAAAGTGTGTGATTATTTGCTCCCACACAAGTTGAACGTTTTGGGATTTGTTGAAGGGCGCTACACAATCTAGCTAGGCCTATGTATGATGATAGCCTAGGCTACAGCCTACTAATAACCATCCTTGAGTTAAATACTGAATATTGTCTGCCTGCCAAAGACCTGGTCACCACTAATGCAACAAGGCAAAAGTGTACAAAGAGGCTATGAAACCTGATAGAATTTACACCAGAATATGAGAACAGAAGGTGCCCAAACCGCTGCACCTTTTAAGGTTCAACACATTTCAGGATTAAACTGCCCCTCATGCTATAAGCATACTTTTTGAAAAGCCTATTTATTAATCTCTAATTTACAAAAATGTACTCTAGTTGAAAACAGACCCACCAAGCTGCAGCTGTCAGATTACTAGACAATTAAAATAGCAATTTAAAAGGTATTTAATAGTATAAAAAAAGGAGTAGATATTTAAAATGAATAATTTAGCAAAAAATATTGTCAGCGTAAAAGAATAGCCTGCCCAGCCAGCCAATGATGGGTCTGCTGTTTCTTATACAGGGGGCACTCCGACAAGTTAAGCGCACATACAGTAAATGGAACTTAATTCCCTTTTTATGCACTTTTCTCCCTACACGTATTCTGACCTTGAACTTAAGAATGAGAATAGCATGCTACGGGCCTCCCGAGTGACGCAAGGCACTGCATCGCAGTTCTAGAAGCATCACTACAGATCCAGGTTCGATCCAATCTGTCACAGCCGGCAGCGACACCCATGAGGCGGCACACAATTGGCCCAGCATCGTCCTGGTTAGGGGAGGGTTTATCCTTGACCCTTTGCTTTCTAGCGACTCCTTGTGGCGACTGGGTGCATAAATGCTAACTCTTGTCGCAAGGGTACGGTGTTTCCTCCGACACATTGGTCCGGGATAAGCAAGCAGTGTGTCAAGAAACAGTGCGGTTTGGCGGGGGTCGTGTTTCGGAGGATGCAAGGCTCTCGAACTTTGTTTCTTCTGAGTCTGTAGGGGAGTTGCAGCGATGGGACAAGACTGAACCTACCAATTGGATATCACAAAATTGGGGAGAAAAAGGGGTAAAAAGTAATACAAAAAAAATGAATTATAATAATAATATATATTTTTTAAGAATAGCATGCTATTCATTTGGGGTGAAGATCAAATAAATTAATGTGTGGTGGAGGTATGTCTACAGACACGCCATATTCTGACATTGACCTAATTCCACTACCTTTATATGCGATGAAACGATGAAAAAGGTTGAGCTTGTCGGTGGAACAACATCTACTTTATTTTTTTTATGATGGAAATAATACCATTCTCTATGCACTGTCATTTACAAATTGATAAGGCTAGGCTAGGTTTTCACACCTTTATTTATTTAACCAGGTAGGCCAGTTGAGAACAAGTTCTCATTTACAACTGCGACCTGGCCAAGATTAAGCATAGCAATTTGACACATACAACACAGAGTTACACATTGGATAAACAAACATACAGTCAATAAGACAATATAAAAATCTATATACAGTGTGCGCAAATGTAGTAAGATTAGGGAGGTAAGGCAATAAATAGGCCATAGTGGCGAAATAATTACAATCTAGCAATGTAACACTGGAGTGATAGATGTGCAGAAGATGAATGTGCAAGTAGAAATACTGGGGTGCAAAGGAGCAAAAAAACAACAATAAAACAATATGGGGGTGAGGTAGTTGGGTGGGCTATTTACAGATGGGCTGTGTACAGGTGCAATGATCAGTAAGCTGCTCTGACAGCTGATGCTTAAAGTTAGTGAGGAAGATATGAGTCTCCAGCTTCAGTGATTTTTGCAATTCGTTCCAGTCATTGGCAGCAGAGAACTGGAAGGAAAGGCAGCCAATGGAGGAGTTGGCTTTGGAGATACCCAGTGAAATATACCTGCTGGAGCGCATGCTACGGGTGGGTGCTGCTATGGTGACCAGTGAGCTGAGATAAGGCGGGGCTTCACCTAGCAAAGACGTATAGATGACCTGGAGCCAGTGGGTTTGGCGAAGAATATGAAGCGAGGGCCAGCCAACGAGAGCATACAAGTCGCAGTGGTGGGTAGTATATGGGGCTTGGATGACAAAACAGATGGCACTGTGATAGACTACATCCAGTTTGCTGAGTAGAGTGTTGGAGGCCATTTTGTAAATGACATCGCCGAAGTCAAGGATGGGTAGGATAGTCAGTTTTACAAAGGTATGTTTGGAAGCATGAGTGAAGGATGCTTTGTTGCGAAATAAGAAGCCGATTCTAGATTTAATTTTGGATTGGAGATGCTTAATGTGAGTCTGGAAGGAGAGTTTACAATCTAACCAGACACGTAGGTATTTGTAGTTGTCCACATATTCTAGGTCAGAACCATCCAGAGTAGTGATGCTAGACGTGCGGGCAGATGCGGGCAGCGATCGGTTGAAGAGCATGCATTTAGTTTTACTTGCAATTAAGGGCAGTTGGAGGCCACGGAAGGAGTGTTGTATGGCACTGAAGCTCGTCTGGAGGTTTGATAACACAATGTCCAAAGAAGGGCCAGAGGTATACAGAATGGTGTCATCTGCATAGAGATGGATCAGAGAATCACCAGCAACAAGAGCGACATCATTGACGTATACAAAGAGTCTGCCCGAGAATTGAACCCTGTGGCACCCCCATAGAGACTGCCAGAGGTCCGGACAACAGGCCCTCCGATTTGACACACTGAACTCTATCTGAGAAGTAGTTGGTGAACCAGGCGAGGCAGTCATTTGAGAAACCAAGGCTGTGGAGTCTGCCGATAAGAATGTGGTGATTGACAGAGTCGAAAGCCTTGGCCAGGTCGATGAAGATGGCTGCACAGTACTGTCTTTTATCAATGGCGGTTATGATATCGTTTAGGACCTTGAGCGTGGCTGAGGTGCACCCACGACCAGCTCAGAAACCAGATTGCATAGCGGAGAAGGTATGGTGGGATTCGAAATGCTCGGTGATCTGTTTGTTAACTTGGCTTTTGAAGATTTTAGAAAGATCTATATCTATCCTTCCCTGCCTATAACAGTTTGAGTCTAGAATGTCTCACCCTTTGAAGAGGGGGATGACCACGGCAGCTTTCCAATCTTTAGGGATTTCAGACGATATGAAAGAGAGCTTGAACAGGCTAGTAATAGGGGTTGCAACAATTGCTGCGGATAATTTTAGAAAGAGGGTCCAGATTGTCTAGCTCAGCTGATTTGTAGGGGTCCAGATGTAGCTGATGTTCTGAAAGAGCTGCAATCTGGATTTGGGTGAAGGAGAAATGGGGGAGGCTTGGGCAAGTTGCTGTGGGGGGTGCAGAGCTGTTGACGGGGGTAAGGGTAGCCAGGTGGAAAGCATGGCCAGCCGTAGAAAAATGCTTATTGAAATTCTCGATTATTGTAATTTATCCGTGGTGACAGCGTTTCCTAGCCTCAGTGCAGTGAGCAGCTGGGAGGAGGTGCTCTTATTCTCCATGGACTTTACAGTGATGTTGAGGTCTGTTTTCTTTTTTTTTTTCTCTTCTGAGAACTTTTTGGTTTCTTTAGCCATGCACAAATGACAGTATAGTGCCAAACCTACGGAGTTGATTTATGACTTGTAGAATTGTTTTATTATATGCCCAGACTTTTCACTGTATTTTTGTACCGTGTTAAATATTAGCCGCTATCGGTAGCCACCGTCAGTTATAACCACATACATTTATAACTGTCACTGACATTAGTGTTAGGTAAGTAATGTAATGTAATTATGGAAACTGTCTTTCCTGTCACGTTCCTGTGGTTGTTCCTGATGATCGCGAGCAAAAGTAGATCATAGACTAATGTATTAAAAGTTGACAAATAATTTGGGACATTTAGACTATTTGAAACATTATAGAACGCAGACCATATGTAGAAGTTTAAACCTGGAGCACTATTCATGACGACTGGATCATTGTCATCACAGTTCCGTGATTAGTGAGGATTGTTAGGGTAGCTTTATAGGATTACTGTTCAACCCCTATTGTACACTTCTCACCTTCCAATATTTAATTGATTAAACAATTGAACATGGCAACTTTCAGAATGAATCAAACCCCTAGTTTTGATTCACCAATATATTTTGTGCTCTCCAAAAAATATACAAGAGAGTATTTTTCAATCTACCAATTGGTGCTGATAATTGTGTGTATTTACATGGCTTTCTTTCATTGATCCCTAATATTCTGAACCGTTCTCTCCATATATTCTATGGAATCTGTCGAGAAAACTCTAATTAAAAAAAGGTACAAATTCAAATGGATGGCTTTACATAAATGTACTTAAAACACTACTGAATAAAAGCTCCACGAGAGTTGAATTCAATTTATTCAGCGCAAGCAAGGGACCCACACCTGCAAATCCTGTTACACACTTGCATAAGGTAAGTCTGAAGAGGGAAGAAGGGACCCATACTGGGAGCAGCAGGAAATTGGCAGAAGTTGATGTTTGTTTGAATCCGATGGCTTGTCGAGTGGAGAGTGAGGATTGGATTACAGTGGCGAATGCAAAAGGAAATAAGAGAAGTAAAGGGGTAGTGGAATCTAGTAAATCCAAACCTAGTTATGATTATTTTTCAGTCAGAATAAGGGTTTTGGATAAGTGTTGTTACCTGGGAGATCTGATTGAAGTCTCTATAAACAGGTGACGTAGTGTTGCTCAGCGTAACGAGAAGTGGGCTTATTTTAATTTTTTGTGTATCTATGAGACAGAAGGAGTGTGCTCTGGGCCTCAAGAAAATATATCAGATTGGAATGTGTCACGTGTGAATCTTCGAAGCAGGGTGCCTATCAAGGGTGTTTTCTCTGGGGTGGCACTAGAAGTAAAAGCAAAGGATATACGTGAAGAATTGCATCAAGTGGTTGATGCACACCGACTGACCAGCATGGTCCATTCTATAGTTTTTTGATGAAGAGTCTCTCCCTTCTCACATGTATTTCAGTTTTATGAGATACCCTGTGAGAGCCTTCGTGCACAAACCCATGCAGTGTTATAAATGCAAAATATTTGATAATGTATCAGCTGTATGTAGACGGGAGAGGTATCGCATGCCAGCTGAGCCTAAATGCTGCAATTGTGGTCGTGGAACATGTTAGGGTGAAGGAGACTGAGGTGGTAAGTATAAGGGCTTTCCCGCATGTCTCCTATGCCGAGGCGGTGAGAAGAATGGAAGAAAGGAGTGAAGTTGAAGAACTAATGGTAGTAGGAGTAGAGACATTAGATAATATTCCTTGTCAACAGAGGGATCCTGACATGTTGCATGTTGGTTATCAACTACACAGCGCAAACAGAGCCTGTTTAGGGATGGGATGTGAACTGTGATTGAAGGGGTGTGATGGATTTTGATGATTTTTTTTTTATCTTGTCAGGTCACCCCCCTCTTCCTGCAATTAAATATTTTTTGTTTCAATACCCCGTACAGTAGGGGGCGGCAATACACCAATAGGTGTAGTCTGACATAAAATCTTAAAGAAGAAGAAGGTAAGTCTGAATACCAACTACTGAGAAGTGCTTAGGAAAGGTGTACATTTCCTAAATCGGTCAATTAAGGCATATCAGTTTACGGAGACACTGGGTTAAGTCTCCAGTACAGAAGTATAGTCTGAAACTATCGTGTTGCTGCAGTGCTGACACAGCTTTTAAGACAATCAACAATCAAGAATCAGTGACATGCTGCCCAGTTTAAGCCCACAAGTTAAGACACGTGTTCTGTTGTCAAATCTGCCTACTGGACCTCCTGTTTGATGCACAATGTTGGCTATATCAGCCCATACTTAATGTGCCAGCTGTAAAATAAATGCAGGCAGCTACCGTTACATTCGAGACAATCATTAACGTCAGCTGACGTTAACTAGAGGATTTTCCTTACAGTTCTGTAGAGGCGTAGAGACTCAACTTTAGCAAGCTAGCTAGTTAATTTACTTTATATTAATAGCGATAAGAAGTTGGATGATAAGCAACGACACAGACCAAATAAGTTATTTACGTCTCATTCATTGATACGTTTACTATTTTTTAAATTCAGTTCTTTGTGCTAGCAACTGAGGGCAGCAAACGAAGGAATTTTCATGGCTAAAGTATACCGTTGACTTACTCTTTTCGTTGCTGTCACCTGCTGAAACCCCTTGCATGAGAAGTTCAGCGTCTTTCTTAAATCTATTTCGTAGATTTAAAAATTGACTATCAGCAAGCATGTTTGATATCAGGGTGTTGGTCTTAGCTGACTGGCAGGCTAGCTGTGGCTAAAGCTTCCTGGTCCCTTGTCCACTGACTTCTTCTTATTATTCGGTGCTTAACGGCGGTTGGCATTTAATATAATGTTACATTATCGCCACCAACTGGACCGGATAATACAATTCATTACACTTTGTGATACAAAAATGGGAAAAACGAAATGAAAAATGACCCTGCTAGCTATTAACCCTACACTCATTAAAAAAACACCACCACATTCCACTATTTTAACCCCATCTAAATCCTACACCAGGCGATGGGACACCCCCTGCAAAGCAGCCGTAAAATCTCGTAACCCAAAGTACTTCTCTGCTGCTGCCGCAAAAACAAATACTGTGATTTGCATTCCATTCCTATGGTACAGTTGATAACCATGGCAATGAACGCTAAAAAGCCAACCTTACTGAATCACATTTAATTCGTAGGCCCTGTACTGTACTGGCAAAAAGTATACTACTCACCAGGAGCCTCTCAGGATCCCTCCCCCTTGACCCATCTTCCTGTACTTTTTTCACTGCCTCAGCATATGGCACCTTCTGTACAACTCTGACCCTGGCAACCTAAATCTGCCTCTCTTGCACCTGATACTTCTGATCAGTAATGTCACTAGAGATTCATGGATAGGGGGGCTAAGCCTCTTTTGGGGGGGGTCTAGGCATACTCCCCCAGATTTTTTTTAAAGCCCCCAAAATGTATTTGCATCATGTATTTTTAGAGTAACAACAGGTGTAAAATCTATCAAAATAAGGATATTTTTGGTCAAGGTTGGCTAAAAGTATACCTGTCTCATAGTTTGTGTTAGACACTGATCTAATATGACTTACTTAAATTCTATCAAAATAAAGAAATTAAAGTCCACTCTGTCCCCATCCATCCAACACCCACAAAAGGCACACTAATGGCTGTACTATGTAGCCAAAATACTTTTGTGATTTTATTTTGAAAGAGAGAGAAATGAGAAGACATATTATACCATTAGAAAAAAATATTTATTTAATAAATAATTCAGACACATGGAACATCTTAAACAGTATCTTCCACAATGGGGCCAAAAAAAAAAAAAAAAAAAACATTTAAAACAATAAAAATGAATTAAACTAATGAGCTTAATAAAAAAAAATAAAAACAGAAAAATAATTAGGAATAAAATCTGACAACCTATATTACAGAACTGCTTCTCCTGCTTCTTTCTTTTAATGCTTATTATGTGGGTGGACGTATCAAAGTGTACCTATTTTTAAAGGTGGCAAAGCGGTCAATGACACTATTGTGGCTTAGTGGCCCAAGCACTTCACCCTCAATTGACATGGCTGCAAGACTTGCAATACTTTTTTGACCCATTTTCTTACGCAACCAAGAGTGCAGCCGGCATAATGCACTGAAGGACCTTTCACAGGAGCAGGTGCTCACAATAATTGTGAGGGCAACCTGAATGATTTCCTTCCGAGAAGGAAACATATCATCATCCAGGAGGTTATGCACAGCTAGCATATCTTTTGGAGGACATCCAGCCTCTCTTTTCCGACCAAGAAAGTTTCTGGCCACCAACATCTCTTCTGTTTTAACATCAATACTGTAGTGCTTGGTAAACTCAGTTAAGCATGATGTATCTAGGAAGTTATTTGAGTTGGGGCTGCATGCCTGTATCGCTGGTCAAGCTCACAAACCATCCTGTCCAAGCAGGGGAGCAACAACCTTGTTTTCATTGTTTGGGAACATGACAATTCTGTCCCTAAACCCAGGAGGTCTCCACCACAAAATCTCACATTTTCTTTTGTTTGCGCTTTCTTGCTGCATCTGCCTCTGGAATATTGTGAATTTCACAGAGTGTTTTGGTTCTGTCATAAAGTTCTATGGCAAATGCATCTATGCATTTGCCCATCAGTGTGTCACATACAGCTTGTTTGCCGAAACAAGCTTCTGCCAGGTCTACAGTCTCTTTCTGGAGGAACTCGTGTAGTCCCTCAGTTATAGAAAGGGACTGAAACATCAATAGCAAATACACAGTGAAGAACTTATGAAGTTTTGCTCTCAGACCAACAACCATGGTGGATAGAATGGCAGACAATCAAAAATAGCAGTTAAAGTGTCAAGGACTGCATTCATGGAACACAGCTGGCATGCCCAGCAAGTGTTTGAGAGCTGTACAAGTTCAGCTGATGCTATTTCAAGTTTGGACTGAGCTTCTTTGAACTTGTGGTGGTTAACTAGGGATGTTCTGAAAAACGAATACACATTCTCCAAGAAACTGAAAAACTCAGCAGCCTCCGGAATAGCCCTGCAAGTATGACACAACACCAAAATAAGCTCATGAGCATAGCAATGTATATTAACTGCCTCCGGATGCAGCACTCTGAAATGTGCTTGCACAACTCCTTTGGACCCATTCATGACAGCTGCACCATCATGACTTGAAAACAAATACACATTCTCCAAGAAACTGAAAAACTCAGCAGTCTCCACAATAGCCCTGCAAGTATGACACAACGCCAAATTAAGCTCCTTAACTGTCCTCTCTGTCACATACCTAACACACAGAGCCAACTGTTCAGTCTGCCCATCCCTGGCCTCATCCACCATAATGGTATACATTCCAGACTTTGACATCTTAGAGACTATGGTGTCCATAATCTCTTGAGCACAGCATTCGATCATGTCATTCTGAGATTCTGGAGAGAGATACGTCACATTTGATGGAGTATTGTACCTTTGCAGGAAAGGGTAAAACTTCAAAAGCTACATACGTTCAATAAAGTTCCCTCTATTTGTGATTTTACTAGATTCATCATTGGCACGAAAAGAGAGTCCCTATCTTCCTAACACTGAGGTGACCGCAACAATTCTCCTCAGATACCTCATTCTCTCTGCAATATCACTAGCATAGGCAGATGTTAAAATCTGAGCAATGTTCCCATGACTGCTAGTTGCCTGGTAGCTTTGCCATGCCACAACACTGTCTCTGTATGTTTGTGCCATCTCATGTTTACCGAAGATAAACAAAGCTTTTTTCAAATTTTTGCGGCCATTACTAACAAAATAATAAAATTGAATGTTTTTGCCAAAAACTCTACATTGAAAGCAGTAAGCTGTGTTTTTGTGGACAGAGTACTCTACCCAATTGCATTTCTCAAACCAGTAGTGCTGAAATGCCCTTATCTGTGTACCAAAACTTTCTTGTGGGTAGCTATTCAGCTTCACTTGTCTGGGCCCAGTGTCTTTCACCTAAATCGCTCTCATTACTGGAAGGAGTTGCTTGTTGTCCCTCCCTCTCTGGATCAGTTTGTTGTCCCTCTCTCTCTGGATCAGTTTGTTGTCCCTCCCTCTCTGGATCTGTTTGTTATCCCTCCCTCTCTGGATCTGTTTGTTGTCCCTCCCTCTCTGGATCAGTTTGTTGTCCCTCCCTCTCTGGATCGGTTTGTTGTCCCTCCCTCTCTGGATCAGTTTGTTGTCCCTCCCTCTCTGGATCTGTATGTTGTCCCTTCCTCTCTGGATCAGTTTGTTGTCCCTCCTTCTCTGGATCTGTATGTTGTCCCTTCCTCTCTGGATCAGTTTGTTGTCCCTCCTTCTCTGGATCTGATTGTTGTCCCTCCCTCTCTGGATCAGTTTGTTGTCCCTTCCTCTCTGGATCAGTTTGTTGTCCCTCCTTCTCTGGATCTGTATGTTGTCCCTTCCTCTCTGGATCAGTTTGTTGTCCCTCCTTCTCTGGATCTGATTGTTGTCCCTCCCTCTCTGGATCAGTTTGTTGTCCCTCCCTCTCTGGATCTGTTTGTTGTCCCTCCCTCTCTGGATCTGTATGTTGTCCCTCTCTCTGGATCTGTATGTTGTCCCTCGCTCTGGATCTGTATGTTGTCCCTCTCTCTGGATCTCTTTGTTATCCCTCCCTCTCTGGATTTGTTTTTTCTCCCTCCCTCTCTGGATTTGTTTGACGTCCCTCTCTCTCTGGATCTGTATGTTGTCCCTCTCTCTCTGGATCTGTATGTTGTCCCTCTCTCTGGATCTGTATGTTGTCCCTCTCTCTGGATCTGTATGTTGTCCCTCTCTCTGGATCTGTATGTTGTCCCTCTCTCTGGATCTGTATGTTGTCCCTCTCTCTGGATCTGTATGTTGTCCCTCTCTCTCTGGATCTGTATGTTGTCCCTCTCTCTGGATCTGTATGTTGTCCCTCTCTCTCTGGATCTGTATGTTGTCCCTCTCTCTGGATCTGTATGTTGTCCCTCCCTCTCTGGATCTGTTTGTTGTCCCTCCCTCTCTGGATCTGTATGTTGTCCCTCTCTCTGGATCTGTATGTTGTCCCTCCCTCTCTGGATCTGTATGTTGTCCCTCCCTCTCTGGATCTGTTTGTTGTCCCTCCCTCTCTGGATCTGTATGTTGTCCCTCCCTCTCTGGATCTGTATGATGTCCCTCTCTCTCTGGATCTGTATGTTGTCCCTCTCTCTCTGGATCTGTATGATGTCCCTCCCTCTCTGGATCTGTTTTTTCTCCCTCCCTCTCTGGATTAGTTTTTTCTCCCTCCCTATCTGGATTTGTTTGACGTCCCTCTCTCTCTGGATCTGTATGTTGTCCCTCTCTCTCTGGATCTGTATGTTGTCCCTCTCTCTGGATCTGTATGTTGTCCCTCTCTCTCTGGATCTGTATGTTGTCCCTCTCTCTCTGGATCTGTTTGTTGTCCCTCCCTCTCTGGATCTGTTTGTTGTCCCTCCCTCTCTGGATCTGTTTGTTATCCCTCCCTCTCTGGATTAGTTTTTTCTCCCTCCCTATCTGGATTTGTTTGACGTCCCTCTCTCTCTGGATCTGTATGTTGTCCCTCTCTCTCTGGATCTGTATGTTGTCCCTCTCTCTGGATCTGTATGTTGTCCCTCTCTCTGGATCTGTATGTTGTCCCTCTCTCTGGATCTGTATGTTGTCCCTCTCTCTGGATCTATATGTTGTCCCTCTCTCTCTGGATCTGTATGTTGTCCCTCTCTCTGGATCTGTATGTTGTCCCTCTCTCTCTGGATCTGTATGTTGTCCCTCTCTCTGGATCTGTATGTTGTCCCTCTCTCTGGATCTGTATGTTGTCCCTCTCTCTGGATCTGTATGTTGTCCCTCTCTCTGGATCTGTATGTTGTCCCTCTCTCTGGATCTGTATGTTGTCCCTCTCTCTCTGGATCTGTATGTTGTCCCTCTCTCTGGATCTGTATGTTGTCCCTCCCTCTCTGGATCTGTATGTTGTCCCTCTCTCTGGATCTGTATGTTGTCCCTCTCTCTGGATCTGTATGTTGTCCCTCCCTCTCTGGATCTGTATGTTGTCCCTCTCTCTGGATCTGTTTGTTATCCCTCCCTCTCTGGATCTGTATGTTATCCCTCCCTCTCTGGATTTGTTTTTTCTCCCTCCCTCTCTGGATTTGTTTGACGTCCCTCTCTCTCTGGATCTGTATGTTGTCCCTCTCTCTCTGGATCTGTATGTTGTCCCTCTCTCTGGATCTGTATGTTGTCCCTCTCTCTGGATCTGTATGTTGTCCCTCTCTCTCTGGATCTGTATGTTGTCCCTCTCTCTCTGGATCTGTATGTTGTCCCTCTCTCTCTGGATCTGTTTGTTGTCCCTCCCTCTCTGGATCTGTTTGTTGTCCCTCCCTCTCTGGATCTGTTTGTTGTCCCTTCCTCTGGATCTGTTTGTTGTCCCTCCCTCTCTGGATCTGTTTGTTGTCCCTTCCTCTGGATCTGTTTGTTGTCCCTCCCTCTGGATCTGTTTGTTGTCCCTCCCTCTCTGGATCTGTTTGTTGTCCCTCCCTCTGGATCTGTTTGTTGTCCCTCCCTCTCTGGATATGTTTGTTGTTCCTCCCTCCCTGGATTTGTTCAATGTCCCTCTTTCTCTGGACATGCTTGTTCTCTCTCACTTATACAGTTTGCATGTTGATCTCTGCCTTGCACAGAAGCCTCTCTTTCTGCATATTGTCTCCATCTCCTCCTGAGAGTGATCACACCTCCCAGTCAGATGTTTTCCTACCAATTTCAGTACTGTTGAGCCTTGTGTGTCCCAGTCTCAGCCTTGTAATTACACTTGCTTCCCCTCTCTGTCAACCTGAGGACCTCCCTGCCCCCACCTTTTCCTTGATCTTATACACCTTTATCTTATAGGTGTCTTCCCTTTCCCTTCCTGTTCTACAACTCTTACCATCTGTTTTAACCACTGTTCTTAACCTCACAAATACCCCCATCTGTCTCACCCTAAACAGGCACTGCAAAATGTCATACAATTCATCCTTTATGCTCCAAGACACAAAGGACTTTAAGCTCATCAGTGCTGCACATGAGTCAGAGCAGATGACTACCCTGTCTTGCCTTGCCTAATCCACCCACTCAGCAGCCAAGGGCATGGCCAGCAACTCCATTGTGTATAAGGATAAATTATCCGATGCTCTTTTTGTCACTGCCACCTGTTTTATGGTCCATAGATACACCAGTGAATATATTCAAGACAGCATAGTACTGAGTTCTTAAATGTTCACTTACAATATTTACTGGATCTACTCCTTCCTCACCAGCTCTTACCCTGTAAAGCAACCCTAGGACTATCATTGGCTGAGGAAGCAACCAAGGTGGGATAGCAGGAAGAACCACTGAGGGGCTGAACTTCTTACCAAACAGTCCCATTTCTCTCACCATGCCATTACCTATCCACCCAAAACTTTTATTCAGATCCCGTTCATGCTCCCAGCACTCTAATAGCACCTATTTTTGTAGGATGTGTACCCTTATGTCCTTAAAGATGTACCCAATATGTCATGGTTAGCTCTTGCCACAGCTGACTGCTGTTGATGTTTTTTTATACCGACAGATGTAACAGCCGGGGAAAGGTCAGTGCTATCCAGGATGCTTGGGACGTTCCTACCCCAAACTCCTATCCTTGCCCTAACCTTAACCATAACCATAACCATTACCTAACCCTTAAAACATTTAAAATTTCAACTTTAATGGGGTAGGGACATCACAAGGATTCCGGATGGCAAGGACAGAGGGGGAAAATCTTTGATTAGAGCCATCCATCAGTCTGAAAATGAAGAATGCATTTTTTTACAGTGTCTGACTTCTGACTTAAAGAATTCACAAATTCCTGACCAACATGGTTCATAAATATTTAGTTATTTTTTTCACCTTCAGTTTTCCTTTTGCTTGCCGATAAGGTACCTAAAGGTCCAGAGTCTCACGTCCAAATTGGGAGGGTGTTAAATAGGCAGGCAATAATTAGGCCAGTATCTCATAAATTAAGCTTGACATGATCAATTATGACAGAAATTAAGCCTAGTCCTGGATTCTCCATTGAGCATGCTTTTTAGTCCAGCAATAGACTTCATCTGTGTGCCTTATGCTTTAAAATTGACATTTTCTTATATTCTTATTTATGAATCCTACGCAACAAAATGACAAAGAACTAAGTCTAAACTGGAAAATATAAATGGGTATGCCTAAATGGGTATGACTTTGAAAAGTAGGTGAAGAAAGTTCCAAAAGACAGACTGCAGAAATGGCTGCCTAAGGTGACTATCCAAGAACATTGCACTCATAATTGGGCAATACATTACTACATTATTATCTGTTGTGTATACTTTTACATGTAGGTCTATAGGGTACTTGGCCTGAATGCTACACTGCAGAGTAACTTAAATCCTGTCCAAATGCCAGATGACAGCCCTGTATGTGTAATACATCAGGGATAGGACTGCAGGGGAATCAATTATGCTTTTTGAGGCCTTATCAGAAACTAATTTGAAACTTGCCTCATCTGATGTTGAGATACATAATATTTGGCAATCTATATGGGTTTACAGTTAAGTGCCGTTTTTTTATCAAATGTTTACATTACTTCCTTAATTAGATCTAATTAGATCTAAACTAACACTGTAAAAGTGTGAAGAAAATTGATCAGTGTTATTTCCTGGTACACAGGACCTTCTAATTAGCAGGTTTTGCATGGGTGGAGTTGTGGCTTGCCTTAGGAAAATATTCAGCCCCCATAACTTTGTCCACCTTTTGTTATGTTACAGCCTTATTCTAAAATTGATTAAATAAAATAACATTCTCAACCATTTACACACAATACCCCATAATGACAAAGCGAAAAACATTATTTTATTTTTTTGACATTTTATAAAAAATAAATAACAAAAATACCTTATTTACATAAGTATTCAGACCCTTTGCTACGAGTCTCAAAATTGAACACAGGTGCATCCTGTTTCCTTTAATCATCCTTGAGGTGTTTCTACAACATGATTGGTGTCCACCTGTGGTAATTCAATTACTTGGACATTATTTGAAAAGGCACACACCTGTCTATATAAGGTCCCACAGTTGTCAGAGGAAAAACCAAGTCATGAGGTCTAAGTAATTGTCCGTAGAGCTCTGAGACAGGATTGTGTCAAGGCACAGATCTGGGGAAGTGTACCAAAAAAATTCTGCAGCATTAAACGTCCCCAAGAACACAGTGGCCTCCATCATTCTTAAATGGAAGAAGTTTGAAACCACCAATACTTTCCTTAGAGCTGTCCGCCCATCCAAAGGGAGCAATCGGGGGAGAAGGGCCAATGGTCACTCTGACAGAGCTGTAGAGTTCCTCTGTGGAGATGGGAGAACCTTCCAGAAGGACAACCATCTTTGCAGCACTCCACCAAGCAGGCCTTTATGGTAGAGTGGCCAGACGGATGCCACTCCTCAGTAAAAGGCATGACAGCCCACTTGGAGTTTGCCAAAAGGCACCTTAAGACTCTCAGACCATGAGAAACAAGATTATCTGGTCTGATGAAATCAAGATTGAACTTTTTGGCTTGAATGCCACGAAATATGTCTGGAGGAAACCTGGCACCATCCTTACGATGAAGCATGGTGGTGGCATCATCATGCTGTGGGGATGTTTTTGTAGAGGCAGGGACTGGGAGACTAGTCAGGATCAAGGGAAAGATGAACGGAGCAACGTGCAGAGAGATCATTGATGAAAACCTGCTCCAGAGCACTCAGTACCTCAGACTGGGGCGAAGGTTCAACTTCCAAAAGGACAATGACCTTAAGCACACAGCCAAGACAACGCAGTAGTGGCTTCTGAATGTCTTTGAGTGGCCCAGCCAGAGACCGGACTTGAACCCAATCGAACATCTCTGGAGAGACCTGAAAATAGCTGTGAAGCAACGCTTCCCTTCCAACCTGATAGAGCTTGAGAGGATTTGCAGAGAAGAATGGGAGACACTCCCCAAATACAGGTGTGCCAAGCATGTAGCGTCATACCCAAGAAGACTAGATGCTGTAATCACTGCCAAAGGTGCCTCAACAAAGTACTGAGTAAACAGTCTCAATACTTATGTAATATATCAAAATCCTGTTGTTGCTTTGTCATTATGGGGTATTGTGTGGAGATTGATGAGGGGAAAAAGACAATTTAATCAATTTTAGAATACGACTCTAAGGTAACAAAATGTAGAATATCATCCAGAAGGCGAGGTCAGTACAGGTGCATCAAAGCAGGGACCGAGAGACTGAAAAACAACTTCTATCTCAAGGCCATCAGACTGTTAAACAGCCACCACTAACATTGAGTGGCTGCTGCTAACACACTGACTCAATTCCAGCCACTTCAATATTGTGAATTGATGGAAATTGGTGTAAAATATATCACTAGCCACTTTAAACAATGCTACTTAATAAAATGTTTACATACCCTACATTATTCATCTCATATGTCTACGTATATACTGTACTCTATATCATCTACTGCATCTTTATGTAATACATGTATCACTAGCCACTTTAAACTATGCCACTTTGTTTACATACCCTACATTACTCATCTCATATGTATATACTGTACTCGATACCATCTACTGCATCTTGCCTATGCCGTTCTGTACCATCACTCATTCATATATCTTTATGTACATATTCTTTATCCCTTTACACCTGTGTGTATAAGGTAGTAGTTTTGGAATTGTTAGGTTAGATTACTCGTTGGTTATTACTGCATTGTCGGAACTAGAAGCACAAGCATTTAGCTACACTCGCATTAACATCTGCTAACCATGTGTATGTGACAAATAAGTTTGATTTGATTTTTGATTTTGAATAAGTCAAGGGGTCTGAATACTTTCTGAAGGCACTGTATAGAGACCAATAACAAAGATTTCCAAACCTTTCTGCCAATAACATCTAGTTTTCAGATTACATATCCCTCCCCATTCAGACCACTCCCAGACAGTCCTAGCAAAGGTTTTGCTTGTGAAATGCCAAAAAGTTTCTTGCCAAAAATCTATTTTTGTTTCCTTTTGACGACTTGAATAGAAAACAATTAGAGGAAGGTATTTAATTGTTAGCTGGAAATTATTTAATATTGAAATAAAAACAGCTGCATTGGGCCTTTGAAAGGGTTGAAGGTGCTGCTTCTGGTGGCCAGTTCACTAAATTGTATTAATAACCCTAACTCTATTAGAGAAAACCAATGCAATTGCCTATTTGTAATCATATTTGTCCAAAGCTGTCATCAAGGCAAAGGGTGGCTACTTTTAAGAATCTCAAATATAAAATATATTTGGATTTTTTAACACTTTGTTTGGTTACTACATGATTCTGGGGGCTCCCGAGTGGCGCAGCGGTCTAAGGCACTGCATCTCAGTGCAAGAGTTGTCACTACAGTCCCTGTTTCAAATCCAGGCTGTATCACAACCGTCTGTGATTGGGAGTCCCATAGGGCGGCGCACAATTCGCCCTGCGTCGTCCAGGTTTGGCCGGGGTAGGCCGTCATCGTAAATACAAGTGTTCTTAACTGACTTGCCTCATTTAAATAAAGGACAAATTTAAAATTAAAAAAATGAAACATTTCCGTATTTGTTATTTCATAGTGTTGATGTGTTCACTATTATTCTACAATGTAGAAAATAGTCAAAATAAAGAAAAACCCTTGAATGAGTAGGTGTGTCCAAACTTTTGACTGGTACTGTATGTCCCCCTCAAGTTTAAGGTCCACCCTCTAACATCAACTGAACTGTCGTTTTAATATGGTAAAACTATTCCTGAACGAAATGTAATAGTAAAATCATAGCATAAAAGCAGATGAGCTGGTTCTACTCTTTTTGGTCATTTTCAACACGTCAACCCTGTTACCCATAGATACCTCGTGAGATGGGAAAACATGTTTGTTATGAGGTTATACATGTGCTCTTTATGACGGAATGTTAAAATTAGGTTAAATAGAATTTGACAAAATTACACTACCCAAAAAGGCACACTATTTGTGGAATTACACTTCTGCTTTGGTGAGTATTCTGTGGGGCCTGCACTGAAACAGAATGAAATGGAGCCCTAATACAGGCCAGAAAACACTGTACTTGGAAACTTGAGTAATATCTTTGCTAATACCAAAAATATGCAATGTATAATTATAGGTAAGCTCAGCTATGAATGTGAATCAGTGTTAAACTCGGCGGGATTAGCAGGAGCCTCATAAAGCTGGGGAGATTTCCTCCAGCATCTCCCAGTGACTGTGTGTGTGTGTGTGTGTCTGCCCACGGCGCAGCACAGGAGTTTGCTGAGGGGAGGACGGCTCATAATAATGGCTGGAATGGTATCAAACATGGAAACCAGGTGTTTGATCAGTTCCATACCATTCCATTTATTCTGTTCCAGCCATTACTATGAGCTCATCCTTCCCAATTAAGGTGCCACCAACCTCCTGTCTTGTGCAGTGAGTGCGTGTGTGTGTGGGTAACAGGCTGCTCATTTCGCACAGTGGTAATCAGAGAGCATTCAAACTTAACCTGAGGCTGACACCAATGTTTTGATTCTATGGAGCTTCTGTGTACCCGGACAAGTGAACCCCGTTCTAGGAGCCAAAAATGTGCATTAACCCAGTCCTGTGTGAGTCAAATTCACCTCAGGTGCCCTCTCCCCTTGCCCCCTCCTTCCACATCCAATCCCAGAGATAAGTACCGTTTCCCAGCTGTACTGTGGGTTGGGAATGTCAAAAAGAGGCGGTATCCTCCACTACCACCACTGCCATTATTATCCTTAAGTCATATGAAAAAATGTTGGTCAATTCTTCTTACTCTTGTACCCAAGTAACAGGGAACAAACAATTAAACAAACATAGCCTGCCACAAAACAGTGTTATGCCTGCTGAGCTAAAGCATTAGCTTGGGGTGAGTTCAGGTAGGCCTCCACACTACAGCAAACAAAGGAAAATAGGAGGGGTGCTCGACAACAATGACAGAAATCCATCAAAGGGGCTTACCAGGAAATACGTACAAAAGGACTAACTCAACAAATTAATCTCCTTTTAGACGCTTCTCTTGGTAAGCCCTTTTGATGAATAAGCTTGGGATGTTAACACAAGTTTTTCAACATCAGGCAAGGGTTCTTATCATGTGGGAGTGGTTCTAAACCACCTCTGTTTGTCAGTCTTGCTTTTACAGAACACTAGGTCCGTCCACACCAATCATTAAATAAGGGTCTTTATTCAAATTAACTAATTTGGAAAACAGGTTAAACTAATGCCTGCACTCCTCCTAGTCTTTAAGAAACAAGACAACATTTGTGTCCAATCAAGAGTCAGTAAAGGGTCATGATTTGGTGTTAAAGATTATTTAATCTTTAATTTAAGATTACGTTACCTTTACAAAAATGACACGTGTACCATGGAGGACGACGGTGAGTTGTGGTATTAAAATGACCATGTTGGAATTCATGCACGTGCGAAAGTTTTGCATCTACTTTACAAATCTAAATTCATTTTGTCTTTCAATTCTCCAAACTTGGGGTTGCCTTTAATCTTCTTCTTGAAGAGTAATAGCAGCTCCTCTTCTGATTAGACATTTCCCTCTCCACTGAATGAGAAGTCAGCTGACAATACTTTGAAGGAAAATGAATGGTGCCATTGTCACGTTCTGACCTTTATTTCCTTTGTTTTGTCTTTATTTAGTATGGTCAGGGCGTGAGTTGGGGTGGGCAGTCTATGTGTGTTTTTCTATGTTGGGGTTTTGAGTTCAGCCTAATATGGTTCTCAATCAGAGGCAGGTGTCGTTAGTTGTCTCTGATTGAGAATCAAACTTAGGTAGCCTGGGTTTCACTTTTTAGTTGTGGGTGTCTGTTTTCCGTGTGTGTGTTTGTTGCCACACGGTACTGTTTTGGTTTCGTTTGTTTCACATTTATTGTTTTGTAGTGTTCAGTTTATGTCTTTAAATAAACGTTATGGACACTTACCACGCTGCACATTGGTCCTCCGATCCTTCTCGCCTCTCCTCCTCAGAAGAGGAGGAGGAATGCCGTTACAAAAACACCCACCACAAAATGACCAAGCAGCGGGGTAACGGGCAGCAGCAGCGATCGCAGGACTCCTGGACATGGGAGCGAGATCTGGACTATGTCATTACTTGGGAGGAGATAGACAGGTGGTCGGTCGACCCAGGGAGAGTGCCGGAGCCTGCCTGGGATTCTCTGGAGCAGTGTGAGGAGGGATACCGGCGAATGGAGTCAGCACGGCGGCGCGGAAGGAAGCCCGAGAGGCAGACCCAAAAATGTCTTGGGGGGTGGCACACGGGGAGTGTGGCGAAGTCAGGTAGGAGACCTGCGCCAACTTCCCGTGCTTACCGGAGAGAGAGAGAGGGACCGGGCAGGCACCGTGTTATTCGGTGGAGCGCACAGTTTCCCCAGTGCGTGTGTATAGCCCGGTGCGGTACATTCCAGCTCCTCGTATCGGCCGGGCTAGAGTGGGCATCGAGCCAGGTGCCATGAAGCCGGCTCTATGCATCTGGTCTCCAGTGCGTCTCCTTGGGCCGGCGTACATGGCACTAGCCTTACGCATGGTGTCCCCGGTTCACCAGCACAGCCCAGTGCGGGCTATTCCACCTCGCCGCACTGGCCTGGCTACGGGGAGCATTCAACCAGGTAAGGTTGGGCAGGCTCGGGCAGGCTCAGGCTCTGTCCTAAGCCACCAGAGCCGCCGGTCAGTCAAGAGCCGCCAGAGCCGTCGGCCAGCCAGCAGCCGCCAGAGCCGTCGGCCAGCCAGTAGCCGCCAGAGCCGTCGGCCAGCCAGGAGCCGCCAGAGCCATCGGCCAGCCAGGAGCCGCCAGAGCCATCGGTCAGCCAGGAGCTTCCAGAGCCGTCGGTCAGCAAGGAGCTTCCAGACTCGTCGGCCAGCCAGGAGCTGCCAGAGCCGTCAGCCAGCCAGGAGCTGCCAGTGCCGTCAGTCAGCCAGGAGCTGCCAGAGCCATCGGTCTGTCCTAAGCCGCCAGAGCCGCCGGTCTGTCCTAAGCCACCAGAGCCGCCGGTCAGTCAAGAGCCGCCAGAGCCGTCGGCCAGCCAGGAGCGGCCAGAGCCGTCGGCCAGCCAGGAGCTTCCAGAGCCGTCGGTCAGCCAGGAGCTTCCAGAGCCGTCTGCCAGCCAGGAGCTGCCAGAGCCGTCAGCCAGCCAGGAGCTGCCAGTGCCGTCAGTCAGCCAGGAGCTGCCAGAGCCATCGGTCTGTCCTAAGCCGCCAGAGCCGCCGGTCTGTCCTAAGCCACCAGAGCCGCCGGTCAGTCAAGAGCCGCCAGAGCCGTCGGCCAGCCAGGAGCCGCCAGAGCCGTTGGCCAGCCAGGAGCCGCCAGAGCCGTCGGCCAGCCAGGTGCCGCCAGAGCCATCGGTCAGCCAGGAGCCTCCAGAGCCGTCGGCCAGCCAGGAGCTTCCAGAGCCGTCGGCCAGCCAGGAGCCGCCAGAGCCGTCGGCCTGCCAGGTGCCGCCAGAGCCATCGGTCAGCCAGGAGCCTCCAGAGCCGTCGGCCAGCCAGGAGCTTCCAGAGCCGTCAGCCAGCCAGGAGCTGCCAGAACCGTAAGCCAGCCAGGAGCTGCCAGTGCCGTCAGCCAGCCAGGAGCTGCCAGAGCCGTCGGTCTGTCCTAAGCCGCCAGAGCCGCCGGTCTGTCCTAAGCCACCAGAGCCGCCGGTCAGTCAAGAACCGCCAGAGCCGTCGGCCAGCCAGGAGCCGCCAGAGCCGTCGGCCAGCCAGGATCCGCCAGAGCCATCAGTCAGCCAGGAGCCTCCAGAGCCGTCGGCCAGCCAGGAGCTTCCAGAGCCGTCGGTCAGCCAGGAGCTTCCAGAGCCGTCAGCCAGCCAGGAGCTGCCAGAGCCGTCAGCCAGCCAGGAGCTGCCAGAGCCGTCAGCCAGCCAGGAGCTGCCAGAGCCGTCAGCCAGCCAGGAACTGCCAGAGCCGTCAGTCAGCCAGGCGAAGCCAGAATCGCCCTTCACTCCGGAGCTGCCGGAGTCTCCCGCCTGTCCGGTGCTGCCGGAGTCTACCGCCTGTCCGGCGCTGCCGGAGTCTCCCGTCCATTCGGAACCCATTTCTAGCTTTTTTACATGGCACCTATTGCATATTTACTTTCTTCTCCAAAACTGTGTTTTGCATTATTTAAACCAAATTGAACATGTTTCATTTTATTTGAGGCTAAATAGATTTTATTTATGTATTATATTAAGTTAAAATAAAAGTGTTCATTTTTCATTCAGTATTGTTGTAATTGTCATTATTACAAATATATACATAAAAATCGGCCGATTTAATCAGTATCGGCTTTTTTTGGTCCTCCCATAATCGGTATCGGTGTTGAAGAATCATAATCGGTCGACCTCTACTTGGAACCTCTAACCCTGGCAATTTGACTGGTAAACCCATGGGTACACTCGCAATGGTTGTGACTACAGGTAGTACAGCTACGACCGGAAGTAGCAGGTTAGGAGAGCATTTTTACATAACCCTTTTCCTAACCTTAACCTAAGTCTTCTAACCTGCCACGTTAATAATACAAACCTGCTGCATGTTTTCCTAACCTGCTACGAAAAACTCACTTCCATACGTAGCTGTACTCCGTCTAGTCAGAACCACTCTGCCTGGAATTGTGTTGAAATCATTTCCATTTTAACGTAGAATATTAATTCAAATTATGTTAACTGATGTGGCTCATTCAATGGGATGTATTTTTTGTAATATCAGTTGAGTTGATATACAGTTGAAGTCGGAAGTTTACATACACTTAGGTTGGAGTCATTAAAACACATTTTTCAACCACTCCACAAATTTCTTGTTAACAAACTATAGTTTTGGCAAGTTGGTTACTTTGTGCATGACACAAGTAGTCTTTCCAACAATTGTTTACAGACAGATTATCACAATTCCAGTGGGACAGAAGTTTACATACACTAAGTTGACTGTGCCTTTAAACAGCTTGGAAAATTCCAGAAAATGATGTCATGGCATTAGAAGCTTCTGATAGGCTATTTGACATAATTTGGTCAATTGGAGGTGTAGCTGTGGATGTATTTCAAGGCCTACATTCAAACTAAGTGCTTCTTTGCTTGACATCATAGGAAAATCAAAAGAAATCAGCCAAGACCTCAGAAAATAATTGTAGACCTCCACACATCTGGTTCATCATTGGGAGCAATTTCCAAACACCTGAAGGTACCACGTTCATCTGTACAAACAATAGTACACAAGTATAAACAGCATTGGACCACACAGCCGTCATACCTCTCAGGAAGGAGACGTGTTGTGTCTCCTAGAGATGAACGTACTTTGGTGCGAAAAGTGCAAATCAATCCCAGAACAACAGCAAAGGACCTTGTGAAGATGCTGGAGGAAACAGGCACAAAAGTATCTATATCCACAGTAAAAACGAGTCATATATCGACATAACTTGAAAGGCCGCTCAGTAAGGAAGAAGCCACTGCTCCAAAACCGCCATAAAAAAGCCAGACTACGGTTTGCTACTGCATATGGGGACAAAGATGGTACTTTTTGGAGAAATGTCAAGTATTTTATTTATTTGTAATCAAACTATTTAGTTACAGAAATGTGATACCATGAATGCACGCTGTAAAATGACTCCCAACTCCCAACGCAGCAACTTTTGTTATGCTAGCAGGAGCAGATACCTTTAATCACTAGCTAGCATGTTATTCTGGTACAAGGAACGTTGGCTGGCCCTCGTTCCTTGTAAAGGTGAAATAAAAAATAAAATAAAATTCCAAGTAAAAATGTAAGTCTACAAAAATCTATAGGACAAGTAGTGCAAGCTAATAGTCATCAAGGCGGGACCCACTAATTTCATTCATACTGAAAAATAAGAAATGCCACAATATCCCTGTCAATAGTTGGAGTAGGATGATTGCAGAGCACCCTGCCTCAGACTGTCAGGATGTTCCTTTTCTAGCTCACAAACTACATTACTTTGCTGTGATGATTTATTTTATTCATTCCTGTCTCTCACTTTTGTCTCACATGATCTTTCAGGTCTCCTGTGTCCTGCTTCCAGAGATCAACCAAGTGCTTTTCACCTAGCATGAGCCGATTCACTCACCTGTGAGGATAACCATCTTTCTTCAGTTTGAGCTCGCCCTGTTGTCACTATTTAGACTTTGGGACCACATATGCATTTGCCTGTTGTCTTTTTTTTGTGGGTTCTGTCTTACACAGTCTAGTGCATTTTAGAGTTGAAGAACACCAACTGCAGACAAACATGCTTGTTTGAGCATCTCAGACTAAATTCAATGTAGAATTAGTTGAACAGGTGACAAACAGATTATTTTCCTATTGTAACATACAGTGGTAATAATTCTATTGTCCCCGTCAAGAGGACTGACTTTTGCCATAGATGGTAGTTCTCATCTCTGGACGACACAAGCTTTAGACCACACAATAATTCTGCTAAGGGATTTGTTGCTCTCTACATTGGTCAGCTACATTGACCAGGGTGGGATCCTTATGATATGCCAATGGGGCCTGAGTGGTAAGTAAATTGAAGTGGGTCTAGGGTGTCATGTAAGGTAGAGGTAATATGATCCTTGACTAGTCTCTCAAAGCACTTCATGATGACAGAAGTGAGTGCTATGGGGCGATAGTCATTTAGTTACCCTTGCTTTCTTGGGTACAGGAACAATGGTGGACATCTTGAAGCATGTAGGGACAGCAGACTGGTATAGGGAGATTGAATATGTCCGTAAACACTCTAGCCAGCTGGTCTGCGCATGCCGTCTGGGCCGGCAGCCTTGCAAGGTTTAACACACTTAAATGTCTTACTCACGTCGGTCACCGAGAAGGAGAGCCCACAGTCCTTGGTAGCGGGCCGCATAGTTGGCTCTGTGTTATCCTCAAAGCGTGTGATAACGGTGCTTAGCTTATCTGGAAGCAAGACGTCGGTGTCTGCGACGTGGCTTGTTTTCTCTTTGTAGTCTGTGATTGTCTGTAGACCCTGCCACATACATCTCGTGTATGAGCTATTGAACTACGACTCCACTTTGTCTCTGCACTGATGTTTTGCCTGTTTGATTGCCTTACGTAGGGAATAACTACACTGCTTATATTCGGCCTTATTCCCAGTCACCTTGCCTTGGTTAAATGAGGTGGTTTGTGCTTTCAGTTTTGCGTGAATGTTGTCATCTATCCATGGTTTCTGGTTTGGTAGGTTTTAATAGTCACAGTGGGTACAACATCTCCTATACATTTCCTGACAAACTCAGTCACCATACCCATGTATTCGTCAATATTATTGTCAGAGGCTACCCAGAATATATCCCAGTCTGTGTGATCAAAACAATCTTGAAGCATGGATTCTGATTGGTCAGACCAGTATTGAATAGAAATTCCTGTTTGAGTTTCTGCCTATAGGAAGGGAGGAGCAAAATGGAGTAGTGATCAGATTTGCCGAAGAGAGGGCAGTGGTCCAATGTTTTCTCAGAGCTTTGTTTTCTTAGCTTTGTTAAAATCTCGGGTACATTAAATGCGACCTCAGGATATGTGGTTTCCAGTTAGAATTCAGGTCAAACTTATCGCAGCATTCTGCAATGATACGCCATCCCATCTGGTTTGCACTAAGTGGGACTATCATTTGTTTTTCAAAAGGATAATGACCCAACACACCTCCAGGCTGTGTAAGCACTATTTGACCATGAAGGAGAGTGATTTAGTGCTGCATCAGATGACCTGGCCTCCATAATCACCCGACCTCAATCCAATTGAGATGGTTTGGGATGAGTTGGACCGCAAGGTGAAGGAAAATCAGTCAACAAGTGCTCAGCATATGTGGGAACTCCTTCAAGGCTGTTGGCAAAGCATTCCAGGTGAAGCTGGTTGAGAGAATGCCAAAAGCGTGCAAAGCTGTCATCAAGGCAAAGGGTGGCCACTTTGATGAATGTCAAATATAAAATACATTTGTTTAAACCTTTCTTTGGTTAATACATGATTCCATGTGTTATTTCATAGTTTTGAAATTATTCACTACTATTCTACAATGTAGAAAATAGTCCAAATAATGAAAACCCCTTGAATGAGTAGGTGTGTCCAAACTTTTGACTGGTACTGTAAACCGTTATTTTTTTTGTTCAAACTCATGAAAAAAAGTATGGTTGGGTTCAGAATTAAATGATTGGAAAATAACTTCAGTTCCAGACCGTTTTTATTTTCTCTGGGCTCAGTGTCAGGTTTCTACACTATTGTGCTCTGGTTTTTCATTGTTGTACTTCATTGTTTGTAATGTTAAATCTTCTTCATATAATATCACGACAGGCCTCCATGCAAAGCTCCAGTGTCTTCCTAAAAACCCTGATTCTTTTCTCTTCTGTACAGTGTGCTCAATCTACGGTACCTGCTCTTTGAAAACTCTCTGGAGGCCGTCTTTCGTTTACATCCACCTACTGGTTCTTTTGAGAGTAATTCACCACAAACAATCTGGGGAGTAGAACAATGGCCTAAAAACAGGGAGGCACGCAAACATTTTCAAAAGTGACCTGTCAGTAACCCTACCTGGTTCCCAGGGATTCAGAAATCTAAGCAGTCAAAACAGCATTAATAAAGACAGTGGTGTCATAGCAAGTGTGGTAACTTCAATGTCACAACATTATGTAGGCCCCACTTAGTGCCTACTGTCTACTAAGTATTTTCTTCAGACATAGTTCTCAACCTGTGATTCATGTTCTTCTGTATGTTTTATGTCAATTGGTGTTGTTTTGTTCTATCCCCCCCTCCTCTCATAGGTCTGTCCAGTGAAGCTGATCTATGCCTATGGGAAAACTGATGACATCATTGTAGCATTAGTTACAGTGCCTTGCGAAAGTATTCGGCCCCCTTGAACTTTGCGACCTTTTGCCACATTTCAGGCTTCAAACATAAAGATATAAAACTGTATTTTTTTGTGAAGAATCAACAACAAGTGGGACACAATCATGAAGTGGAACGACATTTATTGGATATTTCAAACTTTTTTAACAAATCAAAAACTGAAAAATTGGGCGTGCAAAATTATTCAGCCCCTTTACTTTCAGTGCAGCAAACTCTCTCCAGAAGTTCAGTGAGGATCTCTGAATGATCCAATGTTGACCTAAATGACTAATGATGATAAATACAATCCACCTGTGTGTAATCAAGTCTCCGTATAAATGCACCTTCACTGTGATAGTCTCAGAGGTCCGTTAAAAGCGCAGAGAGCATCATGAAGAACAAGGAACACACCAGGCAGGTCCGAGATACTGTTGTGAAGAAGTTTAAAGCCGGATTTGGATACAAAAAGATTTCCCAAGCTTTAAAACTCCCAAGGAGCACTGTGCAAGCGATAATATTGAAATGGAAGGAGTATCAGACCACTGCAAATCTACCAAGACCTGGCCGTCCCTCTAAACTTTCAGCTCATACAAGGAGAAGACTGATCAGAGATGCAGCCAAGAGGCCCATGATCACTCTGGATGAACTGCAGAGATCTACAGCTGAGGTGGGAGACTCTGTCCATAGGACAACAATCAGTCGTATATTGCACAAATCTGGCCTTTATGGAAGAGTGGCAAGAAGAAAGCCATTTCTTAAAGATATCCATAAAAAGTGTTGTTTAAAGTTTGCCACAAGCCACCTGGGAGACACACCAAACATGTGGAAGAAGGTGCTCTGGTCAGATGAAACCAAAATTGAACTTTTTGGCAACAATGCAAAACGTTATGTTTGGCGTAAAAGCAACACAGCTCCCTGAACACACCATACCTACTGTCAAACATGGTGGTGGCAGCATCATGGTTTGGGCCTGCTTTTCTTCAGCAGGGACAGGGAAGATGGTTAAAATTGATGGGAAGATGGATGGAGCCAAATACAGGACCATTCTGGAAGAAAACCTGATGGAGTCTGCAAAAGACCTGAGACTGGGACGGAGATTTGTCTTCCAACAAGACAATGATCCAAAACATAAAGCAAAATCTACAATGGAATGGTTCAAAAATAAACATATCCAGGTGTTAGAATGGCCAAGTCAAAGTCCAGACCTGAATCCAATCGAGAATCTGTGGAAAGAACTGAAAACTGCTGTTCACAAATGCTCTCCATCCAACCTCACTGAGCTCGAGCTGTTTTGCAAGGAGGAATGGGAAAAAATTTCAGTCTCTCGATGTGCAAAACTGATAGAGACATACCCCAAGCGACTTACAGCTGTAATCACAGCAAAAGGTGGCGCTACAAAGTATTAACTTAAGGGGGCTGAATCATTTTGCACGCCCAATTTTTCAGTTTTTGATTTGTTAAAAAAGTTTGAAATATCCAATAAATGTCGTTCCACTTCATGATTGTGTCCCACTTGTTGTTGATTCTTCACAAAAAAATACAGTTTTATATCTTTATGTTTGAAGCCTGAAATGTGGCAAAAGGTCGCAAAGTTCAAGGGGGCCGAATACTTTCGCAAGGCACTGTATATTGTCAGCCTTGGTCTTAGAAGTAGGCTACATAACTGTAGAGTGAAATTAGTAATTGTAATCTTAATTTAGTCATCTGGAGTTGTAGGTACTGTATATTGGTTTTCAACACCTCCAAAACCTGTGGAAGATCATATGACTCTAAGTTATGTATCTCCTTGGTGCCAACAGAGATGGTCGCCTTGCTTCGAGTTCTTAGGAATCTATGCAGTATTTTGTTTTTTAATTTATTGTTTCTTACATTGTTACCCCTTGGAATCTTAAGTCTTATTATATACAGCCGCGAAGAACTATTGGATATAAGAGCAACGTCAACTTACCAACATTACAACCAGGAATACAACTTTCCCAAAGCGGATTCTCTGTTCGGACTACCACCCAAGACAATGGATTTAATTCCAGTAGTCGACCCAAAACAACGATGCCGCAGAAGGGGCAGATGAAGCGGTCACCTGGCCAGGCTCCGTAGACATGCACATCGCCCTCCGCTCCAGAGTTTACTACTAGACAATGTCCAGTCTCTTGACAATAAGGTAGCTGAAATTCTAGCACGGCTTGCTTTCCAGAGAGACATCAGAGATTGTATCATTCTCTGTTTCAAGGAAACATGACTCTCTCGGGATATGTTATAGGAATCGGTCCAGCCACCGGGCTTCTCCATGCATTTTGCCGACAGAGATACACACCTCTCTGGGAAGAGGAAGGGCGGGGGTGTATGCTTTATGATTACCGACTCATGGTGTAATCATAACAACATACAGGAACTCAAGTCCTTCTGCTCACCTGATCAAGAATGCCTTACAATCAAATGCCGGCCATTTTACCTACCAAGAGAATTCCCGTCAGTTATAGTCACAGCTGTGTACATTCCCCCTCAAGCAGACACCAAGATGGCCATCAAGGAACTTAACTGGACTATATGCAAACCCTACATCCTGCGGCTGCATTTATTGTAGCTGGGTAATTTAACAAAGCAAATTTGAGAACAAGGCTACCTAAATTATACCAGCATATTGATTGTGCTACGCGGATGCGCAATACCCTCGACCACTGCTACTCTAACTTCCGAGATGCATACAAAGTCCTCCCCCACCCTCCCTTCGGCAAATCCGACCACGACGCCATCTTGCTCCTTCTGTCTTATAGGCAGAAACTCAAACAGGACGTACCAGTGACAAGAACCATTCAACGCTGGTCCGACCAGTCGGAGCCACGCTTCAATTTTGTTTTGATCACGCGGCCTGGAATTTGTTCCAGTCAACCTCTGAGAACAACATCGACCAATACGCTGACTTGGTGAGTGTGTTTAAAAATAAGTGCATTGGAGATGTTGAACCCACTGTGACTATTAAAACCTACCCTAATCAGAAACAGTGGATGGTTGGCGGCATTCGCACAAAACTGAAAGCGCCAACCACCGCATTTAACCATGGAAAGAGGTCTGGGGATATGTCTGAATATGAACAGTGTAGTTATTCCCTTCTCAACGCAATCAAGCAAGTGAAATGCCAGTACAGGGACAAGGTTGAGTCGCAATTCAACTGCTCAGACACGAGACGTATGTGGCAGGGTCTACAGGAAATCAAGGACTACAAAAAGAAATCCAGCCACGTAACGGACACCGACGTCACGCTTCCACACATATTCAATCACTCCCTATCCCAGTCTGTTTTTCCCACATGCTTCAAGGTGGCTACCATTGTTCCTCTACCCAAGAAGGCAAAGATAACTGAAATAAATGACTACCGCCCCGTAGCACTCACTTCTGTCATCATGAAGTGCTTTGAGAGAATAGTCAAGGATCATATCACCTTCACCTTACCGGCCACCCTAGACCCACTTCAGTTTGCATACCGCTCCAACAGGTCCACAGATGACGCAATCGCCATTACACTGCCCTATTCCATCTTGACAAAAGGAATACCTATGTAAGATTACTGTTCATTGAATACAGCTCAGCCTTCAACACCATAGTACCCAGGTGGTGAAGGTAGGAAACAACATCTTCACTTCGCTGACCCTCAACACTGGGGCCCCACAAGTGTGCATGTCATATATATCCTTGCCACTCCTATCATTTGCCAAAGAGACTGGCCTTTCAATTGTTTATTTTTTCTTTATTTAACTAGGCAAGTCAGTTAAGAACAAATTCTTATTTTCAATGACAGCCTAGGAACAGTGAGTTAACTGCCTTGTTCAGGGGCAGAACAACAGATTTTTACCTTGTCAGCTCGGGGATTCAATCTTACAACCTTTCGGTTACTAGTCCAATGCTCTAACCACTAGGCTACCTGCCGCCCCAATCTTTAAATATGAACATTAATGAGCTCGAGGAGATCAGAGCATTTAATCCTGATTCGATAACCCTCATAGCTATCCTCCAGGTTATGCAAATATTGGAACTATTTCTACCATTTCTCTTCTTAAAATCAGATTTTAAGCCTAACCCTAAACTTAAATTATGTCTAAAGCACATTTTGGTTTTCATTAATTTTTAAGAAATAGCCAATTTTGACTTTCTGGATGTGGTAACTAGTGGAAACCACAGCATTGTCTCATGTCAAATAGCGTGACGGCTGTCTGCACTGATAACTCGCAAACACTCATGGGGAAGCTAAAAAGATGTTAGGCTACAATATGCTGTCCTAACATTTGAAAATGTTACCAAGTTAACATGGTCCACTGAACCACCTTTCATTCTCAATTGAGTCAGAGTTAATCTTACCAAAAACTATAAACCTGTAGCTAATATTGACTTTTTTCACGACCAAGTCTTCACTACCTAATTCTACATCTAGCTAAGGTGTTTTGCAGTGCCCAAAAATTTGCTAGCTGACGCATTCTGCTTGCTGGCTGAACCAGTCACAATTCAATCCATATGAAATGAAAGGCAAGGATGCTGACAACAACAGTTCACACACTCAATAATATTTAATCCAGTTAGCTAGCTAGCTAGCTAGTGTAGCGAAGTTGTAGCTAATGCACAAATTAGTTTTCATGATATCTGTGATTAGTGAGCCGAGTTCTACAAGTGTTACAAAGTAGCGAGGCACAGTGCCAGCTGTCAGAGTCAGTGTTACGCACTTCTAGGAGTAGTGGGTGCGAAGTCAGGCGCAGAGAGCAGAGGGTAAAAGACAATCATGTTTATTCCGGCACAGGAAAACGGTCACGCCAAATCACCAGGCGCAAACAAAAATGTTCAGCCCAAAAACAGGACCCAAACAGTCTGGAGAAAACAAGAATATAGCTCAAACATGAACAGAGGAACAAGCCCGCACAAAAGCAGGCGGGCATAACCGGCTTAAATAGCCCTAACTAAAACCTAAACAAGAAACAGGTGTAACCAATAAGATAAAACCAACAGAAAATGAAAAGGGGATCGGTGGCAGCTAGTAGACCGGTGACGACGACCGCCGAGTGTCGCCCAAACAGGAAGAGGAGCCACCTTCGGTGGGAGTCGTGACAGTCATAGAACAGTCCCATAATTTTGGTGCAATACAAATTCATCCACAAGCTGGAAAACTAGGTAGCTACTATACCGTATGGCAATTCAAACTAGGCTGCTAGCTGGAGTAAGTTTGCTCAGCTGATCGGCATGGTTTGCCGTAGTAGCCAGTGCTTCATAGCTACTGAGAGCGGAGTGATTTTCAGAATTAGAATCTAGAGTCAGGCGAATGAGCGATTTTTAGAGATAAGTTCCACATCCTACAAGACAGATCGGTTGAGGGACGAGGATCACATAAGAATGACACTATCTGACATGAGACATTGGTCGTGTTCGAGAGGATCAAACCCGTAATGTATCATGAGTAAATTGTGACTGACTGACTGACTGATCTACAAATAATACTACGTTATTTTTTATTCAAGACTCTTTGCAAATCATTCTGTCCGCAGTCGCCCGCACCTTTGGCTGCAATTTTCCTAAATGTAGTTTTGTAATTGACAAACAAGCAGACAAGAAAATTGCAATTGAAAAAGGTGACGTTTTTTGCTGTAAGCCAATGAGGTAACCTAGGTAACCACAGGTTGAACAAATCTAATGTTTTCCACAGATCAAGTTGGTGTCTGGTTGCTAACCAACCGTTTTTTGTTGTCCAGACAAAAACCTGTCTGGCAAAAATTGCTAGGTCACTTCTAAATTCTCAAACTTAATACATACTGTAATTCCAACCACAAGATGTCTTAGCTTCAATTTTAAGCTTCAAAATAAAACAAATTGCCAAAACGTTTGCTTTTGACTTTGTTATAATTACAGGGCTGTCAACTCTTACGCACTGGGCGTGAGACACATAGTCTGGTTGCCTTCTCTGTTCAGCTATTACATTCCACTCCTTGCCAAAGAGACTGGTCTTTCAATAGTCCCAGTCAGTATTAGATATGACGTCACGGCCCTGCCTGCCTGTGGGGAAAACAACCTGTGGTTACCTAGGTTACCCCATTGGCTCACAGCAAAAAAACGTCACCTTTTTCAATCTGCATTTTCTTGCTTTCTTGCTGTCTGCTTGTTTTAGCCGAATAGCCTGAAACCAAAGCAGGGCTCTTCTCCCATGCTCTTTTTCCCTACATGAGAGCATTGCGAACAGTAGGTAGGTATTTTTTTTACCTGGTCACATGTAAATTGAACAACACAGCAGCTTTCCGACATGTTTTGTTATTTCTGTATAATTAAAACTTGACGACGAAGTTGGCTCTTTTACAATTGGGGTCAATGGTAAAGAATGTTTTCCCCAATTTGTGGGCGTGGTCGAGGGGAATTCCTTATTATGACTTGACTATTGACTTGGAGTGTCTACAAATATGAACATTCTATCATTAATGAGCTTGAGCAGATCAAAGGATTTCATCCTGATTTGATAACGCTCATAGCTCATTTCCAATAACAAAGGTTATGCACACCTTTGTTATTGAAAAATATATAACTTTAACTTTTATTTCTCAACAGATCATTGGTGTCTGGTTGCCAAGCAACCATGTTTTGTAATCCAGGGGCCAGATTCACAAAACCTTAAGAGTAAATGTATTCTTAACTGACATTATTTCCTTAACTATAGACATGAAGAAAGTTAAGCAAAGTTGCTATTCCTCAATAAAGTTATTGGAAATATTCAACATTTTTTTTCCTTTGTTTCTTCCTAAGAAAAATAAGATTCTTGAAAATAATGTTCTAGGATTTCTCCTTGTAAATGTACTTAACTTTAGGTTAGCTAAACAATTGTCTTGTGATGAATGGATACTTTTGTAACCATGAAGGTTTTCCTTCATTTTGCGAAGAAGAACTTGGCTAACTTAGCTAACGTTAACGTCGTTAGCTATGTTGGCTATAATGTCATTACGCGTTAGCTAGCTAACTTAACGGTCACGCAGTCCCTCTACCACCATCTCTCCTATCATGGACAACACCTTCTCCTCCAGCTGGTCCACATGAATGGTCTCTCAGCTCCCTTCTTCTTAGCAGTCGAGTTGATGTCGGACCACTATATCTTTTTGTTTTTTATTTTAAAATAAATTCTCCTCAATTTCGCGGTATCCAATTGTCTCATTGCTGCAACTCCCGTACGGTCTCGGGAGAGGCGAAGGTCGAGAGCCGTGCGTCCTCCGAAACACAACCAAACCAAGCCGCACTGCTTTTTGACACAATTCCCCCTTAACCCAGAAGCCAGCCACACCAATGTGTCGGAGGAAACACCGTACACCTGGCAATCGTGTCAGCGCCCACTGTGCCCGGCCCGCCACAGGAGTCACTAGTGCGCAATGGGACAAGGACATCTCTGCTGTCCAAACCCTCCCCTAACCAATTGTGCTCCACCCCATGGGTCTCTCGGTCGCGGCCGGTTGCAACAGACTCGAACCCAGAATCACTAGTAGCATAGCTAGCCCTGCAATGCAGTGCCTTAGACCACTGCGCCACTCGGGATGCCCTTTGACCACTATTTTTTACTGCGGCATCACTGTCCCTTGCCATTGCGCCGACGGCAGAGACAGATTTGCCCAGTCTCGCCCATCCTCTCTTTTTGGTCTCTGCAGTGACCCCACAGTTTTCCAGTCTCCCCAAAAGCAACTTTTTCCAGGGTGCTATTTCCCCCACCATCACTTCAAGCTCTTGTTTGCTGAAGTTTTTTTGTTGCTTTCCTTGGTTATCCATCATTGTTTTTGATATAGCTAGTCTGATGGCTATAATGTGTGAACAAATGACATTTGTTTTTGCGCATAAAGGGATCGTGAGCCAACAAAAAAAGTATAATTTCGAGACATAAAGCAGATAAATAAATGCAATAAAATGGAAATATCAACACTTTATTATAGTTGACCAAATCCTATCATCCCTGTCACATAGGCTTATTTATTTGTTTCAAGAACGTCACTAAAGTCAATGCACATAAGAAGATATTTACAAAGATCCTAACAAAACTATGACTTTCTAAGGACATAGAGGAATTGCACTTACGAACTAACTATCTTATGAACTTCTTATTTTTTTCTTTAAGACACTTCTTGAGTTTATTCGTAAGTAATGTTTTGTGAATCCAGCCTCAGAAGATAACCAGTCTGTCAAAAGTTGATAAGTCATGTCTGAATTTCTCAAACTAAATACATACAGCAATTCCAAGCACAAAATGTCTTAGCTTTGATTTTAAGTCTCAAAATACAAAAACTTGCCTAAACATCAAGCTAAATGTTTGTTTTTGACTTTGTTATAATTACAGGGCTGCCACCTATTACGCATTGGGCAGTGAGACAAATAGTCAATCAATCAAATGTATTTATAAAGCCCTTTTTACATAAGCACTTGTCACAAAGTGCTTATACAGAAACCAAGCCGAAAACCCTGAAGAGTAAGTCTGGTTGCCTTCTACAGTATGTTTAGCTATGACACTACTTGCCACTCCTGTCATTTGCCAAAGAGACTGGCCTTTCAATAGTCCCAGTCTGTATTAGATAGATGTATTGGCCCCACCTGTCTGTGGGGAAAACAACCTCTGGTTACCTAGGTTACCCCATTGGCTCACAGAAAAAAACTTGTCCGTTTGCAAATGTAATTTTCTTGTCGACTTAGTCAATGATGGAGTTTGGAGTGTGACTGTTTGAGGTTGTGGACAGGTGTCTTTTATACTGATAACAAGTTCAAACAGGTGCCATTAATACAGGTAACGAGTGGAGGACAGAGGAGCCTCTTAAAGAAGAAGTTACAGGTCTGTGAGAGCCAGGAATCTTGCTTGTTTGTAGGTGACCAAATACTTATTTTCCACCATAATTTGCAAATAAATTCATAAAAAATCCTGCAATGTGATTTTCTGAATTTTTTTCTTCTCATTTTGTCTGTCATAGTTGAAGTGTACCTATGATGAAAATTACAGGCCTCTCTCATCTTTTTAAGTGGGAGAACTTGCACAATTGGTGGCTGACTAAATACTTTTTTGCCCCACTGTATATAGTAAAAACAATAGTGGTCCTAAAATGGAACCTTGAGGAACACCGAAATTTACAGTTGATTTGTCAGAGGACAAACCATCCACAGCGACAGACTATCTTTCCGACAGATAAGATCTAAACCAGGCCAGAACTTGTCCGTGTAGACCAATTTGGGTTTCTAATCTCTCCAAAAGAATGTGGTGATCGATGGTATCAAAAGCAGCACTAAGGTCTAGGAGCACGAGGACAGATGCAGAGCCTTAGTCTGATGCCATTAAAAGGTAATTTACCACCTTCACGAGTGCAGTCGCAGTGCTATGATGGGGTCTAAAACCAGACTGAAGCGTTTCTTATATATTGTTTGTCTTCAGGAAGGCAGTGAGTTGCTGTGCAACAACTTTTTCAATAAACTTTGAGAGGAATGGGAGATTCAATAGAGGCCGATAGTTTTTTATGTTTTTGGGTTAAGGTTTGGCTTTTTCAAGAGAGGCTTTATTACTGCCACTTTTAGTGAGTTTGGTACACATCTGGTGGATAGGGAGATATTTATTATGTTCAACATAGGAGGACCAAGCACAGGAAGCAGCTCTTTAAGTAGATTAGTTGGAATAGGGTCCAGTATGCAACTTGAACTTTTAGAGGCCATGAATATTTTCATCAATGTCTCAAGAGATATAGTATTGAAAAACATGAGTGTCTCCCTTGATCCTAGGTCCTGGCAGTGTTGTGCAGACTCAGGATAACTGAGCTTTGGAGAAATACGCAGATTTAAATAGGAGTAATTTTCTTTCTAATGATCATGATCTTTTCGTCAAAGAAGTTCATGAATTTATCAGTGCTGAAGTGAAAGCCACTTGGGGAATGCTGCTTTTTAGTTAGCTTTGCAACAACATCAAAAATAAATTGTTCTTAAGTCTCCTCGATTAAGTTGGCAAAAATAGGATGATCGTGCAGCAGTGAGAACTATTCGATACTGCACGATACTGTCTTTCCAAGCTAATCGGAAGACTTCCAGTTTGGTGTTGTGCCATTTGCGTTCCAATTTTCTGGAAGCTTGCTTCAGGCTCGGGCATTTTCTGCAGAGAGCTAGTTTCTTATGACAAATATTTTTTGTTTTTAGGGGTGCGACTCCATCTAGGGTATTACGCAAAGTTAAATTGAGTTCCTCAGTTAGGTGGTTAAGTGATTTTGAACTCTGGCGTCCTTGGGTAGGTGGAAGGAGTCTGGAAGGGCATCTATGAATCTTTGAGTTGTCCGAGAATTTATAGCACGGCTTTTGATGATCCTTGGTTGGGGTCTGAGCAGATTATTTGTTGTGATTGCAAACGTAATAAAATGGTGGTCTGATAGTCCAGGATTATGTGGAAAAACATTAAGATCCACAATATTTATTCCACGGGACAAAACTAGGTCCAGAGTATGACTGTGGCAGTGAGTAGGTCCAGAGACATGTTGAACAAAACCCACTGAGTCGATGATGGCTTCGAACGCCTTTTGGAGTGGGTCTGTGGACTTTTCCATGTGAATATTGAAGTCACCAAAAATGTGAATATTATCTGCTATGACTACAAGGTCCGATAGGAATTCAGGGAACTTAGTGAGGAACACTGTATACAGCCCAGGAGGCCTGCAAACAGTAGCTATAAAAAGTGATTGAGTAGGCTGCATAGATTCCATGACTAGAAGCTCAATAGATGAAAATGTAATCATTTTTTTGGTTCAGTATTTTTTAATTAATGTACATATAAGGGTTAAAAATATTTTTAGATATCTGTAATTTACATATGCGTAAATATATGTACAATGTTGTGAAAAAGTATTTGCCAGTTTCTAATTTTCTCTACTTTTGCATATTTTTTATACTGAATGTTATCAGATCTTCAACCAAAACCTAATATGAGATAAAGGGAACTTGAGTGAACAAATAACACAACAATTATATACTTATTTCATTTATTTCATAAACAAAGCTATGCAATGCCCAATGCCCCTGTGTAAAAAAGTAATTGCCCACTTACATCCAATAACTGGTTGTGCCTCCTTTTTCTGCAATGAGTCCAACCAAAGTTGTCCTGTAATTGTTGATCAGTCTCTCATGTTGCTGTGGAGTGATTTTGGCCTACTCTTCTATGAAGAACTGCTTTAACTCAGCAACATTTGTGGGTTTTCAAACATGGACTGCTCGTTTCAAGTTCTGCAACAAGTTATGCCACAACAGCTCAATTGGGATTATCTCTGGACTTCAACTAGGCCATTCCAAAACATTAAATGTGTTGCTTTTTAGCCATTTTCATGTAGACTTCATTGTGTGTTTTGGATCATTTTCTTACTGGATGACCCAGCTGCGCTTCAGCTTCAGCTCACAGACGGATGGCCTGACATTCTCTGATACAGAGCAGAATTCATGGTTCATTCTAGTCGCCTAGGTTCTGAGGCAGCAAAGCATCCCCAAACCATCACCACCATGCTTGACCATTGGTATAAGGTTCTTACTGTGGAATGCAGTGTTTGGTTTTTCGCCAGGCATAATGGGACCTATGTCGTCCAAAAAGTTATACTTTTGATTGATTTGTCCATAGAACATTCTTCCAAGAATCTTGATGATCATCCAGTTGCTTCCAGTGGATTTTTTGAAAAACTTGAGTCAACTTTTTGGATGAGATGGGTCCCATTATGCCTGGCGAAAACCAAACACCGCATTCCACAGTAAGAACCTTATACCAACGGTCAAGCATGGTGGTGTTAGTGTGATGGTTTGGGGATGAACAACATTATCTTACAAGATCTTACATTGACACTGCCTTCCCACAAAAGAATGACCGCAGCAGGTCGTAACGGTATTGTTTATTGTTGTTCTTCAAATGACATAATGTGCCAAATAATAATTTATTAATTATGTGTGTATTCATTGTGTTAACTTTTCAATTGTGTCACCAAATCTTTTTGAAATCGGAGCATATGCACCTGCAATTCTACAATATGAGCGTTGTAACCCCGGCAGCTTCACCCAGGAGATCTGTCATTTTCCTGCCACCACACTGTGATCCGTGGCATTTTAAAGCTTGAGATTGGTTTCATAAGGGTCCGGAACCAAGGTGATTGGATACGCATTTGTAAAGAAATGCCTCTCACGGGGCCTCCCGGGTGGCGCATTGGTCTGTGCCACCATAGATTCTGGGTTCGAGCCCAGGCCCTGTCGCAGCCGGCCCGACCGGGAGGTCCATGTGGTGATGCACAATTGGCCCAGCGTCGTCCGGGTTAGGGAGGGTTTGGCCGGCAGGGATATCCTTGTCTCATCGCGCACTGTGGCGGGCTGGGCGCAGTGCACGCTGACCAGGTCGCCAGCTGTATGGTGTTTCCTCCGACACATTGGTGCGGCTGGCATCCCAAAATATATTTTAAATGTATACAGTGGCTTGCGAAACTATTCACCCCCTTGGCATTTTTCCTATTTTGTTGCCTTACAACCTGGAATTAAAATAGATTTTTGTCACGTCCTGACCTTAGTTCCTTTTTTATGTCGCTATTTTAGTTTGGTCAGGGCGTGAGTTGGGGTGGGCATTCTATGTTTTGTTCTGTGTGTTATAGTTCTACGTGTTTGGCCTGGTATGGATCCCAATCAGAGGCAGCTGTAAATCGTTGTCTCTGACTGAGAACCATACATAGGTAGGCCTGTTTTCCCACTATGGGTAGTTTTTTTCTGTGTCTGTGTTTTCACCATACAAAACTGTTTCCATTTTCATTTCTTTCCCTCACATTGTTATTTTGTATTTTTGTGTTCTGATATAATAAATTATCATGGACACTTACAACTTACAACACTGCATTTTGGTCCGATCATTTCTACTCCTCATCAGACGAAGAAGTTTGTTACATTTTGGGGGGGGGGGGTTGTAATAGTTTGATTTACAAAACGTGCCTACCACTTTGAAGATGCAAAATATGTTTTATTGTGAAACAAACAAGAAATATGACAAAAAACAGAACATGAGTGTGCACAACTATTCACCCCCTTTCATTAATGATCCTCCATTTGCAGCAATTACAGCCTTGCAGACCTTTGGCATTCTAGTTGTCAATTTGTTGAGATAATCTGAAGAAATTTCACCCCATGCTTCCTGAAGCACCTCCCACAAGTTGGATTGGATACGGTCAAGCTGCTCCCACAACAGCTCAATAGGATTGCGATCCGGTGACTGTGATGGCCACTCCATTATAGAAAGAATACCAGCAGACTGCTTCTTCCCTAAATAGTTATTGCATAGTTTGGAGCTCTGCTTTGGTTCATTGTCCTGTTGTAGGAGGAAATTGGCTCCAATTAAGCACCATCGACAGGGTATGGCATAGCATTGCAAAATGGAGAGATAGCCCACCTTCTTCAAGATCCCTTTTACCCTGTACAAATCTCTCACTTTACCACCACCAAAGCACCCGCAAATCATCACATTACCTCCACCATGCTTGACAGACGTCATCAAACACTCCTCCAGCATCTCCAGCATCTTCTGCATCTCACGAATGTTCTTCTTTGTGATCCGAACACTTCAAACTTAGATTTATCTGTCCATAACTCTTTCACAATCTTCCTCTGTCCATTGTCTGTGTTCTTTTGCCCATCTTAATCTTTTATTTTTATTGGCCAGTCTCAGATGACGTCAATAGTGCAGTTAGATTGACAAGAATTTAATCTTTCAACGATATAAGACACCTATATTTACCTAAATGTTTAATATCCACCATTTTTATGATTATTTATTTGAATTGCGCACCCTCCAATTCAAATAAAGGTGAATTGTGTCCCGCCCGCTAGCGGGACACATAGCCCTAAGAAGTTTTTAAAAAACACTTTAAAATAAATTGCTATTAAAATAGCAGAGAAATCAGCCAAGGCTGCCATAAGGGTGCCATGGCAACTATGTATCATAATGTCATGCATTGTCTTTCATCAGATGGCGTCATTCCTACGTGATGCTAATCCCTCAACCGATCTGTCTTGTAGGACTTGTAACGTATATGAAAATTTTTATATTCCAGAGCATCCACCATTCAAATATGAAAACATAGTTCCTAATTGTCCCCCACAATGAAATCAGGGAGGGAACTTTGGATCTGTCTCCGTCCGTTAGTACGTTAGTTTGTTGGTTCATTCATCACACAATATCTCAGACAGCATTGGCACAATTTTGATGAAACTTGGGTGAATGAGGCGTCTTGCCATGGAGATCCGGCATTTACAAAATTACACTGATTGGGCCAAGGGGGGCACTGCATCATCTATGACATTTTTACTGTTGCCTTGTTTATAATATCACTGCACTCGCGCATATCTCTACACAAATTAAACAGAATAACTAGCTAAATTGTTTTAATCGTTTGCAATTGTGGGGAAATACAAACAAAGCGGTGGATTTGAAATTCATGCCAGCTTTCGTGCCCATTGTCAAACTTCAAAAATAAGGCTCATTGAAGCACACAACTCCTTAGCTAAATGTGAAATGGTGCAACTAAGACTTCACTAACCAAAACAAGTCAACATTATATCCTTGCTTCAGGGCCTGAGCTAGAGGCAGTTAGATTTGTGAGTCAGATGTCATTTTAGGCAGAAATTGAAAAAAGGGTCTGATCCTTAACCACAACCCTGACAAATAGGATCTGCTCCTATTAACATTCCTGGGTTTCAATGCCTAGTTGAAAGTGTGTTACCCTTTTCTCTGGGCTCAATGCCAGGTTTCTATGCTATTGTGCTCTGGTTTTTCATTGTTGTACTTCATTGTTTGTAATGTTAAATCTTCTTCTCATATTCTCACTACATGCCTCCATGGAAGGCTCCAGTATCTTCCTAAAACCCTGATTATTTTCTCTTCTGTACAGTGTGCTCAATCTACTATACCTGCTCTTTGAAAACTCTCTGGAGGCCGTCTTTTGTTTACATCCAGCTACTGTGAGTAATTCAACACAAACAATCAGGGGAGTAGAATAATGGCCTGAACAGGGAGACAGGCAGATATCTTCAAAAGTGACCTGTCCATAACCCTATATCAGGGCTGCCCAACCTACTTCCTGGAGATCTACTGTCCTGTGGGTTTTCAGTCCAACCCTAAATTAACACACCTGATTCTACTAATTAGCTGCTCAACAAGACCTTAACTAGCTGAATCAGATATGAAATGAGAAATTAGGGTTGGACTAAAAGCCTACAGGACAGTAGATATCCAGGAAGAGGGTTGTGCAGCCCTGCCCTACGTGTTTCCCAGGGATTCTGAAATCTAAGCAGACAAAAGAGCATTAATAAATCATTAACGGTGTCATAACAAGTGTCATAATTTCAATGTTACAATATTATGTACGCCACACTTCGTGCCTACTGCCTACTAGGCCTTTTCTTCACACATAGTCCTCAACCTGAGATTTTTGTTATTTTGTGCTCGTGTGTGTTTTATGTCAATTTCTGTTTTGTTCTATCCCACCTCCTCTCATAGGTCAGTCCAGCTGATCTATACCTATGGGAAAATGTATGACACCATTGTAGGAGTAGCAGTAGTTATATTGTAGATCTAGGCTACTGTAACAGTAAAGTGGTATTAGTCGTCTAGTCGTCTGGAGTTGTAGGTGTATTGGTTCTCAACACCTCCAAAACCTTTGGAAGATCAAATTACTATTTAAAGGTTCATGTGAATGTGTCGCTCCTCCTCAAGTTTTAGAGAAGAGATCTCCACAACATTGAAGTGTATTAACACAGAACTCTAGAAGGCTTCATAGATACTCATGATAACATCAGTCTGTGTTGTCTCTCCTTCAGGATCATCATATCACAAAGAACTGGATTACCCTGGTGGATAAGAAACTGAGCTGCACCATCCTGTCCCTGACTGAGGCAGACGGTCAAACCACCATAACCTTCTGGAGATCCATGCAATCATGTGATGAGGATGACTTCCACATCACCGTGAGTCAACTTTTTCCCACAGAGACACAAACTACAAGTAATGTGTAATGGAAGTCTTAAAAGGCTTGACGAGGACAACCATGTTTGTTTACAAATAGCTTAGCAACCTAAAGCCTGTTTTGAGAGTTGTTCCCCTTTTACCTAAATAGATGTATTCTGTAGAATAAAGTTAGAGATGAGTTGAGGGTGGCAGGTAGCCTAGCTGTTAAAGAGCATTGGGCCAGTAACCGAAAGGTCGCCGGTTTGAATACCTGTGCCGACGAGGGGAAAAATCTGGCGATGTGCCTTTGAGCAAGGCACTTGCTCAAATGTAAGAGTTATCTCAAACACATGTCCTGTAACAGGAACCAAATTGTCCAACGTGGATCAGGCACTTTGTCTTTTATTTTATTCTTGGCGTTGAACAGGTCAAATATGATTGAATTCAATGAAATTGAATTGATATTGTGATACATGTTATATGGAAGGTTGTATCATTAGCCTACAACAGGTGACTGTGGAACAGACCCATATGGAAAATAATCATGAAAATTAAATAAGAATCTTGTATGGCAGAAGAATATTATTTGTACAGAAATCTAATAAATAATCGGATCTGGTAAGATTGTGTATGTTTTTCCTTATGTCAGTGGTGTATTTGTATGTGTTAACTTAACTAGCTAGCTATATGCCTTACATGACATCTATATTATAATATGCTAAGGAATTCTAAGCTGCTGAAAGATCTCCTACTATTTTGGGACGATTTTCTTAATTTTAGGCTCAAAAGAGGCATGTCTTCCCCGCACATGGGATTATCTACTTTATATTCCGCTGTGTTTTGCATTTGTGTTTATTTCCCTGTTTTTGTGTTTGGAATGGCATGGTTACTATTGCATCATCCTGACAATACTAGGCTACAAGGATGTAACTGAAGACAGGAGTTTTTCAAATTCAAACTGTCATAATTATTGCATCATAATTTATACCATGATGACGTCACTCGGCCTATTAATTCACTATGCTCATTGACTGGAAATTACAAATTACCATGGCAATTATGCTTCACAATAGTAATATTAATTGTGCAACATGCAGCAATCCACATACAATAGTAGTATTAACTGCGCAGCTGTGCTTATAGATTATGGTGGGCCCGTGCATAAAATCTTCAACAAATCTCATGACCCGCTGCCCTGTTTTCACCAATTCTTAAATTATCCCTCAAAATCCTATCAAATAATGCTGTTAAATAAAGCAAGGTGTATAATGCGTCAAATAAGCACTAGGCCTAAAACATAGGAAATAAACGTGAGCTGGTAGATAAACTGGAGAGATGGAAATTAGGCCTACTCCAACGTTTGGATGTGATCGCATCAGTGCGAGCTACAAATTATAGCTGGTCACTTCACTCAAAATGTTCTATTTTTGGGGCAGCTAAAACTATGATTTGGTTAAACAGTAGCATCCTGATTCCTGAATGAAAGTGTTTGCTCTGCCCCTGTTTCTCTCTGTGCGCTCAGGGTAGCCTATGTGGAGAGAAGGGTAGAAAGAGAAAAAAATGTAATAATTGTGCAACATTTGAAAATGTGGTTTTAGTTTCCAGTTTCCCCTTCCTAATTAATAAGATGGCACCGACAGATATGGCAGCTCTGCTTCTAGCTCCTAAGCAACCTTGCCATTCTAAGATAAAAAAAATTAAAATAAATGTTAACTAGGCAAGTCAGATAAGAACACTTTCTTATTTACAATGACAGCTATGGAGCTAGGAACACAAGCAACTTCACTTGTGGATTAATTTGCTCAGGCCTACATCTCTTTGTGTACAGACAGATAGCCTTCTTCTATCTGTCTGTACACAAAGAGATGTAGGCCTGAGCAACTTAATCCACAAGTGAAGTTGCCTATCTGTTTGTATACACTATATATACAAACGTATGCGGACACCCTTTCAAATTGGTGGATTCAACTATTTCAGCCACACCCGTTGCTGACAGGTGTATAAAATCTAGCACACAGCCAAGCAATTTCCATAGACAAACATTGGCAGTAGAATGGCCTTACTGAAGAGCTCAGTGACTTTCAACATGGCATCGTCATCGGAGGCCTCCTTTCCAACAAGTCAGTTCGTCAAATTTCTGCCCTGCTAGAGCTGCCCTAGTCAACTGTAAGTGCTGTTATTGTGAAGTGGAAACGTCCAGGAGCAACAACGGCTCAGAAGCAAAGTGGTAAGCCAGACAAGCGCACAGAACGAGACCACCGATGCTGAAGCGTATAATGTGTAAAAATCAACTGTTCTCAGTTTCAACACTCACTACCGAGTTCCAAACTGCCTGTGGAAGCAACGTCAGCACAATAACTGTTTGTCGGGAGCTTCATGAAACGGGTTTCCATGGCTGAGCAGCCGCACACAAGCATAAGATCATCATGCTCAATGCTAAGCATCGGCTGGAGTTGTGTAAAGGACTCTAGAGCAGTGGCAACCCGTTCTCTGGAGTGATGAATCACGCGTCACCATCTGGCAGTCCGACGGACAAATTTGGGTTTGGTAGATACCAGAATGCTACCTGCCAAAATGTATAGTTGCAAATGTAAAGTTCGATGGAGGAGGAAAAATGGTCTGGGGCTATTTTCCATGGTTCAGGCTAGGCCCCTTAGTTCCAGTTAAGGGAAATCTTAACGCTACAGCATACAATGATATTCTAGACAATGCTGTGCTTCCAACTTTGTGGCAACAGTTTAGGGAAGGCCCTTTCCTCTTTCAGCATGACAATGCCCGGTGCACAAAGCGAGGTCCGTACAGAAATGGTTTACTAGAGATCTGTGTGGAAGAACTTGACTGGCCTGCACAGAGCCCTGACCTCACCCCCATCAAACACATTTGGGATGAATTGGAACACCAACTGGGGCGGCAGAGTAGCCTAGTGGCCTAGTGGTAGCCTGGCAACCAAAAGGTTGCAAGTTCAAATCCCCAAGCTGACAAGGTACAAATCTGTCGTTCTGCAGTTAACAGGCAGTTAACCCACTGTTCCTAGGCCGTCATTGAAAATAAGAATTTGTTCTTAACCTACTTGCCTAGTAAAATAAAAAAAACTGTGAGCCAGGCCTAATCACCCAACATCAGTGCCCGACCTCACTAATGCTATTGTGGCTGACTGGAAGCAAGTCCCTGCATCAATGTTCCAACATCTAGTTTAAAGCTTTTCCAGAATAGTGGATGCTGTTATAGCAGCAAAGGGGGGACCAACTGCCCATGATTTTGGAATGGGATGTTCGACAAGCAGGTGTCCACATACTTTTGTTAATGTAGTGTATGTGATCGCATACAAATAAAGCAAGGTTTGAAATTATTATGTTTTAGTCAAATGTTATATCTCTTTGGGCTTGTTACGGTCAATTTGCAGTCTACGATTTAAAAAAATAGTCACACGGCTGAATCTAGTTGATGATCCCTGCTATAGAATCTAGTGATGACTGTGAACCAGATGTACAAACAGAAATGTCACACGAAAGGACCAGCGGATGAATAACAGTGTTTCGTCAGCAACAATAAGAAAGTATTTCCAGGTCAGTGAATTTTGGACATATTCATTCCATAATGCCATGAAAAAAGTCAGAATTGCTGCAGCAAAATCAAGCATTTCTGCCTTCAGATATCACCCCCCAAAAATTGTGAAATCCTGGAGGGGTTGTAAAATGGGGAGACTAGACACTATATGGTACAAACATTCAGAAAAGGTTTATTGACAAATATCAAACAACCTAAGCCTGTTTTAAGATATGTTCCCCTGTACCTAAATATACTGTCACAGGCATAACAGACACCCCCGCAACCCCGCAAGGCTGAGGGCCCAGGAGCTCTGGGGCCTCATGTGCCTATCATCAAAGCAAAGTTTATTCCTCACATGCATCGTAAACAACAGGTATAGACTAAGATTGAAATGTTTACTAACAGGCCTTTCCCAACAATACAGAGAGAGAAAAAAACAGAGAAATAATAGAAAGGTAAAACATGTAATAATAAATACACAATGAGTAACGATAACTTGGCTTTACACACGGGTACCAGTACCGAGTCGATGTGCAGAAGTACGAGGTAATTGAGGTACATATGTACATATAACTAGGAATAAAGTGACATATAATAAACAGTAGCAGCATCTTATGTGATGATGGTCAACGCAGATAGTCCGGTAGCTATTTGGTTAACTATTTTACTAACTATTTAGCTGCCTTATGGCTTGGGGTTAGAAGCTGTACAGGGTCCTGTTGGTTCCAGACTTGATGCATCTGTGCCACTTGCCGTGCGGTAGCAGTAAGAACAGTCTATGGCTTGGGTGGCTGGAGTCTTTTACCATTTTTAGGGCCTTCTCTGACACCGTCTGGTATGGAGGTCCTGGATGGCAGTGAGCTCAGCCCCAGTGATATAGAGGGCTGTACGCACTACTCTATGTAGCGCCTTGCAGTTGAATGCCAAGCAGTCAATTTGCAGTTGCGGTTGATGTCTTTCTATATCTATATCTCTCTGTATATACCGTTCAAAAGTTTTGGGTCACAAATGTAATTGTTTTTTTGTCCATTAAAATAACATCAAATTGATCAGAAATACAGTGTAGACATTGCTAATGTTGTAAATGAGTTTTGTAGCTTGAAACGTCAGATTTTTAATGGAATATCTATATATGCGTACAGAGGGCCATTATCAGCAACCATCACTCCTGTGTTCCAATGGCACGTTGTGTTAGCTAATCCAAGTTTATCATTTTAAAAGGCTAATTGATCATTAGAAAACCCTTCTGCAATTACTATGTTAGCACAGCTGAAAACTGTTGTGCTGAGTAAAGAAGTAATACAACTGGCCTTCTTTAAACTAGTTGAGTCTCTGGAGCATCAGCATTTGTGGGTTCGATTACAGGCTCAAAATGGCCAGAAACAAAGAACTTTCTTCTGAAACTCGTCAGTCTACTCTTGTTCTGAGAAATGAAGGCTATTCCATGCAAGTAATTGCCAAGAAACGGAAGATCTTGTACAACGCTGTGTACTACTCCCTTCACAGAACAGCGCAAACTGGCACTAACCAGAATAGAAAGAGGAGTGGGAGGCCCCCGGTGCACAACTGAGAAAGAGGACAAGTACATTAGAGTGTCTAGTTTGAGAAACAGACGCCTCACAAGTCCTCAACTGGCAGCTTCATTAAATAGTACCTGCAAAACACCAGTCTCAACGTCAACAGTGAAGAGGCGACTCGAGGATGCTGGCCTTCTAGGCAGAGTTGCAAAGAAAAATCCATATCTCAGACTAGAAAATAAATAGAAAAGATTAAGATGGGCAGAAGAACACAGACATTGGACAGAGGAACTCTGCCTAGAAGGCCAGCATCCTGGAGTCGCCTCTTCACTGTTGATGTTGAGACTGGTGTTTTGCAAGGTAGTATTTAATGAAGGTGCCAGATGTGCCACGCTTATAGCGTCATACACAAGAAGACTCAAGACTGTTATCGCTGCCAAAGGTGCTTCACCAAAGTACTGAGTAAAGGGTCTGAATACTTATGTAAATGTCATGGTTTTTAATTTTTTATAAATTTTACAACATTTCTAAAAATATGTTTTTGCTTTTCATTATGGGGTATTTTGTGTAGATTGATGAGGGGGGAAAACCATTTAATCCATTTTAGAAAAAGGCTGTAATGTAACAAAATCTGTAAAAAGTCAAGGGGTCTGAATACTTTCTGAATGCACTGTAGTTCTTTATTAGTTTTAGTTTAGAAAATGATCTCTCCACAGAAGAGAGTTACAGTGATGGTAAAAACAGCTTGATTGTGATAGCAACATCAGGGAAACTGGGCAGAAGGGAGTGGTGCTTCAAAAATGCAATTCTGCAACATATTTAATTGAGCCTCTCATTCTCCTTAATTGCCGGCCTCAACACATTACAGAAAGAGATTGACTGTATGGGAAGCTCTGGGGACAGGTTGTCTGGATACTTGACAGCCAATAAATTGGCAGATGCATACAGATTATTATCTTTAGCGTACCACAGTTCTTAAGGGATAAAACAAACAAAAAGAGCTTGCAGTTTCGTTCATACTGGTGAACCAGCGTTTGAGTTCTGTGGTTGCAATATCAGCAGTCTCATATCTCTGGTATATCTTGCAATGCATCATTCAAGACTAAGTTGAAATTGTGTGCAACCCAATGTACATACAGTATAATGCACAATGTCTCAGGAAATACCGTCTGGATTGTCAACACAAAAATGCAAGGTGAAAACATACTGTAGCTACTATAGCCCTCTATGTAGAAAAAGAGAGAGAGACAAGCACACATATTAACCAGGTTTCTAACCAATAATTTCATGCAGATTGATTACCTGACGCCTGAAATAAGTCACGACTGGGCTCATTGAAAGAGTATATGCCTGTATAATTTTATAAATGCACAGACAATAGTGGGATATTTTAGTGTCGTAACAGTAATTATGCGAGAAATTATTTATGCTCAAATATTGATACTAGGCCTACATATACATATTGAAGTAAACTTGGAATCACGTGATGATATGTTGTTTGGGTCGACCTTTGACCCTGTCGTGGTCCAGAGAAACTGCGTTACGCCAGTGTACGAATATTGTATGTACAGTGGCTTGCAAAAGTATTCACCCCCCTTGGGATTTTTCCTATTTTGTTGCCTTACAACCTGGAATTAAAATTGATTTTTGGAGTGTTTGTATCATTTGATGTACACAACATGTCTACCACTTTGAAGATGCAAAATATTTTTTATTGTGAAACAAGCAAGAAATAAGAAAAAAATAACAGAAAACTTGAGCGCGTGCATAAATATTCACCCCACCAAAGACAATACTTTGTAGACACACCTTTTGCAGCAATTACAGGTGCAAGTCTCTTGGGGTATGCCTCTATAAGCTTGGCACGTCTAGCCACTGAGATTTTTGCCAATTCTTCAAGGCATAACTGCTCCAGCTCCTTCAAGTTGGATGGATTCCGCTGGTGTACAGCAGTCTTTAAGTCATACCACAGATTCTCAATTGGATTGAGGTCTGGGCTTTGACTAGGCCATTCCAAGACATTTAAATGTCTCCCCTTAAACCACTCAAGAGTTGCTTCAGCAGTATGCTTAGGGTCATTGTCCTGCTGGATGTTGAACCTCCGTCCCAGTCTCAAATCTCTGGAAGACTGAATCAGGTTTTCCTCAAGAATTTCCCTTTATTTAGCACCATCATTCCTTCAATTCTGACCAGTTTCCAAGTCCCTGCCAATGAAAAATATCCCCACAGCATGATGCTGCCATCACCAAGCTTCACTGTGGGGATGGTGTTCCAGGGTGATGAGTATTGTTGGGTTTGCGCCAGACATAGTGTTTTCCTTGATGGCCAAAAAGATACATTTTAGTCTCTTCTGTGCTTGCTTATTTGTTTCTTTAAGCAATGTCTTTTTTCTGGCCACTCTTCCGTAAAGCCCAGCTCGGTGTAGTGTACGGCTTAAAGTGGTCATATGGACAGATACTCCAATCTCCGCTGTCGAGCATTGCAGCTCCTTCAGGGTTATCATTGGGACTCTTTGTTGCCTCTCTGATTAATGCCCTCCTTGCCTGGTCTGTGAGTTTTGGTGGGTGGAATTCTCTTGGCAGATTTGTTGTGGTGTCATATTCTTTCCATTTTTTATAATGGATTTAATGGTTCTCTGTGGAATGTTTAAAGTTTCAGATATTTTTTTATAACCCAACCCTGATCTGTACTTCTCCACAGCTTTGTCCCTGACCTGTTTGGAGAGCTCCTTGGTCTTCATGGTGCCGCTTGGTTGGTGGCGCCCCTTGCTTAGTGGTGTTGCAGACTCTGGGGCCTTTCAGAACAGGTGTATATTTACTGAGATCATGTGACAGATCATGTGACACTTAGATTGCACACAGGTGGACCTTATTTAACTAATTATGTGACTTCTGAAGGTAATTGGTTGCACCAGATCTTATTTAGGGGCTTCATAGCAAAGGGGGTGAATACATATGCACACATCACTTTTCAGTTTAAATATATATTTTTAAACAAGTAATTTTTTTCATTTCACTTCACCAATCTGGACTATTTTGTGTATGTCCATTACATGAAATCCCAATAAAAATCTATTTAAATTACATGTTTAATGCAACAAAATAGGAAAAACGCCAAGGGGAATGAATACTTTTGCAAGGCACTGTATTCTGTAAAACAAAGCTGGAGATCAGTTGGTTTCTCAAGGAAGTGTGAGCCAAAACATTCTTCCTCAGGAGACCATCAGTGCAACGGTAATAATGGCATGGCTTTTAGGACTCAAATGAGCTCACACCCCTGAGAAATAGGACATTACTGAGGTTCAGTTCCTAGTTTAAAGTGTGTTACATTTTCTCTGGGCTCAGGGCCAGGTTTCTATGCTATTGTGCTGTGGTTTTTCATTGTTGTACTTCATTGTTTGTAATGTTAAATCTTCTTCTCATAATATAACTACAGGCCTACATTACAAAGCTCCAGTTTCTTACTAAAACCGGGATTCTTTTCTTTTATGAACAGTTAGTTCAATCCATAGCCGCAGGAAGCAGGGCTTCTTTAAACATTTTGTATTTAATATATATTGTGCACTATGCCTTTATTCCGCATGTATGAGTGGAGATAAATACTAATCAGCAGAGCGCAGATAAAAAAAAACTCCCCCGACATAAATGTTCCTCTCCTCCTCCTTCCCCCGCCTCTTGTCCTTCTCCTCCCGTCCGCTGTTCTATCTTGCCAAAGCAGCGTAAACCCCGCCAGCTGTGTGTTATTCATCTCGTTGTTGAGCCATGACTCTGTGAAACATAAGATATTACAGTTTTTAATCACCCGTTGGTAAAATATTTGTGATCATAGCTTGTCTATTTTGTTATCCAATGATTGTACGTTGGCTAACTGGACTGATGCTAGAGGCAGATTACCCACTCGTTGTTGGATCCTTACAAGGCACCCTGACCTACATCCTCAATATCTCCGTCTCTTTCTCATGCGAATCACAGGGATTTGGGCCTTGTCGGGTGTCTGAAGTAAATCCTTCATGTCCGACTCGTTAAAGAAAAAATCTTTGTCCGGGACGAGGTGAGTAATCGCTGTCCTGATATCTAGAAGCTCTTTTCGGTCATAAGAGATGGTGACAAAAACATTATGTACAAAATAAACTAAAATAACGTGAAGAAACACACACAATAGCACGATTGGTTAGCAGGCCGTAAAACGGCAGGCAACTCATCTGGCGCCATTTACTTAATTTTACTCTCAAAGGAAGTACGTTGTCCTCCCACATGGTGTTGTCCACGTTATATTTAGGAATCCAGAGTGGCACAGCGGTCTAAGGTACTGCATCGCAGTGCTAGAGGCATCACTACAGATGCCTCTGATTCGCTTTGGAAAGACAGCAGAGAGTGGAAAGGCAGTTTGCCAGTTACATCAGCGTGTCCCCTGAACGATAATGAAGAGAGAGGTAGGTGAGAAGTCTGTCGCCCGGCGATGGGGGTCAGAAGGTGAAGAAGCGTACTTCATGAGCTGTAACCGAAAAACAACTGGCATGTGGATTGTTTGAGGTGAGGGAGCAAGTGTGGTGGAACAAGAATTGTTAGCATTGTTAAGTATCTTGCTAGCTGGATCAAATTCTCCATGAGATAGCCATAGAAATGTTGAGCAACATTAGCCAACTTAGCTTATCAAATAATTGAGTTTATGGTGTGAAAATTTGCTGGCTAGTAAAGTCAGACAGCTAGCAAGCTAATGTTATAATGCCAGATGAGCTAACGTTAGTAACCTAACCAATTCACTATAGTATTAACTGGCGTACGACTCCTTGCCGTTCCTCAAATGATAACATTAGTTGTTTACTGGACCCTGGCAAAATGTGTGAAATGTTAACTAGCTAACAAACTAACTGCTATCTATGAACTAATACTTTCCCTTTACAATATGTGGTTCATTTTCAGAATGAGAAAATTAGGTGAAAATGAGGCATTGCTTGTTAAACAAGTGGATTTGTATTTGTATTTATTATGGATCCCCATTAGCTGCTACTCTTCCTGGGGTCCAGCAAAATTAAGGCAGTTATACAATTTTAAAAACATTACAATACATACATTACAGAATTCACAACACACTAAGTGTGTGCCCTCAGGCCCATACTTGTACAAGCATACTACCACATATATGCAACACAAAATTAATGTGTACGTGTGTGTATAGTACATATGTTATCATGTGTGCATACATGTGTCTGTGCCTATGTTTGTGTTACTTCACAGTCCCCGCTGTTCCACAAGGTGTATTTTTGACCTGTTTTTAAAATCTGATTCTACTGCTTGCATCAGTTACCTAATGTGGAATAGAGTTCCGTAGGACTGTGCGCCTCCCATTTTCTGATCTGGACTTGGGGAGGGTGAAGAGACCTCTGATGGCATGTCTTGTGGGGTATGCATGGGTGTCCGAGCTGTGTGCTAGTATTTTAAAAAGACAGCTCGGTACCTTCAGCTTGTCAGCACCTCTTAAAAAAAACAAGTAATGAGGAAGTCAATCTCTCTTCCACTTTGGAAGAGGGATGAAGTGTTGCTGGAGCAGGGCCTGGCTTAAGCTGGATGGCACTATAGAGGTGAAAGGAACACCACACACTTTTCCTCTTTCTCACTTGTTCAATACAGTGGATAAAAGGGGTTTGCCAGGTGTACTCTGCCTGAAAGAGATCAAATATGCCAACAAAGGGTCTCATGCTCTGCTGCTGGCATATTGTAGAACAGATGTCCACAGGCAGAAAGTGTACAATGTAATACCGTGCAGTGTAGCCCAAATATATTGTTTTTGTTGTGTTGAACATGACATACAGTAACACTTGTGAGTGAGGGGGGATTATAAAAAATGTACTCAGTGAACCTTATTTTTGCACACATGTAGCCTTGTGCACTTGATCGATGTCTACTATAGTGGCCACTATAATAGAGAAAAAATAGAATGACTGTTTGTTTCATTCTATTTCTACCATAAGATGGGGGTTTTTTCCCCCAAGTGCAGTATTCAGATGTGTGTGATCACAAGTGTTCTATTATAAAGGCTGTCATGGCTAACTGCAATATTAATGTATTGTTTTTTTCTCGGGACTTGAGTGTAATTTGCAGTCAAGTCTAGGCAACAAATAACATTGGATGGCTTTCCTTACATTTTTTAGCTGTGAGTTAGGTTCGCATGAATCACTTTTTATTTTACACACAGAGACTGATCATGTAGATCATATGATGTGTTGTTTAATTAGTTAGAACCTGCATTTCAAGATGGGATCCAGCCTAAGTCACTAGAAATTAGCATTTTAAAGCTGATATTTTTTATTTATTTTTATCCCCCCTAGCAGGGATCTTTTGGCATGTTCCAGTGTCACCTTTTTGAGCCCTAACCAGTTTACATCCCTGTTCATTACAAAACCAGAGAGCTACATCTGTTGTTGTGTTGGTCTGGTGAAGTCCACAAAACATATTGCATGACCTACAGCATGGTCAAGCAAGATAATGTATCCAACATTTCCGGACTACTAAACAACTATTGATTTAGAACTATGGAGAGTTAGCACAAGTCACAAAGGAAACCGAGATGCCTCCACCATTCCAGCACCATTTCAACATCATCTAATCACCTATGCTTAGTCTAATACAGTGACAACCAAATTATAAAAACTATTTGGTCCAATCAACGAAAGCTAAATATTTGGCTGTCCATGATACTGATTTCTATATCACAATAGTTATATTAATATGCAACATGCAATCCATTATATCCAAGGTAGGCATACAGTAGTCTATCAACTGCACTACTGCGCTTTAAATTGTGTAAAATCTTTAATAGCTTCTCATGATGACCCGCCCTGTTTTCTTAAACTAACCCTCAAATTCTTTCAAATAATGTTGTCAAATAAAGCAAGGTATATAGGCCTATTGAGTCAAATAAACACGGGCTCTAAAACATATAGGTGTAAAGTTCTGTATTTATTTTCTTGGTCAACCTTGCGTTCTGTTTTGTTGTGTTCTCGAACGTAGCCCTGTCTTTCATTTTTGTTCATTATTTTCACCTGTGTTAGTTACTCACCTGGTCTCATCAGCTCCTTATTTAGTTCAGTCCATTCTGTTTGTGCCTTTGTGAGGTATTGTTCGTTTTGACTCTACAAAGCCTTTTCCTAGCTCGTCTGTGAGAACCAGTTATAGCCTTCAGTCCTAGATTTAATTCACCTGCCTGTTTGCTCACCTGTGTATGACCATTGCCTGCCTGTGACCACAATTCCTGCCTTCTGTTAAGGCAAAATAAACACGTGTCGCGCTCTGTGCGTGAATCTACACCTTTTCTCCTTGAGTATTCGTTACAATAGGAAACAAGATTCAGCTGGTAGATATACGGGAGAGGTGGAAATTATAATTCCACGCGTGGATGTGGTCGCATCCGTTCGAGCCACAAATTCTAACTGTTCACTTCACTCAACTTTTTATTTTTGGAGCAGCTAAAACCATGATTTAGTCAAACAGTAGCATCCTGATTCCTGCAGAAAATATTTAACATTCCCCTGTTTCCCACTGTGCTCACAGAATAGCCTAGATGCAGTGGTGGAAAAAGTACCCAACTCTCATACTAGTTGTTTATTATAAGTCAACATATTAAAAAAACGACAATTATAAGAAAAAATACCATATTTGTATGTAAATGTTCAGGTATGAGTTTCCAAAGTTCCGGCTGCGCAGCACCTCATACTGGACAGTTACGCCTGCTTATCTTTGATTTTGTCACTGACTACTTTTAACGTGCTATCGTGAGAATTATTGTTGAAAGATCTGCAAATAATAACTAAATACATTCACTGCTGCTATCAGTCATTCCTTCTCCTCCTGTCCTCCTGCTTTCCTCCTCCTCCTGATCTCTTGTCCTCCTACTACTCTTCCACCCCCTCTCCTCCCCGTTCTTCTGCTTTGTCCCCTTCTTCTTCCTGCTCCTCCTCACGGCACACTTTGCTTCCTTATTCAATGTGTCACATTGCATGCATCAATAACTTCAGACAGTGGTATGCAACTGCTTTGAAATGGGTTTGTCCCATGTATGTGAGACCTTAGAAGGCTTAGCTTACATGCCTCTTGTATGTTTTTTATATAATACATGTAACATTTATGTTATGTCTAAATGTTAACCACCCATATAAGTCAGTGTATTCGCTGCCATATGTATTAGTGACATCTTCCAGGTAGACCATATAAGACTCTTAAATGATTCTCTATTTTTTCCATAAGGGGAATTGACTGGCAACACAGACAGTATTAATAATAACAATACATTTATATAGCGCTTCTTACAGAATCTCAAAGTGCTTCAAGAGCAAAAAAACTAACAAGCAATATATCATGACAGGTCAACCAATAGAGGTCAAGACTTTAGAAAGCTGCATCCCACGAAGATGGAGAGGGTAAGTTTGTGGCTTGAGCGAAGGGAGCTGGACAGATTATGATTTTGATGGAGTCTGTTCATGATCTTGTAGAGGGTAAGTCTGGGAACCAGGAGTCTTATAGCCACTGGACTTCTCCTCTTCCTCTCTGTGTAGCACCCATCAGGGTGATGCCTCAACAGCTCTGGGTGCCAGAAAGCTCACCACACAAGGTTCAGAATGGTAGCCTGTCGTCTTCTCTACGAATCCTCTGCCCTCAGCACTGCTGTACTCCTCTATCTCCTATTCCTCTCACGCCTCAGGTGACTCTTCAAATTATGTTCTCAAAGATCAGGAATTGGCAGCCAGGTGAAACAAAACAGATGGCACTGTGTTCAGATGCATTTTTTCAAACAATCACAAGCTAGCCAAGCCAAAAGGTGTTAACCTGTCAGTCAATCTGACAAATGAACACAGTAGTTCCTCTTCCATTGCAGATTACTGTCCCTGTAGAGCATGTACTGTATGTACCACTGCAAGGTCATGAAGGTGCCAAAGCTCAAAACCCTATTACTCGGGTTAATGACCCCTCTCTCTTTACATGGTCTAAGCATTTTACAATTATGACATACATTTGTCAATGGAGTCCATAGAGGTTTCTGACGTCTCTTCCTTGTCTCTGCTCCTTCTTTTTATGCCTCCCTCTCTCTCTGTCGATCTTAGATGGAGCTGGCGATCGATCACCTGGACCTGGTTCATCACATGGTGGTCTATGGCTGTCCCTTGTCTGTAAACCAGGGTTTCCACTAGTTTCTATAAGTTAGAATTGGTTTTATGTATTATTGTTGGACATAAAAGACTGTAAAAACACCAGCAAATCAGATCCAAGTGATTTTAATTTTGGAAATCTGTTCCAAAGTATTCCCACACACAATAGAGATGTGTGTATATGTGATCATATACAAATAAAGCAAGGTTTGAAGTGATTATGTTTTAGTCAAATGGTATATCTATTTGGGCTGGTAGCAGTCTAAAATTTAAAAAAGAATGTCCCACAGCTGAATCTAGTTGATGATCCCAACTATAGAAGCTACTGATGACCGTGAACCAGACATACAAGCAGAAATGTCACACGAGACGACCAGCGAATGAATACCAGTGTCTCATCAGCAACAATAAGAAAGTACTTCAAGGTCAAAAGGTTATTTCTCACATGCTTCACAAACAACGGGTGTAAAGGGCCCTGAGAAATGTTCATGCATATTGCCATGAAAAAAAGTCAGAATTGCTGCAGCAAAATTAAGGATATCTGCCTACAGATATCACCAAAATATCGGTGAGAAGCCCTGGAGGGGTTGTAACATGGGGAGACTAGATACTATATGGTACAAACATTCAGAAAAGGTTTATTGACAAATATCAACCTACGCCCGTTTTGAGATTTGTTCCCCTGTACCTAAATATACTGTCACAGGCATAACAGACACCCCCGCAACCCTGCAAGGCTGAGGGCCCACGAGCTTTGTGGGCCCATGTGCCTATCATCATATGAAGGTTATTCCTCACATGCTTCACAAACAATGGGTGTAGACTAACAGTGAAATGCTTAGAAACACGGGGTACCAGTACCGAGTCGGTGTGCAGGGGTACGACGTAATTGAGGCAGATACGCACATATGGTATATATACAAAAGTATGTGGACATCCCTTCAAATTAGTGTATTTAGCTATTTCAGCAACACCCGTTGCTCACAGGTGTATAAAATCAAGCAAACAGTCATGCAATATCCACATACAAACATGGGCAGTAGAATGGCCTTACTGAAGCTCAGTGACTTTCAACTTGGCTCAGTCATAGGATGTCACCTTTCCAACAAGTTAGTTCGTCAAATTTCTGCCCTGCTAGAACTGTCCTAGGCAACTGTAAGTGCTGTTATTGTGAAGTGGAAACGTCTAGGAGCAACAATGGCTCAGCCGCGAAGTGGAAGGCCACACAAGCTCACAGAACGGGACCGCCGAGTGTTGAAGCACGAAGTGTAAAAATTGTCTGTCCTCGGTTGCAGCACTCACTATCGAGTTCCAAACTTCCACTGGAAGCAACATCAGCACAAGAACGGTTCATCAGGAGCTTCATGAAATGGTTTTCCATGTCCGAGCAGCCGCACACAAGCCTAAAATACCATGCACAATGCCAAGGGTCAGCTGGAGTGGTGTAAAGCTGGCCGCCATTGGACTCTGGAGCAACGGAAACGCATTCTCTGGAGTGATGAATCTGGCAGTCCGACGGTCGAATCTGGGTTTGGTGGGTGCCAGGAGAACGCTGCCTGCCCCAATACATAGTGCCAACTGTAAAGTTTGATGGAGGAATAATGGTCTGTGGCTGTTTCTCATGGTACAGGCACCTTAGTTCTAGTGAAGGGAAATCTTAATGCTACAGCATACAATGACATTGCAGACGATTCTGTGCTTCCAACTGTGTGGCAACAGTTTGAGGAAGGCCCTTTCCTGTTTCAGCAAGACAATGCCCCGGTGCACAAAGCAACGCCCATACATAAATGTTTTTTCGAGATCGGTGTTGAAGAACTTCTGTGTTGAAGAACTGGCCTGCACAGAGCCCTGACCACAAACCCATTGACCATCTTTGGCATGAATTGGAACTCCAACTGTGAGCCAGTCCTAATTGCCCAACATCAGTGCCCGACCTCACTAATGCTCTTGTGGCTGGCTGAATGGAAGAAAGTCCCGCAGAAATATTCCAACATCTAGTGGAAAGCCTTCCCAGAAGAGTGGAGGCTGTTATAGCAGCAAAGGTGGGACCAAGTCCATATTAATGCCCATGATTTTGGAATGAGATGTTTGATGAGAAGGTGTCCACATACACCTGGCAATGTAGTGTGTACAACTAGAAATAAAGTGACAGATTATAATCAATAGCAGCAGTTTATGTGATGAGTCCAAAAAGTTTGTGCAAAAAGAGTCAATGCAGATAGTTAAATAGTTAACCAAATAGCTTTCCGGACTAACAGTCTTATGGCTTGGGGTTAGAAGCTGTTCAGGGTCCTGTTGGTTCTAGACTTGGTGCATCGGTACCACTTGCCTTGCGGTAGCAGAGAGAACAGTCTATGACTTGGGTGGCTGGAGTCTTTGACCATTTTTAGGGCCTTCCTCTGACACCATCTGGTATAGAGGTACTGGATGGCAGGGAGCTCGGCCACAATGATGTACTGGGCTGTATGCACTACCCTATGTAACGCCTTGCAGTTGGATGCCAAGCAGTCAATTGTGGTTGCGGTTGATATCTCTATATATTTCGTTTTCATCATTTTGTAAGTAACTCCCCAAAACTCATTCATAAAACGTTTTAATTTCCAAATGTACTACACTCTAAAAATTAGGGATTCAACTGGAGTTCTTCTAAGATCCTTAAAGATCCCCGAAGAACATTAGGGTTCTTGACAATGAATAACAACCCCAAAAGGCTATTCAAAGAACTTTTTAGGTGGTGGGGTTAATCGAGGAACCCCCATTGTTGCTGGAGTTCTTCAGGGAACTGAAAACGCTCATGCCAAGTTTGAATGCGACAACAGTTCGGTTGATGTTTGGCTCTGAATATGTATTGAAATAATTTATATAATAATATAAAATACTAATGAATAACGAAGACAATTATGGTCTTCTGTGAATAGCTTCCATAACGTTACTATAGCTATAGTTCAGAAGAATTAACGTAAATATTAGAAAGCCGGGTTTGACCTTTTGCATTGTATGAGCTACAGTACAGTAACTTTAGCTAGCTAGCTAATGTTATGTCCTAACTAGGCAGAACTAGATTTGTATTATTTCCTGAAGTATATTCTCTCCCATATATTGTATATCGTTTCCGTAAATTACACTCCTTAAAGTAAGTTTCCAATCTAGAGCAGTTCTCACTTTTGTGAGAATTAACTAGCTAACGTTAGCTTCGTTGACGTTAGCTAGCTAACTAACCAACTAGCTAAGGATGGTGATATGTCCAGACAAGATGTTACAACGAACTGAATCGTCAATGGAGGTCTTCCTCGTTATATAGCCTGGTACAGCATTCAATACTATTAACTCACAAGGAGGCATAACATTTCATGTACAATACTATCCCATTTTGGAAACATTACATGTATGCCCCCTTGTGAAGAGAAAATGAATAGCTTAGGTGGTAGCTGTAGTTGGGATTCAAATGTATAATGGTATTAATACAGTGACTAGACTACCTCTTTTGTATACATGCATGCCCTTCTGAATCCAAACACAGTATTGCCACGCAGCAAAATGTTGCATATAATCTTTCAAGTCAGCCTGATAAAATACTGAAGAATTTGTGTACAAAGATAGCTTGAAATTTGACATTAGACCTGTATGGCAGTAGTTATACTGTATGGCAGTGCTGTATTAGCAAGTGCTTTCTCCAATATGTTCTTCTATTTTGCATTCAATTGTATGTCGATGCAATTTATCTTTCAATATTTAATTAATATATATATATTTTTTAATGCTTGTAAGACTATTCTTTGACATATTTTCTCTTCCTTTGAAATTATTATAGGAAAGAACATGGACACAATGCATTTGGGATCAAGAAGAAGGTATGGATATGTTGTAGGACTGCTGCATTTGAAGTGTACATTTAACCCACAAAGCAGTCAATACAAACTGAACTCTATTAGCATACAAATGTGTGCAAATTATCTTTTCAGATCTTAGCAGAAATTAATCAAGTCCATGTAATCGATATAGACAAAAAGATAATTCAAGGACTATCAGAGGTAGAGAGGCGAGGCAGGGGTGAGGACATCATCCTTGCTATTTTGACAGTTCCTGAAGGACAATACAGAAGAGGTATTTGCTCTTATTCGTTCCATTTCTCTAATGTATTTTGTAATAAAATTAGCAAGTGTAGTAAGATCATTGCTTTACCTTACTAGGACTTGAGACCACAGCAGCGATCCTGCTCTTGCCCTACTTCTTCAAAGAGGACCAGAGTGGCCTTTGCACAAATGATCTGTTTCTTCATAAACATAGGTGTGTATGATTTTAAATAAAACTACAGCTGAACATTTGTTATGTTCTTTGTATGTGTATTCATCTTTTCTTACTTTTGTTGACACAGGTTTCACCGCTCTTCACTCCTTTACTGCACATTGGCGGAAATCCATTTCACCATGAGAGTGAAATCCCGCTGGCCTTTGATGGGGAGAACATCCACGCCCTAGAGGACGTCCCCATGGGACTTGGGGCTCTGTTAGGGCTGTATTTATTTATTTTTTCCCTTAAAATTCCCCAAAATGTCAGAAAAACACTTATGTTCTTAAGTTACTGTGTTCTGGGTTAAGACAATTTGGGGTGAAGTTACCAGGGCCGGTCATAAAGATGACAAACTTCCTAACATAACTAAGTGGTTGTTGGGCAAGTGGTTGGTAGACACACACACACTAAAGCTAAACAATCTGTATTTAGCAAGTCTACAACCATAATAAATAATACATTAACTTTGTATAGTGCTTTTCATTACATTTAAAATGTTTTTTAATAATGATGTACAATAAAAACAACATACATTAAAAATGAATCATAGGTAAACTAACAACTAGTAAACTAGCAATTTTCTAGTGTGTTTTCTTTGGTAAATTGTTTTGTAAATATTATTTCACATTTGTGGTGCCACTAAATAAACAATTAATGATTTAATATTGTTATTATTATTAAAATATGCAGATGCAGATTAATTAGCTACCTGACCCATGAAAAAAGTCACAGCAGGGCTGATGGAAACAGGATGTGCCGATAGAATTGTAAAAATACCGACAGGCAATTTGTTCGTTCGACGTGGTGGGATCTTTTTGTGTCGGCAAAAGTAATTATGCGTGAAATTGCGGTGGAAACGGATTTATTGATACAGTATAATAGGCTATACCTATCACGCGATGATATGTTGTTTGGTCCTCCCTCTACGACTCCAGAAACTATGCAGTTTATTAGGTTACAGATGAAATCAATTATGATGAACTTTACAGTGTGATAAAAGTGCACGTGATGAGCTTGATGCTCCTTTCCAATAAATATCAAGGGTCTTATTCTGGTGAAATGTTAATGGATGTGACTGCCGTTTGACAAATAAAAATAGTATGCTCTTATCCATAATAATCTAATCGCCTACCCTCACACATCTGTTGAGCAGTTGGCTAGAGCATGTGTCAAGACTAGAGTGGACACATTCTCTATATAACGCAAAAAGTGTGCCTGTCAAAACCATCAGTAGAGTTGAAAATGCGATGGAAACCCATTTAAATGTTATTTTTCATTCGGTACATGGGAATTTAACCGCAAACGTTATTTTGTAGTATGTATGTCAGTATGTCATCCCGCACTGACTTTTAACAGCAATAGGCAACACTGCATAATGACGTACGGGGGGGGGGGGACTGTGCCACGGTAACAATGGCGTGGCCTCCAGGACACAAAGGATCTCACACCCCTGAGAAATCGGACATAACTTTTAAAAGAGTGTTGCCTTTTTTTCTGGGCTCAGAGCCAGGTCACTAGGCTATTGTGCTTTGGTTTTTCATTGTTGTACTTCATTGTTTGTAATGTTACATCTTCTCATAATATCACTACAGGCCTACATGCAAAGCTCCAGTTTCTTCCTAAAACCCTATTATTTTCTCTTATGTACAGTTTGTTCACCCATAGCCACAGGAAATAGGGGTGTTTTAAACATTTCTATCTATCCTATCTATTTTTTTTAAAAGTGTGCACTAGGCCTTTATTATTCAAGTATGAGTGGAGATAAATACTAATCAGCAGAGCAAGGAGGAAAATATCCTTTCCTCCTCCTCCCCCTCATCCTCTTGTCCTGCTTCTCTCCGATCCTCCTGTCGTCTTCTCTCCTCCTCCTGTCCTCTCTCCTCGACATTCATCCGCTCCTCACTACCCTCCTCCTCCTCCACCTCCTCCTTCTGTCCTCCTCTCCTCCACCTTCTGCTTTCCCCCTTCCTCCTCCAGCTCCTTGTCCTTGAGTCGGACTTTGCTTATTTTTTCAATACGTGTCACTTTGCATGCATCACTGACTTTAGACAGTGGTATGCAAGTGCCTTTAAATGTGTATGTTCTATGTTCAGTTGAAGTCGGAAGTTTACATGCACCTTAGCCAAATACATTTAAACTCAGTTTTCCACAATTCCTGACATTTAATCCTTGTAAAAATCCCCTGTCTTAGGTAGGTTAGGATCACCACTTTATTTAAATAATTTGAAAAGTCAGAATAATAGTAGAGAGAATGATTTATTTCAGCTTTTATTTCTTTCATCACATTCCCTGTGGGTCAGAAGTTTACATACATTCAATTAGTATTTGGTAGCATTGCCTTGGGTTAAACTTTTCGGGTAGCCTTCCACAAGCTTCCCACAATAAGTGAATTTTGGCCCATTCCTCCTGACAGAGCTGGTGTAACTGAGTCAGGTTTGTAGGCCTCCTTGCTAACACACTTTTTCAGTTCAAACCCACACATTTTTCATGGGATTGAGGTCAGGGCTTTGTGATGGCCACTCCAGTACCTTGACTTTGTTGTCCTTAAGCCATTTTGCCACAACTTTGGAAGTATGCTTGGAGTCATTGTCCATTTGGAAGACCCATTTGCAACCAAGCTTTAACTTTCTGACTGATGTCTTGAAATGTTGCTTCAATACATCCACATAATTTTCCAGCCTCATGATGCCATCTATTTTGTGAAGTGCACCAGTCCCTCCTGCAGCAAAGCACCACCACAACATGGTGCTGCCACCTTCATACTTCATGGTTGGGATGGTGTTCTTCGGCTTGCAAGCCTCCTCCTTTTTCCTCCAAACATAACAATGGTCATTATGGTCAAACAGTTATATTTTTTGTTTCATCAGACCGGAGGACATTTCTCCATTTGCAGTTGCAAACCATAGTCTGTCTTTTTTTATGGTGGTTTTGGAGCAGTGGCTTCTTCCTTGCCGAGCGGCCGCAGGTTATTGAGATAAACTTTTGTTATTGACCAAATACTTATTTTCCACCATAATTTGAAAATAAATTCATTAAAAATCCTACAATGTGATTTTCTGGATTTTTTTTCCTCATTTTGTCTGTCATAGTTGAAGTGTACCTATGATGAAAATTACAGGCCTCTCTCATCTTTTTAAGTGGGAGAACTTGCACAATTGGTGGCTGACTAAATACTTTTTTGCCCCACTGTACACAGATAATATGAACAGAACCTGCATATTACCACTGCAAGGTCATGAAGGTGCCAAAGCTCAACAGGAAAAATCATATCACTCTGGTAAAGGACCCTTTTCTCTTTTCATGGTCTAAACCTTTTACAATTATGACATAAGTTTGTTAGAGTCCATAGAGGTTTCTGACGTCTCTTCCCTTCTCTGCTCCTTCTATCTCTGCCTCCCTCTCTCTCTGCCGGTCTTAGATGGAGCTGGCGATCGATCAACTGGACTTGGTCCATCACATGGTGGTCTATGGCTGCAAATAGTCTGTAAACCAGACCTATGAGCAGAAATGCCACATGGGAGAACCAGCTGATGAATACATCTGTGTAGTCTGCCTGTGGTGTAGGAGGGGTGACAGACTGCCCCCTTCTGGAGACTTTAATACATACACACATGCATGCATGAATTAACACCCACACACACATTAGTCTGCACTCTGTCTCTTCATTATTGATTCGTCTTCTCTGGCTTTTTAGCTTCTAGAAAACACTGGCATCCCTATTGGAGGACAGGATAATGATGAGTTCTACAAGCTGGAAATTCACTACAACAACACGGTCCAAGAAGCAGATAACATTTTACTAGCTACAAGCTAGTATAACACTTTTCCAAACTACTGATAATGGATCAACAGGCTTTCCATGCTCCAATCTTAATTATTATTATCTTAATTATTATTAATTAATTAGGAGTTTTTGTTGTGTGCTTCCTGTCTTGGCTTGTTAGTTTCAATCCATTTCTTTCTCTTGCACTGACATCCCTCCCCGCATATCTTCTGTCCTGCTACAGGTAATCAGGACCAGAGATAGTGAAATATAGGACACAACAGGCATCAGCTGTGGATTTGGAAACTAGAGGTGTAATATGTATGTTCAATATGCATATCAGAGTCAGAATCTGACTGGTTTTCCACAGATAACTGACCACAAAATTCACAGCAACATGTAAAACAGAGGAGGCTGATGGGAGGAGCTATATGAGGACGTGTTCATTGCAATGGCTTGAATGGAATCAATAGCATGGTATCAAACACATGGAAACAACGTGTTTGACTCCATTCCAGCCTCCTCTGGTGTAAACTCTGTGGATTTGGAAACTGGAGGTGCTCCTGAGAAGAATGGGTCCTCATTTACTGTGACACAATGTACAGGAAATTGTGTACAGTGCAATATGAATGACAGAATGTTGTGTGCAGTGTAATACAAATGGGCTAAATAACAAAAAAATGTAATGTGCTTTCTAAAGTTGAATATTCTAATGATATTATTATTATTGTTATTACTATTATTATTATGAATAATAGCAATATAAATCATGTTTTGTTATTTGTATTACTGTTGTTACTATAATAACTATCTAGCAATTTGTATTTATTTTATTTAACCTTTATTTAAGTAGGCAAGTCAGTTAAGAACAAATTCTTATTTACAATGACGGCCAAACTGCGCCGCCCTATGAGACTCCCAATCACGGCCGGTTGTGATACAGCTCAGGATCGGACCAGGCTGTACTGATGCATCTATCACTGAGATGCAGTGCCTTAGACCGCTGCGCCACTTGGGAGCTGTAATCATTACTGTTGATGCTGTTAACAATATTGTCAATGCCATATTATAATTTGTGCTATTTAAAAAATATATATTGTTAAACAATATTCGAAGTAAGAGTAAGAGTTTCGACCATTAGTGTTATTTTTTTTATCATCTTCATTGGGGGACTAAAATAAAATAAAAAATGTCACATGCACCGAATACAACAGGTATAGATAGACCTTGCTGTCACGCCCTGACCATAGAGAGCCTTTTGTTCTCTATGTTGGTTTGGTCGGGGTGTGACTAGGGTGGGTGCTCTAGTTTTTCTATTTTGGCCTGGTATGGTTCCCAATCAGAGGCAGCTGTCTATCGTTGTCTCTGATTGGGGATCATATTTAGGCAGCCTTTTCCCACTGGGTTTTTGTGGGATCTTGTTTGTGTGTAGTGGCCTGTGAGCACTTCATGGTTCGGTTTGCTCTTTATTGTTTTTGTGAGTTTAATTTAAATTAAACATGTGGAACTCTACGTACGCTGCACCTTGGTCCATTTATTCCAACGATCGTGACACTTGCAGTGAAATGCTTACTTGCAAGCCCTTAACCAACAATACATGTTTAAGAAAAGTAAGTGCTAAGTCAAATATATGTGCAAAAATAAATACAAAATATTACAAATAATTAAAGAGCAGCAGTAAAATAACAGTAGCGAGGCTATATATGCAACTTCTGCTTCCAACTCACACCCTCAAACACTGTTCTCAATTGGCCTACCTGGTGAAAATAAAGGTGAAATAAATAATTACAATAATAAAACAATAGTGGTGAGCTCGCCTGGTAGGCTCATGTCACTGGGCGGCTGGACGTCCCGTTGTAGTCTGTAATAGTTTGCAAGACACTTCTATTTTTAACAGAAATTGTTGAGGTCACGGCCTTCCTGATAGTTTTTGCTTACCCTGCGTTCATAACCAGTGGAAAGGTGATGTTTATAGTGCGTTCATGACAACTGCGAATTCTAAAAAATACGAGATCAAATCATGACGTCGGTGATCGTCAGATCAGAAATACAAAGCTCCAGAAAGAGACCAGAGTTCCCGAGTTGGAATTGTTTTTTAAACACTAATTTGTTTACAAATGTGATAGCTGTAATTTTAGTTCATGGCTTATGCAGCTTGTTGGTCATTAGACAATCTGCATTTCTCACCGAGTTCAAAGCACGGGAATGCATTCAACTGGTATTTACGGCTTTACAACTGGTACATTCCCACCTCCCACTTCGTAACGAACGCAGCATAACCGGTCAACGCACACGTGACTTCTTTTTAGACAGGAAGTGTTACATTATTTACATTCCGAAAATACAGCAGATGGTTTGAGGGGTTCCAGTTTATGATTCTTAGAGACGTTCAAAAAATGCTACTTAAGTGTGTACCCAGAGATGAACATAGTATAATGGTCGTTCCTACATAAAGTAGAGGTAATCTTGTCTCGTAAGAGTTGGTATTACGCATATTCTCTTTGGCTAAGTGTGGAAAGTCATACCGGAAGTTATGTAACATGTTTGAAAGGGACCAATCATCCAAATGAAATATAAATTATAGAGGTAAGTCAGCGAAAGAAGTATTACATAGTTATGTCGTGGCTGAATAACATCAGTATATGTTGTAATTAGGACCATGTCTATTAGTACAGTTTCAGGTCGCTTAATGTAACTTGTTTTCGATGTGGCACATCGGCAAAGGACAGATAGTCCCGTATTGGTAACATTTTCTCGTGATTGGTCTCAAAACAGTAATAGGTGTTTGCGCTGTCCTTACAATGTTATCTTCCTAAATGAATTATGTTGCCTGAATATTCTGCACTTGTCACACGTTAGTCAATCCCCATATAATTGAGTTGTAGTTTCATAAATAGGCCTACTGCTGTCATGTTTTCCCGCTGTCTAAATAACCCTCGAATTCTGTCCAGGGGGCCCATAGTAATACATTTCAACAATTAAGTGGTACCATTTCAATGAGAGGCAGTACATTGCTTGTTTGTAAATCATATATGCTCAGTTCTTCTGTTTTATGAATGTTTTCTAGTTGTTTTGATGGCCATACTTCCCTGGATCACCCGAAGACTGCTCTTAAAAGCATGGAAACGTTGTCCAGTCACAGTGCTTACCTTCTCCAGCAGTTACAGGAGCAGAGGATACAGGGGCTCCTCTGTGACTGCATGCTAGTAGTCAAAGGAGTATGCTTCAAAGCCCACAAAAATGTACTTGCTGCATTTAGCTCCTATTTCAGGTGTGTCATTAATATTAATCATCCACAAGTCATGTAGTGAATATATTGAAGAATATTGCCATACTAGATGAATACCTTGATTCTTAGGATTTTGTTTTTCCCTTACTACTACTGCTGCTATTGAACAAAACAGACATGAAATGGAGATTCATCATGCTTTGTGTTCTCATATTATAGCCTGATAGAGCTCCCCAGGGATAAATTAGCAATGTGTCGACATTGTAAAATAACCTTTTTACTTTTGTCCCAGCAGGTCTTTGTTCCAAAATTCGCCAAGTCAAAAAAATGATGTTTTTCAACTGGTCATTCAGGATGTGGGAGGTATAGGCCAGATACTGGACTACATGTACACTTCCCATCTAGATGTCAACCAGGACAATGTACAAGCACTGTTGGACATCGCCCAGTGCTTACATGTCCCAAATGTTCAGAGCATGTGCAACACTTTCCTGAAACCCAGCGCTCCTGCTGTGGAGGCCCCTTCTTTCTCATTGTCTGGTGTCTTGACCTCGGAACACGACTACCTCCTCGGGACTGGCCTTGCCCAAGACGTGGACCTTCCTTGCCCTTCTTCGGTAGGCCAGAGGTCTGCCTTTGGCAATGGGGCACCAATGTCTCATGGTGGGAACGCTACCTCTGAGACTACAGCCATTACCCAGCCAGTCCCAGAGAAGCAGCTAGTACACGGCTACAAGCTACGCAACTTCTACAGCAAGCAGTACTTCAAGCAGAGTGCTGCTGCGGAGACTAGCAATGCAGCATTAAACCAAGGCCCAAGTCCCCTGGTGCTGGTTGAAGAGCAGCAGTTCCAATTTGGGGTCACACAACCATGCGCGAATGCCCCTGTATGTTCAGGCAATGCGATTCAGTCAAACCCACCCTGTCCGCAGGCTATACCAGGTCAGAAGGAGTTTGGTTCAACGTTGCCTGCTGAAGACTTGTCAACCACAGCCAACCCAGGAGGAAAAGTCTCCCCTGTCAACAAGCCCATGCGGCCAAAGAAAGCCGTCTACCTGAAGAAATACAACTACCTGCGCCCTCAGAAGGCTCTAGAAGAGATGTGCCTGGAGCAGAGCAGCGAACCAGTCAACCACTGCCCAAAGGAGACTCACCAAGAGGAGGTAGTGGTCCAGAGTGAGACACCTGAAGCTCCCGTAGACTGCCTACCTCCCATAGACTGCCTGGCCAGAGACAGGGAAGTGGTGTTGGAGACCGCAATGGATTCTCAACTTCCAAGTCCACCTCCTGTTGACCAAGAGGAGGAACCGGACCCACCAACCATCAGTGATCCAACAGAACCAACTGGGCATAAGGTGCAGTACTGCTGTGAGATGTGCGGGAAGACCTTTAAACACCCAAGCAACCTGGAACTTCACAAGCGCTCACACACTGGTAGTTTGTTAATTTCACTATTGTGTCATTACTGAATTTTGGAGCCTTAAAATGTGTGGGAAAAATGCTCAAAAAAGTTGTATGCTGAATTTTGTAAGGTGAAAAATTGTTTTAGTTTTTTTTTTCTCACAGGGGAGAAACCATTCCAGTGTAATGTTTGCAGGAAAAACTTTTCACAGGTAAAGGTGCACAGTTATCCTTTGTTCAATCAATTTATGAAAGTAATTTAGTGTGTCCACTAGGAAAATAAGGAGGTTTACATGAACACTGTTTTTTTTGACAGGCAGGTAATTTGCAGACCCATTTACGACGCCATTCTGGAGAAAAACCTTACATTTGTGAACTCTGTGGGAAAAGGTATACACTTATTTATTTATTTATTATTTTTTTACAATTTAGAAAAGTTTTCCATATTGGGTGATCTGTCACCATACTGCTTGAATGGACAGCTCTAAATCAGTTGTCTCCAACTCTGGTCCTGGTCAATTACTTGGTGGGCAGGCTTTTGATCTAGCCTAGCATTTGTAGACCCTTGCTCTAGATAGCACTGTGGAGGGCACTACATATACAGAACACATTTACAAACAATACATTAGACCTTCATAAGCAGTAACATAACATCATGAATGTGCATGTGCCACAGCCGTCTAGATAACAATGGATGTGAGTCATAACATGGACTCAGCCATCTAATGTGGTGTATTTGTGTTATGCTGACTACTTCTCCTTCCGTCACTGTGGCATTTCCCAGCTTTGCTGCCTCGGGGGATGTTCAGCGTCACATTGTGATCCACACGGGAGAGCGGCCACACCTGTGTGACATATGTGGACGCGGTGAGTGCTACAACCAACAAATTACTTGTCCCAGTATGGATTCCTGGCACAATATAAACATGGATTCTTAGATGTTACAGTATTCCTATGTGCGTTTTAAGGTGGGCAGTATATAATGTTTGAGAAATCAAACATCAATGAATAATTCTAACATTCTCATAACATTACAAGCCCTGCTATATATAAGCATTTAAAAATGTAAAGAAACAACAATTAAACGTGTTTATAATAGTGATGGAAAGTTTGGCTCATTTTACTAATCTTTGACTCGTTCAGTCAAAAGAACAAATCTTTAGACCCATTTGGTTCATTTGAGTCAATGGCCAGAGCACGCTGGACCCCCTACTGGCGGAAGATGAACTGAAAACTCGAAAGAGTCATGAGTCTTCAAGCCCGTCTCATTCACATGTCGTTCACCATAGCGGGCTTAGCGTAATTTGTGACTGAGACTTATAAATGTGTGCTTTAAACAATTGATTGCTAGGCATACAAATAAGATTATTTATTGATCTATTTGAAACGAGGTCTAGTTGTGGCAACAACCGGACTAGATTGTGAACGTCTCTTGGCGGAATGCATTGCTTGATTGTCGTGAGGCTCAAGCACAATGTCGCTTGCAAACCGCACCTCCCGAACACATTTTTTTTCTCAAGTTCGAATTTGTTGACCAGGGGCTGTGTATGTTTTGGTTCTTCAAAGCTGCGTCCATCATAAAATTCAATAATAAATTAATTGCATTAATTCTTGCACCATGCAATCTATTATCAGTTCTAAACATGTATTTTTCTTCTCTGTGATCATGATGTATTTTCCTGCATGCGTATATGATCGGAGCACGTCTCTGGAGCCGCTGAGCTGGAGGAGTGTGTATTAATCCTGCTGAAAGACTCAGTGATACCAGCACTAGCAGGTCAAATGAACGACTAAAACGAATGAGTCACTCAGAAAAACAAATCGTGACTCTCGAGTCAGTTACAAGAGTCGTTCAAAAAAGACTAATTGTTTGCAAACTGCACATCACTAGTTTTATAAACATGCATTTATTAAGGATGATTCATGTCGATCTCCTATCTATCCATTATTATTAAGTGTTACCAAGTCCTCTTTGAATGCATGTTGTATCCTTCCTTACTCAGGGTTCAGTAACATCAGCAACCTGAAGGAGCACAAGAAGACTCACACTACAGACAGAGAGTTCACCTGTGACCAGTGTGGCAAGTCCTTCAACATGCACAGGAAACTGCTGAAGCACAAGATCAGACACTCTGGGGACAAACCGCACACCTGTCAGACCTGTGGTGCGTATCAACCTGTATTAGGACAGCCTCTGAGGGGACAGACCCTGAGGCTGTCTGAATATTGATACTGTATTTCATAGATACAGACATGAAGACCACAAGAAAAGTTTGGTATAATTTTTTTTGTCTATGAATATAGTTTTCCAAATTCAGGCAACAGTATATTTTGCTGCATGAAGGCAGTTGTTGAGAGCATAATGTCAATGGATGGTTGATTGTGTTGGTTGGGTACATATCATGATGACTCATATCAAACCGTACCGCAGGGAAGAGCTTTGCTGGGTCGGGCGACCTGCGTCGCCACGTGAGAACGCACACGGGGGAGAGACCCTACCTCTGCAACACCTGCGGCAAGAGCTTCACCCGCTCGGCTGTCCTTAGGAGACACTGCAGCATGCACTGCAAGGCCACGCCTGACGACTCCAGCCCTGACGTAGAGGACCCAGAGCAGCCTGGCAGTAGCAGTATAGACGGAGGAGGAGGAGGCCCATTTCACAAGCCTGTCAGCCACAGTAAAGCACCTGAGCCCAGGCAACCACCACCAACCTCCAATACCGTGATGGAACTCGATAAGCCTTCACCCCCACCAGCACATACAGAAGCCCCGTCGACTAGCATCCACCTCATCCCCTCTACCTCAACATCCTTCCCCGAGCTGCGCTCCATCGTTCCCCAGCACCTCCTCCCCTCCACCCCCTCCCAGCAGCAGGAGAAGTGCCCTCCTCTAGCAGACTCCCTGAAACTGGGCAAAGCTCACCTACCTCAAGAGGCCCTTGTGTTTGGCCCCTATGTGGAGAATGGGCCGGTGGGTGTGGAGATACAACAGCAGGGGTCTGGGGCCTCGGTGGTGGCCCGGCCGTACCTCTCAGCCCCAGACAGTTACTGTGGGGCCCTCCCAGGGGCTAGCCGTCCCAGTGGTACCTCCTACAGGGCAAGTGAGGGACCCTTCTTTTCCAGTGTAACACTATGGGGTCTGGCCATGAAAACACTGCAGAATGACAATGACCTGGAGCAGTGAAAGCTGGAGCAAGTAGTGCGTCTAATGTGGCTTCCTTTCCTCGTCTCCTTTTGTCAGCACTGATTTGAAGACACTGTTGTAGGGCAAAACCACATGATGATACCTACTGGTGATCATAATTTGTCTGTTCAGTTCTTTCACATCGTTGTAGATGAAGGGAAGGAGATGAGGAAAGGAGGTCACTAAGTCTATTCAGAATTAGCCATAGAGTTCCCTTATGATGGAAGACTGCTTAGCACTATGATATTATCTAACTTCAATGAGTAGAATATAACACTCAGGTTTTTCCTTTTATAGGATATTGTTATTAAGATGGCAAAAAAATGTATATTCTTTCTGGATAAGTATGCACTGTTTTGAAATAAAATATGCCAAAAAATATAGTTTTTTGGTTTAAAATATATTGTATTTTCATGCAGTAATGTTACAATGGTGTATTGTGTAAGCCTGCTCTGTCAACCACACAACATAGAGGAATGGTTCATTATGGCTTCAATAAGTGTCTCCTTTTAGTTGTTCCAAGCCAGTGGCTAAATTCTGTCTTCAGAACAGGGATTTAGTCTGCAGTCTGAGGTCTCTGACCCCCATGAAGATAACATTAGGCATGAACGTGAAGTCATGAGAATGATCACAGCTAAAGTCTATGGATTGAGAATAGGCACAGACAATGTTGCAGCAGTGCATAGAATATATCAACAAGTCAGAAATATTTCTATTATAATGTAATATTTACTATTAAATTCACAATAAAGTGGAATGGGAACAATAGCAAAGCATAGCAAAATGTCTATCAGAAGGCCTTCCCGCAGCCACTGCCCTAAAACAGGTTCATGTGAGCTGGGCACGGCGCTGTTCAGCGGCTATGGAGCTGAAATTTGAGATCAGTCCTCCACTTTGCGTTGATCGCAGTACTGTTTTTGGTGCGCCAGTTTTATGACACAATAAGGACTATACATTTCTCAAACTATTCACTTTTGGGCTGAAGAACTATAGCTAATTGTAACTAAACACGGCCACCTACACATTATGATAAAGTTGCTTATTTCCATAACAGGAGTCATTTTTTGTATAATTCTAAATATTGTGTAATAGATTAGCCCTAAAAAAAAGTCACAATAGGGAAAAACGGCAATCTAAGTTGGTGAGAAGGGGTGCACAAATAACACAAAATATTTGTTTTGTTAAAGTAACAATTTTCTTGCCCTGAACCTGCTCTCAAGAGTTAATGTCTTGTGTTGCCTATGTATGGGATGTAATGTTGTTACATCACTTACGCTGCCAACAGCAGCATCCATAGCTCGAAGGGACGCCTTTGAGGAGCATCAACGAGAGCTTGGCCATATTGTGCACCCAGTTTGTCGTAAATCGTCTGCGTCACACCTACACCGGCGTTCTCAGTTAAAGCAATAAAATAGGACAACAAAATAAATACGGACTACAAGTAAAAACGTTAACAGGTAAGTGCTGATGTATTAGTCAATGGCATATACAGGTTTATCGTTCGTATCATTAAAATTGTGCTTATTGCAGCCGTAACATTCATAGGATACAATGGATGTGTTATGTTTGAGCGCTCCTTCGTGTATTTTTATAATGAAATTAACGAAAATAAATTAACGAAAATAATCCACCTTGCATACAGTATATTTTATCAATTGCAATGTGATATGTAGGTCTGATTTTGCTTAATCTCGGGTGATTCGCTACGTTAAAATAAAATGAAAACAATCACATGCCATTCAATTTTGACGACGCATACATGTATTTCTCAGACAATCACTGAACGATTTGTATCTCTCCGAGCAGGTTATACATTTACAGCCTTTCGTCTGGGAAAATGGTTAAATTGGGGAATAATTTCAGTGACAAAAACAACGCCAAAGCCGTCTCAGAAGATGGATTCGACACCATTCCCCTTATAACACCCTTAGATGCCAGTCAACTGCAGTTCCCTGCACTCGACAAGGTAAGATTTATTCAAGGGACTTGAATGCCTATTGATACAATAGATCTACGCTACCCATTGTCAAATATTGTCATGGGGTCCGTTTTCTTTAGTCTGAAATAATATGAATGTGGTCAAATAAGGACCCAAATGGAAATAAACGTGTCTAGAGACAATATAATCACTGTTTGGTCAATAGCCTCAAATAAACATATGTAAACCTATTCTCCATTACACACATGAAGGAAATAGCCCACAATTTATTGCACTTGAATAAACACCTTCATGCAGGCCTATGAGCTCATTGTTTACACATCTTGGTATTTTTCCTTGTGTTTCAGGTGGTGGTAAAGACCAAAACAGACTATGATGGGGGGAACAAGAAGAGCAGGCTGCGGTCCCCAAAAATAGCAGAATTCTCAATAAGCATAATCGAAGGGGTATCTGAACGACTCAAAGTAAGACATGTTACATTCTTCTTCTTCTTCACCCTATCACCTCAACCTCGTGATTATTAAAACTGCTGCCATGGCAATGGCCTTTTAATGGTTTTGTCACACTCAGTACACTCAGGCAAATTCGTATCGTCTTTCACTAATTGGTCTTTTGACCAATCAGATCAGCTCTGTAAAAGAGCTGATGTGAAAAGATCTGATGTGATTCGTCAAAATACCAATTTTGTAGCAAAAATCCGAATTGGGCTGCCTGTCTAAACACAACCAGAGGTCTTTGAGAAGCAAATTGTTCGATTGCTACAGATCATCATCTTAAAAAGCCATTTCTGCTCTGATTTGCAAGCTATCAAAGTGTCGGCCATCAACACCAATGGAGCAAATGCATCCCATGACATCCCATAGCACTTGATTTCTATATCTGTAGTGCTCTTCGTGGTGTTTCCCAGCTTAATAAGGCGTAATGTTATCACTTGTAAGACATGCACTGTAGATGAAAGGGACATTCATTACATGGCGCCAAGACTGGTTTTGCATAGCATCCCCTCATTCACATTTTTTTTTAAATGATTTTTGCAAGATGTTTCTAACTCTGAGAAATATGACATCTATATCCTGGAAATCAGAAGAACTTTTATTAAACCTCTGTCAAATAAAACTCACTATGTTTTGTCCCCCGACCAAGGCAAGATCAGGGTCTATATTCATAAAGTGTCTGAGAGTAGGAGAGCTGATCTAGGACCAGTTTTGCCTTGATTATAATGATCCTAGATCAGCACTGCTACCGAGACTTTTAATGAATATGGCCCAGGCCTCATCACTGAGTGATTTCTCCAACACCTCTCTCCCACTCCCCGCCTCCTCAGTTCCTCAAAGCGCCAGTAGTCATTGCGTAACACCCTAGCGATGTCAGTGCAATGTTCTTGTGCAGACTCTTTTAAAGATGTCATGTTTCTCACTCTGTTCAGTTTAATATCCAATTCATATTCCCTAATCAAACCCTCAGCCACGTCTTGATGAGCTCTTGTAGATCTGAACATTAGAATAGGTGCAATAAGAAATATGGTAATAACTCCACCTAGCCTTCTGGCCCTGTATCCATAAAGCGCCACAGAGTAGTATCGAGGGGCTAGGCACCTTCAGTAACCCAGAGGTGATGTTTGTGTCTCATCTTCCCAGGTCACTCTGCTGGTGATTTGTGCTTTGGCGTTTCTGGTTTGCGTGGTGTTTCTGGTGGTCTATAAAGTCTACCAGTATGAGCAGCCCTGTCCAGATGGCTTCATGTATGTGGTAAGCAACTAAGCATGCCTCTTTTTTTCCTCTTAAGTATTCAAGGTACCAATGAAGACCGACATCTTTAAGAAATCCACTAATCATATCAATGGCAGCATACAATTGCATCTGCGAGATAGAACTTGCTGTGGTAAATCAATTATTTTCTCTCTCTGTTATTGGCAACTTGATGTTTGGTAATTTTGGAAAGGACAGGTTTTCACAGGCACTTCCTAGACTCCAAGTCTTGCTTCTCTTCACATTTCTATAGTTATTCCCTTTGTTCCTCTGTTAAATCTCTCTCCCTCTCTTTCCCTGTCTTGCAGCAAGGTCGGTGCATGCCGACGGGGATGTACGGTTACTACCCCCCTGGCGGGCGCGGGCGTCTCTTCACCATCATCAACCACTACAACATGGCCAAGCAGACCATCACCCGGTCCGTGTCCCCGTGGATGACTGTCATGTCTGAGGAGAAGGTCACCCAGCAAGAGACAGAGACCCACCAGAAGCTGGCCTAACGCACTGGGCTGTATTCAGAGGTGAAACGTTAAGAATGTTACAAATAGAACTACAATAAATAGAGCTCACCTGATGCCCAATTCAACATGAGCGATAATCACATCTGTTCTACAAAATGTATTTCTAATCTGAGTGTTTTGTAACGTTGCACCCTTCTGAACAGACCCTAGGATCACCATCCAGCCGTGTGAAAAATAGTATACACGGTGCCGTTCAAGCAAACCCGAAATCTGGAAAAACGTTCTTCAGCTAAAATGGTTGTTCTTGAGCTATGCCAGTTTTAACTGATATGATATAACTGCAATGTATCAGGCATAATGTGTTTTAATCAGTGAAATTGACAAATGCATTTGTGTAAGCACAGACAGGAACTGTGGTTGGATGGGTATCTGGTTTGTTTGAATACATACACAGACAGACACTTGTTGACAAAACATCTTTGTACATAAACATAATGGGGAATAAAATCTCACTTCAGTACCCCAAATATAAACTGACAACCATTCTAGTGTCTGCGGCGCTGGTTTAAACACATGCACGGTTCATTTTGTAAGGCTTCTGCATTTCACACAACCATACTTTGTCTTCATTACTACAAAACATTTAAATTACTGTCAGAGCATGTGCCATTTAACCCTTGAGATACAGAAATGTATAACTTTTTGCTCCTCGACTGTTTTGCCTCTCCCATTTGTGGATGAATGGGTGTGTGTGACTCACGTGAAGATGCATTTTAAATGACTTTAATTGACTCCTCCATTTGTGTAGAGGACTTTTTGAATTCTGACTCTTGTCCAATAGGAAAAAAGGGCGGTACTACCTAAACTAGTCCAATAAGAAATGCTCATTTTTGTTTTCCATTTCAAAAGGCCTGAATTCGACACAGGTATGATGTTCTTTATATTTATCCTGCATAATTGAACCCTCTGTAGTTTATCCGTCTCCACATGCAGCACTTAGAGCTCTTCTTTATTGGGAATGACACTATATTTGATCAGGCACTATGTCAATGCCTTCATAAAGCATGGGGAATGCTTATTGTCACTGAATAGCATATCCTGTTTTCTTCTCGTTGCTATTGAATGTAAACGTGTAATGCTATATGAATAGGATTCTGTAGCTGTCAGTCACCATAGAACGCAGTCAAGTCATAAAGTGATGTGTAGTAGAACTCAAGAACTCTAAAAATGAAACCTCTGAAAGGAGTGATTAATACATGGCTTTTCTTTTCAACATGTCATTTAAGAGTAATGCCTTCTGTTCTCACAGATTTTTTTATACAATGACGTAAACAGAAGTACATTTGATGCTGCTTTTTGTTGTTGGGACAAATGAGTACTAGGCTTTGAGCTGGAAACCAATGTAAACAAATATCTATTAAAATGCACACATTTCAAAAACGTTTGAGTAATCCATCATATCTCAACACAATGAAGTTCATTCATGTATTTACGAGGATGGTGTAATAATGCTTAATCTTGTATCAGTTTAATTCAGTAGTGTTCAATTCCCTTAAGATAAAGGAAATCATGTAATTTCCCCAGGGCCTTGATCAAAGTGAGATATTGGAGTGATATAATCCTTTTGCTGGGATATAGGATCATCCAAATGAACAGATTTTCAGAAGCATAAATCTGAGAATGAAATCTCTAAAGCTCATTGTTCCAAAGGCCATTTTCTGGATTGAGGTTCATCTGTGGATACTGTTGGTTTGTCATACACTAGACTGGAGAATAGCTATAGTACAATTTGTATAATATACAGGTAACTGCCAAAATAATGTAAACACGAGTAAATGAGGGATACAAAGTGTATTGAAAGCACGTGCTTCCACACAGGTGTGGTTCCCTAGTTAATTAAGCAATTATCATGCTTCAGGTCATGTATGAAAATGCTGGGCAGGCCATTATTTTGGCTACCATGGCTATGCCCCCATAGGATCACAATGACCCCATCCACAGGGCACAAGTGGTCACTGAATGGTTTGATGAGCTTAAACGATGTAAATCATCTGCCATGGCCATCTCAGTCACCAGATCGCAACCCCTTGGAACACTTATGGGAGATTCTGGAGTGGCGCTTGACAGCCTTTCCCACCACCATCAACAAAACAGCAAATAATGGAATTTCTTGTGGATGAATGGTTTTGCACAGTGGTGTGTATTTGTGGATGCCAAGGGAAGCCAGGCTTCCCACAAAAATAGACCCCTCAAATATTTATTTTGTCTCCGTTTCATAATTTTCCTTCAATTTGCAAGAAGCTGATGACTGTATCTCACAGGAGAACATCAGAGCGAGCAAAACAGTGCCCCTCTGTCTCTCTACGTGTAGGCCATCTATCTGATACTGTCTGGTCCAAACGAGTATGACATTGTTGCCACCCGTAGCATTGAATGCAAGGGAAGCCAGCAAGCATTTGGCCTCCCTTGACAAAAAAAAAGCATAACGAAATTGCCAATCAGTGTTAAGTTAAACTGAGCGAGCTCAACTGTGAATGTTCCTGGCGGGGGAAAAAAAGTGTCAAGGGAAGCCAGCTTGGATTTGGCATCTCTCCTATCAAATCGCTTTGAAGACATACGTCATTAACAGAAGCAATTTGAATTGTTGCATCTTGTGTTGTTGTCCACCGGTGGCTAGATAACTAGCTAGCTAAAATGATCCCTTTCCTAAATTAGACATGAGTGGAGATAAGGATTTGGACTTGTGGTTTTACCTAATTATCCGTACTGGCCAATGATTATAACATCAATTCTGAGCCAACCATTAATTCATACATTGTTGTGCCCCTGACCTGAGAGGATGGAGAAGTAGATGTAGATGTAGAAGGCTAATGTTAACTAGCTTACGTTGCCCATGAAGGGAAGTTTGTCTAGCGAGCAAATATTTTTGCCAGGTTGCCTAGGACAACAAAAAATACGTGTGTACTGTATGACAGAGTGATAGACCATTTCGTCAACATGAAAGAGAGGGGGATGGTATTGGCGTTTCACTACAAGTAGGGCGAGTCAACATGTTTTTCTACATGCGCAAACAGAAATAAGAATGAAGGACATAATATTTAACTTCTGTTGATTGGACTAAATTGTTTTTGGTATCTTTTAGATGTCACTGTATTACACTAAGCAGAGGTGATTTGAGGATGTTGAAGTTGAAATGGTGCTGGAACAGAAGAGGCAGTTCTTGTTTTCTTTGTTCCTGTGGTTCTAAACAAATAGTTGTTTAGTGGTCCGAAAATGTCGGAAACATTTACTTACTTAACCAGGTTGTAGGTCATGTAACTGTCTGTTACATGCAATATGCGTCGTGGACTTCACCGGACAGAGGTTGCTATCCGGTTTTGTGATAAAACAAAGGTGTGGTTGAAGTTATTCTGCCACTGTCTTCTTATTGTCTTGGCCTTTAGATCTATATATCACAGTCTCAAGGCATATGAATTAGCAGCAAACAGTGTAGGTTGTAATATGGCTTTTTTTGGAGGGGGGGGGGGGCTTGGCTTCCCCAGTGATTTTACCCACGCACTGCTGCTGGTGTCTCATCCATCCAATAGAGTTCCAGACACTTGTAGAATCTATGCCAAGGTGCATTGAAGCTGTTCTGGCTCATGGTGGCCCAATGCCCTATTTATGACACTATGTTGGCATTTCCTTTATTTTGGCAGTTACATGTATCAACTAGTGCCAATCCTCGAGTACCACCAAGAGCACACATTTTTGTTGTAGCCCCAGACAAAAAACTCCTGATTCAACTCATTGAGGGCCTGATGATTAGTTGACAAGTTGAATCAGGTGTTTCACCAGGGCTACAATAAAAATGTGTACTCTTGGGGGTACTCGAGGACTGGTGTTGGGAACCACTGAACTAGTGAATGTGTGGATCTCTTGCTGTAATTTGGAGAAATAAGAGAAAATAGTCACAATTTCTTTCACAAGCAGTGCTTCAATTTATTTGTCTTAGGACTAGGTTTCAACACAAGCATCAAGTGCCAAGTGGGGTTATACCAACAAAAATACTCCCATTGATTGATCATAACTTCCATATTTACACAAACAAAAGGCTTAAATGGTCTGTGTAACTCATAACCCTTTTTTGAAAATAACCCATCTTCAAGAGACATGGTATGTGGTTCTCTCTTATCTTTTCCCTTGAACGACAAAAATAAATACATATGAAAGACCATAAGGTTTTCAAAAATAATTTTCTTCATCTCAACAAAGCGTAAGTCTACAATGTGTATGGTCAAGACCTCAATACAAACAAAGAATAATGAATAGCTCAAAAACCACTTACTTCCTTTGAGAAAGACGGCAGAGGACAGTTGCTGTTGATGCAATAACAAGCATTGTGGTCAGTATGTGATACTGATTGCCCATATATGCACACAGTACAGGTGGACGACAGCACTTTGCATTCAGCCAACTGTGTGCTTTACTGCATTTGTAAACATGCGTTTACACTGTCCTCTTGTGGATCGAGTACGGTTGACAGTAGTGAAGTCGTCCTCAAAGCACATGTCTGGGGTCAGTTCTCTTCGGAGTAGGACAAGCTGGTCCTAAACCCAACATTTCGTCCATCCAACCATATACTTCAATGTGATAACCACTTAAGCCCAGGCTGATGTCACTTCCTGCTGATGGAAGTCACTTACTTCCTGGTTCTGCCAGGTTTAAGGGGTTAGCTGTCATACCAATCCAGGAAGAGCAGAGAGAATGAGCACATGACAAGGAAGAAGAGAATCCAGACACGGAATCCAGCATTGTTTTGGATGGCCTGGAAACGCAAGGCAAGCATGTGATGAAACCACAGAGTTAAAAGACATCAATGGCTGTGCTAAGCACCTCAAGAGTCAGTCACAAATATTTGGTACATTTGTTTTTCTAAAAGTTACATCCACCAAAGGAAACATATGGACACCCTCATAATAAAAAAATATATTTAGATAAATATTTCAAAATATGTTATATATAATATATAATATCTACATACAATAATATACTGTACAGTATAAAGAGCAGGGTAAACTACTGGGGTTGTTTAGCATAACCTTCCATTACCTCTCGGATGTCCTCGTTTCCCTCTTTGACGTTTTCAGTGGCTCCCACGACTAGCTGATGGATACTGTCTATCTCAGTTTCCTGTGAAGAACACAAAACAGGAAATAATAACACACCAATAACACTTTATTAAGTGGGATGGGCATTGGACCAGGGGGAATAAGGAAGTCGCTCACTTGCATTAGCACCTTCTCCGCAAAAATCTCCTGGAGACGTGAGATTTCGACAACCTTGCCTTCGATTTGCCTGAAAAACATTGGGAGGAGATTCATCTTTGCGTCACCTCAGTCATATTTAGGAATGTAGTGGTAAGAATGGTCTGAAGGGCTGATTAAACACTAACCTGACTTCATCTACTAGGTTGCTCATCTCACTCACCAGCCTCTGGTTCTCCTGTTCAAACTAGACAGAGTGAAACCCAATCAAATCAACATTTATTTTTCATTTGCAAAGGATACAACATGTGTAAACAGTACAGCTAAATGCTTACTTACAAGCTCTTCCTCAACAATGCAATGTATAATATCAAAATACGAAAATAGAAAATCAGAATAGGATTTTAAAGAGCACGGAATCAATACTAGGTCAGATATCTACAAATAAAAACACGGGAAGTAAAACACATGAGAATGTACACAAGGTCAGTACCAGTATCATATCAATATGCAGTTGGTAGATAGTGCATTCGGACCCCTTGACTTTTTCCACATTTTGTTACGTTAAAGCCTTATTCTAAAATGTATTAAAACATTTTTTTCTCCCTCAATCTACACACAATACCGTATAATGACAAAGCAAAAACAGGTTTTTAGAAATGTTTGCAAATGTATTCAAACTAAAAAACTTAAATATCACATTTTCATAAGTATTCAGACCCTTTACTCAGTACATTGTTGAAGGAGCTTTGGCAGCGATTACAGCCTTGAGGCTTCTTGGGTATAACTCTACAAGCTTAGCACACCTGTATTTGGGGAGTTTCTCCCATTCTTATCTGCAGATCCTCTCAAGATCTGTCAGGTTGGATGGGGAGCTTCACTGCACAGCTATTTTCAGGTCTCTCCAGAGATGTTTGATTGGGTTAAAGACCAGACTCTGGCTGGGCCACTCAAGGACATTCAGAGACTTGTGCCAAAGCCACTCCTGTGTTGTTTTGGATGTGTGCTTAGGGTCATTGTTCTGTTGGAAGGTGAACCGTTGCCCAAGTCTGAGGTCCTGAGCGCTCTGGAGCAGGTTTTCATCAAGGATTTCTCTGGCCTTTGCTCCGTTATTCTTTTCCTCGATCCTGACTAGTCTTCCAGTCCCTGCCACTGAAAAACATCCCCACAGCATGATGCTGCCACCACCATATGGATGGTACCAGGTTTCCTCCGGATGTGACGCTTGGCATTCAGGCCAAAGTTCAATCTTGGTTTCATCAGACCCGAGAATCTTGTTTCTCATGGTCGGAGAGTCCTTTAGGTGCCTTTTGGCAAACTCCAAGTGGGCTGTCATGAGACTTTTACTTAGGAGTGTCTTCAGTCTGGCCACTCTACCATACAGGTCTGATTGGTGGAGTGCTGCAGAGATGGTTGTCCTTCTGAAAGGTTCTCCCATCTCAACATAAGAACTCTGGAGCTCTGTCAAAGTGACCATCGGGTTCTTGATCTCCTTCCTGAACATGGCCCTTCTCCCCCGATTGCTCAGTTTGGCCAGCTCTATGAAGAGTCTTGATGGTTCCAAACTTCTATTTAAGATTGACGGAGGCCACTGTGTTCTTGGGGACCTTCAATGCTGCATAAATGTTTTAGTACCCTTCCCCAGATCTGTGCCTCCACACAATCCTGTCTCGGAGCTCTACGGACAATTTCTTCGACCTCATGGCTTATTTTTTTTTGTATGACATGCACTAAGGGACCTTAAATAGATAGGTGTGTGCCTTTCCAAAGCATGTCCTATCACTTGAATTTACCACAGGTGGACTACAATCAAGTTGTAGAAACATCTCAAGAATTATCAATAGAAACAGGATGCACCAGAGCTCAATTTCAAGTCTCATAGCAAAGGGTCTGAATACTTACGTAAATAAGGTATTTCTGTTTTTATTTTAAAGTAATTAGCCCCCAAAAAAATGTAAACTGTTTTCGCTTTGTCATTATGAGGTATTGTGTGTAGATTGATGAGGAACAACATAATTTAATACATTTTAGAATAAGGTTGTAACATAACATTTGGAAAAAGTCAAGGGGTCTGAATACTTTCTGAATGCACTGTACATGTAGGCAGGGGTAAACGTGACTTGAATTACATGAGATCAGACAACAACATAGAGACAATAATATAAAAGTGCATTGAGGAAAGAGAGAGCAAGCACATGTTAGCATACACAACATTTCTGTTCCATACCATCTGCATCTCCTCAGGTGAGAGCTCGTCATCCACACGACCCTGGCCCTCCTCCCACAGGCTCACAGTGTTCTCCGGGACCTCCATCACGCTCCGCTCTTCAGGGAGAAAACAAGGAGATGTACACTTCACTTCACTGTAAATATACTTTTTCTATTGTATGTTTGTTTATTCCATGTGTAACTCTGTGTTGTTGTTTGTGTCGCACTGCTTTGCTTTATCTTGGCCAGGTCGCAGTTGTAAATGAGAACTTGTTCTCAACTAGCCTACCTGGTTAAATAAAGGTGAACAAAAATAGTCAGCTGTTCTCAAAATAGATTTTCTTTCCACTCAATGGGATCACCTCTTGGTCTCTGTACTCACCACCGCTGCTGCTCTCCTCCTTGGATGTTTTCTCCTCGCTGTGCTGTTCCACCTGTGGGCTCTTCTCCACCACCATCCTACTGTGGTGGTGCTCTGGCTCTAGTCGGGACCTAGAATAATATCAAAACGCCAAAGGCAAGCTCAGTCTTCTTAAATGTCAAGAAAAACACTAAAGGGATAGTTTGTGTGTTTGGCATTGAAGCCTTTTAATTCATCATTCAGATGTACTCGTGGATACCATTTTTATGTCTCTGCATCCAGTATGAATGAAGTTAGAGGTAGTCTGCAGGAACATAGACTTCCCATGATTGTACGCCAGTTGGCAACTTCCTTCAAACTGAACGCAGGGATATAAAAATGGTATCGACGAGTTCATCTGACTCCGGGGAAGTAGATAAAATCTCAAACTATCCCTTTAAGGCAAGGTCACAACATGTTTTATGGAGATATATTACTGCCATAATATTGTAAATGAATGAAGAATAATGCACAAATAAATTACATGTAAAAATACAGACTAATAATACACATTTATTGTCAGAATTCAGCTCAAGCGTCCCTAAAATCAAGAATTCTAACAATAAATGAATAATTCAAGGTATTTTTTGTTTCATCCTTCCATCGAGAATAATAGCTCCTCGAACACTCACAGTCTCTTCTTGTCTACCACTCTCTTCACTCGTATAGCCCTCTGCTCGGAATAAAGCTTGCATACTCCTGCAAACAATGATCGACACAAATCATATATTGTCAACATTACTACAAAGTACAGTACTTACAATACGCACAGACATCAAATATATACCGGCATCACTAACGAGCCCACCTTTCAAATACATCTCGATTAGGTCGAGGACCGCCCCCCTGTGCTCTTTAATCTGGGTCGATATGACCCGTTTCTCAGCTGGAAGGGCGACAAAAAAATTAGAAAAAAAGTGTTATTAATATTGTGTATTTAAGCAGTACACACACACACACACACACACACACACACACACACACACACACACACACACACACACACACACACACACAACCTTCAGAGCGGAGCTGCTTGATGGCTTCAGAGCAGGTTCTCATGAAGATCTGGGCGTCCTGGTCGATCTGGTCTCGCTCATTGTCTGTCATCCGGGTTAGATCTGATGAGATGAGACTGTAAACACACAAAGCAATAAAATAAAAAACGTATTTCAAATTCCAGTTTTTTTATTACATTCATATAGAAGTCAATACAATCCGTGGGCATACAACATATCATAAATGCAAGTAATTTAATTAAACAAAACCAATATTAAAAGTGTCAGGATAGATGGTCGTTGAGATGGTATCAAGAGCTAGATAGTATTGATTCCAGATCTGCTATAAACCAGATCTGCAGATTCTGTGCAGTTAAATGAAATCAGTTACTCTGCTGACTGACACACACACGTGTACAGTTCTTCATTTTCTGTCAAAGAAACATGAAAAGGGCGCCCAGACCTTTGCCGTGTTTAATAAAGATGCAATATACGTACATATTATACAAGTCTATGGGAAGATAATGTCATAGAATGTACTTCTTCCCATTTAACTAATAATATGTTTCATTCATAACATTTTTATTTAATATTCTCCATTGGACACAGGTATAAAGAAATCATATTAACAATTTGGCTAATGGATCTAAATTGCTGGCTCATACTGAATTTAGGCGTAGGCCCATACTACATTTTATTCCGCTGGTCTATAGCTACATACAGGTAACTACCAAAATAAAAGGAGACACTTGAGTAAATGAGGGATCAAATGAAATAAAATTGTATTTATCACATGCACCGAATACAACAGGTGTAGAACTTACAAGCCTTTAACCAACAAAGCAGTTCAAGAAAGAATTAAGAAAATATATACTAAATAAACTAAAGTAAAAAATAATATTAAAAAGTAACAAGAAAATGACATAATAACGAGGCAATGAATAGTCCGGGTGTCCATTTGATATTCTTGTTCAGCAGTCTTATGGCTTTGGGGTAGAAGCTGTTAAGGAGCCTTTTGGTCCTAGTCTTGGAGCTCCGGTTCCGCTTGCCGTGTGGTAGCAGAGAAAACAGTCTATGACTTGGGTGACGAGTCTGACAATTTTTTGGGCTTAGTATATAGGTCCTGGATGTCAGGAAGCTTGGCCTACCTGGTTAAATAAAGGTGATTTTTAAAAATATTTTTTAAATACAAATAATATGACATTGAAGGCAATATGTTTCAACAAGTAAATAAAAAAAGTAAACCTAGACTATAGACATGCCAGCATTCAGTCATAACTCATGCCACATAAGCTAGGGAAAGCATACATACACTGTACAGCGAAACAGGCTACATACAGTAAGATAACCAGAATACATCCATGAACGTAACACAGTAGCCTGTGTGACACAGCACAGGCAATGACAAAGATCATTAGCGCCATTAGTACCAGCATTACAAGTTACTACAATCATATTTTGTTATTTAACCAGGTAGGCCAGTTGAGAACAAGTTTTCATTTACAACTGCGACCTGGCCAAGATAAAGCAAAGCAGTGTGACAAAAACAACAGAGTTACACATGGGATAAGAGTTACACAGGTCAGAAAGAGGCGGCAAGTCATGGAACGTGTGATTGATGTAGTTAAAGTTACTGGTAAATGTGGGCTTAGCTACAGAGGACACAGACATGAAGCTGCATATAACTTGGTAAACATGGCCGACAATCATGGCTAGTTTCTTGAGCTTATGTTGTTACTAGTGGTAATTACTTACTGGTTACTCTGAAGTAGCTATTCTATGACTCTTCCTTAACAGGCTGACAAGGGTGAAAGAACCTTTGCTGTGATTTAAAGCTTTTGTACGGAGGCATGTTTTTTGGACTTTCGTATTATACTTGCAGTTATGTAGCCAATGCTCAATTTCATTGAGTCAGTGTATAGATGTGTTTATTTTTGTGCTGTTTGCTTTATGGACAACAGTGAGTGAACATTGTAATATACACTGCTCAAAAAAATAAAGGGAACACTAAAATAACACATCCTAGATCTGAATGAATGAAATATTATTTTTTCTTTACATAGCTGAATGTGCTGACAACAAAATCACACAAAAATGATCAATGGAAATCAAATATCAACCCATGGAGGTCTGGATTTGGAGTCACACTCAAAATTAAAGTGGAAAACCACACTACAGACTGATCCAACTTTAATGTAATGTCCTTAAAACAAGTCAAAATGAGGCTCAGTAGTGTGTGTGGCCTCCACATGCCTGTATGACCTCCCTACAACGCCTGGGCATGCTCCTGATGAGGTGGTGGATGGTCTCCTGAGGGATCTCCTCCCAGACCTGGACTAAAGCATCCGCCAACTCCTGGACAGTCTGTGGTGCAACGTAGCATTGGTGGATGGAGCGAGACATGATGTCCCAGATGTGCTCAATTGGATTCAGGTCGGGCCAGTCCATAGCATCAATGCCTTCCTCTTGCAGGAACTGCTGACACACTCCAGCCACATAAGGTCTAGCATTGTCTTGCATTAGGAGGAACCCAGGGCCAACCGCACCAGCATATGGTCTCACAAGGGGTCTGAGGATCTCATCTCGGTACCTAATGGCAGTCAGGCTACCTCTGGCGAGCACATGGAGGACTGTGCGGCCCCCCAAAAAATTGCCACCCCACACCATGACTGACCCACCGCCAAACTGGTCATGCTGGAGGATGTTGCAGGCAGCAGAACGTTCTCCACGGCGTCTCCAGACTCTGTCACGTCTGTCACATGTGCTCAGTGTGAACCTGCTTTCATCTGTGAAGAGCACAGGGCGCCAGTGGCGAATTTGCCAATCTTGGTGTTCTCTGGCAAATGCCAAACGTCCTGCACGGTGTTGGGCTGTAAGACTCATGGAGTCTGTTTCTGACCGTTTGAGCAGACGCATGCACATTTGTGGCCTGCTGGAGGTCATTTTGCAGGGCTCTGGCAGTGCTCCTCCTTGCACAAAGGCGGAGGTAGCGGTCCTGCTGCTGGGTTGTTGCCCTCCTACGGCCTCTTCCACGTCTCCTGATGTACTGGCCTGTCTCCTAGTAGCGCCTCCATGCTCTGGACACTACGCTGACAGACACAGCAAACCTTCTTGCCACAGCTCGCATTGATGTGCCATCCTGGATGAGCTGCACTACCTGAGCCACTTGTGTGGGTTGTAGACTTCATCTCATGCTACCACTAGAGTGAAAGCACCGCCAGCATTCAAAAATTGACAAAACATCAGCCAGGAAGCATAGGAACTGAGAAGTGGTCTGTGGTTATCACCTGCAGAACCACTCCTTTATTGGGGGTGTCTTCCTAATTGCCTATAATTTCCACCTGTTGTCTATTCCATTTGCACAACAGCATGTGAAATGTATTGTCAATCAGTGTTGCTTCCTAAGTGGACAGTTTGATTTCACAGAAGTGTGATTGACTTGGAGTTACATTGTGTTGTTTAAGTGTTCCCTTTATTTTTTTTAGCAGTATATAATAAGTACGTATGTGGATACCCCTTCGAATTACTCGATTCAGCTATTTCAGCCCCACCCGTTGCTGACAGCTGTATAAAATCGAGCACACCGCCAGGCAATCTCCATAGGGAAACATTGGCAGTAGAATTACCTTACTGAAGAGCTCAGCGACTTTCAACATGGCACCATCATAGGATGCCACCTTTCCAACAAGTCAGTTTTGTCACATTTCTGCCCTGCCCTAGAGCTGCCCCAGTCAACTGTAAGTGCTGTTATTGTGAAGTGGAAACGTCTAAGAGCAACAACGACTCAGCCACAAAGTGGTAGGCAACCCAAGCTCACAAAACGGGACCGCCGAGCGCTGAAGTGTCTGTTCTCGGTTGCAACACTCACTACAGAGTTCCAAATGGTCCCTGGAAGCAACGTCAGCACAATTAATGTTCTTTGGGAGCTTCATGAAATGGCTAAGCAGCCACATATAAGCTTATGCCAAGCCAGCACCCAATGTCACAGGAAGGCCAAAAAGATCATCAAGGACATCAACCACCCGAACCACTGCCTGTTCATCCCGCTATCATCTAGAAGGTGAGGTCAGTACACGTGCATCAAAGCTGGGACCGAGAGACTGAAAAACAGCTTCTATCAAGACCATCAGACTGTTAAACAGCCATCACTAGCACATTAGAGGCTGCTCCTATAGCCATAGACTAGAAATCACTGGCCACTTTAAGAAAAGGAACACTGGTCACTTTGATAATGTTACATAGCTTGCATTACTCATCTCATATATGTATACTGTATTTTATACTATTCTACTGTATCTTAGTCCATGCCGCTCTGACATTGCTCGTCCATATGTACAGTTGAAGTTGGACGTTTACATACACCTTAGCCAAATACATTTAAACTCAGTTTTTCACAATTCCTGACATTTAATCATTGTAAAAATGCACTGTCTTAGGATCACCACTTTATTTTAAGAACGTGAAATGTCAGAATAATAGCAGAGATAATTATTTATTTCATCACATTCCCAGTGGGTCAGAAGTTTACATACACTCAATTAGTATTTGGTAGCATTGCCTTTACATTGTTTAACTTGGGTCAAACGTTTTGGGTAGCCTTCCACAAGCTTCCCACAATAAGTTGGGTGAATTTTGGCCCATTCCTCCTGACAGAGCTGTTGTAACGGAGTCAGGTTTGTAGGCCTCCTTGTTCGTACGTGCTTTTTCAGTTCTGCCCACAAATTTCCTATAGGATTGAGGTCAGGGCTTTGTGATGGCCACTCCAATACCTTGACTTTGTTGTCCTTAAGCCATTTTGCCACAACTTTGGAAGTATGTTTGGGGTCAATGTCGATTTGGAAGACCCACTTGCGACCAAGCTTTAACTTTAACTGATGTCCTGAGATGTTGCTTTAATATATCCACAATTTTCCCTCCTCATGATGCCATCTATTTTGCGAAGTGCACCAGTCCCTCCTGCAACAAAGCACCGCCACAACATGATGCTGCCACCCCCGTGCTTCACAGTTGAGATGGTGTTCTTCGGCTTGCAAGCCTCCCCCTTTTTCCTCCAAACATAACGATGGTCATTATGGCCAAACAGTTATATTTTTGTTTCAACAGACCAGAGGACATTTCTCCAAATACTACAATCTTTGTCACAAACCTTAGTCTGGCTTTTTTATGGCGGTTTTGGAGCAGTGGCTTCTTCCTTGCTGATAGGACTTGTTTTGCTGTGGATATAGATAATATTGTACCTGTTTCCTCCAGCAGCTTCACAAGGTCCTTTGCTGTTGTTTTGGGATTTAGTTGCACTTTTCGCAAAAATAATTACATCCACAGGTACACCTCCAATTGGCTCAAATTATGTCAATTAGCCTTAGGAAAAATTACTTGTGTCATGCACAAAGTAGATGTCCTAACCGACTAGCCAAAACTATAGTTTGTTAACAAGAAATTTGTGGAGTGGTTGAAAAACGACTTTTAATGACTCCAACCTAAGTGTATGTAAACTTCCGAAACATCAATTACTTTGTCAACGGTTAAATATATCACAATCCACACGAAGGCCGAGCTGAAACCTTGGTGGGGGCATTTTTGGGGTCAAACGTGAAAATGGATTAGCCACATGAAAGTCATACAGTTGAAATGGATAGAAAACAGACAGTAAACAAGACATGGTTCGGTAACCTGATAGGAGGCTTACCTTCCAGCATTCACATAGTCCTTCCTGTGCTGCAGTAGAAAGTCTTTCAGCTTGGTGATGTTAGAGATCTGTCAATACGAATAGAAAATACAGAACATGAACATTTATCAATTTCTTCATGTCTCCTTCTCCATTTGTTGACTACATCACAGTTCCTCTTCATGATTTTGGCCATCATTGTGGACTTTCATTGGTAAGATGTACCTGGAACCCCTTTATTTTTACCAAACCAGTGTAAACATCTAAAGGGCTTATGAGATAACGATGCAGTATCTTGAGAAGTAGGCCTCTCTCTCTCAACGATGTCTCGCACACTATGTCTCGCACAACCAAATGCTGGTAAGAAGTCAGAGGTTGATGGATTTCATTCCTTCACTGGTGGACCAAAGAGTTAATTTCAGGCCTTGCTCACACGTCTCAAGTTAGGCCTAAAATAACACAACTTTGCTTTCATTGACTGACAGGCAAACCTTGTCCATGTGTCTCTCTATCCATTCGGAATGTTTACCAATTACTATTAGTTAACGGCAGGACATACCAAATTCAAACTGGCAATTTCCTTGTTAAATAGTACCAGTAAATAAAATTATACGCTTCTATATAGCTGCCCTGACAGAAAACATTAAAATATGCCTAAAATGTATAATCTGTCAACTATTTATCACAGATAAAATGTCAGAGTAAAGGTGTGCGCAGGAAAACCAGAGGAAACTCGGTGGAATCCAATATTTAATCCTGTAATTCAGGCAACATCGAAAAATACCTAATTGTTCCCCATCTACAGAGTGGAGTGCGAGAAGGACAGAAGTGTGTGTGAGTCCACACACAGCAGGCTCTGTTTGAGAAAAGAAAAAAAAACAGAAAATAATCCAGACAAGCGAAGTATTGAAAATGACACAATGACTTTGACTGTGACAGAAGCCCATGGTGAGTTGGATTGTTTTGGTAAAGCCAAAGCCCACTGTCTTCGGTCCAATCTTTTTCTTCTAGTGACCAAATCACTGTGTTAACAGGGTTTTCTGAGAATATTTTTTTTCTTTTCATACAGAGCTACAATTTGCTTGAAACCCATCTCCTCTCCCAGAAAACAAATAGGCCTAGACGTCTTGTATTTGTATTTATTATGGCTCTCCATTAGTTCCTGCCAAGGCAGCAGCTGCTCTTCCTGGGGTCTGGCAAAATTAAGGCAGTTATACAATTTTAAAAACATTACAATACATTCATTAAAGAATTCAGAACACACTAAGTGTGTGCCCTCAGGCCCATACTCCACTACCACATATCTACAACGCAAAATCCATGTGTACAGTCGTGGCCAAACGTTTTGAGAATGACAAAAAAATTACATTTCCACAAAGTTTGCTGCTTCAGTGTCTTTAGATATTTTTGTCAGATGTTACGGAATATTGAAGTATAATTTGCAAGCATTTCATAAATGTCAAAGGCTTTTATTGACAATTACATGAAGTTGATGCAGAGTCAATATTTGCAGTGTTGACCTTTCTTTTTCAAGACCTCTGCAATCCGCCCTGGCATGCTGTCAATTAACTTCTGGGCCACACTGATGGCAGCCCATTCTTGCATAATCAATGCTTGGAGTTTGTCATATTTGTGGGGTTATGTTTGTCCACCCGCCTCTTGTGGATTGACAACAAGTTCTCAATGGGATTAAGGTCTTTTTAAGTTTTCTGGCCATGGACCCAAAATATCGATGTTTTGCTCCCCGAGCCACTTAGTTATCACTTCTGCCTTATGGCAAGGTGCTCCACCATGCTGGGAGAGGCGTTGTTCATCGCCAAACTGTTCCTGGATGGTTGTGAGAAGTTGCTCTCTGAGGATGTGTGGGTACCATTCTTTATTCATGGCTGTATTCTTACGCAAAATTGTGAATGAGCCCACTCCCTTGGCTGAGAAGCAACCCCACACGTGAATGGTCTCAGGATGCTGTACTGTTGGCATGACACAGGACTGATGGTAGCGCTCACCTTGTCTTCTCCGGACAAGCTTTTTTCCGGATGCCCCAAACAATCGGATTGGGGATTTACCAGAGAAAATGTCTTTATCCCAGTCCTCAGCAGTCCAATCCCTGTACCTTTTGCAGAATATCAGTCTGTCCCTGATGTTTTTCCTGGAGAGAAGTGGCTTCTTTGCTGCCATTCTTGACACCAGGCCATCCTCCAAAAGTCTTCGCTGCCATTCCTGAACAAGCTCTGTACTGGTGGTGCCCCGATCCTGCAGCTGAATCAACTTTAGGAGACGGTCCTGGCCCTTGCTGGACTTTCTTGGAAGCCCTGAAGCCTTTTTCACAACAATTGAACCGGTCTCCTTGAAGTTCTTGATGATCCGATAAATGGTTGATTTAGGTGCAATCTTACTGGCAGCAATATCCTTGCCTGTGAAGCCCTTTTTGTGCAAAGCAATGATGACGGCACATGTTTCCTTGCAGGTAACCATGGTTGACAGAGGAAGGACAATGATTCCAAGCACCACCCTTCTTTTGAAGCTTCCAGTCTGTTATTCGAACTCAATCAGCATGTCAGAGTGATCTCCAGCCTTGTCCACGTCAACACTCACACCTGTGCTAATGAGAGAATCACTGACATGATGTCAGCTGGTCCTTTTGTGGCAGGGTTGAAATGCAGTGGACATGTTTTTTGGGGATTCAGTTCATTTGCATGGCAAAGAGGGACTTTGCAATTAATTGCAATTCATCTGATCACTCTTCATAACATTCTGGAGTATATGCAAATTAACATCATATAAACTGAGACAGCAGACTTTGTGAAAATTTATATTTGTGTCATTCTCAACTTTTGTCCATGACTGTACATGTGTGTATAGTGCATATGTTATCATGTGTGTGTATTCATGTGCCTATGTTACTTCACAGTCCTCACTGTTCCATAAGGTGTATTTTTACCTGCTTTTTAAATCTGATTCTACTGCTTGCATCAGTTAGCTGATGTGGAATAGAATTCCATGTAGTCATGGCTCTTTGTAGTACTCTGCACTTCCCATAGTCTGTTCTGGACTTGGGGACTGTGAAGAGAGCTCTGGTGGCATGTCTTGTGGGGTATGCATGGGTGTACCTTCAGCTTGTCAACACCTCTTATAAAAACAAATAATGATGAAGTCAATCGCTCTTCCACTTCCACTTTGAGCCATAATGTTAGCTCTCCATGTACTTTTAAGGGCCAGCCGTGCTGCCCTGTTCTAAGCCAACTGCAATTTCCAAAGTCCCTCTTTGTTGCCCCTGACCACACTACTGAACAGTAGTACAGGTGCGACAAAACCAAGGCCTGTAGGACCTGCCTCGTTGATAGTGTTAAGGCAGAGCAGCGCTTTATTATGGACAGACGTCTCCCCATCTTAGCTACTGTTGTAGCAATATGTTTTGACCATGGCAGTTTACAATCCAGGGTTACTCCAAGCAGTTTAGACAGTTTAGTCTTAAGGTGTGACATTGCTTCAGAGTAATTAGAATCAAGCAGGTTTAAGGGATCAAATGTTATTTGTTATTTAGAGTACATGTGCTTGTAAAAGGATTGAGTGAAGCGAAACATTCCCATGGTTGAAAGGCGTGTGTTGTCTGTCTACTGTCTGGGCATCTCCAACCGTCAAAGGCATGAGTGTTTGTTGTTTTTCCAATTCTCCTAGGCACTTTCACTATTTTTCCTCACAGCTATAATCCCATAACATGCTAATTATTGTAAATAAAAATACAATTCTAGTCAAGGTTTATTGGTCGCGTACACAGATTTGCAAATCCCGCAAGTGCAGCGAAATGCTTGTGTTTCCAGCTCCAACAGCGCAATAATAATACCTAGCATTTTTTTAAAACAATACACACATAGTAGACCTACAATCCAGGGTCACTAGACCACTGGTGTGCTACTTGAAATCTACTTCAAATCAAAATCAAAATGACAAATATCATATTCTTAAATTCCATACAAGCCAACATGTCTCTGCTTTGCAACACCTCACCAGCATGTGGCAGTAGGTCCCTAGTGTAAGAGCCCCACTAGCTCTCAGGAGAGAACAGAGAGAAGATGCTGCTGGTTTGGAAGGGGGGGAGGTGATACATCCCCTTTGTGTATACATTTAGGTTCAGAGGTGCAGTTTAAAAGTTTTTAAAAAAATACAGATAAGAATAAGAAATAAAAGGAACAAGTAATTAAAGAACAGCAGTAAAATAACAATAGCGAGACTATATACTGCGGGGTACCGGTACAGAGTCAATGTGCGGGGGCTCCAGTTAGTTGAGGTAAAATGTACAGTTGAAGTTGGAAGTTTACGTACACTTAGGTTGGAGTCATTAAAACTTGTTTTTCAACCACTTAACACATTTCTTGTCAACAAACTATAGTTTTGGCAAGTCAGTTAGGACATCTACTTTGTGCATGACACAAGTCATTTTTCCAACAATTGTTTACAGACAGATAATTTCATTTATAATTCACTGTATCATAATTCCAGTGGGTCAGAAGATTACATACCCTAAGTTGACTGTGCCTTTAAACAGCTTGGAAAATTCCAGAAAATTATGTCATGGCTTTAGAAGCTTCTGATAGGCTAATTGTCATAATTTGGGTCAATTGGAGATGTACCTGTGGATATATTTCAAGGCCTACCTTCAAACTCAGTGCCTCTTTGCTTGACATCATGGGAAAATCAAAAGAAATCAGCCAAGACCTCAGGAAAAAGATTGTAGAACTCCACAAGTCTGGTTCATCCTTGGGAGAAATTTCCGAACACCTGAAGGTACAACGTTCATCTGTACAAACAATAGTACGCAAGTATAAACACCATTGGACCACGCAACCGTCATACCGCTCAGGAAGGAGACGCGTTCTGTCTCCTAGAGATGAACGTACTATTGTGTGAAACGTGCAAATCATTCCCAGGACAACAGCAAAGGACCTTGTGAAGATGCTGGAGGAAACAGGTACAAAAGTATCTATATCCACAGTAAAACGAGTTGTATAATCGACATAACCTGAAAGGCCGCTCAGCAAGGACGAAGCCACTGCCTCAAAACCGCCATAAAAAAGCCAGACTACAGTTTGCAACTGCACATGGGGAAAAATATCATACTTTTTGGAAAAATTTTCTCTGGTCTGATGAAAAAAAAAGTCGAACTGTTTGGCCATAATGACCATCGTTATGTTTGGTGGAAAAAGGGGGAGGCTTGCAAGCCGAAGAACATCATCCCAACCGTGAAGCACGGGGGTGGCAGCATCATGTTGTCGTGTTGCTTTGCTGCAGGAGGGACTGGTGCACTTCACAAAATAGATGGCTTCATGAGGATGGAAACCTATGTGATATATTGAAGCAACATCTCAAGACATGAATTTAAAGCTTGGTCACAAATGGGTCTTCCAAATGGACAATGACCCCTAGCATACTTCCAAAGTTGTGGCAAAATGGCAACTAAGTCAAGGTACTGGAGTGGCCATCACAAAGCCCTGACCTCAATCCCGTAGAAAATGTTTGGGCAGAACAGAAAAGGTGTGTGTGTGCAAGGAGGCCTACAAACCTGACTCAGTTACAACAGCTCTGTCAGGAGGAATGTGCCAAAATTCACCCAACTTATTGTGGAAAGCTTGTGGAAGGCTATCCGAAACGTTTGACCCAAGTTAAACAATTTAAATTCTGACCCACTGGGAATGTGATGAAAGAAATGAAAGCTGAAATAAATCTCTACTATTATTCTGACATTTCACATTCTTAAAATAAAGTGGTGATCCTAACTGACCTAAGACAGGGCATTTTTCCTAGGATTAAATGTCAGAAATTGTGAAAAACCGATTTTAAATGTATTTGGCTAAGGTGGATGTAAACTTCCGACTTCAACTGTACATGTAGGTAGCGTTATTAAAGTGACAATGCATAGATGAGAACAACAGAGATTAGCAGAAGTGTAAGGGGGGGAGGGGGGGGGCAATGCAAATACTCTGGGTAGCCATTTGAATAGAGTCTTATGGCTTGGGGGTAGAAGCTGTTTTAGAAGCCTCTTGGACCTAAACTTGGTGCTGCTTGCCGTGCGATAGCAGAGAGAACAGTCTATGACTAGGGTGTCTGGAATATTTGACCATTTTTAGGGCCTTCCTCTGACACCGCCTGGTATAGAGGTCTCGGATGGCAGGAAGCTTTTCCCCAGTGATGTACTGGGCCGTTCGCACTACCCTCTGTAGTGCCTTGCGGTTGGAGGCTGAGCAGTTGCCATACCAGGCAGTGATGCAGCTGTAGAACCTTTTGAGGATCTGAGGACCAATGCCAAATCTTTTCAGTCTCCTGAGGGGGAATAGGTTTGTGGATCTTATCCTTGTTGTTCTTTTCAGCTCCAATGGGGAATCCACAAAATCCCTGTGGGAAACTGGCAGAGAACTTTTCCGTACAACAATGTCTATGGAAAACTTTCACATTATTTCCAGGCTTTGATAACCAAGACACCAGACGAGCTCGGCGGCAGAGAGACAAGCTAACTGCAATCAGGTCAGTGTGGGACAAGTGGGTGGACCGCCTTCCCCTGTCTTACAACCCTGGGCCCAACGTTACGGTTGATGAACAGCTTATACCATTTAGGGGTCGCTGCCCCTTCAGGCAGTACATGCTCACAAAATACGAAACCAAGATCTGGGGTGCCTGTGATGCAGCTTCATCATATGCATGGAACTTGCAAGTGTATAGGGGGAAACCAGATGGAGGAGCCCCTGAGAAGAACAAAGGAATGTGGGTTGCCCTGGATGTGATACAGGGACTCCGTGGCTACATCATCACATACGATAACTTTTATACATTGCATAAGCTGGGGCATAAGCTGGGACAGGAGCTCCTCAAGAGGAAGCTGACGATGGTAGGAACAGTACAAAAAAACAAGCCAGAGCTCCCACCTCAGCTGTTGAATACACAGAACAGGACTATCAATTCCTCTAAGTTTCTGTTCACGGCCGACACGTCCCTTGTCCAACGTGCCAAAAAAAGGCAAAAATGGGGTACTCATGAGTATGCTGCATAGGGATGTGAAAATCTGTGGCCGGGAACATCAAAAACCAGAAATCATAATGGATTGCAATGCCACAAAAGGAGGGGTGGATATTTAGACAAGCTGGTGACTGGCTACAGCTGCAAAAGAAGAATGCTTAGCTGGCCACTTGTGATATTCTTCAACTTTTTGGACAGCTCGGGATACAACGTTTGACATCTGGATGGTGTTGAACCCAGAATGGAACAGAGGGAAGCTCCAGAGGAGACCGCTCTTTGTCGAGGAGCTGGGCAAGGCATTGGTAAGACCTCAAATCCAGAAGAGGCAACATATCCCAAGAACCCCAGCTTCTGCAGCCATCGTGAAGAGAATTCAGGAGGAGGATGCTGGTTCCGCATTCGCCAGACCCACAGTACCAACAACTCCAATTACGGAAGTAAGTGTGAGTGATGTTGTTGCATGTGTTTGTATGACTCTTCTACCTTGGCCTGCTGTAACTATATGTGAGTGAGTGAGATGTTAGTAAAATTCCTGAACTAAGTGTTTTCATTAGGGATGCACGATATATTGATGAACATATCGGAATCGGACGATATTAGCTAAAAATGCCGTTATCAGTATCGGCCCGATGTCTAGCTTAACGCCGATGTGCAATACCGATGTCAAAGCTGACGTGCATACCTATTAACGTAGGTACATGACGTAATGGCGCCACGTAAAATTTTGCGCAACACAGCATTCCTAACCTAGCCCACAATGTCTGCTGTATGGATCGAGCAGTCAACAGGTCGAGTAGTCATTTGGAAGAGTAAGAACATTTCAGCGAGACAACTCAAAAGGCGAAATCCACTAAAGCTAAGATAATGGAATTCATTGCCCTTGACAATTAACCATTCTCTGTCATGGGTGATGTTGGATTTCGCCGACTATTTTTCAGACGTTGCCCTACTGGAGTTACACAGTAATAGCGTCACTGCTATTAGCTTCACGACATACTATGGACCTCTGTTTGGGTCTTTGCGTGTCAAAAAAGATACACATCAAATAACACTATTTGACCCGTTAAATATTTTAATTAGACAAGTCAAATAACACAGTTCTATTATAGAATATTGTGTGTTCTGAATTTGCACGTGCAAGCCAAGCGCCACCACTACTATCAGTAGCACTGTCGCCCGCAATGTCTGGGGTAGCTAGCTTTAGCTTGGTACCTAGCTAGCACCAATACAACCAGCCGGAAAACAATAACCAGTAGAAACTGCAGTCATTTTCATTATTCTTAGCAATGATTTAGGAATCTTGTGAGTAAGTATTAGCTAGGTAGCCACTTGTTGTTCGCCTATTGAAATTGAACTTCAGTTCATGAAAATAAATAGCTAGCCAGCAACTTAGCTTTGGGCAACAAGGTTAACGTTATAAGCAGCCAGCTAGCTTTATCTGGCTAGTGAGGCTCGACCGGACCGGGTTATGTGTTGTGAAGCTAGCCACAATAAGGATTAGGCACAATAGTGGAATTTGTGGTTACCTTCAAAATAAAAGTACCTCTTTAAAAGTGATGCAGAAGGTTACAATTGATGGAATCATGCCATATTTATAGTAGATAAATGTTAAACAAGGTTGGAATGTGAAACAATGAAATGGGGTATCAGGCTACTCGGTGACACCCACAAAACACGACTGTGTAGAGTTTATGCAAATATTAGCATTGTAGCTCTTAGCGCGGGACTGTGACTGTGTGAAATCACCTCCCCAGTCAGCCTATTGTGTGTACGTAAAAAATGTATGAACTTGTTAAATTATTATGTGCAGTCATATTCAGGTCCTGATAGGTCAACACGCTTATTTGACGTGTATCTTTTTTGACACGCAAAGACCAAAAGCACAGCAAGTAAATACGTAAATGCCATACGTAAATGGACATACGTAAATGCCAACAAAATATTTATTTTGGTCTGTGTGTTGTGTGTAACATTTATTTAACTAGGCAAGTCAGTTATGAACATATTCTTATTTACAATGACAGGGCAAACCCGGACGACGCTGGGGTGATTCCATTTGCTTTTTGGCTGTTTAGACTGCAGGACAAATTATAGATTTGAATCGAATAGGCAACAAAATACTATTTTAGGCACTGCCACTGTGAACAAGGTTTTAGAGTCTAGGGCTGTATTTATGTATCATGTCGTTTTTGTATACATGACATGCCAACTATGTGTTATGGCTGGCAATAAATCTGTTTGCGCTTTGTCAACAATTTTATGGTCATTTCCGATTGAATGCGGTAGCATAGCTTTTTCTCCACGAATGCAGTAGCATAGCCTTTAAAAGCTGCACTATCGACAGGGTTATGTGGATTGAATCCCGGCCTAGTGTATGTTTTCCAACTTAGATCTTTGCTGTGTCTTGCTAGTTTCGCCGATGTAGTTTGAATTTGAGAGTTTGTGTTTTGTTAATAAAATAATCTCTCATTTGGGAGACAGTTTCATCAGTTTTCATTTCCAGTTTCAAAATGTAAATCCAGCACCTTCTCATGGACAGTTTATACAGTCATCAACATTCATATTCATATGGAGACTTCCTATGGGGTGTGTGTTATTTCCATCTCTCCTCCATCTTCTCTGTTAAACATTTTAAATAATTTCCTCATGTAGCCTTCAGGCCATGTAAACCTACACAGCATCATCCAGTATTTGTCAGTGGAGAGCAGATCCCATTGTCTCAAACTCCTGATAGTTTTCACAGCTCAACAATCCCCTTACATTCTTTATGGTGTGTGAAACATCCGCTGCGTCTATGTGTGTGTCTGTTAACTATTTAACTGTACTAGACTGCTTAAAAGGAGTCTAGTACAGTTTTTTGGCATGGAAAATATCAGATATCGGTATCGGCCAAAAATGTAATATCGGTGGATCACTAGTTTACATCATTCTAGATTGCAACCGGTAGCAACAAGAAGAAGCGCTGCCATGTGGGTGGAACCAAGAAGAACAGGAAGACAACAGTACACATGCATCAAGTGCAAGAAATACATTTGCAACACACACACAGTAAAACTCTGTCCCTCATGTGGTGTGTAGACCAGCCCCCATTTGTTTACAATGGGGCTCATTTATTATTTCCATAAAGTACTGTATGTAAAATGTGTCCTTCCAATTTGTTCAGTTCAAAGCAAAAAACATCTATAGCGATGAAAAACGTGTTTCATTTATATTTGTTCAAGATACATGATTTATACCACCCACGTCTTAGATTGTTTACAAAAATAATTACATTTAAAAAAAATGAATAGCGCTTTTATTGATAAATGTGATCTAGCAGAGGTAAATGGCAAATATTAACCATGTATGCTGTCTATATTGCTTATAATTTATATAAGGGTCAAAGACGAGATGTGTAAATTTGGTGTCCAAAGACCATTCATTTAACATAGAAAAATAAATATAATATTAAATCACTCAACTCTTACCCCCTTTTTGACCCAGAAATACCTGTGAATCAAACTATTAAATTACGGGAGTTATTAAGCTCTAAAAGTGTCAAAATGTCCTTCAGTGTAACTGTCCGGGTAAAAATTCTAATAACAAATAATTGTTTTTAAAATGTAGAAATTCATCCTAAAAATATAAATGAACACCCATGGCATAATTGTGTTAGTGTTTGCAACAATATATAGAATAATGGGCAACATATACTGTATCGAAAAAATATTTAAAATTGAATAACTTTTGTCCGGACATTTTCACTTCATCAAGGTCATTCAGTATAACAAAGGTACAAATCTATTTTAAAGCATATCGCATGATAATCAGCCTTCAGCTGATTGTGCCTTCAGCACAAAAAAAAAGTTTAATGTTATACCACAATGTCACCCGTTATGCTGAATGACAGTAGATTTGTTATCCCATGTTCTCACTAGTTTACAACATTTAATCATGCAATTCAAATGTACTTGTTGTATGAATACTCAATATCATCATTTTAAAACTATCTTATGGCATTTTAAGGTATTACAAGGCACATTATCTTTATACTGTAGATGTCGTTGTTTAATAAGAAGTGGCTGCACGGCACAGGCAAAAGATCAACGCAGATCCAGTTGCTAGGGAGGAAAGACTAGCCAGAAATAAAGCAAGGTATTGTTTTCATGGTTTTATGCTACTGTCGGCAACAGAATAGGATATAAAGCTGGGTGGATAACGCTTAACATTAAGTTGCACTATTACGCTGTAGTTAATGTTTTATTGCACTGCAGTTAAGGTATAATTGATATCTTATATTAGTTCATATAATATCAAACACAAATATTGGATTAAAATGGATTATGAATTATATTAGTTAATAGCTGCTTCACAATTGGGGCACTTTATAAAAAAATCGAGACTGTATAAGTTTGAATTGAAGTAGTTTGATGGGCATTTTATGTAGGTATCTTGAAATTGCATTTGTGTACCTGCATTGAATAGAAATGTACCAGTTAGTTTAACAATGCATAAATTACAACATTAACAATCATGTAATAACCATGTAATAATGCAACTAAATGCAACGTAAAGCAGGCTCAAATTATAGTAAAGTGATCATTATTAACATTAGCAATGAAATAGAAACAAAACATGTTTGAGAGAGAAAGGAAGAGGGAGTTGATTTAAATTTTAAACGTTGATTAAGTGTTATTGTATAGCCTACTATTAATAGACTACTAAACATTTAATGGATGCGAATCCTATTCTGTGCCAGTGTCATAATTTGCCATCAGAGAAGGAAGAATGATGTCACTCGTGATCATCCACCAATCCATACAATGACATAATTTGATGCTGAAAAAAAATAGGGGGGAAAAAATTGAGATTAAATCAGAGGAGCTGTGAAAAAAAATCGAACAAATAAATGTGGTGATGAATTTAACTCCAGCATCCACTGAAGGAAACTCAGCAGCCCCCTGAACAACTTCTACAAGTACAACATGAACCTGTGCCTCCAGAGCTGGAGCAACCATCGGAATCCTTGACTCCAAGGAGCAATCCCTTGAGACTCAATCTCAAACACTGGAGCAACCACTTGCTTCCTCCATTCCAGAAAAAGTTTTTAAAAAAGGTATCAAAGCATTGCAAGTGGCTGCAAAAGGAAAAAGGAGAACTAAAGAAGAAAATTCTCCAACTGGAAATGCAACTAAAACAATCACAACAAAAAAAGCGACAAATTCCGAAAGGCATGCAAAGGTCAAATAAATTCAAATGCAATCTAAGTGAAAAATCAGGCCACGGGGGAAAAATAAAATGTCTTTAGTGAGGAAAACACAGGTCATTGCATTTCTCAGTAGAGATGAAAATAGTCACCTTCTCTCAGGGAAGAAAGACACTGTCACGCAAAACAAGAAGGTTTAGAGGCGCATACTCATTAAATCTCTACAAGAACTCTATGCAGAGTACAATTCAGAGGTAGATGGGACACTCGCTGTCATACAGAACAGTTTTTACGACTGCGGCTGTGTATATTTATATTGTATGTATGTATGTATGTATGTATGTATGTATGTATGTATGTATGTATGTATGTATGTATGTATGCATGTATGTATATACACAAACACATATATAAACACACACACACATATATACATACATATATATATATATATATATATATATATATATATATACATACATATATATATATATATATATATATATATACATATATATATATATATATATATATATATATATATATAAACACACACACACACACACACACACACACACACACGATTGAAAATGATGCAGACAACTATATTGATGGAAGCTACAATATATCTGCAATATTAAAGTTGATATACTCCCCAATTGTATTTTATATATATATATTATTTATTTATTTCTAAAACAGCATCTTGTTTAGCTGGGACTTTTTTTTTTACCCCCTTTGAACAAACCTACATCACTTGGGGGCAAAAACAAGTAATGTGTTCACTTGATGAAAAAAGCCTCAGTTTTATCCTATTCAAGGCAGCTACCTCTCTCTCGGTCTGTCCTGACTCCCATAGATGCAAACAGTAATTTCATGTTGAAGATTTACTGAGAAAGAAAGAAATTGAGACCACAGACTTCCCGCCAGATCATCCTCTACCCCTCCAATTATTTTTAGCCAGCCTTTTATTTTGAAGTTAGATGGAAAACATGACTGGAATGTGGTGTTTGTTGGGTATTTGAGCAACCCTTATGTTTGGTGTCGTTGCACTTAAGGGATTCATTAACAAAACACTTAGATGAAGGAACACATTCTTCTCTTCTTATGCCTGTGTATATTATGCACATTTTTGGTAAACAGTAGAACAGACTTAGCGTGTACCAATGTACAGTAGGCTACCCAAACATAATGTTAACTGGTCACCATCTGTATTTAAGGCTATCCTATTTAAAAAATAAAATTGTTCACAGGATTTAATGGTTATTATGTCTTTGTGAAAGAGACAGGCATTTAAGTCTTGAAACCTTTTACAGTTGTTTTAAGAAATGTCACTTTTCCTCTTGAGGTTTGTTCTGTTTTCCCTGAGCATGAGTGGATGTTTGACAGTTTGTGATTATTAAGGAAATGTTTCTGCCGATTTTAATACAGATATGCAAAATGATAGCGGAATTGATCATGTTTGAGTAATCAATTATCCTTTAGATAACAGTCTTATGTGGCCTATGCCTATTTGTCAAGGAAAGAGTATTCATTACAGAATGCCGTTATGGCTCATATCAATCAGAATTTTGCCTTTAAAGCCTGTCTCTCTGAAGCAGTACAGTACTTTTGTTAGAATTAAACTGTTTAGTTTGCAGAGTATCTGGATTCTGTCTTGCTACCCTTAAGTTTGACACTAGTCTACAGACAGTGTTTGTGCATTTGTCTCCATATTTTACACTTTGTTCTTTTCATTTTTGCAAACAGGGGAAATCCCTTTTTTGAAACATCTTTGGGAATTTGCCTGGCTTTAATGCGAAAAGAGAGCGGAGATGAACCCAAATGGTTTAGCAGGACATTCAGCTCAGGTAAATCCCCTCAAATCACAACCTGGTGGTGAGAGAATGATTCGCAGTTAAAAAATAAAAAATACCATTTAACCTTTATTTAACTAGGCAAGTCAGTTAAGAACAAATTCTTATTTACAATGACGGCCTAGGAACAGTGGGTTAACTGCCTTGTTCAGGGGCAGAACAACAGATTTTTAACTTGTCAGCTTTGGGATTCGATCTAGCAACCTTTCGGTTACTGGCCCAACGTTCTAATCACTGCGTGTGTTTGTGAAAGAGATAGAGAAAGAAAGAGAAAACGAAAGAGAGATAGTTTGGGGGACAGACAGAAGAAGACTAGTGAGACTACAAAACAATTGACAGCTGATGCAGATTCAGGACAGCTGATGCAGGTCCATCGATCCATGGCAGCCGATGCAGGTTCATTGATCATCATGACAGCCGATGCAGGTTCATTGATCATCATGACAGCCGATGCAGGTTCATTGATCATCATGACAGCCGATGCAGGTTCATTGATCATCATGACAGCCGATGCAGGTTCATTGATCATCATGACAGCCGATGCAGGTTCATTGATCATCATGACAGCCGATGCAGGTTCATTGATCATCATGACAGCCGATGCAGGTTCATTGATCATCATGACAGCCTATGCAGGTTCATTGATCATCATGACAGCCGATGCAGGTTCATTGATCATCATGACAGCCGATGCAGGTTCATTGATCATCATGACAGCCGATGCAGGTTCATTGATCATCATGACAGCCGATGCAGGTTCATTGATCATCATGACAGCCGATGCAGGTTCATTGATCATCATGACAGCCGATGCAGGTTCATGGCAATTATTGTGGGGTGACTTGTGAAAACTTGGTCTGTGTCAACTGGAAGAAATGGGGTGAAGAGATGTATTTACTGCTCAAATTAGGATTCTCATGTAAAAGGGCCAATAAATATAGCCTAGGCTATGGTTTTCTAATTTCAGAGCAGCTAAATTCCACCAGAGCATCACATTTACGGTGCTGTAGAAGCACTTAAACTTTCTGACAGAATCCAAAGTTATTCTGTTCAAGAGCCCGAGGTTCTCCAATAGGAGAGACGTTCACAGCTCACTGCAAACCCAAAACACTAAGCTAAAAAAGACCAGAGTTTTCCAAATGTAACTCAATGTTTTGAGAATTTAACAGATTATCATTTCCATTTCAAATTTGCCATATGAGGTCACCCCCTGCCTCGCTCAAGTTTAGCAATAATGCATACTTCTAAGCACTGGCTGATCGCCGCACTTTTTGGAGATTCAAAGAAAACTGTTTTGGAACAGCACTGCTGAAGGCACGGTGAGTAGCCAAAGGCTATTTTTCTACACACAATTTAACAATTTTGGGGTGACCTCCATTTAAACTGGAGAAGGCCAGCCTACTGTGAAGACCAGGAGGAGAGCGGTGAAACTGAGATCACAGTGCCCACAACAAGGTAAAATATTTCCCCCCCCAACCACCGCACCCTGCACACACTAACCCTCTTACTAGTCCATAGAGCCTTTTGCTTCACCTTCTTCAAAAAGTTCACTTTCCACAAAGGGTAAAGTTTTTAATGAAAAAAGCAATCTATACACATTACTTTATATTTGTTTACTTTTGAACTTTTTTTGCTATCTGTTTAGTGAAGTGTCACTGAAAACTGAGAAGGCAGTACATGTGTTGGGAGGGCGGCCACATCTGTTCAGCATTAGGAACCGGCCATCAACATTGTTACTGGGGACCTAATTTAATATTTTCTCTTTTTTGATCTTCCACCTTTAATCACTGGCTCTTGGGAGGATCGGCTTTCCTCAAGAAATTGTTAGAAAGCAGAAAGAAAAATGTTATTGCAGCATGTTTATGGAATCAAACATGCGAAGAGAGGGCTCGCACACACAAAAAATGTAGCCCGTATCTGAAGTTGTACAGAGAGGACGATGAGCGGGTGGGGGTGGATGAAAACCACAACATAACTGTATGTAGTCAGGACATTCCAAAGTCACAATTTAAATTTCTCCAAACGTTGGTTCACCGAGATCCTTTCAGATAATATCGGTAGCAGTAGGGGAGACAGCAGGAGGGTGTGGGCCCGGGGTGGGGAGAGTATGGACAGGCACCACAGGCTAAGTTTGAGTTCCCTCAAATCAGTATCCCTGCTTTTATTACACCACCATTTCCAATATCATTGCAACAGGGGTGAGCAAAGCATAACAAAGTATAGTTGTGTGGAGCTGTGTGACTGGGCTCGTTTCTCCTGCCGATGATGGGTGGGAACATCAGGAACGGATCAAGAGCTGAAGCCCCTGGGAAATCCAGAGGAGTTCTTCAAGGGGCCTTTGATGGGACTTGTCAGTTCCCCGACATGAGTGTCATGGATACCTCTCCATGTCACAGTGGTCATGCTGCATGCGGCACACTTATTCTCTCTATTTCAACACCAATGATGTGTTTGCGATCTAGGCCTGAAAAAAAGCTGAAAGAAATCCAGGGGAAGGGACACGCACGTACCGATATGACGCATGGGAGATGGTAACTCCGTTTTGTACCGTCAAAACTGTGTTTATATGTAGAAGCCAGACAACACAGTTTAAATTAAGCTTTTAAGGGCCACCCGGGTGGCGCAGTGGTTAAAGGGCGCTGTACTGCAGCGCCAGCTGTGCCACCAGACTCTGGGTTCACGCCCAGGCTCTGTCGTAACCGGCCGCGACCGGGAGGTCCGTGGGGCGACACAGAATTGGCATAGCGTCGTCCGGATTAGGGAGGGTTTGGCAGGTAGGGATATCCTTGTCTCATCACGCACCAGCGACTCCTGTGGCAGGCCGGGCGCAGTGCACGCTAATCAAGGTTGCCAGGTGCACAGTGTTTCCTCCGACACATTGGTGCGGCTGGCTTCCGGGTTGAATGTGCGCTGTGTTAACCTCTTACAGCTACCAATTTTTTCAATTTCCGGGTTGGATGAGCGCTGTGCGGCTTGGTTGGGTCGTGTATCGGAGGACGCATGACTTTCAACCTTCGTCTCTCCCGAGCCCGTATGGGAGTTGTAGCGATGAGACAAGATAGTAGCTACTAACAATTGGATACCACGAAATTGGGGAGAAGGGGGTAAAAAAAAAAAAAAAAAAAAAAAAAAAATTAAGCTTTTAAAATTGATAGATCAACTTACAAGCAAGCTTCTAGTAAGTTGAGACAATATTCCCTCCCCCTAATAGAATTTAGACTATTGTCTCCAAGTAACTGTTCTTCTCTAGGAAGTAATGTTATAATTAGCCAATGCCAATGAGATACAGGGACACTGAAAATACAATATTAAAAAGAGGAATTATAAACTGGGTGGTTAGAGCCCTGAATGCTGATTGGCTGACAGTCGTGGTATATCAGACCATATACCACGGGTATGACAAAACATGTATTTTTTACTGCTCTAATTACGTTGGTAATCAGTTTATAATAGCAGTAAGACACCTCGGGGGTTTGTGGTATATGGCCAATATATATACCATATACCACATCCCCTCGTGCCTTATTGCTTAAATATAGCTTGTAAGTCAATAACTGTTCTATGGATGGGTGTGTGTGGGCAAGAGGGTATGTGTCTGCATATGAATGGGAGAGTAAAAGAGGGTGAATATGAATATGTATAGGAGGGAGAGAGAGAATGGGTGTGTAGAGGCATACAGTGGTTACTCAAGGTTTTGCGATTATGGTGCGGACAGAGGTGATTTGTGGTTTAGTATGGTACCCTGCGTCACTACTTCATTGCTCCAGACCAGCGCAAGGCGGTGTTAGAGCACTGATTATGCTTTTGGGTCACAAGGCGCAACTGTGTCTCAGTAGTACTGTAGCCTACTCCCAACCGGTCAGTGTCTTAGTGGCGCAGCTGTCTAAGACACTGCATCGCAGTGCAAGATGTGTTGCTACAGATGCTGGTTCAAAACCTGTGCCAGCCTCGACTGGGAGATCCATGAGATGACTGTAGGTTTTTGGTTTCTCTCCCTCTTTAAACAGACATAATAATTCTAAATAACAAACTGGCTTTAATTACAAATTAGATGGAGGGGTGCTCTCATCTCATCTACGAACATAGACGGGCTCTAACTACCCTAGCTCCACAATGAGATAGCCAGCCTGTCAGCTTAGTGGAGTCTGCCACTAGCACAGTCAGTGTAGTCAGCTCAGCTATCCCCACTGAGACAGTGTCTTTGCCTCAATTTAGGTTGGGCAAAACTAAACATGGCAGTGTTTGCCTTAGCAATCTCACTGGAATAAAGACCTCCTCCATTTCTGTCATAATTGAAAGAGATTGTGACATCTCAAAATAGGGCTACTTAATGTTAGATCCCCCAATTCCAAGACAGTTGTAGTCAATTAACTAATCACTGATCATAATATTCATGTGATTGGCATGACAAACATTGCTTAAGGCTGATGAATTCACTGAGTTAAATGAGGCCTCTCCTCCTGGTTACACTAGTGACCATAGCCCCCGCGCATCCCGCAGAGGTGTTATCATTTACAATAGAAAATTTAAATATATATATATTTTTAAAAGACAGCATTTTCATATTCTAAGCTTCTAGTCATAAAATATATGCAGCCTACTCAATCACTTTTTATAGCTACTGTTTACAGGCCTCCTGGGCTGTATACAGCTTTCCTCACTGAGTTCCCTGAAATTGTAGCCATGGCAGATAATATTCAAGTTTTTGGTGACTTTAATATTCGCATGGAAAAGTCCACAGACCCACTCCAAAAACCTTTCGAAGCCATCATTGACTCTGTGGGTTTTGTCCAACATGTCTCCGGACCTACTCACTGCCTCAGTCATACTCTGGACCTAGTTTTGTCCCGTGGAATAGATGTTGTGGATCTTCATGTTTTTCCTCATAATGCTGGACTATTGGACTATTACATTTGCAATCGCAACAAATAATCTGCTCAGACCCTAAACAAGGATCATCAAAATCCGTGCTATAAATTCTCAGACAACCCAAAGATTCCTAGATGCCCTTCCAGACTCCCTCCACCTACCCAAGGACGTCAGAGAACAAAAATCAGTTAACCACCTGTCTGAGGAACTCAATTTAACCTTGCGTAATACCCTAGATGCACCCCTAAATAGAAAAAACATTTGTCATAAGAAACTAGCTCCCTGGTACACAGAAAATACCTGAGGAATAAAGTAAGCTTCCAGAAAACTGGAACGGAAATGGCGCTACACCAAACTGGAAGTCTTCCGACTAGCTTGGAAAGACCAATACTGCTGCTCAATCATCCTATTTTTCCAAAGTAATCGAGCAAAGCTAACTAAAAAGCAGCATTCCCCAAGAGAGGATGGCTTTCACTTCAGCAGTGATAAATTCATGAACTTCTTTGACAAAAAGATCATGATCATTAGAAAGCAAATTACGGACTCCTCTTTAAATCTGCGTATTTCCCCAAAGCTCAGTTGTCCTGACTCTGCACAACACTGCCAGGACCTAGGGAGAAACAAAAGTTTTTTTATACTATATCTCGACACATTGATGAAAATAGTCATGGCCTCTAAACCTTCAAGCTGCCTACTGGACCCAATTCCAACTGAATTACTGAAAGACCTGCTTCCTGTGCTTGGCCCTACTATGTTGAACGTAATAAACGTCTCCCTATCCACCCAAATGTGTACGAAACTAACTAAAGGTGGCAGTAATAAAGCCTCTCTTGAAAAAGCCAAACCTTGACCCAGAATTAAAAAAAAAAAAAAACTCTCTCCCATTCCTCTCAAACACTTTAGAAAAAGCTGTTGCGCAGCAACTCACTGCCTTCCTGAAGACAAACAATGTATACAAAATGCTTCAATTTGGTTTTAGACCCCATCATAGCACTGAGACTGCACTTGTGAAGGTGGTAAAGTACCTTTTAATGGCGTCAGATCGAGGATCTGCATCTGTCCTAGTGCTCCTAGATCTTAGAGCTGCTTTTGATACCATCGATCACCACATTCTTTTGGAGAGATTGGAAACCCAAATTGGACTACACGGACAAGTTCTGGCCTGGTTTAGATCTCATCTATCGGAACAATATCCGTTTGTCTTTGTAGATGGTTTGTCCTTTGACAAATCAACTGTAAATTTCGGTGTTCCTCAAGGCTCCGTTTTAGGACAACTTTTGTTTTCAACATGTATTTTACCTCTTGCTGATGTCATTTGGAAACATAATGTTAACTTTCACTGCTACGTGTACGACACACAGCTGTACATTTCGATGAAACATGGTGAAGCCCCAAAATTACCCTCCCTGGAAGCCTGTTTCAGACATAAGGAAGTGTATGGCGGCAAATGTTCTACTTTTAAACTCAGACAATATAGAGATGCTAGCTCTAGGTCCCAAGAAACAAAAGTGATCTTCTGTTGAATCTGACAATTAATCTTGAGACAGTCGTCTCAAATAAAAAAAACTGAAGGATCTTGGCGTTACTCTGGACCCTGATCTCTCTTTTGACGAACATATCAAGAATGTTTCAAGGACAGCTTTTTTCAATCTACGTAACATTGCAAAAATCAGAAACTTTCTGTCCAAAAATGATGCAGAAAAATGTACCCATGCTTTTGTCACTTCTAGGTTAGACAACTGAAATGCTCTACTTTCCAGCTACCCAGATAAAGCACCAAATAAACATCAGTTAGTGCTAAACACAGCTGCTAGAATCTTAACTAGAACCCCAAAATGTTATAATATTACTCCAGTGCTAGCCTCTCTACACTGGTTTCCGGTTAAGGCTAGAGCTGATTAAGGTTTTACAGCTAACCTACAAAGCATTACATGGGTTTGCTCCTACCCATCTTTCCGATTTGGTCCTGCCGTACACACCTACGCTACGGTCCCAAGACGCAGGCCTCCTTACTGTCCCTAGAATTTCTAAGCAAACAGCTGGAGGCAGGGATTTCTCCTATAGAGCTCCATTTTTATGGAATGGTCTGCCAATCCATGTGAGAGACGCAGACCCGGTCTCGACTTTTAAGTCTTTATTGAAGACTCATCTCGTCAGTACGTCCTAGGATTGAGTGTAGTCTGGCCCAGGAATGTGAAGGTGAACGGAAAGGCACTGGAGAGAAGAAACGCCCTTGCTGTCTCTGCCTGGCCGGTTCCTTTCCACTGGGATTCTCTGCCTCAAACCCTATTACAGGGGCTGAATCACTGGCTTACTGGTGCTCTTCCATGCCGCCCCTAGGAGGGGTGCGTCACTTGAGTTGGTTGCGTCACTGACGTGATCTTGTTGTCCGGGGGGGTTGGCGCCCACCCTCAGTTTCGACATTTACTCCTGAGGTGCTGACCTGTTGCACCCTTTACAACCACTGTGATTATTATTATCTGACCCTGCTGTTCATCTACGAACATTGGAACATCTTGGCCATATTTGGTTATAATCTCCACCCGGCACAGCCAGAAGAGGATTGGCCACCCCTCATAGCCTAGTTCCTCTCTAAGTTTTTTCCTAGGTTCCGGCGTTTCAAGGGAGTTTTTCCTAGCCACCGTGCTTCTACACCTGCATTACTTTCTGTTTGGGGTTTTAGGCTGGGTTTCTGTACAGCACTTTGTGACATCAGCTGATGTAAAAAGGGCTTTATAAATACATTTGAAAAATATATTTGAACGGCATTCTTACATTGGCATTCTACTTGTCCAGATGGGATAGGGCAGAGTGATGGCGATTGCATCGTCTGTGGACCTATTGGGGCGGTAAGCAAATTGAAGTGGGTCTAGGGTTACAGGTAAGGTGGAGGTAATATGATCCTTGACTAGTCTCTCAAAGCACTTCATGATGACAGTAGTGAGTGCTACGGGGCGATAGTCAATTACTTCAGTTACAATTGCATTATTGGGTACAGGAACAATGCTGGCCTTCTTGAAGCATGTGGGGACAGCAGACTGGGATACGCTGGGACACCAGCTGGTGTGCGCATGCTCTAACAACGCGGCTAGGGATGCCGTCTGGGCCGGCAGCCTTGCGAGGGTTAACACATTTAAATGCCCTATTCACGTCTATCACAGAGAAGGAGAGCCCACAGTCCTTGTTAGCAGGCCGTTTCGGTGGCACTGTATTATCCTCAAAGCGGGCAAAGAAGGTGTTTAGTTTGTCTGGAAGGAAGACGTCGATGTCCGTGTTGCTGGTTTTCTTTTTGTAGTCCGTGATTGACTGTAGACCCTGCAACATACATCTTGTGTCTGAGCTGTTAAATTGCGACTCCACTTTGTCTCTATACTGACATTTTGGTTGTTTGATTGCCTTGCGGAGAGAAATGACTACTCTGTTTGTATTCTGCCATGTTCCCAGTCGCCTTGCCATGGTTAAATGCGGTGGTACACGCTTTCAGTTTTTGCGAATGCTGCCATCTATCCACGGTTTCTGGTTAGGTTAGGTTTTAATAGTCACAGTGGGTACAACATTTCCTATACACGTCGATATATCATATCCCAGTCCACGTGATCAAATAATCTTGAAGCGTGGATTCTGATTGGTCAGATCAGAGATGAATAGTCCTGAGCATGGGTACATCCTGTTTGAGTTTTTGCCTATAGCTAGGGAGGAGCAAAATTAAGTCGTGGCCAGATTTGCCGAAGGGAGCGCAGGGGAGGTCCTTGTATGCGTCACGGAAGTTAGAGTAACAATAGTCCAGTGTTTTTCCAGTGTGCTACAGTCGATTTGCTGATAGAATGTAGATAGCCTTTTCCTCAAATTTGCTTTGTTAAAATCCCCAGCTACAATAAATGCAGTCTCAGGATATATGGTTTCCATTTTCATAAAGTCCAGTGAAGTTCTAAGATGGCGCTGACAGACATGGTCGCCTCACTTCGAGTCCTTAGGAAACTATGCAGTATTTCGTTTTTGTATGTATTATTTCTTACATTATTAGCCCAGAAAATCTCAACTGTTATTACATACAGCCGGGAAGAACTATTGGATATAAGTGCGACCACAACTTACCAACGTTATACATACGTCATTGACTATAGCTCAGCATTCACCACCATAGTACCCTCCAAGCTCATCATCAAGCTTGAGGCCCTGGGCATCAACCCATCCCATTCAATTGGTTCCTGGACTTACTGACAGGTCGGCCCCAGGTGGTGTCAGGCAAATAACCTCTCACACAACAAAACAAAGGAGATGATCGTGGACTTCAGGAAACAGCAGAGGGAGCACCCCCCATCCAAATCGACAGGACAGAAGTGGAGAAGGTGGAAAGTTAAGTTCCTCGGCGTACATATCACTGACAAATTGAAATGGTCCACCCACACAGACAGTGTGGTGAAGAAGGCCCAACAGCGCCTCTTCAACCGCTGGAGGCTGAATAAATTTGTCTTGTCACCTAAAACCCTCACAAACCTTTACAGATGCACAATTGAGAGTATCACCGCCTGGTACGGCAACTGAACCGCCCACAACCGCAGGGCTCTCCAGAGGGTGGTGCGGTCTACACAACGCATCACCGGGAGCAAACTACCTTCCCTCCAGGACACCTACAGCACCTGATGTCACAGGAAGGTTAAAAAGATAATCAAGGACAACAACCACCCAAGCCAATGCCTGTTCACCCCGCTACCATCCAGAAGCGAGATCAGTACAGGTGCATCAAAGCTGGGACAGAGAGACTGAAAAACAGATTCTATTTCAAGGCCATCAGACTGTTAAACAGCAATCACTAGCACAGAGAGGCTGCTGCCTAAATACAGACCTGTAACCATTGGGCACTTGCATTACTCATGTCATATACTGTATTCTATACTATCTATTGCATCTTAGCCTATGCCGCTCTGACATTGCTCACCCATATATTTATATATTCTTATTCCATTCCTTAATTAGATTTGTGTGTATTAAGTATTTTTTTGTGGAATTGTTAGATATTACTTGTTAGATATGGCTACACTGTTGGAAGAATCAACTTTTCTAAATACCTAGACCGTTCAAGGGCAGGCAAAGACTGGAAGTAGTTACGTGACAAATCTAAGACTAGCGGAGAAAAGAAAAAAAAAGAAAAAAAAAGATTAGCGAAATAGATCAATACAAATTTATTTCGCTAGTCAGCCAGCTAAAGTCAGCTTCCCGGCAAAAAAGCTAGGGGTAAACAAACAGTGACGTATGTATAATACGACAGATTTACTATATTTACTGTCAGTGTTAGCATGTCAGATAAATAACGTAAAAATATCATGTTAACTAGCAAGTCAGCTAAGAACAAATTCATATTTACAATGACGGGCTACCAGAATGCAAAAGGCTTCCTGCGGGGACGGGGGCTGGGATTAAAAATACAATAAAAATATAGGACAAAACACACATCGCAACAAGAGAGACACCATAACACTACATAAACAGAGACCTAAGACAATAACATAGCATGGCAGCAACACATGAAAACAAAGCATGGTAGCAAGACAACATGACAACATGGTAGCAGCACAACTAAGTGCAAGAAGTTAGAGACAACAATTCATCACACAAAGCAGCCACAACTGTCAGGAAGAGTGTCCACGATTGAGTCTTTGAATAAAGAGATGGAGATAAACCGGTCCAGGAGCGACCCGGGGAAGACAATGGCGCCGGAGGAGATGGCTGCCGTTTTATGGTCCCCTAACCAATTGTACTATTGTGCGTGTTTTTTCGTACATAATGTTTCAGCTACCGTCTCTTATGACCGAAAAGAGCTTCTAGATATCAGGAAAGCAATTACTCACCTCGTACTGGAAGAAGAATATTTATTCAACAAGTCAGACGCAAAGGATTTATTTCAGACACCCGACAAGGCCCTCATCCCCATCATTCGCAGGAGAAAGAGACAGACATCGGGGACATAGGTCGGGGTGCCTAGGTTTTGCTTGCTTGAGGTAGAATATCTCATGATAAGCTGTGGACCACACTATCTACCAAGAGAGTTTTCATGCATATCCTCTGTAGCTGTCTATTTTCCACCACAAACTGATGCTGGCACTTAGACCGCACTCTGTATACGGCCATAAGCAACCAACACTCATCCAGAGGCGGCGCTTCTAGTGGCTGGGGACTTGAATGCCAGCATGTTAAATGTGCAACCAGTGAGAAAAAGAAAAAAAAAAAAAAAAAACTCTAGACCACCTTTACTCCACACACAGAGATGCGTACAAAGTACTCCCTCGTCCTCCATTTGGCAAATCTGACCATAATTCTATCCTCCTGATTCCTGCTTACAAGCAAAAACTAAAGCAGGAAGCGCCAGTGACACGGTCAATAAGGAAGTGGTCAGATGACGCAGATGCTAAGCTACAGAACTGTTTTGCTAGCACACAAACTATTACAGACTACAAAGGGAAGCACAGCAGCAAGCTGCCTAGTGACACAAGCCTACCAGACGAGCTAAATTACTTTTATGTTCGCCTCGAGGCAAGCAACACTGAAACAAGCATGAGAGCATCAGCTGTTCAAGATGACTGTCCTCACGCGCTCCGTAGCCGATGTAAGACCTTTAAACAGGTCAACATTCACAAGGCCACAGGGCCAGACAGATTACCAGGACGTGTACTCCGAGCATGTGCTGACCAACTGTCTTCACTGACAACTTCAACTTGTCCCTGGCCGAGTCTGTAATACCTACATGTTTCAAGCAAACCACCATAGTCCCTGTGCCCAAGAACACAAAGGTAACCTGCCTAAATGACTACCGACCCGTAACACTCACGTCTGTAGCCATGGAGTGCTTTGAAAGGCTGGTCATGGCTCACATCAACACCATTATCCCAGAAACCCTAGACCCACTCCAATTTGCATACCGCCCCAACAAATCCACAGATGATGCAATCGCTATTGCACTCCACATTTCCCTTTCCCACCTGGAAAAAGGAACACCTATGTGAGAATGCTATTCATTGACTTCAGCTCAGCATTCAACACCATAGTGCCCCCAAAGCTAAGGACCCTGGGAATAAACACCTCCCTCTGCAACTGTAAACTGGACTTCCTGACGGGCCACCCCCAGGTGGTAAAGGTTGGTAACAACACATCCGCCACACGGATCCTCAACACGGGTACCGCCCCAGGGCTGCGCGCTCAGTCCTCTTATGTACTCCCTGTTCACTCATGAACGCATGGGCAGGCACAACTCCAACACCATGATTAAGTTTGCCGATGACACAACAGTGGTAGGCCTGATCACGGACAACGATGAGACAGCCTATAGGGACAAGGTCAGAGACCTGGTCGTGTGGTGCCAGGATAAGAACCTTTCCCTCAACACAATCAAGACAAAGGAGAGGACTGTGGACTACAGGAAAAGGATGACCGAGTATAACCCCCTTCTATTCGATGGGGCTGTAGTGGAGCAGGTTGAGAGCTTCAGGTTCCTTGGTGTCCACATCACCAACAAACAATCATGGTCCAAACACACCAAGACAGTTGTGAAGAGGGAATGACAAAGCCTATTCCCCCTCAGGAGACAAAAGTTTTGGCATGGGTCCTCATCCTACAGCTGCATTCACACCAACGTGCACCAGCTGCACTGGTTTCATCAATGCTTTGTATTGCAACTCCTCGGCCTCCGATCGAAAGGCACTACAGTTGGTAGTGCGTACGGCCCAGTACATCACTGGGGCAAAGTTTCCTGCCATCCAGGACCTCTATACCAGGCGGTGTCAGAGGTAGGTCCTAAAAATTGTCATTCGACTCCAGTCACCCAAGTCAGACTGTTCTCTCTGCTACCGCATAGCATTTTTAACAGAAAGTGACTGGCAAAACAATTGTGTTGTATGTGGAGGATGAGGGCTGCAGTAGATATCTCAGATAGGGGGGAGTGAGGCCTAAGACGGTTTTATAAATAATCAACAACCAGTGGGTCTTCCGAGGTGTATACAGAGATTTACAGAGGAGTATACTGAGCAGTGATGTGGTCTCTGATGGTCAAATGGTGAAGGACATCTAGCCGCTCGAGAGCACCCTTAGCTGCCGATCTATAAATGACATCTCCGTAATCAAGCATGGGTAGGATGGTCATCTGAATCAGGGTTAGTTTGGCAGCTTGGGTGAAAGAGTGACTACGATAGAGGAAACCAAGTCTAGATTGAACCTTTTCCTGCAGCTTTGATATGTGCTGAGAGAAGGACAGCAGACCATCTAGCCATGCTCCTAACTACTTGTATGAGGTGCCTACCTCAAGCTCTAAACCCTCAGATGTAGTAATCACACCGGTGGGGAGAGGGGCATTCTTCTTACCAAACCACATGACCTTTGTTTTGGAGGTCCACAAGTATGGAAGGATCTACCGCATCAATAGCTTTGACAAAGTGAAAAATAGCATCACAACATTGCTTAGAATCAAGGACAATGGTGACATCATTTTGGACCATTAAGGTTGCAGTGACACATCCATAACCTGAGCGGAAACCAGATTGCATACCTGAGAGAATACTATAGACATCAAGAAAGTCAGTCAGTTGATTATTGACAAGTTTTTCCAACACTTTTGATAATCAGGGCAAAATAGAAATTGGCCTATAACAGTTAGGATCAGCCTGACCTCCCCCTTTAAATAAAGGACACACAATGGCTGCCTTCCAAGCAGTGGGAACCTCCCCAGAGAGTGGCAGAATAAGTGTCAAGCTAATTATTAGTTGTTGTGACAGCCAAGTATGTTAATAAAGACAAATGAGGCTTCTGAAAACGTTTGTTGAAACGAAAAAAATAATGTGTCAGTAGTTTACTCAGGATACCGCCAAAGTTAGACTAATTACATGGGAGTAGCAGGAGTGCACTAATGCTGTACCCTACTCGGGGGCGTGGTCACGTTAAACCACAGCTCGTCTTGTTTATCTTTCTGGAAGACACCACTAACCTGTCAAATGTTGCCAGGTAGCTAATTAGTTACATGCAAAGTACTGAACGTTTGAGCAACGTTGTATTGGTTTGGTAACTTAGCAAGTTAGAGGTCAAATAATATAAGCAGCGAGCACATCATAGACCTAACTTTAGGCCTAAATTAGATAGCCATCTACGTTGGTTAGCTAGGAAACGTTCATGACTAAGCTAGTTAAGAAACCTTTAGCTAACGTTAGTTAGTCGACAAGTTAGCTAACGTTACCTGTAACGGCAACCGAACTCTATTGATTTACCTACATTTTATTTCCCCCGTCTATAGCTACAAATGTTATGGAAATAAATTACAACAACAAATATCTTAGCTAGCTAAATTAACTAGTTAGCAAGACTAACGTTAGCCAGTGCAGTGTTGCCAGTGAATGGACACTCACCACTTCTTTCGCCTTGAGAGAAAATCCGTTATTCGGTCTGCTCTTCTTGAATATTTCATCTTTAGGCAAATCAAACACTACTCCCATAGCTTTATTTCGGGTTTTGACCGTTTTTACACTGGCTTTGAACAGTAAAGTTATATCAACAGCCATTCTGTTAGTAACACCGAGGAGGTCCACTGTCAACACAGAGAGGAGGTTCGATTAATTTCAAGCGGGCGCCCGTGTTGGTTTGATTTTCACTGGCTGAAAGTTGATCCCATTCGATAAGGAAACGGCCTGCCTCCCGGGCTTGAGCCAGGTGCCGTTGGGGTGCCCTGCTCTGTCCGATAGCAACATCGGCTCAAAACAAAATTATGTAATGAGCAGGATTCTGTGTTTTCACATGCAAAAGTGACTGCTTTTGAAAAAAACGTTTTATCTTCCCAATGAAAAATAGTTTGACAATTCAAACATGTGTTTCATGGAAAAGAGATGTTATATGTTTCTGGACGATGCACCATACTGCCTTGTCAACAACATTACCGAACTGCTAAGATTACCTCACCGCTTTCACCCGATGATGGTAAGGAACATTGCCCGGTTGAACCCGCGTAATAGAACTCCCTCAGACATGTAAGCAATATTGACGTCATATTTTTGCGACACATGGGCGTGTTTGAGAAAAGTATGAGATCATGGTACTAAAGTTAGCAGTATTCCAGTGAAATATTATTTAGGGATCAAAATAAGAAAATAATAGAATGAATGGACTTGGCTAGTTTTACTTCAGTAGGTTCAGATATTATAAATGTGTTCAGTGGGAGGCAGAGATGTATCCTTTCAAGGAATAGTTCATGTATCAAGTTTTAATGTGACATGAATAAATACAGTGAAATGCTTTTCTTGCAAGCTCCAAACCAAACAATGCAGTAAACAATATCAATGTAGCACTAAAAAATAACATAAGGTGGAACAAAAACACACAATAAATAAACATGAGAAATAAGAACACGAGAAACAAAGCATCCATATATAGGATCAATGGTCCGTTTCAATATCATATTTGCGATGTGCAGGTAGTTGCTGACTATTAGGCCAATAAAAGTGTGGCCTTCCTGCACAGGAGACTGCCGAGGGGACGATAATTCATAATAATGGCTGGAATGGAGAGAGTTTGATGTGTTCGATACCATTCCATTGATTCCATTCGAGACACTATGAACCCGTCCTCCCCAATTAAGGTTCCAGCAGCCACCTGTGGTGGCCTTAATATGTTGGACAGATTTATTTTATTAAAGGCCCAATGCATCCGTTTTTATCTCAATATTAAATTGTTTCTGAGTAACAATTAAGTACCTTACTGTAATTATTTTCGATCAAAATGGTAAATAAAAAAAATAAGCTTCTTAGCAAGAGCAATTTCTCATGCAAAAACTTAGCTAGGACTGTCTGGGAGTGGTCTGAGTAGGGAGAGGAAATACGAAAACTAGCTGTTATATTCTTTGTACTGTATGTATATATATGTATTTTCTTTAACTGACAAATAAAATCAATCAATCAATTGGCAGAGAGGTTTAAAACTCTTTCTTATTCGCTCTATTAACTCATTTACCACCTGGTGATGTCACAAAGCAGGCCAAAACTCCATCCCCACCTAAACAGACTGACATTTTAGGCAGTCTTTTCAAACAGATCTTAAACTAAAAGTTAATTATCGTAATTTAAACAATTTCACAGTATTATCCCATATGGAAAAGTAATATATGGCCTTATATATTTTAAAAAAGTGACATATATTTAAGCAATAAGGCCAGAGGGTGTGTGATGTATAGCCAATATACCACGGCTAAGGGCTGTTTTTATGCTATATTGGCTATATACCACAAACCCCCGAGGTGCCTTATTGCTATTATAAACTGGTTACCAACGTAATTAGAGCAGTAAAAATACATGCTTTGTCATACACGTGGCATACGGTCTGTTATAAACTGAGCTGTTATAATATATGGCCCTATATATAAATAAAAAAAAGTGGCATATATAGTATTTAAGCAATGTGTGATATATCGCCAATATACCATGGCTAAGGGCTGTTCTTATGGTACATTGGCTGTATACCACAAACCCCCCTTAATGCAATTATAAACTGATTACCAACGTAATTAGAGCAGTAAAAATACATGTTTTGTCATACCCGTGGTATATGGTCTGTTATTAACTGGGTGGGTTGAGGCTTGAATGCTGATTGACTGACAGCCGTGGTATATCACGGCTGTTGTACGTAAGATCAGCCATTAGCCGTGGTATATTGGCCATATATTATAAAAAATAAACCAGTACAGCCACCTCAATACTGAGCTAGCTAATGGTAGCCGTTTAGCTAATAGCAACCCTACCCTCCTCGTGCCTTATTGCTTAAATATACCATGGCATTCAGCCAATCAGCATTCAGGGCACCAACCACCCAGTTTATAAATTAAAATATATGATCATGTATTTAAAACCAATATATAAAAGTGACATATATTTTCAAACACATGATCATATATTTTAATAACATATATAAATCTCACACCCTCCCCCATACATACAATTATCATATGGATATGCATTTTCATTATGAAAAATGTACTCAAAACATTTGTTTATTTGTGTTCCAGAATTGTTTATTTTTATTTTTACATGGCATATATTTTTTTTAAATACATAAATCTCACATGATTCATTATCTTCTAATTGCATTCAGTATTAGGCAACCTTACATCTACTTTGTCGTATCTATCCACTATAGATGATACTTTCCATTTCATTTTATGGAATCACATTGTATTTATAAAACATGATATTCTTGTAGTCAACAATGGTTGCAATCCATTATTATTTTGGGCTGAGTCATCCAAGGATTTCTATTGGGAATTGTTGATGCCTGTTGCCACCTGCAGGGGGCGGGGGAGCACAGTGGTTTGCATCTCCCTTCGATGACACTTGTGACAACTCTACCGTTTCTGCTCCTGTCTCTTTTTTCTTTCTTCTCTTAAACAGTTGTGTTTTAGCACATTATCTATAGAAAATGTTAGTCTAAATGGTTATCTGAGTGATACTTACCTTTTATGTTGAAATTGTAAAGTTTAAATGTTTAAATGGATCTAGTGGATACTGTTAGCTAGCAATCTTGACATAAGAGATGACTGGGTTTGTGGCTAAGCATAGCGAGTCCATAGAATAACAAGAACAAATGGCGCAAAATAATATTTTGATTTCAATATATTGATCTATTGGGGTTTTTCTATTCCCTTTATATGGTCTAGGCACGGACATCTCCCTACCCAAGTGTTATATATTACAGAGTTTTAAAAAGCTGTATACGCTAATGCTAGCTTGTCAAGGTTAGGGTTGCTATTGGCTAAACGGCTACCATTAGCTGGCTCAGTATTGAGGTGGCTGTACTGGTTTATGGTTCATTTAGCTATGTAAAGGCATTTTTATTGAAAGATAGTACATGAGGTTAAGATAAATACTGAGAAAGTACACTAAGGAGACGGAGCGGCCTACAGGTCAGACTCAGAAGGCCGAGCACACCATCCCCCGCTGACTCGTCAATGTCCAATTTCTAGATAACAAGGTGGACGAAATTAGGGCACGAGTTTCCTTCCAGAGAGATATAAGAGATTGTAACATTCTCTGTTTCACGGAAACATGGCTCACTCGGGATATGTTGTCAAAGTCGGTACAGCCATCTGGTTTCTTCACGCATCGCGCCAACAGAAACAAACATCTCTCTGGTAAGAAGAAGGGTGGGGGTGTATGCCTTATGATTAACGACTCATGGTGTAATCACAACAACATACATGAACTCAAGTCCTTTTGTTCACCCGACCTAGAATTCCTTACAATCAAATGCCGACCGCATTATCTTCCAATAGAATTCTCTTTGATTATAGTCACAGCCGTGTATATCTCCCCCCCAAGCAGATCCCTCGTCAGCCCTGAAAGAACTACACTGGACTCTATGTAAATTGGAAACCATACATCCTGAGGCTGCATTTATTGTAGCTGGGGATTTTAACAAAGCTAACCTAAGAACAATACTTCATAAATTCTATCAGCATATTGAATGAGCAACACGAGCTGGTAGCATTCTGGATCATTGCTACTCAAACTTCTGCGATGCATACAAAGCCCTAACCCTGCCCTGCCTTCAGCAAGTCTGCTGACCATGACTCCATTTTGTTGCTCCAAGCCAATAGACAGAAACAAAAACAGAAAACGACCGTGCTCAGGTCAATACAACGCTGGTCTGATTCCACGCCTCAAGATCGCTTCGATCACGTGGACTGGGATATGTTCTGAATAGCCTCAGACAACAACATTGATGTATACTCGGTGAGTGCATCGTAGATGTTGTACCCTCTGTGACTATTAAAACCTTCCCTACCCAGAAACCATGGATTGATTCGCAAAACTGAAATCGTTCCATCGTTTTTAATCATGGCAAGGCGACCGGAAACATGACCGAATACAAACAGTGCAGCTATTCCCTCCCCAAGGCAATCAAACAAGCAAAGTGTTAGTATAGTGACAAAGCAGAGTCACAATTCAACAGCTCAAACACGAGACGTATGTGGCAGGGTCTACAGTCAATCATGGATTACAAAAAGAAAACCAGCCACATCGCGGACATCGACGTCTTGCTGCCAGACAAAGTAAACAACTTCTTTGCTCGCTTTGAGGAAAATTAGTGCCACTGACACGGCCCGCTACCAAAGCCTGTGGACTCTCCTTCTCCGTGGCCAACATGAGTAAAGCATTTCAACGTGTTAACCCTCACAAGGCAGCCGGCCCAGATGGCATCCCTAGCCGCGTCCTCAGAGCATGCGCAGACCAGCTGGCTGGTGTGTTTACGGACATATTCAACCAATCCCTATCCCAGTCTGTTGTCCCCACATGCTTCAAGATGGCCACCATTGTTCCTGTTCCCAAGAAAGCTGAACTAAATGACTATTGCCCCATTGCACTCACTTCTGTCATCATGAAGTGCTTTGAGAGACTGGTCAAGGAGCATATCACCTTCACCCTATCTGATACCCTAGACCCACTCCAATTTGCTTACCGCACCAATAGGTCCACTGACGATGCAACTCGGTCCTGGACTTTCTGACAGGCCGCCCCCAGGTGGTGAAGGTAGGAAACAACATCTCCACCCCACTGATCCTCAACACTGGGGCCCCACAAGGGTTCGTTCTCAGCCCTCTACTATACTTCCTGATACCCAATGACTGTGTGGCCCTGCACGCTTCCAACTCAATCATCAAGTTTGCAGACCACACTACAGTGGTAGGCCTGATTACCAACAAGGAGGAGGTGAGGGCCCTCAGAGTGTGGTTTCAGGAAAATAACCTATCACTCAGCATCAACAAAACAAAGGAGATGATCGTGAACTTCAGGAAACAGCAGAGGGAGCACCCTCCCATCCACATCGACAGGACAGTATTGGAGAAGATGTAAAGTTTTAAGTTCCTCGGCATACACATAACGGACAAACTGAAATGATCCACCCACACAGACAGAGTGGTGAAGAAGGCACAACTGGCGTTGAGGTCAGGGCTTTGCCACAATGTTGGAAGTACAGAATCGTCTAGAATGTCATTCTATGCTGGAGTGATAAGATTTCCATTCACTGGAAAAGGCCTAGCCCAAACCATTAAAAATAGCCCCAGACCATTAATCCTCCTCCACCAAACCTTTCACCTTGCACTATGCATTGGGGCAGGTAGCGTTCTCCTGGCATCCGGCAAACCCAGACTAGTCTGTCAGACTGACAGATGGAGAAGCCTGATCCATCACTCCAGAGAACGCGTTTCCAATGCTTCAGAGTCTCATGGCAGCGAGCTTTACACCATTCCAGCTGACGCTTGGCATTGCGCATGGTGATCTTAGGCTTGTTTGCGGCTGTTCAGCCACGGAAGCCCATTTCATTAAGCTCCAGACAAACAATTGTGCTGATGTTGCTTCCAGAGGTAGTTTGGAACTCAGCAGTGAGTGTTGCCACTGAGGACAGACAATTTTTACTTGCTACGCACTTCAGCACTCTGCTGTCCTGTTCTGTGAGCTTGGGTGGCCTACGATTTCGCGGCTGAGGTGTTGTTTCTCCTAGAATTTTCCATTTCACAATAACAGCACTTACAGTTGACAGGGGCAGCTCTGGCAGGGCAGAAATTTGACAAACTGAAGTGTTGGAAAGGTTCCATCCTATGACGGTGCCACACTGAAATTCACTGAGCTTTTGAGTAAGGCCATTCTACTGCAAATGTTTGTTTATGTTAATTTACATGGCTGTGTGCTCAATTTTATACACCTGTCCGCAATAGGTGTTGCTGAACTAGCCAAATCCACTAGAAGAAGACAAAAATGCCCTACTCTGTTGTTTATGATTTTGATTTTGTTGTCATGGAGGACTGATTTGGCTAATTGTTTCAAGTTGAAAAATAAATTCTGCGCTCATGGAATGGCATGCTTTGAGCACTACTGAAAAGTGCTATTTACATGTGAAAAATGAATGCCATATGCTGCATTCGCTATAGGCCTATTGTTCACCTTTTGTTGGTCATACTTTAATATCTTGATAATATGCAGCTGTTAAAGGGGCAAATGAAACAATAACAAAATGATTGCCCCGCCTCTGTTTTGGTAAATATCTGAGGGATGGGCCTGGAGAAATGTAACCACTCTCAGATTAATAGACAGAGCTATGGATGCAAGGACTGACCATCCATTATATAAAAAAGTATTGTTTTAACCATGTTATGAGGCTAAACATTGTTTGTTTACATTTACAATGTTTACAAACATTGGAGAAAAACAAGCTTATATTTTGGGTTCTCATGGATTGTGAGCTCATGAGGCATTTATAAATTATATTCTTCAAGTATCAATGGATATACATATATATATATATATATATATATATATATATATATATCATTTACAAGTCCAAAAATGTATGTAGCAACTACAGATTGCCCCTTTAAGTCTATTAAAATTGTGCAAGATTGAGCATGTGTCCATTAGGCCTATGGATATATTTTTGTTATCAGCATGAATTAGATTGAGAAATAAAAGCCCCACTTTTATTCCATAGGCTTCGATCCGCAATATGCAGCTGTTGCAAGAGCGCATTTTTCACTGGCTGTCCACTGGTTTAAAAAACAATGATTGATAGTCAGTTTAAACTTCTTGAATTCAACCATTATTGGGTTCAAATACACATTTAGATTTGTGAACAGCCAACAACCACAATCCGTAAAACGCAAATAGCTAAATGAGAGAGCACAGAGCAGGAGTGTGATTCACATCAATGCGCTTTGTAGATGTCAATAATAAGTGATATCACTGTAGACTACACCACTACTGTCATCCTTACCTCCAAGCCTATACTCAAGTTGGATAATCTTTGGATGCCGACAGCAGTTGCACCATTGGAAGACTGTACTGTAGCCTACAAAAGCCTATTCCTGCTCTTTTCCCGCGATCCATCAAAGACATTTGGCGTGTCATCGTAGTGGTACCTGACTTGTGGTCAGACTCTCTCAGGTGGAACAAATGTAAATTTGCGCCTTTTTTCAATGCTGATTTGAATGTCATTGAGAAAACAGAGAAGTGTCAAAGATTTTTTTTCTAAAACTTCCTTTCTGAATTTAATAGAAATCCTCGAAGTAATCATCCAGTTTTTCAAAAGTATCGGTAATCTGATTACAATATTTTTCTGGTAATGTAACTGATTACATTGACCGTTTTTGTAATCCTTTACATGTAACAGATTACATGTAATCCATTACTCCCCAACCCTGGTTATTGCACACCCGCACCTATCTTAATACAATGACCGAGCACCAGTTAAGACAGTATGACAGACTGATCAATGAGCCTAGCAACGACTGGGACATTTACTACTGGGCAACAGAGGCCCAGCCTGTACCTGATGTGTACACAGGTGAAAACCAGGGTTCCCCTAGGGGAAATATGAAAATACATCACTAGCTCGTGTTTGGCTCTGCCCACCTCCTTGCTTGTTCTGCCAACTATGATTAGTTTGCTCCCATTGGAAATGACAGACTGTGGTCTATCTTGGTTTAGTTATACAAATATTTAGTAGGAGTGCTTCTTTAGGAGTCTTACCTAAGTGCACTGTAGAATGTGGGATCCTGAGCCTTCTTCAGCATGTGAATAGTTCTGCATTGTTCAAAAAGTAATTTAATTGCTGGGGTTGAAGTAGGCTGTGTAATTTATGCTTAAGTGCACATTTGGATGCTGTAAATGTTTGACATAAACCAATATACATATTTATAAAAATTACACTACAACATTGCCAAGGTAAGTAAAACTAAAATAATGTCCTGTCTAGACAAATGTAGTAATTTGTACATAATATTTTTCACTTGGGTTGGCACCCAGATGTAAGCCCAAAATGTTGAATAAAACACTGTTATTTGCTGAGCGGTTTGCTCATTTCCTTTGTTAATGTTGCGCCAGACATTTACAGAGCGCTGTGACTGTGTCTTCTGCAGCTTCAGCACTCAACTGCTTCCATGTCAGCCGTCTTTCCACCTCCGCAAGCATTGCCTGTCAAAAGAGAGGCTCCTTTCATGAACTGAGGCTATATGGACACAAGACTGTGACTGGTGCTTTGATGTCCATATGTTCATTTGAGGGGTATCCAAATATGGTATTCCAAATAGAGGAAAATCATGCATTCTTGAAGAGTTATGGTAGTTGCTGTTAACTTAAGCTGCCTTGAAAAATTCAGTTTGTGTAAAGATTGCCCAGAGGAGAAATAACCATGTTGGAATATATAGACAAACATTTAGGCCTAGTTCAAAGCTGCTTGAAATTGGCATGATAGATGTGACAGTTACTGTATGTTTTATGTCAGGTTTCTATAGCCTCCTGTACCACTGTTAATTATTTGACTTATTTGCAGGCAAATCCATTCTCATCATAACAACATACAATCTCTGCTTTACCATGTATATAGCAATGTAAAGTAGGCTGATGAGCAAGACAAAAAGACATCATGCTATTACATTCAACATAAAGGCTATTAACTGCAGATTTGGTGAAAATATACAATTATTCTATCAATTGCACCTTCTAGCATTTTAGTATAAATTCAAAAATCTCATGGTCATCTACAGGATTTTAGTGGGTTTGACTTTCAGTACCATGTCATATGAAGTCCATAAACTGCCAAATTAAAAATAAATGATTTGATGCTGTGTAGAACAATACTTGCCTTCGGAACGTTTTCAGACCCCATGACTTTTCCCACATTTTGTTACGTCACAGTCTTACGCTAAAATGTATTAAATATTGAAAACAATCCTCAGCAATCTACACACAATAACCCATAACGACAAAGCAAAAATAAGCTTTTAGACAAACAGGCTTTTAGACAATTTTAGAAAATGTATAAAAAAACAAAAACATAAATACCTTATTTACATAGGTATTCAGAACCTTTGCTATGAGACTTGAAATTGATCTCAGGTGCATCCTGTTTTCATTGATCATCCTTGAGATCATTGATGAAAACCTGCTCCAGAGCACTCAGGAGCTCCGACTGGGGTGAAGGTTCAACTTCCAACAGGACAATGACCCTAAGCACACAACCAAGACAACGTAGGTGTGGCTTCGGGATAAGTCTCTGAATGTCCTTGAGTGGCCCAGACAGAGCCAAACTTGAACCCGATCAAATATCCATGGAGAGACCTGAAAATAGCTGTGCAGCAACGCTCCCTATCCAACCTGACAGAGCTTGAGAGGATCTGCAGAGAGGAATGTGAGAAACTCCTCAAATACAGGTGTGCCAAACTTGTAGCGTCATACCCAAGAAGACGCGAAGCTGAAATCGCTGCCAAAAGTGGTTCAACAAAGTACTGAGTAAAGGGTCTGAATAAATGTCATATTTCAGTTTTTTATTTATAACAAATTTGCAAACATTTCTAAAAATCTGTTTTTGCTTTGTCATTATGGGCTATTGTGAGTAGAAAAATATATTTTTAGAGTAAGGCTGTAACGTACATTTTTTGGAAAAAAGTCAACGGGTCTGAATACTTTCCGAATGCACTGTATGTCTATATTTATTTTGACAAGAAAGAAGCCTAGCTTGGTGAGTGGAGCAGTGGTCTGAAGCACTGCATCTCAGTGCTAGAGGTATCACTACAGATTCCCTGGTTCGAATCCAGGCTGTATCACAACCGGCCGTGATTGGGAGTCCCATAGGGCAGCGCACAATTGGCCCAGCGTCATCCGGGTTTGGCCGGTGTAGGCTGTCATTGTAAATAAGAATTTGTTCTTAACTAATTTGCCTAATTAAATAAAGGTACAAAAAAAATACTATTCAGTCACTCTCTCTGTGTGACAGATGAACCATGAGTGGCCTCTGGGCAGACAACTTAACTCTCTGAAAAGGAGCCTCTTACGCTTAATCTTCACTTTCTATGTCTGGACCATTATCTGGCCTGTCAGTCCTCACCACTTTATCTTCAGAGGGCTCATCTATTGACTGTTTCAACATGGTTAGATTATATCAAAGGCCCTTTGGTCCCTGCAGCTATATCCTTCCTTGTGTTTCTGAACGGTTGGAATGGTTTTAGGATTAGAAGACACTGATTTGGGGTGTATATTGTTTGCTGGTTCATCTCATCTTTTGGATATCAATCAATCAAATGTATTTATAAAGCCCTATTTACATTAGCATCATATGTATTTTAATACAGTGCCTTCAGAAAGTATTAACAACCCTTAACCTTTTCCACATTTTGTTGTGTTATATCCTGAAATATTTTGTCACGGGCCTACATACAATACCCCATAATGTCAGTCTTATTATGTTTTTAGAAATGTTTACAAAGTAATCAAAAATGAAGTGCTAAAATGTCTTGAGTCCATAAGTATTCAACCACTTAAATAATAAGCCTAAATAATTCAAGAGTAAAAATGTGCTTAATTAAGTATCCAACCCTTTTTTTAAAACATTTTTGCCAAAACATACCCAAATCTAACTGTCTGTAGCTCAGGACCTGAAGCAAGGATATGCATATTCTTGATACCATTTGAAAGGAAACACTATTAAGTTTGTGGAAATGTGAAATGAATGTAGGAGAATATAACACATTAGATCCAGTGAAAGATAACACAAAGAAAAAAACATGTTTTTTTTTTTTTTGATACCATCCTCTTTGAAACGCAAGAGAAAGGCCATAATATATTATTCCAGCCCAGGTGCAATTTTATTTGCCACCAGATGGCAGCAGTGTATGTGCAAAGTTTTAGACTGATCCAATGAACCATTTTTTTATCTGTTCAAAATGTTGTATCAAGACTGCCCAAATGTGCCAAATTGGTTTATTAATACATTTTCAAGTTCATAATTCTGCACTCTCCTTAAACAATAGCATGGTATTATTTCACTGTAATATCTACTGTAAATTGGACAGTGCAGTTAGATTAACAAGAATTTAAGCTTTCTGCCCATATCAGATATGTCTATGCCCTGGGAAAAGTTCATGTTACTTACAAACCCATGCTAATCACATTAGCCTGTGTTAGCTTAACAGTCCCGTTGGGGTGGGGGGGGGGGGGGGGGGGGATCCTGTAGAGCAGTTTTTCCCAAACTTTTTATAGTCCTGTACCCCTTCAAACATTCAACCTCCAGCAGCGTACACCCTCTAGCACTAGGGTCAGCGCACTCTCAAATGTTGTTTTTTGCCATCATTGTAAGCCTGCCACACACACGCTATACAATACATTTATTAAACATAAGGATGAGTGTGAGTTTTTGACACAACTCGACTTGTGGGAAGTGACAAAGAGCTCTTATAGGACCAGGGCACAAATAATAATATAATAATAATCAATCATTTTGCTCTTTATTTAGCCTTCTTACATATTAAACTTTATTGGTTCATCGAAAATTGTGAATAGCTCACCACAGTTTAATGAGAAGAGTATGCTTGAAAGGATGCACATAACTCTGCAATGTTGGGATGCATTGGAGAGAATCATTTTCCACCCGCAGTCTGTGCCTGTATTTAGTTTTCATGCTAGTGAAGGCCGAGAATCCACTCTCACATGGGTACGTGGTTGCAAAGGGCATCAGTGTCTTAACAGCACGATTTGCCAAGGCAGGATACTCTGAGCGCAGCCCAATCCAGAAATCTGTCAGTGGCTTCTGATTAAATTAAAATTTCACAGGACCGCTTCTGGCAATTTCGATGAGGCTCTCTTGTTCAGATGTCGGTAAGAGGACTGGAGGCAGGGCATAACACCCAACTCACTCAGATGCTTCGCTATATCACATTTGACATTGTCTGTAATCTTGAGTTCATTTGCACACAAAAAAATCATACAATGATGGAAAGACCTGTGGGTTATCCTTGTTAATGCAGACAGAGAAGAGCTCCAGCTTCATAATCATAGCCTCAATTTTGTCCCGCACATTCAAAATAGTTGTGGAGAGTCCATGTAATCCTAAATTCAGATCATTCAGCCGAGAAAAAAATCTACCCAAATGTTTAGCCCCGTTGGAAAATATAAATGGACTGTTTGAAAATGTGAAGAACATTCTTAATTTTTTTTAGAATGTTTTATACAGTACAGTTCAAGTCGGAAGTTTACATACACTCATTAAAACCCGTTTTTCAACCACTCCACAAATTTCTTGTTAACGAACAATAGTTTTGGCAAGTCGGTTAGGACATCTACTTTGTGCATGACACAATAATATTTCCAATTACAGACATTATTTCACTTACAGTGCCTTGCGAAAGTATTCGGCCCTCTTGAACTTTGCGACCTTTTGCCACATTTCAGGCTTCAAACATAAATATATAAAACTGTATTTTTTTGTGAAGAATCAACAACAAGTGGGACACAATCATGAAGTGGAACGACATTTATTGGATATTTAAAACTTTTTTAACAAATCAAAAACTGAAAAATTGGGCGTGCAAAATTATTCAGCCCCTTTACATTCAGTGCAGCAAACTCTCTCCAGAAGTTCAGTGAGGATCTCTGAATGATCCAATGTTGACCTAAATGACTAATGATGATAAATACAATCCACCTGTGTGTAATCAATATATATATATATATTTTTGTTCAGCACTTTTGGAATGTACAGTGACAGAATTCAGAACATGGGCCATTCTTACAGAATTCTCCCTGCACACCGAGTCAGAACCGTAGGATAAATAAAGGGGGCATATAAGCAGACAATGAAAGCTTTTACAATATTTGATGATGACATTTCTCTAAAACAGGCTATAAGCTACATGTGCACCACCAAGTCAGAACAGTAGGCTAAATTATAATGGGAAAGGGGACCAAATAAATAGAGTGAGGCACATGGTCAACTAACAGCTTACTACACAACATACACTTAGTATTACTTTATTAACTACTGTATACACATCTCGCTGGCACATTACATAATTCATGAAGCAGCATATAAGCCATTTTTGGACTAACTTTGTTGTGCTGTGCTCATTTGAACATGAAGGTCGCTGCATGTGTGGTTCCCACCATGAGGCATGGAGGAGGAGGTGTGATTTTAAATTATATTTAAAAACAACCTGATTTAACTAGACAAGTCAGTTAAGAACAAGTTCTTATTTTCAATGACAACCTAAGAACAGTGGGTTAACTGTCTGTTTAGGGGCAGAACGACAGATTTGTACCTTGTCAGCTCGGGGATTTGAACTTGCAACCTTCGTAGTCCAACGCTCTAAGCACTAGGCTACACAGCCGCCCCAGGCTAGCCTAGTGGTGGTGACACTGTCAGTGATTTATTTAGGCACACTTAACCAGTATGGCTACCACAGCATTCTGCAGCAATATGCCATCCCATCTGGTTTGCGGGACTCATTTGTGGGACTCATTTGTTTTTCAACAGGACAATGACCCAACACACCTCAAGGCTGTGTAAGGGCGGTTTGAACAAGAAGTAGAGTTAATGTATTGTTTGATGTTGTGTTGTGTAGTGACTTTGCTGGCATGCATAAAAAAAGTGTTTTATTTGCCCCACAAAGATGAAATACTAAAATCGCCAGTTGAGCACTGCATTTAACAATTCCTGCTAAAGTGGATAAAAATGTCAAGCAATGAAATACATAAAGTCATGTTTAACAGTAAGACACGATCAATGAAAGTAACTAATTAGAAAGATTAAGTAGATCTAATGTACAATAACAGTTCAGGATTTGACCAAGTTGGAGGTTACCATTTTTTTAAATGCTGGACGTGATGAGTGTTTGTGAAAAAGTAAAAGTAAAGTATATTATACATAAAAATACATAGTTGGAAATACCAAAAAAGCTGATGAAAATAGTTGCTTCAATTTTTTTAAGTGGAAGTTGCACAATATTTTTGACAGTGTGTTTCTGAGTGTTTTTGTGTGTGTGCGTGCGCTCACGTGCTTCATTGAATGTGTGCGCGTGTGTGTGCATGCATGTGAGAATACTGTGCTTTGAGAGGATACGGAGTCCTGAAAGGCCCTTTAACTTCAGTAAAACAGAGAGCTGCATCCTGATATCCTGGTGTGACTGTCTGGTTCCAGGGGATAATCTGCTCCCTCAGAAACACAGCCTTTTAGAGGTTCCACATGTGCCTTGGCACCAGACAGCAAGAAGGCCGGGAGGTTCATTAATTGCAGCAACATTCCTGTAGCGTTGTCACACAGTTTTAGTCGTGTTAGAGCCGCCTCGGGCCCTGTCATTACCTCTTTCACTCAACTCTTCCCGTTCCTGTCCGCTCATTATAGCTGACAACCACAAAGGACAGTAAAAACGATGCCATAATGCACCTATAGTTCATGTTTTTTTAAGTTCACCTCCAATGGCATGATGCAATTGGCTGCCCAGGCTGGCTACCAATCAGGAATCGCCTAATGCCAAAGAAGCCGTCAGCGGACCCATTAGGTGGGACCGTTGAGTAAAAGCTCGAACTCTGAACATTTTGATTTGTTTAAAAATGTTATAGTCCTGATAGCTTTACCAAACCCTGTTTCGTTGTCAACTTTAAATGTTTGTACTAGCAACCAGTTTGGCAGTTTCATTATTCCAGAGTTATGAAATGAAATCAAATTAAATCCAATTTTATTGGTCACATACACATGGTTAGCAGATGTAGCGAAATGCTTGTGCTTCTAGTTCCGACAGTGCAGTAATATCTAACAAGTAATCTAACAATTCCTCAACAACTACCTAATACACAGAAATCTAGAGGGGTGAATGAGAATATGTACATATAAAGGCAAGGTGCAAAAGATGGTATAAAAAAATTATATATACAGTACATATGATATGAGTTATGTATATATGTAAAAATGATTGAAGAGGCATTATTTAAAGTGGCATTGTTTAAAGTGATTAGTGATCCATTTCTTAAAGTGGCCAGTGATTGGGTCTCAATGTAGGCAGCAGCCTCACTGAGTTAATGATTGCTTTTAGCAGTCTGATGGCCTTGAGATAGAAGCTGTTTGTCAGTCTCTCGGTCCCAGCTTTGATGCACCTGTACTGACCTCACCTTCTGGATGGTAGCGGTGTGAACAGGCAGTGGCTCGGGTGGTTGTTGTCCTTGATGATCTATTTTGGCCTTCCTGTGACATTGGGTGCTGTAGGTGTCATGTTTGCCCCTGGTGATGTGTTGTGCAGACTGCACCACCCTCTGGAAAGACTTGCGGTTGAGGGCGGTGCAGTTGCCGTACCAGGCTGTGATACAGTCTGACAGGATGCTCTCGATTGTGCATCTGTAAAAGTTTGTCAGGGTTTTGTGTGACAAGCCAAATGTATTCTGCCTCCTGAGGTTGAAGAGGTGCTGTTGTACCTTCTTCACCACACTGTCTGTGTTTGTGGACCATTTCAGTTTGTCTGAAATGTGTACACCGAGAAACTTAAAACTTTCCACCTTCTCCACTTGCTGAGCTGTAGTCAATGAACAGCATTCTTACATAGGTATTCCTTTTGTCCAGATGGGATAGGGCAGTGTGCAGTGTGATGGCGATTGCATCGTCTGTGGACCTGTTGGGGCGGTATGCAAACTAAAGTGTGTTTATGGTGGCCGGTAAGGTGGAGGTGATATGATCCGTGACTAGTCTCTCAAAGCACTTCATGATGACAGAAGTGAGTGCTATGGGGCGGTAGTAATTTAGTTCAGTTATCTTTGCCTTCTTGGGTACAGGAACAATGGTGGTCATCTTGAAGCATGTGGGGACAGCAGACTGGTATAGGGAGAGATTTAATATATCCGTAAACACACCAGCCAGCTGGTCTGCACATGGTCTGAGGACACAGCTAGGGATGCCGTCTGGGCCAGCAGCCTTGCTAGGGTTAACACGTTAAAATGTTTTACTCATGTCGGCTACGGAGAAGTAGAGGTGGGGCGCAGTCCATGTTAGCGGGCCGCAACGCGACACTGTATTATCCTCAAAGCGGCAAAGAAGGTGTTTAGTTTGTCTGGAAGCGTGACGTCAGTGTTCGAGACGTGCTTGGTTTTCTTTTTGTAGTCCTTGATTTCATGTAGACCCTGCCACACACGTCTCATTTCTGAACCGTTGAATTGTGCCTCCACTTTGTCCCTGTACAGGCTGTTTGTTTGATTGCCTTGTGGAGGGAATAACTACACTGTTTATATTCAGCCATATTCCCAAGCCTCTTTCCATGGTTAAATGCGTTGGAAAGCACTTTCAGTTTTGTGTGAATGCCGCCATCCATCCATGGTTTCTGGTTAGAGTAGGGGGTGCAACATCTCCAATGCACTTCCTTATAAACTCACTCACCGAGTCAGCGTATAGATCGATGTTGTTCTCTGAGGCTGACCGGAAAAAAAAACAGTCCGCTTGATCAAAACACTCTTGAAGCGTGGAATCCGAATGGTCAGACCAGCGTTGAATGGTTCTAGTCACTGGTACATCCTGTTTGAGTTTCTGCCTATAAGACTATAGGAGCAAGATGGTGTCGTGGTCGGATTTGCCGAAGGGAGGACGGGGGAGGGCTTTGTATGCATCACGGAAGTTAGAGTAGCAGTGATTGAGTGTATTATCCCCGCGAGTACTGCAATCAATATGCTGATATAATTTAGGTAGCCTTGTTCTCAAATTACAGTGCAGTACAAGAGCAGGAGGTTCTGGTAATTTGTGACTCACCACCTGGATTCGGTCTTACGAGACAAAATTTGAATTTGAAAGTTGATTAACTTGTAAACTCACTTTTGAGAAAACCATCTTTCAATGTTTTGGTACTACTATTGGAGAACCCTTCTTTGTGTACAACCATTCAGCACAGTTCACACCCTCTTAAGCCTTAGCCCCACCCATATCTTTAAGGGTTGATCCGAGCGTTCTGTATTAACTTGCCAGCTACTTCCAGACATCTAAGAGAGAGAGAGTGAACAGCTCACTGAACATTACGCGCCCTATCGATCTATCTGTGTTTTCGTGTTCAGAGCGCACACTGGACGATCTGGCCAATAAGTAGGGTTGTTCCGAAAGCTCAGACCTCACATCTACAGTCAAGCACCCAAGCTAACTGGCTAACATTGGCAAGCTGCTTCCAGACACGTAATGAGAGAACACCCCACTCTGACCATTTTACTTGCCCTAGCAGAGCTGGTTAGGTTTTTTTCATGTTATCCAGAGCATTGGTGACTGTAACTGTGCTGCTGGTAACAATTGAATTACACTTTGTTGCCGATGTTTACCGACACCAGACATATTTAGCAGGATGTTGAGCATTCAAAAATGCATCAGTTATTATGCGCTCTGGCACACTAAGACGATAGTCTTTTGGTAAGAAATGTAGCTAGATAGCTAGCTAGGTAAACAAAGAATCCCAATGCATGACATAACGTTAGTTAGCGATCCAGCCAGTTAATGTTAGCTAGCTAGCTAACAGTACACTTTAGGTTGAAATGAAAATACTTTGTTGAAATTATAGTGGAGTCTTTTGCTAAGACATGTAGCTAGGTAGCTAGTTAAACAACGGACATAATACCAACTCATGACGTTCCTACCCTGCATGAATCTGCAGGTAGTTAACCAACCAGGTCCTATGGCTATTACTGGTCAAGCAAATGTGTCTGAGATACGAAGAATAAGATCATACACATAATGTTAGCTAGCGACCCAGCTAGCTAAGGTTAGCTAGCTAACAGTGCACTTGAAATGAAACCACTTTCTGTCAAAATTAGAAACGTGTAATATCTGAAAATCTTACCATCAGTGTTCATCATTGTTGGACGCGTCTCCTGTCTGATGACATGCATGGTTGCCTTAGTTTGACGTTGTATTCCAGACTGGTGTTTTCTCCTTATCTATCATACTCAAATTCCACTGATTTCAAAACTCGGTCCTCCAGAAAGTGGAGAGCCTAGATGTAGCTAGCTAGCGAGCCAGCCAGCTAATGTTAGCGAGATAACAGTATACTTTAACTTGACATTAGGTTTATGCAGTTTAACTACATGATAAAAAAAATTATATTCAAATTCAATCCACGTTCGACACGTTTACCTAAACATACTGACCAGCTCCAATAGACAGACGCATTCTATATGGAAGACCATTCCAAACTCATCTCTCGGCATGTCCAGCCCACTCATTATCTCAGCCAATCATGGCTAGCGGGAAGGTTGGTATTTTTCTGTGGCTAAACCAACTAGGCTCGTAATTTAACAATTGTATTCGTATTTACAGATGGCATACAAGTTTGATATTAAGGCACATGAACGTTCACATGTTCGAGAAGGCATTTCTGCAACAAACAAAAAAACACATTTTGATAAACAAATATTTTTTACATTCAGATAGCTCTCCTGTGAAGTCATGACTTGTGACATATGCCTAGTTTCCTGAATCGGATCACATTTGATAACAGCTTGACATTTTTAATAGACAGTACTGTGTCCCTACACACATTTTGAATCTACCTCCTTAACGACTTTAGAGGGTGAATGGCAGCATTTGCTTCCCCTGTCTGGTAGCGCCTTGTTTCAATGTCAATAACGACACATTAGTAATCACAAAGTAGAGTGCAAGTGAGACAAAGCCATGTCTGCCTCAAGATTTAGATAAGATATACTCATTGGTGTCCAATTCTTCGTGTGTATCCTAGGCCTAGATAATTTGAATTGTTTGAACAGTAGATGCTGAAAGTGACTCAAAGCATGTTAGCAAAGTCAACAAAAAGCTCCAACTTGAGAGCCCCTCGATTTAGCCCGTGAAGGGTAATAGTCCAAACATTCATGAATTTCAAATCATAACACTTACATTTTGGCTGATGACTCGCTTCTGAGATTCAAACAAACAGACACACCATGTTCCTAATATGTACAATGTGACTTGGCTTGGAGGGCCTAACTGCTTACAATTTACTGAACGATCAAGCAACAAACAGTTTAAATGTTTGTATAACTTATTGTGACAATATTTTTTGTGCTAGGTAATAAAGGCCCACTGGAAATGTTTGTATAACTTATTGTGACATAATTTTTGTGTATTATGTAATAAAGGGCCACTGGGAATGTTTGTTTCTAATGACTTCATTAACTACCATATAGGCATGAAATCAGAGGAGGTTGGTGGGAGAAGCTGTAGGAGAACAGGCTCATTGTAATGGCTGGAATGGAATATAGTCAAACGTGGTTTTCATATGTTTGATGTGTTTGATACCGTTCAATTTATTCCATTCCAGCCATTACAATGAGCCCGTTCTCATACAGCTCCTTCCACCAGCCTCCTCTGCCAATGTTAGCCAATGTACTTTTCCCACTTGGATTCCAAATCTATTTACAGTGAGATGAGGGAACAAATGTGATTTTAATGGTATTCAAGTAGATTGCAACAGGGAACCCAAGTTCAACCAAAATACTTACTGAATGCATGTATGATTTGAAATAAGATAAAAATCACACTGAGTGTACAAACAATTAGAAACACCTTCCTAAAATTGAGTTGCTCCCCATTTTGCCCTCAAATCAGCCTACATTTGTCAGGGGAAATGGACTCTATAAGGTGTCTTCCATACCTCCCACAGTTGTGGCAAGTTGGATGTCCTTTGGGTGGTGAACCATTCTTGATACACACAGGAAACTGTTGAACATGAAAAACCCAGCAATGTTGCAGTTCTTGACACACTCAAACCGGTGCGTCTGGCACCTCCTACCCTACCCCGTTCAAAGGAACTGATATATTTTGTCTTTCCCATTCACCCTCTGAATGGCACACATACACAATCCATAGCTCAAATGTTTTGAGGCTTAAAAATCCTTCTTTAACTTATCTCCTCCCTTTTCATTTACACTGAATGAAGTGGATTTAACAGTGACATCAATAAAGGATTATAGTTTTCACCTGGACTCACCTGGTCAGTCTATGTCATGGAAAGAGCTCCTAATGTTTTATACACTCAGGGCATCACTAATAAACAAGCACGAAACAAACTATTCACTCAAGAATACACATTTCCTAAACATATCCGAAACATAATATGGCTGGCATTATGTTAATTGTCTTGAAAATGTATTTATTATTACCTATAGGCATTTTACCAACATTAAAGGTCCAATGCAGCTGTTTTGATCTCAATATCAAATCATTTCTTGGTAATAATTAAGTACCTTACTGTGACTGTTTTAAATTAAAATAGTAAAATAAGTAAAAAATAGTTTCTTAGCAAAGAGCAATTGATCAAGCAAGTATTTTTCTAGGACTGTTAGAGAGTGTGAGGGGAAAACTGAAAACTAGCTGTTATTGGCAGAAAAGTTTGGAACACTTATTCGTATTGGTCTATTAACTAATTTACCACGAAAACAGGCTGGAATTTCAGGTGGCCTTCTCAAACAGCTTTTACACTTAAATGGTATTATCATAATTTTCACAATTTCACAGTATTATTCCAACTTGTGGAAATATATACAGTTGAAGTTTACATACATCTTAGCCAAATTAATTTAAACTCAGTTTTTCACTAATCCTGACATTTCATCCTAGTAAAAATTCCCTTTCTTAGGTCAGTTAGGATCACCACTTTATTTTAAGAATGTGAAATGTCAGAATAATAGCAAAGATAATTATTTCTTTCAGCTTTTATTTATTTCGTCACTATCCCATTGGGTCAGAAGTTTACATACACTCAATTAGTATTTGGTAGCATTGGCTTTAAATTGTTTAACTTGGGTCAATCATTTCGGGTAGCCTTCCACAAGCTTTCCATAATGAGTTGGGTGAATCTTGGCCAATTCCTCCTGACAGACTTGGTGTAACTGAGTCAGGTTTGTAGGCCTCCTTGCTCATACACCTTTTTCAGTTCTGCCCACAAACTATGGGATTGAGGTCAGGGTATTGTGATGGCCACTCCAATACCTTGACTTTGTTCCTTAAGCCATTTTGCCACAACTTTGGAAATATGCTTGGTGTCATTGTCCATTTGGAAGACGCATTTGAGACCAAACTTTAACTTCCTGACTGATGTCTGGAGATGTTGCTTCAATATATCACATCATTTTCCGCCCTCATGATACAATCTATTTTGTGAAGTGCACCAGTCCCTCCCGCAGCAAAGCACCCCCACAACATGATGTTGCCACCCCCGTGCTTCACGTTTGGGATGGTGTTCTTCGGCTTGCAAGCCTCCCCCTTTTTCCTCCAAACATAACAATGGTCATTATGGCCAAACAGTTCTATTTTTGTTTCATCAAACCAGAGGACATTTCTCCAAAAAAGTACGTTCTTTGTCCCCATGTGCAGTTGCAAACCATAGTCTGGCTCTTTTATGGTGGTTTTGGAGTAGTGGCTTTCTTCCTTGCTGAGCGGCCTTTCAGGTTATGTCGATATAGGACTCGTTTTACTGTGGATATAAACATGTTTGTACCTGTTTCCTCCAGCATCTTCACAAGGTCCTTTGCTGTTGTTCTGGGATTGATTTGCACTTTTCACATCAAAGTACATTCTTCTCTAGGAGACAGAATGCGTCTCCTTCCTGAGCAGTATGACGGCTGTGTGGTCCCCTTGGTGTTTATACTTGCGTACTATTGTTTGTAATTATGAATGTGGTACCTTCAGGAATTTGGAAATTTCTCCCAAGAATGAACTAGACTTCTGGAGGTCGACAATTGTTTTTCTGAGGTCTTGGCTGACTTTTTTTTATTTATCTTCCCACGATGTCAAGCAAAGAGGCAGTGAGTTTGAAGGTAGGCCTTGAAATACATCCACAGGTACACCTCCAATTGACTCAAATTATGTCAATTAGCCTATCAGAAGCTTCTAAAGCCATAACATAATTTTCTGGAATTTTCCAAGCTGTCAACTTAGTGTATGTACACTTCTGACCCACTGGAATTGTGCTGAAGTTTATTATAAGTGAAATAATCTGTATGTAAACAATTGCTGGAAACATTACTTGTGTCATGCACAAAGTAGATGTCCTAGCCGACTTGCCAAAACTATAGTTTGTTAACAAGAAATTTGTGGAGTGGTTGAAAAACAAGTTTTAGGGACTCCAACCTAAGTGAATGTAAATTTCCGACTTCAACTGTATTTAAAACACAATATATCATGTTTTTGACTGCACTGGGCCTTTAACAGTCCATGGTAGACTAAAAGCTCTATTCAATCTGTAAAATCTGTTCAATCTGTTAAAGCTTGGACACACCGGTAGGATTGTCAAACGTTTGCCTGCCGACATTACTTAGCACCTCTGAACAGTTTCGACAGACAGTCTTTTTTGTTCACACAGCAAAGACCTTGGATGTCGTCAGCCACTCAGCCTTGTAAAAATACTCCAAACCAGAAGGTGGCAGTAACGTTGTTTGGCAATGCTCTCTGCACAAGATGACAAAGAAACCATGTAATTCACCCTCCATAATCCCATACTGCCAGTGCCAGCCCATAGCCAAATGTATAGCTAGCTTGCTAACATTAGCATATTCAGTAGCTAGCATAACATAGTTAGCTAAAGACACATCACTGCACTATGCACTTAGTTACCATATGAATTGTGACTGCCTCATCCATGGGTGTACAGAGAAAATGCCAAATGTTCTCAGTATTTTTATTGGCTCACCCATGTGCTCTCTGATTGGCTCATTGTCAAGTTTTTGGACACTGACGAGCAATTCTACAAGTAGAATCGGTAGGTTCATCGCTACTGGATCAGAATACAGCAAGCACCACTTCGGTTCTATCACGAGGACAAATGGCCTCCCACTGTGATAAGTATCTACCAGCAGTCTATAGACAGTACATTTTCACAGTGTCCTATTTCTCCAAACACAACACTGTGTCTACCTACCACCCAATTAGCATGTCAGCTAGTTAGCTATGTGTGCCTAAGCCCTCTGTACTCTGGAGAGAGTTGAGAGGTGAGGAGTGAGTGCATACCACAGCAGGACGGCCATGAGATCCAATACACATCGAGTGGAGGTGGTGGCAAGTCAGCCGACAGAACGACAACCTGTCAGAACAGAACTCCATCTCAGCTAGGGGCAATTACCAGAGTTTGCTTCATCTTTGAGAACATGCTTTCAACTGCCGGGTCAATTACGCCCTATTGACTCCCCTTTCTAGCACCGGGGGGGATTATTCCTCATTAGGACTTGGACATGAGAGATCTTTAACTGTTTTTTTGGATACTGTATGATGCACAACATAACCTCCAAAGCAAAAGGAGGCATTAATTTTGCCATAACTGCAGGCAACAAAGATTACGGAGTGTCTTGCCCTTTTAATATGCAACAGCATGTCTCATTGGAACACTTGTATCTGTAATCCTGCACAATATTCTATCTTCGTAGCGACACAGTAATTTCCATAGTAAGAATCTTGTATTAATACTGTATGTAGTTACATAGTACCTGCTTTGATTTGATATATTAGGATCCCCATTAGCCAATGCCAATGGCGACAGCTATTGTTACTGGGGTCCGACAAATAATACAAAATATATTACAGACAAAAGACTACAATTTACATACATTTAAAAACATTAATATGTAGTGTGTTTGTGCATCTATTGGGTATTGCTTTATTAGTTTTTGGAAACCAAATAAATACATTTGACATTGTAATAGATTTGAGCATTATCTAAAAGGCATGGTCCTTGGGTACCAATTCATTGTGCTTGCGGCGATAGAGTACATTATCTTAATCTCCATTTGTTTGTGGATGTATCCAACATTCAGCTATACATTCTAACATTTACATCTCCTAAGTGATTGTTGTTACCTGTATAGTGCCTCTTTCTCCTCTGCAATTACATAAATATGAACCTCCAAATACCTAGTTTACAAAACTGTTAAAATAGTGTCTGTGAGTATAGCAGAACTGATTTAGCAGGCGAAAATCTGAGAAAAATCCATTCAGGATGTAACGGGATTCTTCTGTTGAAGGAGAGGCGGACCAAAACGCAGCGTGGTTATTGTGATACATATTTAATAAAGATGAAAAATAGAACAATATACAAAAAACAAGAAAACGTGAAAAACCGAAAACAGCCCTATCTGGTGTAACAAACACAAAGACAGGAACAATCTAGGCTACCTAAATATGGTTCCCAATCAGAGACAATGACTAACACCTGCCTCTGATTGAGAACCATATCAGGCCAAACACAGAAACAGACAAACTAGACACACAACATAGATGGCCCACTCAGATCACACCCTGACCAAACAAAACATAGAAACATACAAAGCAAACTATGGTCAGGGTGTGAAAGTACCCCCCCCCCCCCCCAAGGTGCGGACTCCGGCCGCAAAACCTGAACCTATTGGGGAGGGTCTGGGTGGGCATCTGTCCGCGGTGGCGGCTCTGGTGCTGGACGTGGCCCCCACTTCACCATAGTCTTAGTCCGCCACATTGTCCGCTTCAGTGGCCTCCTAACCACGGCGACCCTTCTAAATGACGCCACAGGACTGAGGGGCAGCTCGGGACAAAGGGGCAGCTCGGGACAGAGGGGCAGCTCGGACAGAGGGGCAGCTCCGTACTGGCTGACGACTCTGGCAGATCCTGGCTGACTGGCGGCTCTGGCAGATCCTGGCTGACTGGCGGCTCTGGCGGATCCTGGCTGACTGGCGGCACTGGCGGATTCTGGCTGACTGGCGGATCCTGGCTGACTGGCGGCACTGGCGGATCCTGGCTGACTGGCGGCTCTGGCTGCTCCATGCTGACTGGCGGCTCTGGCTGCTCCATGCTGACTGGCGGCTCTGGCTGCTCCATGCTGACTGGCGGCTCTGGCTGCTCCATGCTGACTGGCGGCTCTGGCTGCTCCATGCTGACTGGCGGCTCTGGCTGCTCCATGCAGACTGGCGGCTCTGGCAGCTCCATGCAGACTGGCGGCTCTGGCTGCTCCATGCAGACTGGCGGCTCTGGCTGCTCCATGCAGACTGGCGGCTCTGGCTGCTCCATGCAGACTGGCGGCTCTGGCTGCTCCATGCAGACTGGCGGCTCTGGCTGCTCCATGCAGACTGGCGGCTCTGGCTGCTCCATGCAGACTGACGGCTCTGGCTGCTCCATGCAGACTGGCGGCTCTGGCTGCTCCATGCAGACTGGCGGCTCTGGCAGCTCCTTGCAGACTGGCAGCTCTGGCAGCTCCTTGCAGACTGGCAGCTCCTTGCAGACTGGCAGCTCCTTGCAGACTGGCAGCTCCTTGCAGACTGGCAGCTCTGGCAGTGCTGGACATGCGGGAGACTCCGGCAGCGCTGAACAGGCGGGAGACTCCGGCAGCGCTGTAGAGGAGGAAGGCTCCGGCAGAGCTGAACAGGCGGGAGACTCCGGCTGCGCTGGAGAGGAGGAAGGCTCCGGCAGCGCTGAACAGGCGGGAGACTCCGGCAGCGCTGGAGAGGAGGAAGGCTCCGGCAGCGCTGAACAGGCGGGAGACTCCGGCAGCGCTGGAGAGGAGGAAGGCTCCGGCAGCACTGGACAGGCGGGAGCACCTGTAGGGATGAGACGGAGAGACAGCCTGGTGTGGGGGGATGCCACCGGAGGTCTGGTGCGTGGAGGTGGTACCGGATAGACCGGACCGTGCAGGCGCACTGGAGCTCTTGAGCACCGAGCCTTCCCAACCTTACCTGGTTGAATGCTCCCGGTCGCCCTGCCAGTGCGGCGAGGTGGAATAGCCCGCACTGGGCTATGCAGGCGAACCCGGGGACACCATGATCAAGGCTGGTACCATGTAAGCCGGCCCAAGGAGACGCACTGGAGACCAGATGCGTAGAGCCGGCTTCATGGCACTTGGCTCGATGCCCACTCTAGCCCGGCCGATACGCGGAGCTGGTATGTACCGCACCGGGCTATGCACCCGCACTGGGGACACCGTGCGCTTCACAGCATAACACGGTGCCTGCCCGGTCTCTCTAGCCCCCCGGTATGCACAGGAAGTTGGCGCAGGTCTCCTACCTGGCTTCGCCACACTTCCTGTGTGCCTTCCCCCAATACATTTTTGGGGCTGACTCTCGGGCTTCCATCCACGCCGCCGTGCTGCCTCCTCATACCAGCGCCTCTCCGCCTTTGCCGCCTCCAGCTCTTTTTTGGGGCGGCGATATTCTCGAGGCTGTGCCCAGGGTCCTTTACCATCCAACTCATCCTCCCATGTCCAGTACTCCTGCGCTGCTCCTGCTGCCGCTGCCTGTCACCACGCCGCTTGGTCCTGTTGTGTTGGGTGATTCTGTAACGGGATTCTTCTGTTGAAGGAGAGGCGGACCAAAACGCAGCGTGGTTATTGTGATACATCTTTAATAAAGATAAAAAATAGAACAATATACAAAAAACAAGAAAACGTGAAAAACCGAAAACAGCCCTATCTGGTGTAACAAACACAAAGACAGGAACAATCACCCACAAACCCCAACACCCTGACCAAACAAAACATAGAAACATACAAAGCAAACTATGGTCAGGGTGTGACACAGGAAGTAGTTTTTTGGGGGGTTTTGTAGTTTTCTATTCAATGCCATTACAATCTTTGGGAATATCAGACGATATGAAAGAGAGGTTGAACAGGCTAGTAATAGGGGTTGCAACAATTTCGGCAGATCATTTTAGAAAGAGAGGGTCCAGATTGTCTAGCCCGGCTGATTTGTAGAACCCCTCGGAGGCAGTGTGAATGGGTTTGTTGGGATTGTTTAGCTGTCAGCGATTAAGTGAATGGATAAGGCGCAGGACACAGGTATGAGTAGTAATCAGAGAATTTACTCAAAAATTAAGCAATGTTCCAACAAGGAAAAACACAAATATCCAGAGCACAAAATAACGAAACCACATGACAATGACAATCACGCACAAAACAGAAATGGAAGCCAGAGGGTTAAATAAGGAACACTGATTATGGAATGGAAACCAGGTATGAAACATGGATCGGTGGTGACTAGAAAGCCGGTGACGTCGACCGGTGACGTCGACCGCCGAACGCCCGAACAAGGAGAGGGACCAACTTCGGCAGAAGTCGTGACATTAGCATAAGTAATTATCTATAGTAATTTCCCTTAATTCCACCCACTCCTGATAATCTCCCAGGTTATGTATAGCTGCAGGGAAAGCTCTGTGTCCCTGCTTGTCATAAAGAAGTGTAATGTATGGGAAACAGAACTGAAGAACTCCATGGGATAAAGGAGGGGGCAAGGAATGGTTATGATGACAAGAAATAGTCAAAATTTCCCAAGTGAAGCCTACTATTGGACTAAAAGTATGCTCAAGTATACTAACTCTGACACTGATGGTCTCTCTCTATCTCTCCTCCCTCTAATGGTCTCTCCTTCTCACTCTCTACTCCATCTACTGCCTCCTCTCTCTCTACTGCCTCCTCTCTCTCTCTCTCTCTCTCTCTCTCTCCCCTCCCTCCTCTTTGGCTATCTTGTAGTCATGTTTTGATTAACCCAGGGGGCTTCCTGCCGACAGGCTCAAGCAGACAGGATGTCAGTGCTCAGTGGGAGGTTGCTAACTAGGGAGAGCATCAAAGAATGACTAAATATTTTAATTCTGATGACTCGCTTTGTAAAAAAGTGTAAAAAGGACCAGACCTAGATCTCATTAGAAATATGTCAGAATGGTGGCATTTAACCATGGTAGTTATATGTCACTTTAGTGACATAATAGGACATAAATGTTTTCTCTGACTTGGTAGTGAAAATATGAAATTTTGAAATTGATCCTAAAGAAATGCTTTCTCGTAGCTTTATCTATTCTCGTTGCTGTTTTTGATTATTATTACATATCTTGACATTTACAAAGATGACGGATTGCAACGATGATTCGTTATACGTTATTCAATCAAGACTTTCAGAAATGCCCTTGAAAGCCAAACTCTATTGTAAGCCAGAACATCCCACTGAGTACCCACTTGTCAAAAACTGGTTGAATACACGTTGTTTCCTAAAACAAAAAATTCTATGTGATGACGTTGAATCAATATGGAAAATTGATTGAACGGACATCTGTACCCAGCAGTGGTGTAAAGTACTTAAGTAACAATACTTTAAAGTACTACTTCAGTAGTTTTTTAAGGGTATCTGTACTTTACTCTTTATGTTTTGACAACATTTACTTTTACTTTGACTCCACTATATCATATTCTGTTCCACGTTTGCGTGGCAGTCTGACATGTATTTGTCTCGTCTTGTCCCATGTACATAGCAGTTTTCCTTGTTTTTCGTATATATTTAGTATATATTTTAATCTCACTTTCTATCCACGAACTGAATATACTTTCCTGCAACCCGCCTCACCCAATGTGGTACGGATCTGCTATTTTTATACTTTAGAATCGGAACTTCCATCAGAAGCTAGCCAGCTAACTAGCTACTAGCTAGTAGTCAGTCAGTCACTGCTAGCGGTCTTCAACATTAACTCGGACTCCAGCCAGCTTCTGCTCGGTCAATACCTGCCAGTCTGCACAGCGCGATATTAACCCAGAGAATATCGGACTGCTTAACCTATACCTCAACACCAGATTCCTGCCGCAAGCCAGGGTCGATTTCACCGGATCATCGCAGCTAGCCAGCGGCATTCAAGTGGCTACTGCTGGCTAACGCCTCTGTCCCGAAGCAAGCACCAGTTAGCCTTGAGCTAGCCTCAAGCTTGGCCCATCTCCTGGCTAGCCAAAGAGATCTACCAGCTAATTATTGGGCTACAATACCGCTATTGCCAATTGGACGCTTTATTGCCGACACGGAGCCCCACCAATCCATCACAACTGGTATGCCGATGTAATTGTCTTAGGTGGTTTCAACAGGCTCTTCCGTTGCGATGCAGCCGAAGGCCCATCTGCTAGCCCCTGTCCGCTAGCTTTCTGAATCGTCATGTCTCCAGCTCACCTAGCGTAGTAACGACCACTGAACGGCTCCCTGACTCACCTATTGCTGATCATTGGACCCTATGATCAAGCAGCTACACATGCCTCTCCCTAGTGTCAATATGCCTTGTCTATTACTGTTTTGGTTAGTTATTGTTGTTTTATTTCACTGTAGAGCCCCCAGCCCTGCCCTACATGCCTTAGATAGCCCTTTTGTCCCACCCCCCACACATGCGGTGAACTCACCTGGCTTAACTGTTGCCTCTAGAGACAAAACCTCTCTCATCGTCACTCAATGCCTAGGTTTACCTCCACTGTACTCACATCCTACCATACCCTTGTCTGTACATTATGCCTTGAATCTATTCTTCCACGCCCAGAAATGTGCTCCTTTTACTCTCTGTTTTGAATGCCTTATAGCCTTTAGCCATACCCTTATCCTACTCCTCTGTTCCTCTGGTGATGTAGAAGTTAACCCAGGCCCTGCAGCCCCCAGCACCACTCCTTTCCCCAGGTGCTCTCATTTGTTGACTTCTGTAACTGTTAAAGCCTTGGTTTCATGCATGTTAACATCTAAAGCCTCCTCCCTAAGCTTGTTTTATTCACTGCTTTAGCACACTCCGCCAACCCTGATGTCCTAGCCGTGTCTGAATCCTGTCTTAGGAAGGCCACAAAAATGCTGAAATTTCCATCCCAAACTACAACATTTTCTGACAAGATAGAACTGCCAAAGGGGGTAGAGTTGTAATCTACTGCAGAGATCTGTCTTACTATCCAGGTCTGTGCCCAAACAATTCAAGCTTCTACTTTTTAAAAATCAACCATTCCTGAAACAAGGCTCTCACCGTTGCCGCTTGTTATAGACCCCCCTCAGCCCCCAGCTGTGCCCTGGACTCCATATGTGAATTGATTGCCCCCTATCTATCTTCAGAGTTCGTACTGTTAGGTGACCTAAACTGGGATATGCTAACCTCTTGGTGTTAGGGGGCAGTATTTTCATTTTTGGAAAAAAAAACGTTCCCGTTTTAGACGGGATATTTTGTCAGGAAAATATGCTAGAATATGCATATAATTGACAGCTTTGGATTGAAAACACTCTAACGTTTCCAAAACTGTAAAGATATTGTCTGTGAGTATAACAGAACTGATGTTGCAGGCGAAAGCCTGAGAAAAATCCAATCCGGAAGTGCCCCAGGTTTTGAAAGTGCTGCTTTCCAATGACTCCCTATTCAGCTGTGAATGTACCATCAACGAGCTTACAGTTTCTACGTATTCCCCATGGTGTCTACAGCATTGTGACGTAGTTTTACGCATTTCTGTTGAAGAATAGCCGTAGGCGGCCACATTGCGTAAGTGGTCACATGGTGGCTCAGTAAAATACAGAGGTAGCCATTACTCCAATCGGTCCTAGTGAAAAACGAATTGTCCCGACGGATATATTATCGAATAGATATTAGAAAAACACCTTGAGGATGGATTCTAAACAACGTTTGCCATGTTTCTGTCGATATTATGGAGCTAATTCGGAATATTTTTCTGCGTTGTGGTGACCGCAATTTCCGGGCGATTTCTCAGCCAAACGTGAAGAAACTTGAACTTTGGCTGTCTACCTGGGAGTCTCATGAGTGAAAACATCCGAAGTTCATCAAAGGTAAACAATTTAATTTGATTGCTTTTCTGATTTCCGTGACAAGGTTGCCTGCTGCTAGCAAGGCATAATGCTATGCTAGGCTATGATAAACTTACACAAATGCTTGTCTAGCGTTGGCTGTAAAGCATATTTTGAAACTCTGCGATGACAGGGAGATTAACAAAAGGCTAAACTGTGTTCCAATATATTTCACTCATTTTCTAGGAATATTTATGTCTGTTGCGTTATGCTAATTAGTGTCAGATGATGACAACGGTCCCGTTCACGGGATGGGGTGTCACTACAGGTTAACACCCTGGTCGGCCTACAATCTAAACTAGATGCCCTCAATCTCACAGAAATTATCAAGGAACCTACCAGGTACAACCCTAAATCCGTAACCATGGGCACCCTATTAGATATCATCCTGACCAACTTGACCTCTAAATACACTTCTGCTGTCTTCAACCAGGATCTCAGGGATCACTGCCTAATTTCTTGTGTCTGTAATCGGTCCACCGTCAAACGACCACCCCTCATCACTGTCAAACGCTCCCTAAAACACTTCAGTGAGCAGGTCTTTCTAATCGACCTGGCCCGGGTATCCTGGAAAGATATTGACCTCATCCCGTCAGTAGAGGATGCCTGGATGCTCTTTAAAAGTGCTTTCCTCACCATCTTAAATAAGCATGCCCTGTTCAAAAAATGTAGAACTAAGAGCAGATGTAGCCCAGCACAAAAACATCCTGTGGTGGTCGGCATTAGCATTGAATAGCCCCCGAAATATGCAACTTTTCAGGGAAGTCAGGAACCAATATACACAGTCAGTTATGAATGCAAAGGCTAGCACTAATTCCCAAAAGTTTTGGGACAGTGTAAAGTCCATTGAGAATAAGGGCACCTCCTCCCAGCTGCCCACTGCACTGCGGCTAGGAAACACTGTCACCACCGATAAATCTACAATAATCGAGAATTTCAGTAAGCATTTTTCTACAGCTGGTCATGCTTTTCACCTGGCTACCCTTACCCCGGCTAACAGCTCTGCACCCCCTGCAGCAACTTGCCCAATCCCCCCTCCCCCGCACTTCACCTTCATCAAAATCGAGACAGCTTAAGTTCTGAAAGAGTGTAACGGTTGTCGTATGAAGGAGAGGACCAAAGCGCAGCGTGGTAAGTGTTCATCTTGATTTTTAATACGAATAGTGAACACTGAAACAAAATCAATAAAACAACAAATGAACAGTCCTGAACGGTGAAGCAAAACTCAGAGCAGAAAATAAACACCCACGAAACACAAGTGGGAACAGGCTACCTAAGTATGATTCTTAATCAGAGACAACTAACGACACCTGCCTCTGATTGAGAACCATACCAGGCCAAACGCAAACACAACATAGAAAACGGAACATAGACAACCCACCCAACTCACGCCCTGACCATACTAAAACAAAGACATAATAAAAGAACCAAGGTCAGAACGTGACAGTACCCCCCCCCCCCTAAAGGTACGGACTCCGGCCTATAGGGGAGGGTCTGGGTGGGTGTCTCTGGCGCGGGACGTGAACCCAACCATAGTCCTTCTCCGCCTCTTTACCCGCTTCCGTGACCTCTTTAACGCGGCGACCCTCCCCGGCGACCTCGGACTGGGGACCCAAGCCACGGGTCCCGAATGGACGGGAGATTCCGGCAGCACCGGACAGACGGGAGATTCCGGCAGCACCGGAGAGGCGGGACACTCCGGCGGCTCCGGAGTGAAGGGCGATTCTGGCAGCTCCTGGCTGACTGACGGCTCTGGCAGCTCCTGGCTGACTGACGGCTCTGGCAGCTCCTGGCTGACTGACGACTCTGGCAGCTCAGGACAGACGGGAGACTCTGGCAGTGGCAGTGTGCGCCTCAAGGCATAACACGGTGCCTGCCCGGTCCCTCTCTCTCCACGGTAAGCACGGGGATTTGGCTCAGGTCTCCTACCTGACTTAGCCACATCCCCGTGTGCTTCCACCCAATACATTTTTGGGGCTGCCTCTCGGGCTTCCAGCCGCGCTGCCGTGCTGCCTCCTCATAACGCCACCTCTTGGCTTTCGCTGCCTCCAGCTCTGCCTTGGGGCGGTGATATTCTCCTGGCTGTACCCAGGGGCCCTTGCCATCCAAGATCTCCCCCCAAGTCCAGGAGTCTTGAACCCGCTGCTCCTGGGTACCACGCTGCTTGGTCCTGTTGTTGTGGGTGTTTCTGTAACGGTCGTTGTATGAAGAAGAGGACCAAAGCACAGCGTGGTAAGTGTTCATCTAGATTTTTTATACGAATAGTGAACACTGAAACAAAAACAATAAAACGACAAACGAACAGTCCTGAACGGTGAAGCAAAACACAGAACAGAAAATAAACACCCACGAAACACAAGTGGGAAAAGGTTACCTAAGTATGATTCTCAATCAGAGACAACTAATGACACCTGCTTCTGATTGAGAACCATACCAGGCCAAACTCAAACACAACATAGAAAACGGAACATAGACAACCCACCCAACTCACGCCCTGACCATACTAAAACAAAGACATAATAAAATAACTAAGGTCAGAACGTGACAAAGAGCTAAAAAATCTGGATGCCTACAAATCAGCTGGGCTAGACAATCTGGACCCTCTCTTTCTAAAATGATCCGCTGAAATTGTTGTAACCCCTATTACTAGCCTGTTCAACCTCTCTTTCGTATCGTCTGAGATCCCAAAGATTGGAATGCTGCCGCGGTCATCCCCCTCTTCAAAGGGGGAGACACTCTAGACCCAAACTGTTATAGACCTATATCCGTCCTGCCCTGCCTTTGTAAAATCTTCGAAAGCCAGGTTAACAAACAGATCACTGACCATTTCGAATCCCACCGTACCTTCTCCACTATGCAATCTGGTTTCCAAGCTGGCCATGGGTGCACCTCAGCCACACTGGTCCTAAACAATATCATAACCGCCATCGGGCCGACTCTTTTCTCTGTTTATATCAATGATGTTGCTCATGCTGCTGGTGATTAACTGATCCACCTCTACGCAGACGACACCATTCTGTATAGCTCTGGCCCTTCTTTGGACATTGTGTTAACAAACCTCCCGGCAAGCTTCAATGCCATACAACTCTCCTTCCATGGCCTCCAATTGCTCTTAAATACAAGTAAAACTAAATGCATGCTCTTCCACCGATCGCTGCCTGCACCTGCCCGCCTGTCCAACATCACTACTATGGACCACTCTGACTTAGAATACGTGGACAACTACAAATACCTAGGTGTCTGGTTAGACTGTAAACTCTCCTTCCAGACCCACATCAAACATCTCCAATCCAAAGTTAAATCTAGAATTGGCTTCCTATTTCGCAACAAAGCATCCTTCACTCATGCTGCAAAACATACCCTTATAAAACTGACCATCCTACCAATCCTCGACTTCAGCGATGTCATTTACAAAATGGCCTCCAATACCCTACTCAACAAATTGGATGCATTCTATCACAGTGCAATCCATTTTGTCACCAAAGCCCCATATACTGCCCACCATTGCGACCTGTACGCTCTCGTTGGCTGGCCCTCGCTTCATATTCCTCGCCAAACGCACTGGCTCCATGTCATCTACAAGACCCTGCTAGGTAAAGTCCCCCCTTATCTCAGCTTGCTGGTCACCATAGCATCACCCACCTGTAGCACGTGCTCCAGCAGGTATATCTCTCTGGTCACCCCCAAAACCAATTCTTTCTTTGGCCGCCTCTCCTTCCAGTTCTCTGCTGCCAATGACTGGAACGAACTACAAAAATCTCTGAAACTGGAAACACTTATCTCCCTCACTAGCTTTAAGCACCAACTGTCAGAGGAGCTCACAGATTACTGCACCTGTACATAGCCCACCTATAATTTAGCCCAAACAACTACCTCTTTCCCTACTGTATTTTTTACATATTTGTATTTATTTTGCTCCTTTGCACCCCATTATTTTTATTTCTACTTTGCACTTTCTTCCACTGCAAATCTACCATTCCAGTGTTTTACTTGCTATATTGTATTTACTTTGCCACCATGGCCTTTTTTTGCCTTTACCTCCCTTATCTCACCTAATTTGCTCACATTGTATATAGACTTGTTTATACTGTATTATTGACTGTATGTTTGTTTTACTCCATGTGTAAAATGTGTCGTTGTATGTGTCGAACTGCTTTGCTTTATCTTGGCCAGGTCGCAATTGTAAATGAGAACTTGTTCTCAACTTGCCTACCTGGTTAAATAAAGGTGGGAAAAAAAAGAAGGAACCCAGGGCCAACCGCACCAGCATATGGTCTCACAAAGGGTCTGAGGATCTCATCTCGGTTCCCTAATGGCAGTCAGGCTACCTCTGGCGAGCACATGGAGGGCTGTGCGGCCCCCCAAAGAAATGCCACCCCACACCATGACTGACCCACCGCCAAACCGGTCATGCTGGAGGATGTTGCAGGCAGCAGAATGTTCTCCACGGTGTCGCCAGACTCTGTCACGTCTGTCACATGTGCTCAGTGTGAACCTGCTTTCATCTGTGAAGAGCATAGGGCGCCAGTGGCGAATTTGCCAATCTTGGTGTTCTCTGGCAAATGCCAAACATCCTGCACGGTGTTGGGCTGTAAGCACAACCCCCACCTATGGACGTCGGGACCTCATACCACCCTCATGGAGTCTGTTTCTGACCGTTTGAGCAGACACATGCACATTTGTGGCCTGCTGGAGGTCATTTTGCAGGGCTCTGGCAGTGCTCCTCCTGCTCCTCCATGCACAAAGGCGGAGGTAGCGGTCCTGCTGCTGGGTTGTTGCCCTCCTACGGCCTCCTCCACGTCTCCTGATGTATTGGCCTGTCTCCTGGTAGCGCCTCCATGCTCTGGACACTACGCTGACAGACACAGCAAACCTTCTTGCCACAGCTCGCATTGATGTGCCATCCTGGCTGAGCTGCACTACCTGAGCCACTTGTGTGGGTTGTAGACTCCGTCTCATGCTACCACTAGAGTGAAAGCACCGCCAGAATTCAAAAGTGACCAAAACATAAGCCAGGAAGCATAGGAACTGAGAAGTGGTCTGTGGGCACCACCTTCAGAACCACTCCTTTATTGTTGGTGTCTTGCTAATTGCCTATAATTTCCACCTGTTGTCTATTCCATTTGCACAACAGCATGTGAAATTTATTGTCAATCAGTGTTGCTTCCTAAGTGGGCAGTTTGATTTCACAGAAATGTGATTGACTTGGAGTTACATTGTGTTGTTTAAGTGTTCCCTTTATTTTTTTGAGCAGTGTATATAATACAAGAAAATCACATTTTTGTCTGCGCTGGGCCTTTAACATTGGTCTCCAGTACTACAGCTGTCTTCACTTTGCACTTTATTATTCACCATTTTCATTGGCCTGGCAGGCAGCCGTAGTACAGTAATAGCCATCAGGATGACTTTACACAAACCGCCATTCTCAAAACCACATACTGTATAACACTCAGTAGCAAAAAACGGAGGTCTCCACCAACTCTCACCCCTGTTGAGTTGCAGAGCAGAAGTCGCCGTAGACACGAAAATAATGACACATTTATTTGGTGACAGCGTCTTTCTCTGTCTGTATCCACCACAATTCAAAAAGTGCCTTCATAAATGACCAAATGAAAGTTGTGAACATAGACACTAAAAGAGCTGTTCTGCTGCCAGATGTTCCCCAATTCTCAGTTTCTCATTATCTCTGTCATAGATGATGCAGCCAGGCAGTGCTTTGACAACACAATCCTCCCCCTTCTCTTACACGTTGAAACCATCCCTAGGTGTGCGTGAGTAAACATTGACTCTATTTCATTGTCCAGAGTGGATTTTTGGCCTCTCCGTTTCGTGGGCTCACCATTGTGTCCTACTGCCTTTTCTTTTCTCATTCATTCCAAAGGACCCCTTATGACTTTTTCCACCATACCCCCACCCCTTACCACCACCCATTTTAAAGTCTTGAAGTGCACCCCCCCAGTCTGTCAAACAGAACAGGTCCTGCTTTGACTGTCAGTTAATTACACACCGTTTTACTCCACTGTTTATTAGTCAAAGGGAGAGCTGGCAGGGCCTGCATGGGACATGCGTGGCATCCCCTCCATCAATGTCGATGGGCCCACAAAGGCCACAATGGGGATGACTCCCTTAAAGCCGTGGCGTGTCCACTACTCAAAGCCACCCATTCCTAATTACCTTCAGAGATGCCTGATAATGGCTACTTTGAAGTGGAAATGAGCCCTAATGAGAGGAGAGGAGAGGAGGGAGGGAGGGATCATGGAGTGAGAGGGAGTGGAATAGGGGTGCTGTCCTGGCCTGGATGGGAGCGCGGAGAGGTCGGGGAGACAGGGACCTCGAGACGGACTCCTGGCAGGGCTCCCTCTCCATCCATCTTCTGGGCCCCGTTGGCCCCAGGCTCCCCTGCCGTTGTTAGAAGTGTCTCTATCTTTTCTCTCTTTCCCTCGCTCTCTCCTTTGGTTCCTCCCTCCCCCTCTCTCTCGCTCTCTTTCTGTATGAAAGCCTCTGAGGAAATGGTGACAATATCAACGCCACTAGGTCTGGCGACTGAAGTTCCCTTAAGAACTACATGCCTGGCATTCTTTGCATTGTCTTGCTACCTTTTACATTGTGTTGAGGTGCCTCGCAGACTGCTGAATTTGCATACAAAGCATTTTTTTCTCAACCTTTCTTTTAAAGCTTTTTGCTCTTCTTACCTTATTAAATCTCTGATTTTTCCACTCTTTAATCTTCTAATTTCATCTGATTTGGTTTCGTTCTCATTAAATACTATGCTTAATATTGACATAAATTGGGCATACAATCTAGCTTCCTAAAACATATCTTTACACAAATGAGATTTTGTAAGATGACAAATCCTAACACCCACATTTGCTGAACAGAATACCTACAAAAGGATATCTGAATCACAACATAAAATACATGTACACCCAGCACTTTGTAACTTGATAAAACCTAAGAAGAGGGTTTCATACACTCATAGAAGTAAAGGTGCCTGAAGAACCTTTTGGGTTGCCACACCGGTGGAACCTTTCTAACATTCCTCAAGGAACCCCTCTCAAAAGGGTCTTCGAGGAAACCATGTGTAAAGGTTAAAACTGGAACCTTTTTAATAATATATGGTAGAGGTTGCAGCCTATCAGATTGGAGGCGTGGCTAATTAGAGGTCATTTGTTAGCATAAATATCATTCCAGTTCATCATACTACGTTTGTACACCGCAAATAGTAAAACATCATTGATCTTGTCTCATCGCTGCAACTCCCCAACGGACTTGGGAGAGGCAAAGGTTGAGAGTCATGCGTCCTCTATCTTAACACACTGCTCGCTGAACCCGGAAGCCAGCCGCACCAATGTGTCAGAGGAAACACCGTCCAACTGACAACAGAAGTCCCTCCCTTGAACCAGGTGCAAATATGAACCATTGACTAGCAATCAATGGTCATCTCTGTATACCAAAGACTTAATCATGAACACTCAATGATAGTTGTGGCTGCTTTGTGTGATGTATTGTTGTCTCTAACATCTTGCCCTTTGTGCTGTTGTCTGTGCCCAATAATGTTTGTACCATGTTTATGCTTCTACCATGTTGTGTTGCTACCATGTTGTTGTCATGTTGTGTTACTACCATGCTGTGTTGTCATGTGTTGCTGCCTTGCTATGCTGTTGTCTTAGGTCTCTATTTATGTAGTGTTGTCTCTCTTGTCGTGATGTGTGTTTTGTCCCATGTTTATTTATACATATAAAAATGTCATCCCAGCCCCCGTCCCTGCAATAGGCCTTTTGCCTTTTGGTAGGCCGTCATTGTAAATAAGAATTGGTTCTTAACTGACTTGCCTAGTTAAATAAAGGTTAAAGATACAGTATATATATATTTTTTAATATTCCTCAGAGTGTAGATTGTGTGGAGGCTACAGAGGCAAGAATCAAACTAGTCATCCCATCCTTTGAAACCAGTTTTTGGTGGTAGCAGGTAGCCTGGTGGTTAGAGCGATGGGCCAGTAACTGAAAGGCTGCTAGATCAAATCCCTGAGCTGACAAGGTAAAAATCTGTCATTCTGCTCGTGTTCTTAGGCTGTCATTGTAAATAAGAGTTTGTTCTTAACTGTTTTGCTTTGTTAAATAAAAAATCAAATTCAGCAGTTAATAAGAGCCTCAGTTATGTTGCGACCTGCCCTCATTACAGCATAATACAGAACCTGTTGGGATAATGAAAGACAGTTAACTGTAATCTCCCTTTATCTGGCAAAATCATCCATTGTGATCCACATCGGGATGTATTCCTGTGGCCTGGCATTTCAAAGGAACTCTCTCCTCAGACAAAGACCAGAGCCACTGGGTTTTAAATGACAATGCTTTCAGGAATCAGTCAGTATTTACTACCAGAGTAGTTTAGTGCATTAAGGCTCAGGCCTGCTTGTCTGCTCCGTTTGCCTGTACTAATTGCCTGGAAAGCAATTGGTGTTGATACAACACAGACGAAAACAGTGATCAGAAGGGAGGAGAGGATAGAGAGGCTTACAAGGAATACTAATGTGGAAAACGTGCAATAGTATAAGGGGTCACCCATACAGAAGACGGATCCTGAAACAAATGGGAAAGGTAAAGAGTTTATAAACAGGTGGGTGTGACAGGCTTCAAAGGCATGTAACCCCAGTTCATTGCACGTAGATGAAGTGTGGCGTTGAAGCATAATTCCCATGCACGCCTGTATGAGACCCAGTGGCCATACCAGGGCAGCGTACTTGAGCACTGGCCTGACAAAGCAGGTGTACACTGTCAATAGGTTCTCAGAGGGAAATTCAAAGGTGATATCATCCTTACGACTGTGCATGGTCCCCGTAACCAGTCATTAAGTGAGAAATTACCATTATTTTTAATCATCACACAATCATTTACGTTAGAACTGAATGATAATACAATATGTTCTGTCTCTGTCTGCTGCCTGTGCAACATTTGCAGGGGTCCCTTGCAGTCACATCCCCCTGTCCTTTAGGAAACCCTCATAGGCCATCACATCAAAACATGTAGGGAGGGAAACAAGCGGCCAGAGGTTTGGTTCCATCTAACCATGGGCTCTAGTCTGGTTAGTAATCAGGACAAGCTGTGCGAAGACTTGGCCACAATCCAGAAAAGCCCAACCACGATTTCTGTCTCTGAGTGGGAAGATGAGATGAAATACCAAAAGGAAAACAGGGGAAAAATACAAAAAAAATTGGCTAGAAGAGATCCTTTTAATGTTTAGGGAGAAGGCAAGCCACAGGTCTAGATGGTGAGGTCGGGGTTGTATGGAGGCGTGCATCAATCCATTTTTTTCATGATGCGAGCCTCTGAAAAACAGAAAAGCTACTCATCAGCTTCTAGGTCAGAAGAGCCCAAATTGACCGTGTGACAGACAGAGAGGGCTCAATGCGAATGCCAAAAAGGCAGTTTCCAAAACGGTCATAGTTGAAGCCAGTATTCACAGAGAATTTCCGGCCACAGTGCCCTGTCTAAGTCCCCTGATTATTTTCTGGTTCAGGGGTTGCTTCAATTCAAAGGCCCTCTCTACCCTCATCTATGATTTGGTATTTTTAAGGGGTCTATATTTCATTGGAGAAACACACAAAGACCTAAAATTAAATAAAAATTACTATCAATCACATAGGGTCGACTGTATTCAGTTGCTGTACAGTGTATACCTCAGTCCACAGTCTGTGTCTAACATTGCCTACTAATACAAGTATTTACTGAGTGTGTTTTTCCTCTAGCTCCAGAATGAAATAGGGTGCAGGTCAGGCAGCAGGCTGTTAGCCAGCCTGCCAGCATAGTGGAGTCTGCCACTAGCACAGTCAGTGTAGTCAGCTCAGCTATCCCCATTGATAGCCTCGACCTGTGCCTCGACCTAGGTTGGGCAAAACTAAACATGGCGGTGTTCACCTTAGCAATCTCACTAGGATAAAGACCTCCTCCATTCCTGTCATTATTGAAAGAGATCATGATACCTCACATCTCAAAATAGGGCTACTTAATGTTAGATCCCTTACTTCAAAGGCAATTATAGTTACTGAACTAATCACTGATCATAATGTGACCATATCCCCCGTGCATCCTGCAAAGGCACAGGTGTTGCTAACATTTACGATAGTAAATTTCAATTTACACAAAAAAAATACGTTTTCGTCTTTTGAGCTTCTAGTCATGAAATCTATGCAGCCTACTCAATCCCTTTTTATAGCTACGGTTAACAGGCCTCCTGGGCCATATACAGCGTTCCTCATTGAGTTCCTTGAATTCCTATCGGACCTTGTAGTCATAGCAGATAATATTCTAATATTTGGTGACTTTAATATTCACATGGAAAAGTCTACAGACCCACTCCAAAAGGCTTTCGGAGCCATCATCAACTCAGCGGGTTTTGTCCAACATGTCTCTGGACCTACTCACTGTCACAGTCATACTCTGGACCTAGTTTTGTCTCATGGAATAAATATTGTGGATCTTCATGTTTTTCCTCATAATCCTGGACTATCGGACCACCATTTTATTACGTTTGCAATTGCAACAAATAATCTGCTCAGACCCCAACCAAGGAACATCAAAAGTCGTGCTATAAATACACAGACAACACAAAGATTCCTTGATGTCCTTCCAGACTCCCTCTGTCTACCCAAGGACGCCAGAGGCCAAAAATCAGTTAACCACCTAACTGAGGAACTCAATTTAACCTTGCGCAATACCCTAGATGCAGTTGCACCCCTAAAAACTAAAAACATTTCTCATAAGAAACTAGCTCCCTGGTATACAAAAAATATCCGAGCTCTGAAGCAAGCTTCCAGAAAATTAGAACGGAAATGGCGCCACACCAAACTGGAAGTCTTCCGACTAGCTTGGAAAGACAGTACCGTGCAGTATCGAAGAGTCCTTACTGCTGCTCGATCATCCTATTTTTCCAACTTAATTGAGGAACATAAGAACAATCCGAAATTCCTTTTGATACTGTCGCAAAGCTAACTAAAAAGCAGCATTCCCCAAGAGAGGATGGCTTTCACTTCAGCAGTAATAAATTCATGAACTTCTTTGAGGAAAAGATCATGATTATTAGAAAGCAAATTACGGACTCCTTTTTAAATCTGCGTATTCCTTCAAAGCTCAGTTGTCCTGAGTCTGCACAACCCTGCCAGGACCTAGGATCAAGAGAGACACTCAAGTGTTTTAGTACTATGTCTCTTGACACAATGATGAAAATAATCATGGCCTCTAAACCTTCAAGCTGCATACTGGACCCTATTCCAACTAAACTACTGAAAGAGCTGCTTCCTGTGCTTGGCCCTCCTATGTTGAACATAATAAACAGCTCTTTATCCACCGGATGTGTACCAAACTCACTAAAGTGGCAGTAATAAAGCCTCTCTTGAAAAAGCCAAACCTTGACCCAGAAAATATAAAAAACTATCGGCCTATATCGAATGTTCCATTCCTCTCAAAAATTTTAGAAAAGGCTGTTGCGCAGCAACTCACTGCCTTCCTGAAGACAAACAATGTATACGAAATGCTTCAGTCTGGTTCTAGACCCCATCATAGCACTGAGACTGCACTTGTGAAGGTGGTAAATTACCTTTTAATAGCATCAGACCGAGGCTCTGCATCTGTCCTCGTGCTCCTGGACATTAGTGCTGCTTTTGATACCATCGATCACCACATTCTTTTGGAGAGATTGGAAACCCAAATTGGTCTACACGGACGAGTTCTGGCCTGGTTTAGATCTTATCTGTCGGAAAGATATCAGGTTGTCTCTGTGAATGGTTTGTCCTCTGACAAATCAACTGTAAATTTCGGTGTTCCTCAAGGTTCCGTTTTAAGACCACTATTGTTTTCACTATATACTTTACCTGTTGGGGATGTCATTCGAAAACATAATGTTAACTTTCACTGCTATGCGGATGACACACAGCTGTACATTTCAATGAAACATGGTGAAGCCCCAAAATTGCCCTCGCTAGAAGCATGTGTTTCAGACATAAGGAAGTGGATGGCTGCAAACGTTCTACTTTTAAACTCGGACAAAACAGAGATGCTTGTTCTAGGTCCCAAGAAACAAAGAGATCTTCTGTTGAATCTGACAATCAATCTTAATGGTTGTACAGTCGTCTCAAATAAAACTGTGAAGGACCTCGGCGTTACTCTGGACCCTGATCTCTCTTTTGAAGAACATATCAAGACCGTTTCAAGGACAGCTTTTTTCCATCTACGTTACATTGCAAAAATCAGAAACTTTCTGTCCAAAAATGATGCAGAAAAATTAATCCATGCTTTTGTCACTTCTAGGTTAGACTACTGCAATGCTCTACTTTCCGGCTACCCAGATAAAGCACTAAATAACTTCAGTTAGTGCTAAATACGGCTGCTAGAATCCTGACTAGAACCAAAATGTTTTATCATATTACTCCAGTGCTAGCCTTCCTACACTGGCTTCCTGTCAAGGCAAGGGCTGATTTCAAGGTTTTACTGCTAACCTACAAAGCATTACATGGGTTTGCTCCTACCTATATCTCTCTGATTTGGTCCTGCCGTACATACCTACACGTACGCTACGGTCACAAGACGCAGACCTAATTGCCCCTAGAATTTCTAAGCAAACAGCCGGAGGCAGGGCTTTCTCCTATAGAGCTCAATTTTTATGGAATGGTCTGCCTACCCATGTGAGAGATGCAAACTTGGTCTCAACCTTTAAGTCGTTACTGAAGACTCATCTTTTCAGTGGGTCATACGATTGAGTCACTGATGTGATCTTCCTGTCTGGGTTGGCACCCCCCCTTGGGTTGTGTCGTGGCGGAGATCATTGTGGGCTATACCCGGCCTTGTCTCAGGATGGTGAGTTGGTGGTTGAAGATCTCCCTCTAGTGGTGTGGGGGCTGTGCTTTGGCAAAGTTGTTGGGGTTATATCCTTTCTGTTTGGCCCTGTCCGGAGGTGTCATCGGATGGGGCCACAGTGTCTCCTGACCCCTCCTGTCTCAACCTCCAGTATTTATTCTGCAGTAGTTTATGTGTCGGGGGGCTAGGGTCAGTTTGTTATATCTGGAGTACTTCTCCTGTCCTATCCGGTGTCCTGTGTGAATTTAAGTATGCTCTCTCTAATTCTCTCTTTCTCTCTTTCTTTATTCTTTCTTTCTCTCTCTCGGAGGACCTGAGCCCTAGGACCATGCCTCAGGACTACCTGACATGATGACTCCTTGCTGTCCCCAGTCCACCTGGCTGTGCTGCTGCTCCAGTTTCAACTGTTCTGCCTGTGATTATTATTATTTGATCATGCTGGTCATTTATGAACATTTGAACATCTAAGTCATGTTCTGTTATAATCTCCACCCGGCACAGCCAGAAGAGGACTGGCCACCCCACATAGCCTGGTTCCTCTCTAGGTTTCTTCCTAGGTTTTGGCCTTTCTAGTTTTTCCTAGCCACCGTGCTACTACACCTGCATTGCTTGCTGTTTGGGGTTTTATGCTGGGTTTCTGTACAGCACTTTGAGATATCAGCTGATGTACGAAGGGCTATATAAATACATTTGATTTGATGATTTGATTTGATTTGCAATAGAGGCATATAAATCTATATGCACAAGGATTGAACTTCTACCGATCAATTCTCTAGTTTATTAAACAGGGGGGGGGGGGGGGGGGGGGTCTATAACACAACATGAAAAAAGGGATCTTACTTCAGAGGATAAAAAAAATTCTGCCCTATCAATTTTGTCTAGTCAGACCTAGAGGAGCAAACAACATTGCCATTGCAATATTTATAGAAGGCCAAGTGAAAAATGGGCAAAGGAAAGCTATTTTGCTATGGTTATAGATGGAGTGTGCTGAGTTTTGCACCAAAGGACATCACAGGGCAAAGGGACGACACAACAGTGAGTGAGGGGAAGACATATCAAACTTTGAGATAACATAAACCGCAAAGCGCTAGTCATTGGGAGATAAAAGACAAAAATGAGCTATTCCGACAAAGGAAAAACATATCTGTTTCACAAAGTACCATTCTTTGTCCTTATCCTCCATCCACCCCTTGTCTCCTATGAAGCATTTGATGAAAGAGAAAACCTCATCATAAAATTGAATAAACCATCTTCCAAGGTTGAATTATTGTAATTACGTGTAATTGACTATAGACATAGTCATTTCCTCCTCAGATCCAGCATCACTTTGTTCTTTGCCTAGCCACAGACAGACCTTCTCCGGTTGCAGGGTTGCAGTCTGTTCATGAATGTCTCTGACATGACACAGAATGGAGCTGGCTCGGCTCTGAGGGAAAGCCACGCTATATTGTCACAAGATTAGTTACTTTCTTACCAATACCATATGGTTCTATTCATGTTTTCGGGTCCTCTCTCTCATTCTGTCTATTTATAAATATGTTGAGTCTCTCACGAAGATTTGGCCCGAGGGAGTCTAATGTTAAGAACAGGAGAAACACAAATTAGTTAGAGTTTAGTTTCTCTGTGCTGTAGAGGGCTTTGGTTTTGGAGCCAGCAATTTACCCTGAAAGTGTCCATAAACTTTAATATCAGTCACTGTTTTCTTAATGTTACTCACAACATTTTTCATTAAGTGAAGCCTACTATTCCCAGGAACAAAAGACTACTACTTTTACTGACCTCAAATGGGCCAATGGCAGTCGTAGAAGATTGGATGAATTGACTGTGCTGTTCAGAATCATGTGATGACATGTCTTAACTTGTCCCATCTGCTCTATTGAATAAAAGATTCAACTAGCTCATAAAGTTTGATAGAATAATATTCCAGCATCATAATTCATAAGGAATATAAACATTATGCTACACCTTGTTCTCTGATGTTTGACTACAGTTATACTTTCTGTATGTAACCTGTGTAACCAACAATCCACTGAACACTGTTGCTACCTCTTACGTAATGTTTCCCATTGACTTCAGTAAATAACCTCAATTACCTAAATAATTTCATACATCAACTCGTTTTCTAATGTCAAAGCTGCAATGGGACAATCTATAATTCATTCTTTCTTTTAATGTTGTGTTTTGTGTCATAGTGAATGAACACTGTTGTGTCATGACAGATGGAAATTGTCTGACCACTGTGCTTATTGAGTTGTTACAGACACCTTGCCAAAGACATGTTAAGGCGTACAGTAGCTGCACTCCAAGCAGAAGTGGGTTGAGTCAACATTGTTTCAGCGTTATTTCAACTCCCTTGGAATAGTTAGAATAGTTTGGCAGCGTCAGCTGTGCCACCAGAGACTCTGGGTTCGAGCCCATGCTCTGTCGTAACCGGCTGCGACCAGGAGGTCCGGGGATATCCTTGTCTCATAGGTTGCCAGGTGCACAGTGTTTCCTCCGACACATTGGTGCGGCTGGCTTCCGGGTTGGATGTCAGCTGTGTTAATAACCTCTTACAGCTACCCCCCTACTTTTTCAATTTTTTCAATTTCCGCCTGAAGACATACCGAAATCTAACTGCCTGTAGCTCAGGCTCAGAACCAAGGATATGCATATTCTTGATTTCATTTGAAAGAAAACACTCTGAAGTTTGTGTAAATGTGAATTGAATGTAGGAGAATATAACACAATAGATCTGGTTTAGATAATACAATGAAAAAAACATACGTTTTTTCAATTTGTATTGTTGTATCATCATCTTTAAAATCAGTGAAAAACATAAGAGGGCAACAGTACTTGTGCAAAGTTTCAGAATGATAACTTCCAAAATGAGTGTGCTACATGATATTTATCATGAAGTCACCCAGGTGTCCCACACAAGTAGCCCAAATGTACCCAAGTGGCCAAATTGGTGAAGTTATACATTTTGAATGGAATAACTATATACAAAATACCAAAATGGTATTCTAACACACCCCCCCAAAAATGGAGTATATACATTTACAAAATAACACTTTCAATATTTGGAAGACCATCAGTCCTCCATATAATATTGTGCTGCTGATGCCAGGTGCCATAGCAGTCTCTTTCTGCTGTAAAGCAGAGGGTCACCAAGCATGTGGTGCAGGTGATGGGGGACTTAATTTTGCAAAGAACACAGCGACGCCTCCATGCTGTGCCCTTTTGGCCCTGAGGCACATCCATGCCTGCAGAAATAAATTTGGGCAGATGAACACCACTTGTGGCAGGAGCTGGATGAACCAGCTTCAGTGGGGGATGGACACCTTGGCACTGGGGGCTCCCATTCGGAGTCAATGTCACTGTGAAAGAAAATGTTCAATTAGAATAGTTTCACATGTGAGCCCAGTATCAACAGGTATAATAAACATATATATATATATATATATATAGAGTACAGGGAACATAAGGTTGAATATATTATTATAGACCTGCTAGATCTACTGTCTAATTTATTTTATGACAGACCAGCTAGATCTACTGTCTATTTTATATTATGACATTTCAGCTAGATCTACTGTCTCTATTATATTATGACAGACCAGCTGTATCTACTGTCTCTATTTCACTTTGGCCATTGTTGTGGGCCTGCCCTCCCCTCAACAGCCTCAAATAGGCTATTTCATTTCACAAATAATATTTTATATTATTAATTTCAAACAACGGCATTGGCATGAGAAAAACTTACCAGTCCAAAACGATGTCCTCTCCGTTCAAAAAATATTCCTCCATTTGAGAATCGCTAAATGAATCGTCCTCCAACAATCTCTGTCTCATTTTCCCGATCAATTTCTTCTAAAATTGTGTGTACATCTGTATACCTAGACTTAGATTTAGCTTTCCCTGACTTAGTCGCCATACTGATTGATATATAAACAGCTGAAGCTGCGCTTTACCAAAACAACGCTGTGCGTAACATGCATTGCTCCTTCCGGTATGAAACTTCAATGGCGAATGACCATCTTTACGCCGGAGTTTTCTACATGGGTTGGTCTTCCAACACATAAACATTACATATTGCCATTTACCTCAGCTCATTGGCTATCTACCCAGCTAGATGTCAAGACGATCAGTGGTCATTGGGTTAAAATACCGTCAATCAACAGTGCACAATGATGTCATTACTTGTTGTGTTCAAATCGGTTTCTTTCAGTCAATACGTCCCGCGAAATGACATTTGGTTGTGTTACAAACAAACCAGTTGATTGCAATGAAACCAAACATGACTGGAAAAGTCACATTTCGTGTGTGTATTTACATCGAATGTGTCGTTGAAAATGGAATGAGACGGAATTCACGACACAAGCGGTTCACAAAATGTTTCGTGTTAGGCTATAAAAATTGATTTTATCAAACAAAAGACCATTCATTGTGTAACAATGAGCATTGGGATTGAAAACAGAGGAAGATCGTCAAAGGTAAACTATGTATTTTATTGCAGTTTGTGATTTTGTTACGCCTGTGCTGGTTGAAATAGTTGTTTTTTATGGGGCTCTATCCTCAGATAATCGCATCGTATTCTTTCGCAGTAAATCCTTTTTAAAATCTGACAACGCAGTTGGATTAGCAAGATTCTAGGCTTTCAAAACATGTGAGACACTTGTCTTTTCATGAGTGTTTAATATGACTATTTATGTAGCGATCCCTGTATGTTGTCGAATTTCATCCCGCTAACGGGTTCTGTGCGCAGAGAGGTTATGGAGTGTTGAATCAGATGACCTAGCCTCCACAGTCACCCGACCTCAACCCAAGTGAGATGGCTTGGGATGAGTTGGACTGTAGAGTAAAGGAAAAGCAGCCAACAAATGCTCAGCATATGTGGGAACTCCTTCAAGACTGTTGGGAAAGCATTCCAGATTAAGCTGGTTGAGAGAATACCAAGAGTGTGCAAAGCTGTCATCAAGGCAAAGAGTGGCTACTTTGAAGAAACAAAAATATTAAATATATTTAGATTTGTTTAACACTGTTTTGGTTACTACATGATTCCATGTGTGTTATTTCATATGTTTGATGTATTCACAATTATTCTACAATGTACAAAATACTAAAAATAAATAAAATAAACACCCTTTAATGAGTAGGGGTGTCTAAACTTTTGACTGGTACTGTATGTAGAGATAGAGAGAGAGACAGAGAGAGAGGGAAAGGGGGAGAGTGAGAGTGAAGGAGAGAGAGGTATAAAAGAGAGAGCGAGAAAGAGGGAGGGAGAGATACATAATTGAATTGAGAAAGACAGAGAGAGAGAGAGAGAGAGAGAGAGAGAGAGAGATGGGAGAGAGATGGGAGAAATGGGGAGAGAGAGACGGAGAGGGAGAGAGAACAAGAGAAAGAGAAAAAAGAGAGAGAAAGCAAAGGAGAGATGCCGGGACAGGTACATGCTATCCAGCTGAAAAGGCATACTACACAACAAAAAGTGAAGGAAGGAGGGAGGGGATATTCCAGACAGCAATTGCTGGAGCTGCATGGGGGCAGATCCAAGGCCTTGGGCTGATATTAAAGTGACCTGTGAGGAGCAGGCACAGACAGACAGGACATGCCTCTAAAAAAGGCTGGCACCACTGAGGAATGGGCCTGACCTTCCTCCCATCCTTGTAGCCCACGGTAACTAACCCTCAAACACAGTACCCCTACCTACTGGGTTTCCAGGTTGGAGGAAGTTTTGTGCAATGTATGAAAGTTCTTGAGATGTTCATCTAACTGTTGATAGGGATAAAAGATACATGCACCAACTGGGTTGCCAGGGTGAGTGAGGTTATGTACAAAAGTTATGGAGATTCTCCAACTGTTGGGCAAGGTAAAGTGAGAGATAAAAGCTACACCTCGACTGTGAAGATATATCGGGACAATGTCCGTGAGTTGACTACTGGTAGACTGAGCTGTGGTCTACTAACTAGATCTCTTGTGCTCAAGGTATGTTTCTTGAATGCTGTGTTATGGGTTTTTGAAAATATATATTTCTTCTCTTTCTGCATCCCCAAGAAAATAAATTCAAGTTGAGGAAGGGAGAATGATTTCCTTTAGTACAGTACAGTACCTATGTATAGCAATTACAGAAATGTCTCTCATATTGCTAATGTTTTTCACCAAAATACTTGCAAACTCATTAAAAATCCTGATTCTCTATAAGAGTAGCCAATGCAGGTGGTCCGACCTCCACTATATAAAAACCCAAACAGTGTGTTTGTGATTGCACCAAACTCCATGTAATGATAACAAATCTGCTTGATTGCCCAGTTATTGTGACGGGCAAAAATAATCACAATATACATAATTGGGCTGAGAAGATGTCATTAAGTTGAGTTATAATTAAACATAATTGTCAGTTTGGATGTAAACAGGTTCAATTACACTTGTACTTAGTTTGTGGGAGACCAGATCAGTATTCTACTACCATAGTAAAAAATGGAATTGCCTGAGGTTATGGTACTGAGTTATAGACCTAGGTTCAAATACTATTTGAAATCATTTAAAATACTTTAGTTAGGTTTGATTGAGCTTACCTGGCACAATGGAACTAATAGGATAGTCACACAATTGCAAACCCTGCCCAACTGGCACTCGAGGCAGACAAAAGCAAATGCTAGTATTTCTCATAGTTTTTGATCCCAGGTCTTCTTTTACAGTCTACCAAACACATTGGAAAAATATCAGTACAAATTCGATACTGGTAACAAAATACTTTGCATTGACAATCTGTGACGATTCTTAACAAAATTCATAGGATGTTGAATATCCCATACAGGTTCAAACAACCCGAACTCATGCAAGGGGAACAGAAAGATATGCACGCATTTAATTTACAGTTACAAGCATTGTTCATGGAAACATACCAAACAAGAGATACATATACATATCTAACCTGAATCCCCTACTGCTGTCTCTGTTGTATACACACACAATCCCACCCTTTCAAAGCACTCACATGTTGCAGTGAGCCTATGCAATACCTGTGTGAAAGAACAGTTTTAAGACGCAAAGGTCCAGTAAGGTCAGGATTTGTGCAGCGCTGGCCTATCGATTATGTTTGAGACATACTCCTGTGTGTGTGTGTGTGTGTGTGTGTGTGTGTGTGTGTGTGTGTGTGTGTGTGTGTGTGTGTGTGTGTGTGTGTGTGTGTGTGTGTGTGTGTGTGTGTGTGTGTGTGTGTGTGTGTGTGTGTGTGTGTGTGTGTGTGTGTGTGTGTGTGTGTGTGTGTGTGTTTGTGTGAGACTCAGTGTTTGTATGTGTGAGCATGTTTGCATGAGTGCATGCGTGCTTGTGTTCACACTCTCAGTTGTTTGTGAGGCTGTGCAGGAGTGTGTGTATCCCAGTAATGGTGTGTTCCCTGATTATGTGTTTATTGCTGTAAGTCAATGGGGCTTTGATGCCTTCAGTTGCCTGGTCTGACACGGTAGTTAACAGTCCAACTGGCTCCATAGAAGGTGGGGTCGGTAGACAACATAACTTAGTCACAGCAGCCACTATAATTACGTTTATTGGACCTGTAAACTATTTTTTTTATTTTTTTTAAATGTATGGATAGCCAGGGACAACACTCAGACATTACTTGCAAAAAAGATGCATTAGTGTTTAGTGAGTCCGCCAGACCGTAGGCAGTGAGGATGACCAATTGTTCTCTTGTTAAGTGTGTGAATTTCACAATTTTCCTGTCCTACTAAGCATTCAAAATGTAATTTGGGTTGTCAGGGAAAATATATGGAGTAAAAAGTACAATATTTTCTCTGGGAATGTAGTGAAGTAAAAGTAAAAGTTGTCAAAAATATAAATAGTAAAGTAAAAGATACAGTTAAGGGGGCCCTTGATTTCAAACAGGGTTCAAGAAGTTAGAGTACATGCATCCTGGTGAGGCAGTAAAAGTATTTTTACGAAAGCCTGAGATATTTGTGGTCTTAATTACATTAATTTCGCTCCCAGCGTTTTTAAGGTAAAACACTTAGCTCTGGTATTTTCATTCCCTTTGTTGTACACCATTGTAATGAACACAAACCCATAATTGTTTCTCACCCATGGGCACAAGATTTTCCAATTTTCCATTGCGCGCTCGGCTGCCGTGCCAAGTTCTCCTCATGTAATGTGAGGACTTTGACTAAGAAAGAGCAGAGAACGGATGCCAAGAGTGTGTTTAATAAAGCCATATATATATATATATACTGTTTACATGTATTTATTTATAAATGCCTTCCTATGTTTTGCATACGCTTCCTACACTCTACCTGTAGAGTTGGAAAAAGACTCACTCATGAGGTCCACGTTTTGTTCTGAAGTGGGATAGTGGCTAATCACATTTAAACAGTATTTTTTTCACCCCAATGTGTACAGATGTATGCTTGCTAAATAATATATTAGTTTATTGGAAATAGTAGCCTAGTGGATGTTTTCTTAAATGTCTTAGAATGAGAAACTTATTTTGTAATAGTCCTAAACCCTGGACTAAAAACCCTGGCCTAAAAACCTTGGCCTAAACATCCTGTCCTAAACATCCTGTCCTAAATATCCTGGCCTAAAACCCTGGCCTAAACATCCTGGCCTAAATATCCTGGCCTAAACATCCTGGCATAAACATCCTGGCCTAAAAGGCTGAAAAGTAACTTTGTACATGTAGCATTAGGGTCCACAATAAGGAAAAACATAATTGGTGGGGAAAACAACCTTGCTGGCACAAAGAGAGCATTAATTTAATGGTTGTTTGTTTCTCACCCTTGACTTGAAAGTGGATGTCATTCACTTTATTATATATTTTTTTTAGTATATTGGGACATTTTTTACGTTAATAAAATGTTACTTGACTTGACACCCAGCATATGGGGAGCAACAATTGGACATTGGATGCATATTGTCTAACCTATCTTCTTCAATTTAATGGATAAGCTCTCAGAACATAAATCATTAATGAAATGAATTTATAAACTAAATGGTTATATTTTATACATCAATCCGTTAATGGATATCTATTTCAGCAAGATCTTAAAGGAGCTTTGACTATATAAACTGTACACTTCGATACAAATCAAATCAATCAAATTGTATTTGTCACATGCGCCAAATACAAAAGGTATAGACTTTACTGTGAAATGCCTACTTACGAGCACTTTCCCAGCAATGCAGAGTCCAAAAGTAAGAAAATTGTGTGAAATAAGACCCCCCAAAAATAGTAACACAATAAAATACTTATAACAAGGCTATCTAAAAGGACTACTTGTACTCCTTGTACTGGTACTCCTTGTTAATGAATCAATGTATGAAGTAGTTGAAGTAATATAGCATGTACATGTGGGTAGGGGTAAAAGTGACTAGAAAATCAGGATGAAAGTGTGTGTGTGTGTGTGTGTGTGTGTGTGTGTGTGTGTGTGTGTGTGTGTGTGTGTGTGTGTGTGTGTGTGTGTGTGCGTGCGTGCGTGCGTGCGTTGGAGTGTGTAGGTAAAGTCCAGTGAGTGTGTAGGTAGAGTCCAGTGAGTGTGTAGGTAGAGTCCAGTGAGTGTGTAGGTAGAGTCCAGTGAGTGTGTAGGTAAAGTCCAGTGAGTGTGTAGGTAGAGTCCAGTGAGTGTGTAGGTAGAGTCCAGTGAGTGTGTAGGTAGAGTCCAGTGAGTGTGTAGGTAGAGTCCAGTGAGTGTGTAGGTAAAGTCCAGTGAGTGTGTAGGTAGAGTCCAGTGAGTGTGTAGGTAGAGTCCAGTGAGTGTGTAGGTAGAGTCCAGTGAGTGTGTAGGTAGAGTCCAGTGAGTGTGTAGGTAGTGCAGTGAGTGTGTAGGTAAAGTCCAGTGAGTGTGTAGGTAAAGTCCAGTGAGTGTGTGGGTAGAGTCCAGTGAGTGTGTAGGTAGAGTCCAGTGAGTGTGTAGGTAAAGTCCAGTGAGTGTGTAGGTAGAGTCCAGTGAGTGTGTAGGTAGAGTCCAGTGAGTGTGTAGGTAGAGTCCAGTGAGTTTGTAGGTAGAGTCTAGTGAGTGTGTAGGTAGAGTCGGGTGAGTGTGTAGGTAGAGCCCAGTGAGTGTGTAGGTAGAGTCCAGTGAGTGTGTAGGTGGAGTCCAGTGAGTGTGTAGGTAGAGTCCAGTGAGTGTGTAGGTAAAGTCCAGTGAGTGTGTAGGTAGAGTCCAGTGAGTGTTTGGGTAGAGTCCAGTGAGTGTGTAGGTAGAGTCCAGTGAGTGTGTAGGTAAAGTCCAGTGAGTGTGTAGGTAGAGTCCAGTGAGTGTGTGGGTAGAGTCCAGTGAGTGTTTGGGTAGAGTCCAGTGAGTGTGTAGGTAAAGTCCAGTGAGTGTGTAGGTAGAGTCCAGTGAGTGTGTAGGTAGAGTCCAGTGAGTGTGTAGGTAGTGCAGTGAGTGTGTAGGTAAAGTCCAGTGAGTGTGTAGGCAAAGTCCAGTGAGTGTGTAGGTAGAGTCCAGTGAGTGTGTAGGTAGAGTCCAGTGAGTGTGTAGGTAGAGTCCAGTGAGTGTGTAGGTAGAGTCCAGTGAGTGTGTAGGTAGAGTCCAGTGAGTGTGTAGGTAGAGTCCAGTGAGTGTGTAGGTAGAGTCCAGTGAGTGTGTGGGTAGAGTCCAGTGAGTGTGTAGGTAGAGTCCAGTGAGTGTGTAGGTAGAGTCCAGTGAGTGTGTAGGTAGAGTCCAGTGAGTGTGTAGGTAAAGTCCAGTGAGTGTGTAGGTAGAGTCCAGTGAGTGTGTAGGTAGAGTCCAGTGAGTGTGTAGGTAGAGTCCAGTGAGTGTGTAGGTAGAGTCCAGTGAGTGTGTAGGTAAAGTCCAGTGAGTGTGTAGGTAGAGTCCAGTGAGTGTGTGGGTAGAGTCCAGTGAGTGATTGGGTAGAGTCCAGTGAGTGTGTAGGTAGTGCAGTGAGTGTGTAGGTAAAGTCCAGTGAGTGTGTAGGTAAAGTCCAGTGAGTGTGTGGGTAGAGTCCAGTGAGTGTGTAGGTAGAGTCCAGTGAGTGTGTAGGTAAAGTCCAGTGAGTGTGTAGGTAGAGTCCAGTGAGTGTGTAGGTAGAGTCCAGTGAGTGTGTAGGTAGAGTCCAGTGAGTTTGTAGGTAGAGTCTAGTGAGTGTGTAGGTAGAGTCGGGTGAGTGTGTAGGTAGAGCCCAGTGAGTGTGTAGGTAGAGTCCAGTGAGTGTGTAGGTGGAGTCCAGTGAGTGTGTAGGTAGAGTCCAGTGAGTGTGTAGGTAAAGTCCAGTGAGTGTGTAGGTAGAGTCCAGTGAGTGTTTGGGTAGAGTCCAGTGAGTGTGTAGGTAGAGTCCAGTGAGTGTGTAGGTAAAGTCCAGTGAGTGTGTAGGTAGAGTCCAGTGAGTGTGTGGGTAGAGTCCAGTGAGTGTGTAGGTAAAGTCCAGTGAGTGTGTAGGTAGAGTCCAGTGAGTGTGTAGGTAGAGTCCAGTGAGTGTGTAGGTAGTGCAGTGAGTGTGTAGGTAAAGTCCAGTGAGTGTGTAGGCAAAGTCCAGTGAGTGTGTAGGTAGAGTCCAGTGAGTGTGTAGGTAGAGTCCAGTGAGTGTGTAGGTAGAGTCCAGTGAGTGTGTAGGTAGAGTCCAGTGAGTGTGTAGGTAGAGTCCAGTGAGTGTGTAGGTAGAGTCCAGTGAGTGTGTAGGTAGAGTCCAGTGAGTGTGTGGGTAGAGTCCAGTGAGTGTGTAGGTAGAGTCCAGTGAGTGTGTAGGTAGAGTCCAGTGAGTGTGTAGGTAGAGTCCAGTGAGTGTGTAGGTAAAGTCCAGTGAGTGTGTAGGTAGAGTCCAGTGAGTGTGTAGGTAGAGTCCAGTGAGTGTGTAGGTAGAGTCCAGTGAGTGTGTAGGTAGAGTCCAGTGAGTGTGTAGGTAAAGTCCAGTGAGTGTGTAGGTAGAGTCCAGTGAGTGTGTGGGTAGAGTCCAGTGAGTGTTTGGGTAGAGTCCAGTGAGTGTGTAGGTAGAGTCCAGTGAGTGTGTAGGTAGAATCCAGTGAGTGTGTAGGTAGAGTGCAGTGACTCTGGGTAAAGTCCAGTGAGTGTGTAGGTAGAGTCCAGTGAGTGTGTAGGTAAAGTCCAGTGAGTGTGTAGGTAGAGTCCAGTGAGTGTCTGGGTAGAGTCCAGTGAGTGTGTAGGTAAAGTCCAGTGAGTGTGTAGGTAAAGTCCAGTGAGTGTGTAGGTAGAGTCCAGCGAGTGTGTGGGTAGAGTCCAGTGAGTGTGTGGGTAGAGTCCAGTGAGTGTGTAGATAGAGTCCAGTGAGTGTGTAGGTAGAGTGCAGTGACTCTGGGTAGAGTCCAGTGAGTGTGCAGGTAGAGTCCAGTGAGTGTGTAGGTAGAGTCCAGTGAGTGTGTAGGTAGAGCCCAGTGAGTGTGTAGGTAGAGTCCAGTGAGTGTGTAGGTGGAGTCCAGTGAGTGTGTAGGTAAAATCCAGTGAGTGTGTAGGTAGAGTCCAGTGAGTGTCTGGGTAGAGTCCAGTGAGTGTGTAGGTAGAGTCCAGTGAGTGTGTAGGTAAAGTCCAGTGAGTGTGTAGGTAGAGTCCAGTGAGTGTCTGGGTAGAGTCCAGTGAGTGTGTAGGTAGAGTCCAGTGAGTGTGTAGGTAAAGTCCAGTGAGTGTGTAGGTAGAGTCCAGTGAGTGTGTGGGTAGAGTTCAGTGAGTGTGTGGGTAGAGTCCAGTGAGTGTGTAGATAGAGTCCAGTGAGTGTGTGGGTAGTCCAGTGAGTGTGTAGGTAGACTGCAGTGACTCTGGGTAGAGTCCAGTGAGTGTTTGGGTAGAGTCCAGTGAGTGTGTAGGTAGAGTGCAGTGACTCTGGGTAAAGTCCAGTGAGTGTGTAGGTAGAGTCCAGTGAGTGTGTAGGTATAGTCCAGTGAGTGTGTAGGTAAAGTCCAGTGAGTGTGTGGGTAGAGTCCAGTGAGTGTATGGGTAGAGTCCAGTGAGTGTGTATGTAAAGTCCAGTGAGTGTGTAGGTAGAGTCCAGTGAGTGTGTGGGTAGAGTCCAGTGAGTGTGTGGGTAGAGTCCAGTGAGTGTGTAGCTAGAGTCCAGTGAGTGTGTGGGTAGAGTCCAGTGAGTGTGTAGGTAGAGTGCAGTGACTCTGGGTAGAGTCCAGTGAGTGTGTAGGTAGAGTCCAGTGAGTGTGTAGGTAGAGTCCAGTGAGTGTGTAGGTAGAGTCCAGTGAGTGTGTATGTAGAGTCCAGTGAGTGTGCATAGAGCCTGTGCAAGAATGTCAGTGGAAATAATAATTAAAGCGGGTCAATGCAAATAGTCAGGGTAGCCATTTGATGAACTGTTCAGCAGTCTTATGGCTTCTTTAGGAGCCTTTTTGTCCCAGACTTGGTGCTCTGGTACCGGACACTCAAATTGGAGATGAAATCCAAAAAGTAAAATCTGATCACAACAGTCTTCAAGTACAGTAACCCCCTGGGGATTATATTCAAAGGTAATGGGAAGTCATTGTTTTCATGAGACACACTCATGAAACACATTTTGCAACCTCTTTTTAAGCAAGCTATTACTCAGGTAGAGTGTGGCCCATTTGACAACTGTTTTCATGCTTCAAAGCAGCTAGCATAAGATGTTTGTTTCATTTGGGGCTCCCACTTAGAGTATGACGTTCTCGACGTCAACTGTTATTTTACACAACTACAATTTATGAGCATTCCATACTGTCCTTTCAATGGATTGAAGTATCTTGGCGAGTTATGCAGAACTGGTCAATGGTCTAGCTGTAATGGTGTGACTAGGGTTCTCCAGAAGTCTTTGTTGGAGGATTCTTGATTTCCTACGTATTCCCTCTGGATCCTGGGAATCCTCCAACTGGGAGTTTGGGGAAAACAGAGACTTTATTGAAGTTCCAGACATTTTGCAACCCTAGGTGTGACTTTGAATGAGAGACATGGAGAAGGTTCCTGGGTTGCTTACCCATTTATGTGTGTAAATTACTCTATGCTTAAATTCAAATATTGTCTCTAGATCGAGAGTCAAGAAAGCATTGAAAAAAATAACATATTAATATGAATTATATGAATTACACCTGCATTGAATGAATGATAAAGTACAAACAAAAAGACAGTGGAGGATGGGATCGAATGAAGTTGCATGTGTGAGTGCTTAGTGGTTGAGATGCAGCCCTCTTTACTAACACAGGAGGGTGCTAGCTTAGCTTACCTTTATTGCCCATAGCCCTTCGGCACTGACCGAGGATCAGCTTATCCTCCCCATATCTAAACCTTAACCATTAGTGGAGAAAATGTAACACCGACCTTAGATCAGTTTCTAGTTTAACTTCAGCCTATACTCTGTATCACATATCCACAGAGGAGGGGATGTTGCTGTGAGATGCAAATGTGTGTGTGTTAGTGTGTGTACGGTACGAACACGTGTTTATGTACGTAGCAGGTCATATCTTTGAATCTTGATGATATTTGGTTCTCGTCATTATACACCTCCCATTTTACACCTCAACATGTGAACGTGAAACTGCATGTTTCCTAAACAGATTTCAAGATATGTTGGCTTGTCTTTAAATGTATTTTTTTATGACTGTCTGGGATGTATGGATCAGTGGAGGCTCCTCAGAGGAGGAAGGGGAGGACCATCCTCCTCAGTGAATTTCATAAAATAATCTGAACTTTATACGTCTTTGGAGTACAGTTGCCCTCATGATCCTGTCAAACATTTGTGTGTGTGTGCGTGCGTGTTTGTGTGTAAGCATGTGTGTTTGTGTGTGTGTGTTTGTATGTGTGTGTGTGTGCGCATGTGTGTGTGTGTGTGTGTGTGTGTGTGTGTGTGTGTGTGTGTGCGTGTGCATATGCACAAACACACACACACACACACACACACACACACATAAAAACACATGCATGCACACAAACACACACGCACGCACACACACACGCACAATCACACACACACGCACAATCACACACACATATGTGTGACAGGGTCATGAGGGCAACTGTACAGACTTTTAAAGTTCACACTTGCTTACAGTAAAATATGTAGGAAAACACACACGCATGCACACACACACACACACACATATCACATTCCACAGAGACTGTAAGTGACAGGGTCATCAGAGGGAACTGTGAGAAATGGACAGAGTCCTAGAGATCAAGCTGTTTAATGAGATGTTAGCTTACATTCTGGGTGGTATTGTCACTTCACTGAGTGTGTCCAACAATCTGCATGTGTTTTCAAATGTACATGTGATTAAAATATGATCTTTCTTTCTCTGTGCTTTGAGAAATCAAACATACACATTTTCTGAAAATCCCACTATAATCATAATAATGTTTTGTTAAGTAGTCCAATATATCAGTAGGTCTACTCAGTGGTGTCAAGTGTCTGGAAGGAGCAAAAATGTGAGAAAGTATGTGGACATTGTTGCCAGAAATGTTAGCACATACTGTATGTATGAACTGTTGGTGACTGTATGGATGAGTGAACAAGACAGCCCTGTGGTATGTATGTATCTGCCTGTTCCCAGGCTAACCTGCCAAGGGGTGGCAGGTAAACTAGTGGTTAAAGCATTGGGCCAGTAACCAAAAGGCTGCTGGATCAAATAACTGAGCTGACAAGGTAAAAATCTGTCATTCTGCCCTTGAACAAGGCAGTTAACCCACTGTTCCCTGGTAGGCCGTCATTGTAAGTGAGTCTCTCTGAGGGGAGTCTGTTGTGGTGCACTAGCAGTGGACATGTGCTGATACATGCACTCTCTCTACAGGCACAGGCAATAGGAGCCAGGCAGTGCCTCCCCTTGGAGGATATATCATCTGATGTTACATCCTGACAGAAGAGAAGAGGAGAGTCGCAAAAGCACTGTCTGTCAACTTTATTGACAAAAAGTTGGCCAATATGACCATGCAAGTGTCAAATTGGTCTGAAAGAAAGAACGATGTATAATAATAGCAAGATAAGTTAGGTAATTGTGAAATGCATCACTATTATCAACTGCCAAGTCATTTCCTTTGTTCTCTGATTGAATCTAGTCCAATCTAATATCAGCAGTTAAACATAACATTTTCTTGGAGAAGATCCCATAAACACAGTTTGTACAAATTGCTACACAGTACTGTTTGGAACCTGTTTCAAATATTTGCCATAAAACTCAATAACCCGAAAGCAACCTTACTAAAATAAACGGCTTAAGTACAATTCAAATCTGCTGTTTAAGAACCTTATATCAAGCATTTTTTATTGTAAAATGTTGTGTGTTTTTTATGACAAAATTGAATCTGGCAATCTGGTTTTTAGACTTGCAAATAAAATTATATAATGCATGCCTAAGAAGTCAGTGGAAAAGCATTAACACATGTGAAGCAAGGAAAACATAAATCTTAATTTTGGTTTGACAGAGAGAAATAAAGAAAGATTATGATGATGGTTTGGTTTATCAGGTTATTTCTCTGATAGTTGAGCGATTACAAGATCCCTTTACCTTCACCAAAATGGAAAAATTATATGACATGATGACACAATTCTATACAATTTAGGGCATGTTTATAAATTAAGTATAACAATGATTGCCCTAATGTACAGAAATGTAAATGTTTGCTTGTACTTGGCTTAATCTCTGTAATTGTATTTCATGTACAGAATACCCCAGATTTCAACTACATTGGGAGTATTGTGAACCCAAGTGTTTACATGTAAAAAATTACAGACAAGAAGGCTCTGACATTGGAAATAATCCTGGTGCTTTAATCAAATTGACATTTAAATCATAAAACAAAAACATTTAAAAAAAACTATTTTTCACTTAATCTCTGAACTGGTATTTTCTACTATTCAAAACTGGTCATTATTACATTTCTACAAGTGGAATGAAACAATTTCAAATATATTTTTTTATCTTATCTTAATATTTTATCTTAATTATCTATCTTTATTTTATATTATCTTTCAATAATATCTTAAAGATATGAAGAGCCTTTTTCTTCTTGTGGAACACACTAGTAAGTAGAATAGTTGAAGCAGCTAGCTATGGCTTCTCAGGCTAAACAACAAGCTTCGGTTTCACTTAGTGGAGACATGTGGTCTGAAGTGGCTAGGAGGTGGCTAGACTTTGGCTAGCGTTTATCTGCCGAGTGCTATGTTAGCGTTAGTGCAGGGCTACTGTAGTGTAATGCTAACCTACTGTACCATAACAGACCTCTCTGCCAGAGTTGTCATATGATACAAAGATAAAATAGGGTTTTGTTTACCTTTGTTTGCTTTTGGACACACTTTCTAAGCCATGGGAATGTAATGTGACAGGATAAATAACTCGTTTTGCAGAAACCCAAGAACGTGTTTTCTACCATGGCCTGGCAAATTGCTGAATATGTATGAGAATTATTTGCAAAGTATGAAATGGTGGTTGCAAAAACAAGACGCAGAGCTATACTCAGGGTACTTAAAATGGGACTACAGTTATGTTCAGATTACAAATTATCATCCAAACCTTTCCACGCAGATGTGAATAGAGTAAACAGAAATGCGAAACTTTAGAAACTTGTAAACTTCTACAAATAAGTGCACAAACAGGCTGCAAACTCTTTGTGTCTAGTACAAGCAAAGAAAGCTGTCCATGATACATTCGTTATCGTCCAGCTAATGAAATTGAAAATCAATTCTCGAGCTGCGTTACACACAGAGCATCTACAATTCCTTTCAAGTAAATCAAACTGTCAGTTGTCAAACGACAAAAGAGGCACTATGTAAGGACGGACTGGTGGGTTTGGAATCTGCTCTCCTCATATGTTTAACATTATTATAGAACTGCCATGTAATCCGGAGTAAATCCTCTGTCCAGTCTCATGGTTTCACAGAAATTCCTTATCTGCACGGGAGAACGTTCATGTGGATGACCCAGAAAATTTGAGCGAAACCTTAAATGGTTTGAGAAGCTCTGATCTACAATCTAATCTAATTTGGATAATCCTCAAACAAATGTATTGTTCATAATGTGGTAATAATGTGGTAATCAGACACAAAGTTTACCAGGGTGTAAATAAATCCTTGTTAACAGAGACCTGCGAGATCAAATCAAAAGTCAATGAGTCAATTATTTGAATACTGGATATGTATTATTTTCCACTCTGGATATGTATTATTTTCCCACTCTGGATATGTATTATTTTCCACTCTGGATATGTATTATTTTCCACTCTGGATATGGATTATTTTCCCACTCTGGATATGTATTATTTTCCACTCTGGATATGGATTATTTTCCCACTCTGGATATGGATTATTTTCCACTCTGGATATGGATTATTTTCCACTCTGGATATGGATTATTTTCCACTCTGGATATGGATTATTTTCCACTCTGGATATGGATTATTTTCCACTCTGGATATGGATTATTTTCCACTCTGGATATGGATTATTTTCCACTCTGGATATGTATTATTTTCCACTCTGGATATGTATTATTTTCCACTCTGGATATGGATTATTTTCCACTCTGGATATGTATTATTTTCCACTCTGGATATGTATTATTTTCCCACTCTGGATATGGATTATTTTCCCACTCTGGATATGGATTATTTTCCCACTCTGGATATGGATTATTTTCCCACTCTGGATATGGATTATTTTCCACTCTGGATATGGATTATTTTCCACTCTGGATATGTATTATTTTCCCACTCTGGATATGGATTATTTTCCCACTCTGGATATGGATTATTTTCCCACTCTGGATATGGATTATTTTCCCACTCTGGATATGGATTATTTTCCCACTCTGGATATGGATTATTTTCCCACTCTGGATATGGATTATTTTCCCACTCTGGATATGGATTATTTTCCCACTCTGGATATGGATTATTTTCCCACTCTGGATATGTATTATTTTCCCACTCTGGATATGGATTATTTTCCCACTCTGGATATGGATTATTTTCCCACTCTGGATATGGATTATTTTCCCACTCTGGATATGGATTATTTTCCCACTCTGGATATGGATTATTTTCCCACTCTGGATATGTATTATTTTCCCACTCTGGATATGTATTATTTTCCCACTCTGGATATGTATTATTTTCCACTCTGGATATGGATTATTTTCCCACTCTGGATATGGATTATTTTCCCACTCTGGATATAGATTATTTTCCCACTCTGGATATGTCAAGGTACTTTATGAGGTTGTTGCAAAAATTTGAAGAATTGCGTTATAAAAATGTCATAAGAGTTTTGTAAGAGGACAAGTCTTTCATAACAGGACAAGAGTTTCGGAACAGGAAGAATTGTGTAACAGGTCACGAGGACGTTTATTGTCAGGTCACAAAGACTTCATAGTCCGAGTCACCTTTATATAATGTTAGGACTTTGCACCTAAAATCAACGGAGGTTGAAATACAAATTCCAGGCAATGTCAGCTACCGGAAATAACAGCTTATAAGCAAATATTTAAAAAACTACATTTGTTGTTTGTGAGACATCAATTTTACCAAATGGTAGTCAATAAAATTATCATAAAGCTTTTATTGGAGATAAGCACCACTTTAAATACTAATACAGGAATCCCACTTAAACTAATAACCCTGTCGAGTTCAAAGAATATGTGAAAATTGTGCACTGTTCATAAATGACTCTACTCTGACAGGTCCAATGCTCTCTCTTTCTTTCTCTCTTTTTCTCTCTCGCTCCCTCCATTCCAGAGCTATTATCCCCCATTAGTGTCGAGGTACAGAGATGCTGCGCTACTCATCGTCTTAGAAGAGGTCGTAATTACAGGAGAGGTTGGAGGAAAAGGCTTGAAACGTCTTTGGCAATATTGTCTGACGAAGACAAATTCCCCACAGGTTGCAAGCACTCCTCCTAACCTGTCAACCTGTGAGGGAAGCCAATTATGGGCTGCCATAATTGACACCCATATCTTCAGCACCCAGGAAACAGTGGGTTAACTACCTTGCTCAGTGGCAGAACAACAGATGTTTACTTTGTCAGCACAGAGATTTGATCTAGCAACCTTTTGGTTACTGGCCCAACGCACTAACCACTGGAGGACTTGCAAATGATCATTCATGATTTGTTTTGTTTTTCTGTAAAGAAGACTGTACTGTACTTTCTAAACATACATTATGTAATTGTGTAATTGTTTTTATTCACCTAAAAGTCTACCAAAAGACGTTCAGAAAGATATATGAAATTATTTTGAATTATTTTATACAATATGTTTTTTTATGATCAAGGCGAGTCATGTACTTATATTTTTGACAGCAATAATATTGTATTCAGAGAGTTATATTCTCAATAAAAACGGATGCATGACTGACTATTGGAACATTTATATTGATAACAGGTCAATGAGGGCATTTTTCAAATATACAGTCAATGACAAGGGCCATTCATAAGTCCATTGTCTGTTTTTTACTACAAAGAGACACTTTTGTGTGGCAATCTTGACAAGAAATCCTTGTGACCATGTAAGAATCCAATACTTTCGTTGTACATTTTTTTTTTAAATTCTTTGAAGAATCCCTGGATGGCAAGAGAATTTAGCTGCTCAAAGACAGTAAGCCAGTGGTAACTAACCGGTATATCATGATCGACTGGTCGATCTCCATGTCATTCCTAGTCAATCACCAAATATTTCTGTAAACAAAAAAACAATGGTAAAGCCTTGCGTTCCTATTTGTTTATTTGTTTCGCGCTCTGTACTTGACTCAGCAGCCCAATTACCAGGAAGGCAAAGTGTTCACATTTGTGACCCGATTCAAGAAATTAGGAATAAGTCACGACTTCACAGGAGAGCCGTTTTAATGTAATTTTTTGGGGGCAGAAATGCCTTCTCGAACACGTGAACTTTCATGTGCCTTAATATCAAACTTGTATGCCATCTGTAAATACAAATACAATTGTTAAATTACGATCCTAGTTAGTTAAGCCACAGAAAGAGAGGGTAACCTTCCCGCTAGCCATGTTTGGCTGAGATAATGAGTGGTCTGGACATGCCGAGAGATGAGTTTGGATTGATCTGCCATATAGCACGTGTCTGTCTATTGGAGCTGGTTAGTATGTCTAAGTTTGTCGTGTCGAACGGGGATTTTTTTATGTGTCTCATAGTAAAACTACATATACCTAATGTCAAGTTAAAGTGTACTGTTATCTAGCTAATGTTAGCTGGCTGGCTCGCTAGCTAACGTTATGTGTATGCTCTCCACCGAGTTTTGAAATCAGTGGAATTCGAGTATGATAGCTAAGGAGATGGAGAAAACACAAGTCTGCATTACATTGTCAAACTAAGAGCAACCATGCATGGCATCAGACAGGAGAAGCGTCCAACCATGATGTATATTGGTAAGATAGTCTAACTAGCTACATTATCAGATATTACACGTTTCTAATTTTGACAGAAAGTAGTTTCATTTCAAGTGTACTGTTAGCTAGCTAACGTTATGTGTATGATCTTATTCTTTGTATCTCAGGCACATTTGCTTGACTAGTTATAGCCATAGAACCTGGTTGGTTAGCTACCTGCAGATTCATGCAGGGTAGTAACGTTATGAGTTGTGATTGTGGTCCATTGTTTAGCCAGCTAGCTACATGTCTTAATAAAAGACCCCACCATAATCGTAAAGTGTACAATTAGCTAGCTAGCTAACGTTGGCAGGCTGGCTCGCTAACTAATGTTACGTCATGCGTTGGGATTCAATGTTTACCTAGCTAGCTATCTAGCTACATTTCTTACCATTTTAGTGTACCAGAGCGCAGAATAACTGACTAATTTTTGAACGCTCAACACCCGTTGAATATGTCCGGTGTCAGTAAATGTCGACAACAAAGCGTAATTCAATTGTTGCCAGCAGCACGGTTACAGTCACCAATGCTCTGGAAAACATGAAAACTGCCTAACCAGCTCTGCTAGGGTGAGTAAAATGGTGAGAGCTGGGTGTTCTCTCATTAAGTGTCTGGAAGTGGCTAGCCATTATTAGCCAGTTACTGTAGCTTGGGTGCTTGACTATAGTTGTGAGGTCAAAGCTTTCGAAACAACCCTGCATATTGGCCAGAGCATCCAGTGTGCGCTCTTAATGCGAAACGCTCTGCATTTAGCAATGGACAATCTGACAGCACAGTTGCAGTCACCAATGCTCTCGATAACATAAAAGCCTAACCAACTCTGCTAGGGCAAGTAATGTTCAGTGAGCTGTTCTCTCTCTCTTAGATGACTGGAAGTAGCTTGCAAGTTAGTACAGAACACACAGATCAACCCTTAACGAGATGGGTGGGGCTAAGGCTTAAGAACAACACTGAATGGCTGTCGACAAAGAAATCCCAAAATATTGATGGTATTCTCAAAAGTGAGTTTACAAGTTTACAAGTTGATCAACATTCAAAGCAGAATTACTTTCCCGTTGTTTTCTCAAATGCAGTGTATGATATACCATTTTATAGCTCTGAGTCTCTACTTTAATCCAATGTATAAAAAAAACAGAAATTCCAATGTTGCTACATAAGACCTATTCCAGGTGGTGAGTCACATTTTTAACCATTTCATGTGTCTGAAGGTAGAACTCCGCCTTAGAACTCTGTATAGCAAAGTGTTCCGATAAGCTTGCGTTGCTATTATTAGCGGTTTGTGACTTTTAATATTGTGGAATATTTCACTTTATCTGGTCATAGGAGTAACCTGGGGTGACAGGTAGCCTAGTGGTTAGTGTTGGGCCAATAATCAAAAGGTTGCTGCATCAAATCCCTGAGCTGACAAGGTACAAATCTACCCCAGAACAAGGCAGGTTCCCCAGTAGGCTGTCATTGTAAATAAGTTATTAACTGTTCTTAACTGACTTGCATAGGTAAATAAAGGTTGAATATTTTTTTATATATATTTTTTAAACAACATGAACATGAATTGGTGCATGAGGCAGTGTGACTTAAGTTTCGCTGTCAGCTGGAAGACTATGTCTCCTTTTCTCAGCGGCGGGAACGAGGGACGGGGAGTTGGGTGAGAGGCAGCTGCACTCACCGCTGTGTCTTACTTTCCCTAACTGACCATCAGATGCAGGCCATCAGTCCAGTAATAAAAAACTAAACAAATTATATGCTCACCTACCTATGCTTCACAAGTAACACAACAAATGATATGCTCACCTACCTATGCTTCACAAGTAACACAACAAATGATATGCTCACCTACCTATGCTTCACAAGTAACACAACAAATGATCTATTACCAGCGTGATCATATACCTACATTTTTTACGTATAATTTCAAAATGGTCTGAGAACAACATTGGCAGGACAATTCAAGCATAGCCAATATGCAGTGATAATTTATTTTGCCTATAGCCTACTGCACAAACCTCATTGCTACACAACTGTTTTTGTTTGTTAATGTTGCATAGGGTTAAGTTTGCATAGGCTTCAGATTTCTAAAAAATCTGAGCGGTAGATGTTGGCTTGCATCTTTACTCAGAAAGTGATCTTGACTCAAAAGATTGGTGACCACAGCAGTAAGCAATTCTTTGAATATTTGGGAATGTTGAGGTAGTAAAATAAGCAGTAAGCAGTAGCGGCGTGTGGGTAAAATCACTGGGGAAGCCGAGCCAGAAAAAAAGCCATATTACAACCTATTGCGTTGTTTGCCATATAACCTGTGAGTTCATATTTCTTGATATCGTGATATGTAGGCCTAAGGCCAAGACAATAAGAAGACACAGTAGATGAATATATTCAAACACACCTTTGTTTCACCACAAAACCGGAGAGCAACCTCTGTCCGGTGAAATCCAACAAAGCATATTACATTTAACAAACTTAAATTATTATTATTTTTTAATTTAACATGTCCTACAGCAAGTACATTTTTGCCTAAGTTTTCAGACTACTAAACAACTATTGATTTAGAACCACGGAGCATTACTGCAAGTCAGGAGCTGCCTCCACTATTCCAGCACCATTTCAACTTCAGCATCATCAAATCACCTGTGCTTAGTCTAATACAGTGACAACTAATAGATACCAAAAACTAAATAGGATGTCCATCGTTCTGATTTGTGTGTGTGCTCATGCAAGTAGAGTTCATGCAAGTAGAAAAAACATGTTGTCTCACCCTACTTGTAGAAACGCCAATGCCATTCTCCTCTTTTCTGTTGACAAAACGGTCTATGACTCTATCATACAGTATACACTTTTATTTTTTGTTGTAGTAAAATCCTTGCTCGCTAGCCTAACTTCCTTTCATGGGCAATGTTAACTAGTTAATATTAGCCTTCTACATCTAGTGTTAATTGAACTTCCATCCTCTCAGTCCAGGGGCACAATGTATGACTGGTTAGATCAGAATTGCCATTATAATCATTGGCCAGTACTGAGAATTAAGTAAAACCACAAGTCCAAATGTCTAACTCCATCCATGGCTAATTTAGGAAAGGGACAATTTTAGATAGCTAGCTAGAAACTGGAGAACAACAACACAACGAGATGCAACAATTCAAGTTGCTTCTGTTAATGATGTCTTGTGCTCGATGTGATGTGTTTGGAGTGAAGATAGATCCAAACTGGCTTCCCTTGACACTTTGTTTTGGTGTGCAGGACCATTCACAGTTGAGCTCACTCAGTTTAGCTCAAGGCTAATTGGCTATTATTTAATACTTTTTTTATAGGACAAATGCTCACTGGCTTCCCTCGCATTCAATGCTATGGGTGGCAACAATGTGACCAGACAGAATCAGATATATGGCCTACACATACAGAGACAGATGGGCGCTGTTTCACTTTCTCGGATGCTTTCTCCAGTGAGATACATTAAGCCTCTTGCAAATCGAAGGAAATTATGAAACACAGAGAGACGAAAGATACATATTTTTGTTTGCGTCAAAAAGTGAGTGCTATGGGGCGATAGTAATTTAGCTCAGTTACGTTAGCTTTCTTGGGAACAGGAACAATGGTGGCCATCTTGAAGCATGTGAGCACAGCAGACTGGGATAGGTATTGATTGAATATGTCTGTAAACACACCAGCCAGCTGGTCTGCGCATGCTCTGAGGACGCTGCTGTCTGGGCCGGCAGCCTTGAGAGGGTTAACACGTTTAAATGTTTTACTCACGTTGGCCATGGTGAAGGAGAACCCACAGGCTTTGGTAGTGGGCCGTGTCAGTGTATGTATGAGTTTCTTTTTTGTAATCTGTGATTGACTGTAGACCCTGCCACATACGTCTCATGTTTGAGCCGTTGAATTGAGACTCTACTTTGTTTGTTTGATTGCCTTGCGGGGGGAATAGCTACACTCTTTGTATTTGGTCATGTTTCCAGTTGCCTTGCCATGATTAAAAGCGGTGGTTTGTTCTTTCATTAATGCTGCCATTAATCCACAGTTTCTGTTTAGGGATGGTTCCAATAGTCACAGTGGGTACAACATCACCGATGCACTTGCTAATGAACTTGCTCACCGAGTCAGCATATACATCAATGTTATTGTCAGAGGCTACCTGAAACATAACCCAGTCCAAGTGATCAAAGCAGTCTTGAAGTGTGGAATCCGATTGGTCAGACCAGCACGGGCGTTTCCTGTTTTAGTTTCTGTCTATAGGCTGGGAGCAACAAAATGGAGTCATGGTTAGATTTGCCGAAGGGAGGGCAAGGGAGGGCTTTGTATGCATCGCGTAAGTTAGAGTAGCAATGGTCCAGAATGCTACCAGCCCGTGTTGCGCATTCAATATGCTGATAGAATTTAGGAAGCCCTCAGGTTAGCTTTGTTAAAATCCCCAGCTACAATAAATGCAGCCTCAGGATATATGGTTTCCAGTTTACATAGAGTCCAGTGAAGTTATTTCAGGGCTGTCGAGGTATCTGCTTTGGAGGAGGGATATACACGGTGACTATCATCAAAGAGAATTCTCTTGGTCGATAATGCGGTCGGCATTTGACTGTAAGGAATTCTAGGTCAGGTGAACAAAAGGACTTCCTGTATGTTCCTGTATGTTGTTATGATCACACCGCGAGTCGTTAATCATAAGGCATACACCCCCGCCCTTCTTCTTAGCAGATAGTTGTTTGTTTCTGTGGGCGCGATGAGTGAAGAAACCGGGTGGCTGTACCAACTCTGACAACATATCCCGAGTGAGCCATGCTTCCGTGAAACAGAGAATGTTACAATCTCTGATGTCTCTCTGGAAAGCATCTCGTGCCATAATTTCATCCACCTTGTTGTCTAGAGATTGGACATTGGCGAGTAATATGCTCGGAAGCGGTGTATGGTGTGCTCGCCTTCTAAGTCTGACCAGTAGGCCACTCCGTCTGTCTCTCCTGCGGCGACCACGTTGTATTTGGTCGGCCCCTGGCATAAGATCCCACGTCCAGGGTGGAGGTCCGAACAAAGGATCCGCTGTATGTAATAACACTTGAGATTTTCTGGGCTAACAAGGTAAAAAATAATACAAATTACTGCATAGTTTCCTAAGGACCTGAAGCGAGGCGACCATCTCTGTAGGCGCCATCAACAGTATCTAATATGTCATCTCACGTGACATTCACTGAGTATACAAAACATTAAAAACACTTGCTCTTTCCATGACATAGACTGACCAGGTGAATCCAGGTGAAAGTTATTATCCCTTATAGATGTCACTTGTTAAATCCACTTCAATTGGTGTAGATGAAGTGGAGAAGACTGGTTAAATAATCATTTTTAAGCCTTGAGACAATTGAGACATGGATTGTGTATGTGGGCCAAAGGGTGAATGGGCAAGACAAAAAATTGAAATGCCTTTGAACGGGGTATGGTAGTTGGTGCCAGGCACACCGGTTTGTTTCAAGAACTGCAACGCTGCTTGGTTTTTCATGCTCAACAGTTTCCCGTGTGTATCAAGAATGGTCCACCATCCAAAGGACATCCAACCAACTTGACACAACTGTGGAAAGCATTGGAGTCAACATGGGACACCATCCCTGTGGAACGCTTTCGACACCTTGTTGAGTCCATGCCCTGACAAAATGGTGGCTGTTCTGAGGGCAAAGGGTGGGGGGGAGGTGTAATTCTGAGACCATGATCCTATCTAACAATCCATCCATATCAGAGGGAGAGAGACCCTGGGATAACCTGTGCAGGCCGCAGAGAAGAACGAGAGACTGCAGTGGGGATTCTGCTGTGCTGTGAGAAACAGCGGAGGCTTCTGAGGGGAGGACGGCTCATAATAATTGCTGGAATGGTATCAACTACATCAACGACGTGGTTTCCATTCCAGCCATTATTAATAGCCGTCCCCCCCTCAGCAGCCTCCACTGGTGAGAAGGTGGTGCGGAGTCCCCTGTTCTTGTGGGCCCTGTTTTCCTTTCTCCTTGTGTTTGGACGAACAGCAGACAAGTGGAGGTTAGAAAAACACTCTTCCTGGAGCCAAAGGATTTAGACTACAAGTCATTAGGACAGAGGTCAAGTTGAGAGCTAAACCCTTATAATTCGCCCCAAATGCCATGGTGGGGTAGGGCCCTTCTTCAGGTTCCAGCTTATTTTCTGTTTCCTTCCCAGAGAAGTCACTCCAGGTTCTAGTAGAAAAGTTAGAGTGACAGTCAGAGACGGATAGATGTGAGAGAAATGGAGGGATTGTGACAGGAAAAGGTTATTATTTGACAGATGAAAATAAATGAATAAAATGAGTCTACAGGTGTGTAGTTGTTCTACATTTTGAATAGCGTGTCATCGCAAAATCAACTTCTACTACCATGTTGATTGATTAGCTCTTTCTAGTGAACCATATTTGAGGTGTCTATCTACCTTTCAAATACTCAGACAATCATTTGATTCTATTAAATGGGTCATTTTTGATTTATGAATTTTAGTGCTCACCCTCTCAAACCTCTGCATAGCAACTCTGTCAATCAGTTGAGATACGTTTCTTATCACTACTCTCGACGGTTCTGACTTCGAATATGTGGACAACTACATATACCTAGGTGTCTGGCTAGACAGTAAACTCTCCTTCCAGACTCACATTAAATATCTCCAATCCAAAATTAAATCTAGAATCGGCTTCCTATTTCGCAACAAAGCCTCCTTCACTCATGCTGCCAAACATACCCTCGTAAAACTGATTATCCTACCGATCCTTGACTTCGGCGATATCATTTACAAAATAGCCTACAACACTCTACTCAGCAAATTGGATGGAGTCTATCACAGTGCCATCCGTTTTGTCACCAAAGCCCCATATACTACCCACCACTGTGACCTGTATGCTCTCGTTGGCTGGTCTTCGCTACATATTCGTCGCCAAACCCACTGGCTCCAGGTCATCTATAAGCCTTATCTCAGCTCACTGGTCACCATAGCAACGCCCACACGTAGCACGTGCTCCAGCATGTATATTTCACTGGTCATACCCAAAGCCAACAGCTCATTTGGCCGCCTTTCCTTCTTGTTCTCTGCTGCCAATGACTGGAACGAATTGCAAAAATCACTGAAGTTAGAGACTTATATCTCCCTCACTAACTTTAAGCGTCAGCTGACAGAGCAGCTAACTATTCGCTGCAGCTGTACACAGCCCATCTGTAAATAGCCCATCCAACGAACTACCTACCTCATCCCCATGTTTGTTTTTGTTTTTCTGCTCTTTTGCACACCAGTATTTCTACTTGCACATCCTCATCTGCACATCACTTCAGTGTAAATTGCTAAATTGTAATTACTTCACCACTATTGGCCTATTTATTGCCTTACCTCCTTACTTCATTTGCACACACTGTATACAGATTTTTCTATTGTGTTACTGACTGTACGTTTGTTTATCCCATGTGGAACTCTTTGTTGTTTTTGTCACACTGCTTTACTTTATCTTGACCAGGTCGTAGTTGCAAATGTGAACTTGTTCTCAACTAGCCTACCTGGTGAAATAAAAAAAATAAAAAAATATGGGACCTTTTTGGTTCTACCTCAGGCACTACCTTAACTTTTTAATTCAAGCCTTGTCTACTAAATTAGTAACACATATTCCTAGACAGACAGACAGATTCACTGGCAACACCGAGCTTTCTTAATTAAATAAAAAACTGACATAGACTTCAATTGCCCAATCACCTCTCAACATGTGATGCATAACACTGGAAATCAAGTTGCCACATTCCCCAACAATGTCATCTTTATAATTACCTTTATTACCAGAGAGTATATATTAAAATATGTACTGGTATGACAATGTATGATACTCACATATTATTGTTAATGAATTTATTGAAATATTTTTCAATCCAAATCCAAGAAGTTAGGGTTACAGTTATTTTGGTTTTGTCCGGGTTTTCGTGTCTATCTTTTGAAGAACAGAAGATGCCATCCCTGGCATAAAAAAATAAAAGGTTATTTTAATACTGTTATTCAGGATCTCTTACTTGCTTATGCTTGTCAACTTGATTTAAATTTTTGAAAGCAGGCAAACTAAAAAAACAGTTAACCATAGACATATTTCCCAAAGGCCACCTCAAATATGTAGTTAGAGAGTCAGACAGACAGACTGCCCTCTGGTTAGGGAACAAGGAATGCACTTTCCTTTGGGACGCATCTAAAATTGCCTAGTGATGAAAAATCATATTTACATTTTTGGGTAGATTTTCCCTTTGATCATGGTAGGGTAAGATGTGACGCCTGTCTTTGAGCCCAGCATGTTCGTGTGAGCCGTAATGGGTAAACCCAGATAATATTTTCATAGCCACAGTAGGGCTATGCTATTGACCTCCACCTCGGCTTTCATGTGGCAAAATCCAAAAGCAAACCTTGTAACCCACAACATGTTAATAACTCAGTGGAGCCAGACATGAGCACAGAAGCTATGATGATGTCTGTTACCCACATTACATGGTGGAGTGGAGTCACACATATAGGTAAAAAAAAGTGTATTCAAACTTTCACTATTTGCTTCCTTCATTATTAGGTTGTTCGGGTATCTGGTGGTCTAATTGTATGTCAAAATAGGTATTTTACTGTGTTGATATGTTTAAATGCACTTTCAATAAAGTATGATTTGATTAAGATGTCTTGTTGTGAGTTGTCTTCATTAGCTTTGTGCCTATTTGAAAGGTCGTTAAATGCAGTGGGGAAATGGCTTTTATTTATAGATAGACTAACTGGCCAATTTTGAGAAGCATTTAATGAAACACTTAATATAAATGTTTGTATTTTTAATTGTTTTATTATTTTAGGGGGAATATCAGCTTTAATATTGCAGATGGATTGTAGCTTCTATCTATGTAATTGTCTACATAATTTCTAATCCTCCATATATAGTTTTTAAAAAATATTTACATTATTTAAAACATATATTTAAAAAATATATTTTTTCTTTCCTTAATATACATTCTTTATTGATTATGTATTTTAGTCCAGGAGTAGGCTTAATCTGGGTCTGAAAAAGGACAAACACAGTGCTGATTATCTTGAACAATAAATTCTCATACCTTGTGTACACACAGCTTGTATCGTTGTAGTTTTACACTGAATATGACACGCGCCTGTTGATAGTCAGAGCTCATAGTTTGATGAGATATATGGCATCCATATTAGGAAGTCATCAAACAACACTGACATTCACATGGAAAAGATATGTTGCAACGAAGAGTCAGCATCAATATTTGCTGTGTCAGACCTACATCTATGGGTGTTCTTTACTATACCACCTGTGGATAATACAAAGAGGAAGGATGTCTTATGGCTAATGTTCTCGACGTAGCCATGAGGCGTGATGCTGTGGGTGTCCTAAAATGGACACCGTACATTTAATCCCAATGCAGGCCTACTCAGGAGTACATTTTTCTCACCTATAGAGATCCTCAAACCCATAGATGAATAGCAGGAATACAATAGCAACAATACAGTATCTACAGTCACTCTCTCCAGCTTATTTCTTTTCACCTCCCATCTGTTTTGAGGAAGAGACAATATAGCCATGTAAGTGAGCAGCAGGCTCCGTATTTGGTTATATTTGCATGTTGTTTGTTGTTGGCTTTTCTAGGGATGGTTGAGACTATGTTACGGGGGAATAGATCAGGCATCACTGTCTGGGATTGAAGGAGGGGGGGTCTGGGAAATGGGCCCTTCATTTGAAATAGACCTCTGTTTTATAAAGAGGCATTAGCTTTTATTGATGAGACTAATGTGTGTATTTAAAGTAAATGATAAGGGGAGAGGCGGTGCTTCAGGGGAAGGGGTGATGAAAGGCTTGTATTAATGTACATGGCGGACTGCTGTTTTCCATTTGCAGTAACCGCTTTCCCCTTTCTCTCTCCTCAATAGTCGCACGCACACACACACACACACACACACACACACCTTTCCCTCCCTTACTCCCGTCATACACATGTAAGTCATATACAAACCAGAAAGGGTTTTGGCGCCCAGGGACAGTGGCCTGGAATTGCCCCCAAGAAACCAAATCCACTCCATCAAATTGCCAGATGTCACTCCCAACCTCGATCAGTTGGACATTGGTTTCACCAGGCAGCAGGGAAGAGAAATCAGGTCCACCGCCACCACTACAGCCAAAAATGGCATTAGAGAAAGAGAGCGAGAGCGAGATAGAGAGATTGTGTGTGATTCAAATAATATTATAAGCTGGATGGTTCGAGCCCTGAATGGTGATTTGTTGAAAGCCGTGGTATATCAGACCGTATACCACTGGTATGAATAACATGTATTTTTAGTGCTCTAATTACGTTGGTAACCAGTTTATAATAGCAATAAGGCACCTTGGGGGGTTGTGGTATATTGCCATTAAGGGCTGTATCCAGGCACTCCACATTGCGTCGTGCATATGAACAACCCTTAGCCGTGGTATATTGGCCATATACCACACCCCCTCGGGCCTTATTGCTTGTAAGCCTGTTTGAGTGTAAGCCTGTTTAAGAACTAATTATTAAGTTACCAGAAAACGTGTGTTTAATGTCTATATCTAACTATATCTAAGGTGGCAAATAAGTATCTTTATACCCATCTGTATAGCACTTTGAAAGTTAAATAAATATATTATTAACTTTGTTTGTGATGTTTTAATTACTTGTGCAACAGAGGTGGTTCGATGAACTATGCTCGCGTGATGAGTAGCTCCCCTAGCTCATGCATAAGATGTACCTCAGAGGGCACAGACAAGGCTGTGTATCTGTGAATAACTTTGACAAGATACGTTTCTTGTAGTTATCAATATTTGTGGTAGTGAAGCACGGTATAAACAATGACTATTGTGCCCAACAACAACAAAAAACAGTGAGATGGATATGGAGTCACTGGGTCATAAAGTTGAACTGGATTCTTAACGTCCCTGGACAGTTGTTGATTGAGGTGCTGGTGTCCTGTGGCCTATGCCGAATTCACTTTCTCATTTCTAGGTCATGGGCATGGATAAAAAAAAAAACTGGTTTCTTTCATGTGTTTTACATAAACAAGTACATCGTCATGTACCTGATTTAAAAAATCAATAGCAAATGGAAAAGACAAGAACAGTAAATATTTTTGGAAAACAAAAGATTGTATTCACAGTGTGGTTTAAGGATTGGGTTGAGTATGGAGACTTCCAGAACACAGACAATGTGTTTTAAATCAAGTTGATTCTCTTTTGCCATGATTATGTCACTAATTACATTTCAGGCTTTTCCATTATGAAAATGGATGTTGTTTTCGCTGGGACAGAGACATTTTATCACATTTCCGCGCCTTAATTAATTCGTTATGCTAAATAACTTGGAAGAGGCCCTTGATTGTCCGAACAACAAAAAGCTTCTGCGTAATCAAATCCAGCCCATATCAATTAGAAACGATCTGAATTGGTGGTAGGCGTACTTGAGTCTAGGTAAATAGGCTTTAAGGAATCATTAGTATATCATTCAATGTATTTCCATGGGATATTTATACAATATTATCTGAAATATAAACAAATAAATGATGGAGAACTAACAGGAAGGTATATTTAGTCAGATGTTTTGGGAATGACAATTTAGGAAGCAGTGAAGCAAAATAAGCAAAAATTATACATTCAAGCAAACTTGATGGCTGATTTTCCCCACCAACTTTCATAGTTACATAGAATATCAATAAATTGGTATAATTACATGTAACTACACTGGTTAATGCATTGAATTACATTGGAATTGGTCCAGTTTCCTTTCATTGTGATTCAGTTTCATGTACCTTTTCTTCAGTACACAGTATACAATTGAATAGTGCATAGGTGATGCCGAAAGATGTCTTTGAAAGAGCACAGATGTCACATAAATGTTTGAAAAGGAGAGATAAAATACGATAATTTAGGCTAATGCCCAATGCGGGAATCAAACCCAATGTAGGGTTGCAAAGCGCCATCATCCAACCAATGGACCTTCTGGTTTAGTTGATGTATTATTAAGGGACGTGGTGACACTTCTGGTCAATGGTCTATTTTGTAAGATGAAATATGAAGCAGACATCAGAGTTCACCAATGTCACAAGCACGAACGCAAGCATGCACGCACACACGCACAGAGTGCTGCATTGTTCCACTGAGATCTATTCTGACATTAATTTCCTCTCTAGAGCACACAAAATATACAAAATATACAACTACATATGTGCACACATTTACAGTAGATACAGATACTGTGGACTACGCACGCACGCACGCACGCACACACACACACACACACACACACATTTACAGACAGCAACAGTGAGCTTGTGCAATTTTCCCATCATAGACAGGAAGTGGTTTCTTAGCCATCATCATTCCCAAGTTGCTATGGGTAACATGATGTTTCCTTACCCCCCCTGTCTATCCCTCTCCCCTTGTCTCTCCTCTCGTCTCTCCCTCTCCCGCTCCCCTTGTTTGTTTGTTTCCCGATGTTTTTATTTAAAACATCAAACGGCAGCCCCCTTCCCTTTCAACGGCCCCCTCAGCCCCAGAGCCTTCAGAATGATTTGTAAACTTCAAAAGGCTAAGAACCCCAGTCTGGTCTCCTCAGCTCATTTAGGTAATTCAATAAGCCAGGGGGGACAAGCTCAGCAGCGCACTGCTTACCCCTGCCCCCGCTGCCGCCACCACCCCGTTGTCCTCACTCTCGCCAACTGAAGCCTCTCTGGACTATGGGGAACATATGTCAGCTACGCTGGACCAAACTCCCACAAAATAAGCATTTATTTATTGATGTCTTGTTCAGAGTGTCTTTTGGAGGGGTGGGAGGGTGAGGTGGGAGGGTGAGGTGGGGTTAGCCACTGATGGTGTTTGTTTTCAGAGTGCATGTCATGTTTGTTGGGTATCCCTGTCAATGCAACGTCCGTTAAGCTGTGAAGTTCAGTCCTTGTGCGTTTGTACAAAAAGTACACTTTAGCTCTACTGGAAGGAAATAATATACAACCAAATGTATATGGGGACAAGCCACTAACCAACTGTACCCATACCTTTGGTGGCCTCACTTCCGTGTTGGGATAATATACAGTGAGCTCCAAAAGTATTGGGACAGTGACACATTATTTGTTGTTTTGGCGCTGTACTCCAGCACGTTGGATTTTAAATGATACCATGACTATGAGGTTAAAAGTCCAGACTGTCAGCTTTCATCAGAGGGAATTTTAATCTACAGTTGAAGTCGGAAGTTTTTCATACACTTAGGTTGGAGTCATTAAAACTTGATATTCAACCACTCCACAAATTTCTTGTTTACAAACTATAGTTTTGGCAGTTGGTTATGACATCTACTTTGTGCATGACACAAGTAATTAAAAAAAAATTGTTTACAGACAGATAATTTCACTTATAATTCACTGTATCATAATTACAATGGGTCAGAAGTTTACATACACTAAGTTGACTGTGCCTTTAAACAGCTTGGAAAATTTGGGAAAATGATGTCATGGCTTTAGAAGCTTCTGATAGGCTAATTGACATAATTTGAGTCAATTGGAGGTGTACCTGTGGATGTATTTCAAGGCCTACCTTCAAACTCAGTGCCGCTTTACTTGACATCATGGGAAAATCAAAAGAAATCAGCCAAGACCTCAGAAAAAACATTGTAGACCTCCACATGTCTGGTTCATTCTTGGGAGAAATTTCCAAATGCCTGAAGGTACCATGTTCATCTGTACAAGCAATAGTACGCAAGTATAAACACCATGGGACCACGAGCCGTCATATCGCTCAGGAAGGAGACGCGTTCTGTCTCCTAGAGATGAACGTACTTTGGTGCGAGAAGTGCAAATCAATCCCAGAACAACAGCAAAGGACCTTGTGAAGATGCTGGAGGAAACAGGTACAAAAGTATCTATATCCACAGTAAAATTAGTCCTATATCTACATAACCTGAAAGGCCGCTCAGCAAGGAAGAAGCCACTTCTCCAAAACCACCATAAAAAAGACAGACTACAGTTTGCAACTGCACATGGGGACAAAGATCGTACTTTATTTTTGGAGGAAAAAGGGGGAGGCTTGCAAGCCGAAGAACACCATCCCAACCATGATGCACGGGGGTGGCAGCACCATGTTGTGGGGTGGCTGCAGGAGGGACTGGTGCACTTCACAAAATAGATGGCATCATGAGGACAGAAAATTGTGTGGAAATATTGAAGCAACATCTCAAGACATCTGTCAGGAAGTTAAAACTTGGTCGCAAATGGGTCTTCCAAATGGACAATGACCCCAAGCATACTTCCAAAGTTGTGGGAAAATGGCTTAAGGACAACAAAGTCAAGGTATTGGAGTGGCCATCACAAAGCCCTGACCTCAATCCTATAGAAAATATGTGGGCAGAACTGAAAAAGCATGTGCGAGCAAAGAGGCCTACAAACCTGACACAGTTACACCAGCTCTGTCAGGAGGAATGGTCCAAAATTCACCCAACTCATTGTGGGAAGCTTGTGGAAGGCTACCCTAAACATTTGACCCAAGTTAAACAATTTGAAGGCAATGCTACTAAATACTAATTGAGTGTATGTAAACTTATGATCCACTGGGAATGTGATGAAAGAAATAAAAGCTGAAATAAATCATTCTCTCTACTATTATTAGGACATTTCACATTCTTAAAACAAAGTGGTGATCCGAACTGACCTAAGACAGGGAATTTTTACTTGGATTAAATGTCAGGAATTGTGAAAAACTGAGTTTAAATGTATTTGGCTAAGGTGTATGTAAACCTCCGACTTCAACTGTATATTAGGTGAACCGTTTAGAAATGACATCACTTTTTGCTCCTTGCTCATTTTAGGGGACCAAAAGTATTGGTATTAATGTATTTTGTCATTTTGGAGTCACCTTTATTGTAAATTAAAATACAATATATTTCTAAACACTATTTCTAAACATCATGCTACCATGATTACAGATCATCCTGAATGAATCATGAATAATGATGAGTGGGAAAGTTATAATACCGCACCAAAACTGCTAACCTCCTATGTAATTGGAATGGTGAGAGATTAGCATGTCTTGGTGGTATGATATTTGTGCATCTGTAACTTGTGGTGGTGGAAGAAGGCTGTTACAGATATCCACCTTTCCCCTTGCACTGTGTCCAGCAGACAAAGCGGGTGACGCAGGGGCTAAATAGGCAATGTAGCGAATGCCCGTAAATGCTGGAGGAGCATAAATCTCAGCTTATCAAAACCACTCAGACATTGGTGGCCTTTTCCCTGTGGTAGGCTGTCTTAGTCCAGCTCCATTGACATGTTGTCTTAGTCCAGCTCAGTGACGTGTTGTCTTAGTCCAGCTCCGTGATGGGTTGTCTTAGTCCAGCTCTGTGACATGTTGTCTTAGTCCAGCTCAGTGACATGTTGTCTTAGTCCAGCTCCGTGATGGGTTGTCTTAGTCCAGCCCCGTGACATGTTGTCTTAGTCCAGCTCCGTGACATGTTGTCTTAGTCCAGCTCCATGATGGGTTGTCTTACTCCAGCTCCGTGACATGTTGTCTTAGTCCAGCTCCGTGATGGGTTGTCTTAGTCCAGCTCCGTGACATGTTGTCTTAGTCCAGCTCCGTGATGGGTTGTCTTAGTCCTGCTCCGTGATGGGTTGTCTTACTCCAGCTCCGTGACATGTTGTCTTAGTCCAGCTCCATGATGGGTTGTCTTAGTCCAGCTCTGTGACATGTTGTCTTAGTCCAGCTCCGTGATGGGTTGTCTTACTCCAGCTCCGTGACATGTTGTCTTAGTCCAGCTCCGTGATGGGTTGTCTTAGTCCAGCTCTGTGACATGTTGTCTTAGTCCAGCTCCGTGATGGGTTGTCTTAGTCCAGCTCTGTGATGGGTTGTCTTACTCCAGCTCTGTGACATGTTGTCTTAGTCCAGCTCCGTGATGGGTTGTCTTAGTCCAGCTCTGTGACATGTTGTCTTAGTCCAGCTCCGTAATGGGTTGTCTTAGTCCAGCTCCGTGACATGTTGTCTTAGTCCAGCTCCGTGACATGTTGTCTTAGTCCAGCTCCGTGACATGTTGTCTTAGTCCAGCTCCGTGACGGGTTGTCTTAGTCCAGCTCCGTGATGGGTTGTCTTAGTCCAGCTCTGTGACATGTTGTCTTAGTCCAGCTCCGTGACATGTTGTCTTAGTCCAGCTCCGTGACGGGTTGTCTTAGTCCAGCTCCGTGATGGGTTGTCTTAGTCCAGCTCCGTGACATGTTGTCTTAGTCCAGCTCCGTGATGGGTTGTCTTAGTCCAGCTCCGTGATGGGTTGTCTTAGTCCAGCTCCGTGATGGGTTGTCTTAGTCCAGCTCCGTGACATGTTGTCTTAGTCCAGCTCCGTGACATGTTGTCTTAGTCCAGCTCCGTGATGAGTTGTCTTAGTCCAGCTCTGTGACGGGTTGTCTTAGTCCAGCTCCGTGACGGGTTATCTTAGTCCAGCTCTGTGACGGGTTGTTCTTATTGCTGTTGCATTGTCGAGAAGGAACCTGCAAGTAAGCATTTAATTTGAAGATGTATACCATGCGTATTAGTGATGCGCTGGTTGTCTTATAACCTGCAGTCCCCTTGGTTATATGTGGGGCGCGCAGGTTTAGGGTCATGAAATATTGTGTGGATGAAGGGCGGTAAGTGGAGGGTTGAATAAAGAGAAAACAATACCTTAAAAAATCCATAAATGTATCATTCTGGTGCAATTTATATCTATAGACTACATTTAGGTTTTTTTTCATTGTTTTAGGCTATCTGGCATTACTGTATAAGCCTAAGGTTTAGGGCCTAACTGTACTGGTGCCAAATAGCCTACACGCCAATCACCTAACGCTTTTGGGAATGGTCAGAAAAAATGTAGTCTAGATATAATCCACAGAGGCAAAAAGGACAATGTCGGAGTTTAATGCACTATGAGAAAAGCTGAAAATAAAGAGAAGGTAGGGACAGAAAAGTAATGTTTGGGAAAGATTTGGTGAAGTAATAACATAGGATGATAGCAGTACCTGCTATATTATGTGTGACGATTGTAAGGCGCAATACACATTCGTCAGTCACAAGATGGGGACTTCAAATAGGCCTATGGCACGTCAAGAGAACTGTAGCCTATTGTTTAGATTGGTTAAATAGTAACTGAAATCTGGACACTGACTGTAAGTAGATCTAAAACCTCACATAGCCTTAATATTAACTCCTGCAGAATTAAACATTTCACTTGCAGTAAAATGATACACCAAACATAGGCACAATTTTGACTTGGGGACAGGAGTTGAGTAATATGACTTCTTTCTTTCAACATCTTGAGAGAATGCGAATCCCTCTCTAGAGGTGCTACCTTTATCAGCATCATGAAAGCTGATAGTACAGTATTTCAACCACCAAAAATATGCATCCAAGCCAAACTGTACTCATTTCCACAGCTTTCTATTTCCTTACAACCGGTCAAACTGATGTAATTTCCGTTGAAGTTTTTTTTTGTTTTTTTGTTAGACTATAGCATTTTCTAAACGTCTTTGCTTCACGAAAGAAGCAGAGATGATACAAAACTTGACCAATGTCACCTAGATTTATGACATTCTAGTGAGCAAGGTTTATTTAGTCTTCTAGGGCAATATATAATGACAAAAGAGATGCTGCATGTATCTAATGATAGACAAATTTACAAACAAATATCTTATCAAAATGTTGGAAATGATAAGCAGAATCATATCAAAATCAGGCAACAAAAAAAATCCTGAACCCCCCGTTAAAAAAATATTTCTGCTGTCTATGACTGTAGCCTACAGCACATTTTCTATATTAGCGGGTTGGGGTTGGGCGGGTGCAGGTGAACAAACAGCTGACTTGCGCACCACTAATGCGTATCCTATACATATGACTAATAAAACATGAAACCAGAAACTATTCCATGTTTCATCTAGCCTAATTTTATCCAGCTAATAACCTAATCACCGATCAAGAAACATTATGGACTAAACTTTCAAATCCTGTTGCTGGAGGATTATTTTGTTGAGACAATACTGGTCCAATGAATATCCTACAGATGTTGTTGTTCTTCTCTTATTGAGAGTGCAATTCCATCACCAAAGAAAACCCAGTCCCTGTGCATAACTGCAGCAACAAAGACATGCATTTGGGGCCGTATTAAATCAAATCAAATTGTATTTGTCACACGCTTCATAAACAACAAGTGTAGACTAACAGTAAAATGATTACTCACAGGCCCTTCTTAACAATGCAGAGAGATACAAAATAGAAAAATAATAGCACATGGAATAAACACACAATGAGTAACCATGGCTATATACAGTACATGGTACCTGTACCGAATCGATGTGCAGGGGTATGAGGTAATTGAGATAGATACAGTATGTACATACAGTGCCTTGCGAAAGTATTCGGCCCCCTTGAACTTTGCGACCTTTTGCCACATTTCAGGCTTCAAACATAAAGATATAAAACTGTATTTTTTTGTGAAGAATCAACAACAAGTGGGACACAATCATGAAGTGGAACGACATTTATTGGATATTTCAAACTTTTTTAACAAATCAAAAACTGAAAAATTGGGCGTGCAAAATTATTCAGCCCCTTTACTTTCAGTGCAGCAAACTCTCTCCAGAAGTTCAGTGAGGATCTCTGAATGATCCAATGTTGACCTAAATGACTAATGATGATAAATACAATCCACCTGTGTGTAATCAAGTCTCTGTATAAATGCACCTGCACTGTGATAGTCTCAGAGAGAGAGAGCATCATGAAGAACAAGGAACACACCAGGCAGGTCCGAGATACTGTTGTTAAGAAGTTTAAAGCCAGATTTGGATACAAAAATATTTCCCAAGCTTTAAACATCCCAAGGAGCACTGTGCAAGCAATAATATTGAAATGGAAGGAGTATCAGACCACTGCAAATCTACCAAGACCTGGCCGTCCCTCTAAACTTTCAGCTCATACAAGGAGAAGACTGATCAGAGATGCAGCCAAGAGGCCCATGATCACTCTGGATGAACTGCAGAGATCTACAGCTGAGGTGGGAGACTCTGTCCATAGGACAACAATCAGTCGTATATTGCACAAATCTGGCCTTTATGGAAGAGTGGCAAGAAGAAAGCCATTTCTTAAAGATATCCATAAAAAGTGTTGTTTAAAGTTTGCCACAAGCCACCTGGGAGACACACCAAACATGTGGAAGAAGGTGCTCTGGTCAGATGAAACCAAAATTGAACTTTTTGGCAACAATGCAAAATGTTATGTTTGGCGTAAAAGCAACACAGCTGAACACACCATCCCCACTGTCAAACATGGTGGTGACAGCATCATGGTTTGGGCCTGCTTTTCTTCAGCAGGGACAGGGAAGATGGTTAAAATTGATGGGAAGATGGATGGAGCCAAATACAGGACCATTCTGGAAGAAAACCTGATGGACCGGCCTTCTTTATGACTGTGTTGGTATGTGTGGACCATGATAATTCATTAGTGATATGGATACCGAGGAATGTGAAGCTCTCGACTTGCTTTACTACAGCCCAGTCAATCAAATCAAATGTATTTATAAGGCCCTTTTTGGATCAGTAGATGTCACAAAGTGCATATATAGAAACCCAGTCTAAAACCTCAAACAGCAAGCAATGCAGATGTAGAAGCATGGTTGCTAGGAAAAACTATCTAGAAAGGCAGGAACCTAGGAAGAAACCTAAAGACGAACCAGGCTCTGAGGGATTGCCAGTCATCTTCTGGCTGTGCCTGGTGTAAATTATAAGAGTACATAGCCATCAAGGCCAGATTGTTCTTCAAGATGTTCAAATGTCCAGCTAGGTCAAATAATAATCACTGTGCTTGTAGAGGATGCCTCTTCGTCATCGATGATCAGGCCAGCCACTGTCATGTAGTCAGAAAACGTAATGATGCTGGAGTCGTGGGTGCGCAGTCGTGGGTGAACAGGAATTACAGGAGGGGACTAAGCATGCACTCCTGAGGGGCCCCCGTGTTGAGGGTCAGTGTGGTGGGTATGTTGTTGCCTATCCTCACCACCTGGGGGAGGCCCGTCAGGAATTCCAGGATCCAGTTGCAGGGAGGTGTTCAGTCCCAGGGTTCTGAGCTTAGTGATGAGCTTGGAGGGCACTATGGTGTTGAATGCTGACCTATATGCAATGAGCAGCATTCTCACGTAGGTGTTACTCTTGTCCAGGTGGGAGGGCCGAGTGGAGTGTAATAGAGATTGCGTCTTTTGTGGATCTGTTGGGGCGGTATGTGAATTGGAGCAGGTTCAGGGTTTCTGGGATGACGGTGTTGACATGACCCATGACCAGCCTTTTAAAGCATTTCATGACTACTGATGTGAGTGCTATGGGGCAACACTTGCCAGCTGGTCAGCACATACTATGAGTACGCGTCCTGGTAATCCGTCTGGCCCCGCGGCCTTGTGAATGTTAAGCCGGTTTAAAAGTCGTACTCACATCGACTACAGAGAGCGAGATCACACAGTCGTCCGAAACAGCTGGTGCGGCACGGTTCAGCGTTGCTTGTCTAGAAGGAATTTAGCTAATTTGGTAGGCTCGTGTCGGATGGTTTGTAGGTACAAAGTCGTCAATGCACTTATTAATGAAGCCGGTGACTGATGTGGTAAACTCCTCAATGTTATCGGATGAAAAACAGTCCTGCACATTAGCATCCGCTTCATCGGACCACTTCCGTATTGAGCGAGCCACTGATTCTTCCTGTTTGAGTTTTTCTTGTAAGCAGGAATCAGGTGGATGGAGTTATGGTCAGATTTGCCAAATGGAGGGCAAGAATGAGATTGGTATGTGTTTCTGTGTGTGGAGTAAAGGTGATCTAAAGTTTTTTCACCTCTAGTTGCACAGATGACATGCTGGTAAAAATGAGGTAAGACGGATTTCAGTTTCCCTGCATTAAAAATATCGGCCACTAGGAGCATCGCATCTGAATGTGCATTTTCTTGTTTGCTTATGGCCTGAAACAGCATGTTGAGTGTGGTCTTAGTGCCAGCATTGGTTTCTTGTGGTAAATAGACAGCTACGAAAAATATATATGAAAACTCTCTTGGTAAGTGGCATGGTGTGCATCATGAGGTATTCTAACTCAGGCGAGGAAAACCTTGAGACTTCCTTAACATTAGAGATCACACACCAGCGTTGTTAACAAAGAGAGACACACTTTCCCTCTTAACCTTTCCCGAAGCTGCAGTTCGCTTTTGACAATGTAAAGAAAAACCAGCTAGATGTATATTATCCATGTCCTTGTTCAGCCACGACCCCAAGAAACAGGATATTACAGTTCTTCAGGTGCCATTGATAGGATAGTCTCAATCAGCGCTCGTCCAGTTTGTTCTCTAGTGATTGTACTACGTTCGCCAATAGAATGGAGGGTAGAAGAGGTTTATTTATTTATTCTCGTCAGGGAACCCGCTCATTTGCCTATCTTGCAACGTCTCTTTCGAGTTACGCAGAGTGGAAATCTTCATCTAAATCGGTTTTAGTGATCGCTGTTCTGATGTTCAGAAACTGTTTTTGGTCATAGGAAATGATGGCGGAAATATTATGTACAAAAAAAGTTCAGATCAGAAGCGATCCACTGCAGTGCCATCTTTATTAATTATGCAGTGTGGGGCCTTATGTGGTGTTGTCTGTAGATTATGCCCTGTGTGGCCATTTTAATTATATTTTGATGTATGTTAGCTGTCAGTCGAACTGCGCAGAAGTTCAACCAAAACACAACTTGACGTTTAAGTTAAGGTTTTGGATAGGGTTAAAACAGAAAAAATGTAAATGAGTGCCTAGCACTGGGATTTAACTCGTTACCCTCTGAGCCATAGCTTGCCATTTAAGCCCATCCTACCCCATCAACACTGCCTTAGCAAGTCGCGAGCCTACTAGATAGGTTTTGCCCCTAGTGGACGGTATGAAATTATAATAATAATGACTCCTGGGCCTTGGAATCTGATACCAGCAGTTATGCACCCAGGAGTCATATTCGTATGAGAGCTTGGTGTAGCTTCCCTAATTTGTCCACATCAAGTGCAAGTTTCCCCTGACACCACTCTGCCCCCCCCCATCCACTACTCCGCTCCACCCCCAAAGGAGGGCAGTAAATGGTAAATGTTATCTATTTTCCATCAACCATGACAGTAAGAGCACCAACATATTTATCTGATGGAGAAGAAAAAACTCTAAACCATTCAACTGCCTGATTGTTCTTACAGTCCTCTGAACTTTTCAAAGCAACATTTAATTGGGAGGAAATTAGAGGGCTCTTCCGCAGGAAGGAAAGGATTTTAATCACCATGTCGCTAACCCCTGTAGGTCTAATCCTTTAGATCGCAATATCTACTAAGCTAACATATGGAATTGTTTTAAGATGATCATAAAATATATAACTTAGTCATTTGATTTAGGTAGAAAAAAATACAAATTATTTGATGAAATATAGAATTTGGCCCTTTGAATTTACATTTGAGACATTTAGCAGATGCTCTTATCCAGAGTAACTTACAGTTACTGTATTAATCTTTGAGCAGAGCCTGAAGGTAGAGAGGGGCAGTTCTTCTTGCTGCTCCATAGGCAAGTACCATGGTCTTGTAATGGATGCAATTTTCGAATGGAAGCCAGTGGAGTGTGCGGAGGAGGGGGATAACATGGGACAATTTGGGAAGGTTGAATAACAGGTGGGCTGTAGCGTTCTGGATAAATTGCAGGGGATTGATGGCACACGGGGAACCCAACCAACAGTGAGTTGCAGTAGAAATGACAAGTGCCTGGATCAGGACCTGTGCCGCTTCCTGTGCGAGTCGTACTCTACAGACGTTGTAGAGCATGAACCTGCAGGAGGGAGTCACTGCTTTGATGTTTGCAGAGAACGAACGGGTGATGTCCAGGGTCACGCTAAGGTTCTCTGGGAGGGGGACACCGTCGATTTGTCAAACTTGATGGCGAGGTTTTGGAGTGGGCAGACCTTCCCTGGGAGGAAAAGCAGCTTGAGGTGGTGGGCTGACATCCAAGCTGAGATATCTGCCAGCCACGCAGAGATGCATGTCACCACCTGGGTGTCAGAAGGGGGGAAGGAGAAAAGTAGTTGAGTGTCATCTGCATATCAATGATAGGAGAGTATGTGGTGTAGATCCTCACAGATCCTCTCCACATCACCCGGTAGGAGCGGCCTGCCAGGTAGGATGCAATCCAAGAGTGTGCAGAGCCTGAGACGCCCAGCCCTGTGAGGCTGGAGATGAGGATATGATGGTTCACAGTGTTGAAGGCAGTGGATAGATCTAGGAGGATGAGAACAGAGAAGAGAGAGTCAACGTTGGCAGTGCGGAGAGCCTCCGTGAGAAGAGCAGTCTCGGTTGAGTGACACATCTTGAAGCCTGACTGGTTAGGTTCAAGAAGGTCATTCTGAGAGAGAACGTGAAAAATGTGGTCAGAGGCAGCACGCTCAAGCATTTTGGAATGGAAAGAAAGAAGGGATACTGGTCTGTTGTTTTTGACATCGGGGGGTTGAGTCTTGGTTTCGTGAGGAGTGAGCGACTAGTGCCATTTTTAAGTCAGGGGGGATGCAGCCAGTGGTCAGGGAGGAGTTGATGTAAGAAGTGAGGAATGGTAGAAGGTCTCCAGAGATGGTCTGGAGAAGGGAGGAGGTGATGGGGTCGAGTGGGCAGGTTGTCAGGTGGCCGGATCACTAGTCGCAGGATTTCATCTGGAGAAAGGGGGTAGAAAGAGATCAAGCCGAAGGGTAGTTCTGTGTGAGTGGGACCAGTGGATTCAATAGGCTGAGTGAATAATGAATGGATGTCGTCAACCTTCTTTTCAAAGTGGTTGACAAAGTCGTCCATATAAAGGGAGGGGGGGATTAAGGAGTAAGGAGGGAGGAGATGGTTGAAAAGTTTGAGTTTCCTAGGGTTAGAGGCAGAACCTTGAAATTTACAGTGATAGAAAGTGGCTTTAGCAGTGGATACAGAGGAAATAAGGTAGAGAGGAGGAAGTGAAAGGATGATAGGTCCTCCGGAAGTTTAGTTTTCCTCCATTTTCCCTCAGCTGCCCGCAGCTCTGTTCATACAAACACATTGAATAACACATTCATAAATGGCAAAACAGAAAGTCACAAAATGTATCATAAGGAACAAGGTTTTCAAATGTCTGTCCTATATCTGAGAGATATAAAATTATTTAGACATGTTTGGTCACATTATGGACATTTAGCAATTTTTACAGCCCAGTATTGGGTTACATTCAGACAACTCCCCTGAAGCTTGTGTGCAGTGTAGAGCAGAACAACAGACACTTCTGTGAAAGTTTCCTCTTTAGTTCATAGATACAACAGTTCTATCTGGACAGTCAGTTTTGTGAGAAGACCTTTTCGAAATGAGGAAGTCCACGACAGAGATTTCAGACGACTGCCATAAAGCTTGTGGATGTCTTAGAGCAAAAAATATGACACTGTCTGGTTCGTGATAATCTCCCCATTCAATATTGATGACATACTGTATTAGTTTAGCTCACACGGTTTGGGTTTTACAGATGATTTCGTAACGACATTCTTGTCCGGATCCTCTCATGTGTAGAACAAGCAAGCTTTCACAAGCCCCATATTATGAAATTGCCGCAAATTATATTGACTGAAAGAGGGGATTGGGCAAAAGCCACTACAATAAACTATAAGTCTCTAGCATAAACACATGGGGAGCTATTCAATTTTCAAAATGACATCACAGTGTGACGCAACGCATGGGTTTTAATGTTGAAAGATCGTAAGGGCATTGGCACTCATCGGCCACCCTACGCCAATCAACCAACCGGACCTCGCCAGGGGGTTGAATTTAAATCATGAAAAACATTTAAACAGCTTACAGAACCCCAGAAAACATGTTTGCATTCTGCTTCTTCAAATATTATGAGTGGCTGACATTGCCACCACCACTGCAGCCGCCATTGGAGCCAAGGGAGAGAAGCTCTCTAATTAACGTAATTATTGGTAGTTAACAAACTGTGTTTTTGTGTACATTTTGGAGTATGCCAGGATGGAGGAGCAGGAGGGACACGCTGGGCTGCTTTGCTAACTATGTGTTCCATGGTAATTAATGCTGTGGCTCAGCCTTGTTAAAGCCCAGTTGTACCAGAAAGATTGAGTTGTAATTTGGATCCAGATTGACACAGGTCCACACTGAGGGTGGCAGTCTGGCAGTCAACCGGGCTACAGTCTGGGAGCCACTATGGAATGGTGGAGTTTTGAAGTTAATGTGCTAGGGCCGTAGTGAAATGGAAAATTATTTTGTTCACTTTTCTGATGCTTTTGAAAGTTTTGGCGAGAAACTTACTTGGAGAGACATTATGTGTTTTGACCTACAGAGTTGCTAAGCAAGTGGTTCTCAAGATGGAGACACTCAAGTGAACTGCATTTCACATACAGTAAAATATTTCAGCGTCGAAAAATGGTATAGTTAGCATCGTGCAGGGACGTCATCTTCTGATGACTGACACAGAGAATACACAGGAATGAAACTGCCAACTGCAGGATGCTTTGGGATGGACACAGTAATTTGACCACAGTCAGTATTACATATTTTATCTCACCACTGCAGAATCATAGACTGTCAGCTTAAATGAGTGAGAGTGTGGGGATGTGAGAGGGGGAATAAGTGAGTGAAAGAAAGATGCAGAACGGTGGGAGAGGAAGAGTGTGTGTGTGTGTGTGTGTGTGTGTGTGTGTGTGTGTGTGTGTGTGTGTGTGTGTGTGTGTGTGTGTGTGTGTGTGTGTGTGTGTGTGTGTGTGTGTGTGTGTGTGTGTGTGTGTGTGTGTGTGTGTGTGTGTGTGTGTGCATTAGAGCAAGAGAGGGTGGGGAGACTGTTATAAGTCCTGGCCTGTAAATGTCATGTTTGGAAGGAGATTTCCGTTTTTGCCTTCTAATTGGTGTCGGGGGATTTGGGTTTTTACAAGAGAGTGGGGGAAAGAGAGAAAAAAAGAGGGAGAGAGAGACAAAAGTGAAAAACAAAACCCACAGGAGTGCACTACTTAAGTTGAGTTGCACTGAACCCAGACTGAGTTTTAATGGCCCCTGCCCCAGTAGACCATACCTCGCTTCATTACTGCGGGAAAAAGGGGTCACCCTAAAATAATAATCACCAGCTTTTATTTGGCAGCTTAAGAAAAATATTGTGTCAACACGTAAAAAAGGTTACGGGCGATCATAAAGTATTTTGGACTCTCCAAAGGGGAGTCGCTTTGACAATTTCAATTTGGGGAATAAAATCCGTCGTTAAAGACAACGAAGAAAGACGGCTGCGGCAGCATGATCTCAATATCTCTTCTCTTTGTTGAAGAAAGACTGCTGCGGCAGCATGATCTCAATATCTCTTCTCTTTGTTGAAGAAAGACTGCTGCGGCAGCATGATCTCAATATCTCTTAACTTTGTTGAAGAAAGACTGCTGCGGCAGCATGATCTCAATATCTCTTCACTTTGTTGAAGAAAGACTGCTGCGGCAGCATGATCTCAATATCTCTTCTCTTTGTTGAAGAAAGACTGCTGTGGCAGCATGATCTCAATATCTCTTCACTTTGTTGAAGAAAGACTGCTGCGGCAGCATGATCTCAATATCTCTTCTCTTTGTTGAAGAAAGACTGCTGCGGCAGCATGATCTCAATATCTCTTCACTTTGTTGAAGAAAGACTGCTGCGGCAGCATGATCTCAATATCTCTTCACTTTGTTGAAGAAAGACTGCTGCGGCAGCATGATCTCAATATCTCTTCTCTTTGTTGAAGAAAGACTGCTGCGGCAGCATGATCTCAATATCTCTTCACTTTGTTGAAGAAATGCAGAGGGTGAGACATTTTTTTCTTCTTACCTTTCTATGTCTTGTTTTCATAGGACTGACTTAATTTGGAGTTGGCTTCAAAGTGGAGTGAGGTTGTTGTTTCCCTTTAATATGTGATCCTTTGTATGCCTGGTTATAAAATGAAAATCTGAAAACACTTTATTTTCACACACTGAATTTCATCTGTAACCCCCACCCCTCTCTCGGGTCTCGACAGTGAGTGGGTTACTATGCTGTTTACAGTATTTCAAATTCTGTCTCCAACTGTTTGCTTTGGCAGTTATCGCAGGCCTTTCCGTAGCAATTACAGGCTTGCAGGGTTTCTCAAATGGGCCTTTTGAAGAAATACCACTTTTCTTTCAGAGCTAAAGGGAAAAAAGGAGACATGTGGCCAACAGTCAATCACACAGACCCAACTCTTCCTCTGTCTGACGTACTTTGCTACTAAAATATCCATACCTTCTTTCATTGTGTGTTGGCCACAAGCGCTAATATGTTTACACATAGATGCATACAGGCGCACAGCCAGGTCAGCCGTGATACGAGTCAGAATTCGACGCCCATACTTGTCTGAGGACCTCGGGAGATTATGTGGAAACCGACCACAAGAGGCACAGTGACAGCTGTTCCCTTCAAGTAGGTTTTTGTTTTGCTTGGAATTGTGGACAGGGATGGTGGAAGTGTGTTAGCATTTGCCTATGGTTCAAAAAGTAACATTTTCAAATCCAGTGATAGAAAGTTGATTTTAGTTTTAAGCCAATCCCAAACCTTAACCCTTACCTTAACCATTCAGAGTTAATGCCTAACCTTAAGATTTCTGAGTTAATGCCTAAACTTAACCCTAACCTTAAACATTTGGAGTAAATGCCTAAACTTAACCTTGAGCACTTTGAAATTTGACATTTGTGAAAAACAGATGAACGTCTAATTCTGATGTGAAACTGAGAGCTTGTTGTGCACACACACACACACACACACACACACACACACACACACACACACACACACACACACACACACACACACACACACACACATACACACACACACTCACTCACATACACTTCTGCTCCCGCTCACCCTCTCTGGCGCTTGAGGGCACCGGACTGCCTACCATTAGGGACACCTGTCAACTTCATTACGCGCACCTGCGACTCATTGGACCCACCTGAACTCCATCATTATTTGATTGCCTCCCCTTTATCTGTCTGTTTCCTCTGCTCCATCCCTGTGTCAGCATTGATGTCATCATTTTGTCCCCTGTCCAGACGCTGTTCCTGTCTCGTTTATTGTCCATTATTTATTAAATGTTCTCCCTGTACCTGCTTCCTGTCTCCAGCGTCGATCCTCACATACACACACACACACACACTCCTCTGTTCTCATAGCTTAATAACATTAGGGAGGTTCTTACATGGTGGTGAATCAATTAATCTGAGAGCTACTGTGGACGAGGACGCATTGTAGTATTCAAGCTGCTTGGGATGTCTATATAAGTGGTCTGGGAAAAAGCTGGGAAAAAGCTATTCACGTCTAACTTATGGTGCTACAGAAATATAATTGTTTTTGTCTCAAACATTGGCATTCACCGTTGATACAAGTATAAGGATTTTGACTTCAGTCAAAATCTCAGTCTCCAGAGAGGTGTGTGTGATGAGAGAGAGAGGTGGGAGGGACAAGGGTGTAAAATAGCTGTTGATTGTCTCAGTAGCACGGTAATTGTTTGTTTGTTTAGATTGGGGTAAGTAGTCCTTCAGAGGCTCTGTTCCTTCTCACTGATCCTTGAGAGAAAAATAGTAGTACTAGAAATGAAGCAGATAAAGAAAGAAATAGTTAAATAAATAAAGGGGAGCGAGCAAAATAAATAGATAGAGAGAAGGAGATCAAATGTGTGTGAAAGACAGAGAATAAGAGAAATACATAGCAAAGGCAAAATAAACTGAGAGATAAGAGGTCAGGAAAAAGAGGCTTTGAGAGAGAGCGAGGGAGATGAACGGACGGAGCAGTTTTTAAGAATCAGCCACAGAAACGGAGGACATTGGCCGCATCATTGCCTTATCGCATATCGGATAAATGCAATAATTTCTTAGTGAAGATTATGACTCGGCATTTGGGATGATGAAAGGCATAATAACATCAACACAGTTGGCTTTTGGATTGTATAAGAATGGTGGAGGAGGAGGGCAAGGGGGAGAGTGGGGGTTCTAAGTTCCATTCCCTTGTGGCAAAGAATCCTTCTACTCCCTCTCTCTTTCTCTCTCTCTCTCCCTCCCTCTCTCTTTCTCTCTCTCTCTCCCTCCCTCTCTCTTTCTCTCTCTCTCCCTCCCTCGCTCTTTCTCTCTCCACCCAGAGAGAGTAAAAATCCTATTACTCAGACTGGAGCTGGAGTCGGCAGTGAAAAGGCAGATGGACAAAAAGCGATTTTCAACGGAACAAAACCATTACAATGGTGCGCCTTTGATCTCGCTCCCCCTTCTAACAGTGCCAATTGAACTTTGTCACCATGCAACTGTCATCTGCAAAGAGAGCGCCACTCTGAATGAAACGGTCCACAGCAATTTACTCCTAGACAGGGCTTTGAAGTGTCAGTGAAAAGTCAGGGCTCCTTCCCTCTTCTTCTTCTTCAGACTCCATACTCTCTCTCTCATTCTCTCACTCTCTCTGTTTGTCCAATAGCCAGCGGGGTTGACTGGATGGCAGTTTATTAGAGGGTCCAGCGATGGGGGGAGGGGGGGGGGGGGGAGTGTAAAAGAGAGCCAGTGCAAGCCTACAAAACTTCTCTCTCTCTCTTTCTCCTCCTCTCTCCATCTAAGTAACAGAGGCATGCAGCGCTGGCATGTGGATAATCAGGCCGAGCCTCACAACTTCAAAAGCCTGAGAGCCCCTAAGAATACAAATGTGAGGCCTAATGGTACACTTCATTAATGTCCCTCCTTCAAAAGCCACTTTACTGACTTTGGAGATTGACTAATTTACACATTGTGGGAAATTGCTCCCAGCCATGCGTGAAACTGCCAAGCATTTATAGAGAGAGAGAAAGAGTCCGAATGAGAGAAGAGAGGAGAAAGAGAAGAGAACGAGCGGGATAGGGAGGGAGGGAGGGAGAAAGGAGGAAAGATAGAGAGGGGGAGGGAGAAGAGAGAGCAAGGGCTGTCCAAGCCAAATTCTCACACATAGCATACTGTATGTCCTTGGGTCTCAAGCAATGTATATGTTTTTCTGGTTTCTCTCTCTCTCTCTCCCCTCCACCCTCTCTCTTTCTTTCTTTCTCTATCTCTCTCCCCCCTCTCCCACCTCCTCTCTTTCGCTCCCTCACCCCTATCTTTCTCTCTCTCCCTTCTCCTTTCTCTCTCTTTACCTTTTTGTTTTTTTCAGGTAAATCCAGTTTCTCTTTCTTCTCTCTCGACACACAAACTCATATTGCTGTCGTCACCACTTACTACTAGCACAGGACCGTATGTAACCCAACATGTTTTACAACCACGTTAACCATGCTCACGGACTTAAGTGACTGCTTTAAATATTTTCTATAGCTCTCTTATAAACTTCAACAAGTTGGGGGAGAGAGGGAAGGAAGTTAACGCCTGCATTCAGCCAGGCACCTGTGATACAGAGGGAGTCTTTCACCAAGGAAATTATATGGCTTTAATTTGCCTTTTGAAAAAGACTGTAGCGAAAGCTAGCCAACGTCGAGGCCAAATAGTCAGTGTAGCGAGGGAAAATGTTAAAAGTGTGTTGAGTGTCTGTATATGCAAGCACACGCATTGACATAAGTAAATACACTGGTCTGGGTGGAAGACCTGTTTATGTTGTAAACGCAGAACTGACAGAAATTAGAAAGGAGTTTTCAATGTAGAAGAGTATTCTAATGTAGCAAAAAAGTAGCAATGGGACTTTTTTTGGAAGAGCAGAACAGGCAAATGAAGTATGCCACTGGACTTGGGTTAAGTTTGCTGGCAGGGAGGGTATAGCAGCAGCCTAATGTGTCCAGCTAACTGCATGGTTTCTCTAGCTAGCTGTTAACAGCCAGTGGTAACTACAAACTTCTCCCATTGGCTGTCTAACACAGAATATTTTAATATCACGACTAAATCTACTAATTAAACTGTCACAGATTTTTTTCTCTCACTTTCACTGTGTTTCTCAGGGCTGCTCATCCATAATGTTCTCTACTGTTGCTTCGCAGCGCTCCAGGCCATATTAACATTGAGGTAGATCACAGAATATGTCAGACTGTAGCCAGAGGCTCTCACTTGGGCCAAACCACAGTAGGACCAAAGAGAGTTTCTTCCTCTCTACAAATTGAACAATGGAATCAGTGTAAAAGGTGAATTAGTTCACTACCAATCAGTGAAAGGCATTCATGCACTTCGTAACGTCCCAACACTGCTAATGATATTGCCTAATGAACACAACAAACACATCTGCATACTCATATTGCTCTTTGGATAGGCAGGTTTGTTGATAAACGACAATAAATGAAGGGCTAAACGTGTGTATAGTTACAGCTTATCCAAGCTGCTCTTATCAGCTTGTTGGATAACTAAGAAAAAACATTTATTTTCATGACATACCTACATTAATATGAAGTGCTGTTGATGCCAAAATATACTTGACTTTCTATCAATTAAATTCAGGCACAGGTGATTGCAATGCACAATGTAGGCCTATATGCTGATGATATCAAATCAAATCAAATCAAATTTTATTTGTCACATACACATGGTTAGCAGATGTTAATGCGAGTGTAGCGAAATGCTTGTGCTTCTAGTTCCGACAATGCAGTAATAACAAGTAATCTAACTAACAATTCCAAAACTACTGTCTTGTACACAGTGTAAGGGGATAAAGAATATGTACATAAGGATATATGAATGAGTGATGGTACAGAGCAGCATAGGCAAGATACAGTAGATGGTATCGGGTACAGTATGTACAAATGAGATGAGTATGTAAACAAAGTGGCATAGTATAGTATAAAGTGGCTAGTGATACATGTATTACATAAGGATACCGTCGATGATATAGAGTACAGTATATACGTATGCGTATGAGATGAATAATGTAGGGTAAGTAACATTTATATAAGGTAGCATTGTTTAAAGTGGCTAGTGTTATATTTACATCATTTCCCATCAATTCCCATTATTAAAGTGGCTGGAGTTGAGTCAGTGTCAGTGTGTTGGCAGCAGCCACTCAGTGTTAGTGGTGGCTGTTTAACAGTCTGATGGCCTTGAGATAGAAGCTGTTTTTCAGTCTCTCGGTCCCAGCTTTGATGCACCTGTACTGACCTCGCCTTCTGGATGATAGCGGGGTGAACAGGCAGTGGCTCGGGTGGTTGATGTCCTTGATGATCTTTATGGCCTTCCTGTGACATCGGGTGGTGTAGGTGTCCTGGAGGGCAGGTAGTTTGCCCCCGGTGATGCGTTGTGCAGACCTCACTACCCTCTGGAGAGCCTTACGGTTGAGGGCGGTGCAGTTGCCATACCAGGCGGTGATACAGCCCGCCAGGATGCTCTCGATTGTGCATCTGTAGAAGTTTGTGAGTGCTTTTGGTGACAAGCCGAATTTCTTCAGCCTCCTGAGGTTGAAGAGGCGCTGCTGCGCCTTCTTCACGATGCTGTCTGTGTGAGTGGACCAATTCAGTTTGTCTGTGATGTGTATGCCGAGGAACTTAAAACTTGTTACCCTCTCCACTACTGTTCCATCGATGTGGATAGGGGGGTGTTCCCTCTGCTGTTTCCTGAAGTCCACAATCATCTCCTTAGTTTTGTTGACGTTGAGTGTGAGGTTGTTTTCCTGACACCACACTCCGAGGGCCCTCACCTCCTCCCTGTAGGCCGTCTCATCGTTGTTGGTAATCAAGCCTACCACTGTTGTGTCGTCCGCAAACTTGATGATTGAGTTGGAGGCGTGCGTGGCCACGCAGTCGTGGGTGAACAGGGAGTACAGGAGAGGGCTCAGAACGCAACCTTGTGGGGCCCCAGTGTTGAGGATCAGCGGGGAGGAGATGTTGTTGCCTACCCTCACCACCTGGGGGCGGCCCGTCAGGAAGTCCAGTACCCAGTTGCACAGGGCGGGGTCGAGACCCAGGGTCTCGAGCTTGATGACGAGCTTGGAGGGTACTATGGTGTTGAATGCCGAGCTGTAGTCGATGAACAGCATTCTCACATAGGTATTCCTCTTGTCCAGATGGGTTAGGGCAGTGTGCAGTGTGGTTGAGATTGCATCGTCTGTGGACCTATTTGGGCGGTAAGCAAATTGGAGTGGGTCTAGGGTGTCAGGTAGGGTGGAGGTGATATGGTCCTTGACTAGTCTCTCAAAGCACTTCATGATGACGGATGTGAGTGCTACGGGGCGGTAGTCATTTAGCTCAGTTACCTTAGCTTTCTTGGGAACAGGAACAATGGTGGCCCTCTTGAAGCATGTGGGAACAGCAGACTGGTATAGGGATTGATTGAATATGTCCGTAAACACACCGGCCAGCTGGTCTGCGCATGCTCTGAGGGCGCGGCTGGGGATGCCATCTGGGCCTGCAGCCTTGCGAGGGTTAACACGTTTAAATGTCTTACTCACCTCGGCTGCAGTGAAGGAGAGACCGCATGTTTTCGTTGCAGGCCGTGTCGGTGGCACTGTATTGTCCTCAAAGCGGGCAAAAAAGTTATTTAGTCTGCCTGGGAGCAAGACATCCTGGTCCGTGACTGGGCTGGGTTTCTTCCTGTAGTCCGTGATTGACTGTAGACCCTGCCACATGCCTCTTGTGTCTGAGCCGTTGAATTGAGATTCTACTTTGTCTCTGTACTGGCGCTTAGCTTGTTTGATAGCCTTGCGGAGGGAATAGCTGCACTGTTTGTATTCGGTCATGTTACCAGACACCTTGCCCTGATTAAAAGCAGTGGTTCGCGCTTTCAGTTTCACACGAATGCTGCCATCAATCCACGGTTTCTGGTTAGGGAATGTTTTAATCGTTGCTATGGGAACGACATCTTCAACGCACGTTCTAATGAACTCGCACACCGAATCAGCGTATTCGTCAATGTTGTTATCTGAGGCAATACGAAACATCTCCCAGTCCACGTGATGGAAGCAGTCTTGGAGTGTGGAGTCAGCTTGGTCGGACCAGCGTTGGACAGACCTCAGCGTGGGAGCCTCTTGTTTTAGTTTCTGTCTGTAGGCAGGGATCAACAAAATGGAGTCGTGGTCAGCTTTTCCGAAAGGGGGGCGGGGCAGGGCCTTATATGCGTCGCGGAAGTTAGAGTAACAATGGTCCAAGGTCTTTCCTCCCCTGGTTGCGCAATCGATATGCTGATAAAATTTGGGGAGTCTTGTTTTCAGATTAGCCTTGTTAAAATCCCCAGCTACAATGAATGCAGCCTCCGGATAAATTGTTTCCAGTTTGCAGAGAGTTAAATAAAGTTCGTTCAGAGCCATCGATGTGTCTGCTTGGGGGGGGATATATACGGCTGTGATTATAATCGAAGAGAATTCTCTTGGTAGATAATGCGGTCTACATTTGATTGTGAGGAATTCTAAATCAGGTGAACAGAAGGATTTGAGTTCCTGTATGTTTCTTTCATCGCACCATGTCACGTTAGTCATAAGGCATACGCCCCCGCCCCTCTTTTTACCAGAAAGATGTTTTTTCCTGTCTGCGCGATGCGTGGAGAAACCTGTTGGCTGCACCGCTTCGGATTGCGTCTCTCCAGTAAGCCACGTTTCCGTGAAGCAAAGAACGTTACAGTCTCTGATGTCCCTCTGGAATGCTACCCTTGCTCGGATTTCATCAACCTTGTTGTCAAGAGACTGGACATTGGCAAGAAGAATGCTAGGGAGTGGTGCGCGCTGTGCCCGTCTCCGGAGTCTGACCAGAAGACCGCCTCGTTTCCCTCTTTTTCGGAGTCGTTTTTTTGGGTCGCTGCATAGGATCCACTCCGTTGTCCTGTTTGTAAGGCAGAACACAGGATCCGCGTCGCGAAAAACATATTCTTGGTCGTACTGATGGTGAGTTGATGCTGATCTTATATTCAGTAGTTCTTCTCGACTGTATGTAATGAAACCTAAGATGACCTGGGGTACTAATGTAAGAAATAACACGTAAAAAAACAAAAAACTGCATAGTTTCCTAGGAACGCGAAGCGAGGCGGCCATCTCTGTCGGCGCCGGAAGTATGGTGTCTCTTCCCAAATTCCTTTTCTTTTCTATCCTTTTCCTAATTTGTTTTATGTTTGATGTAGAACTTAAAGGGGGTGAGTGATAGCCTAGTGGTAGCCTAGCGGCAGGTAGCCTAGTGGTTAGACTAGTAACCGAAAGGTTGCAAGATCGAGTCCCAGAGCTGACAAGGCAGTTAACCCACTGTTCCTAGGCCGTCATTGAAAATAAGAATTTGTTCTTAACTGCCTTGCCTAGTTAAATAAAGTTTTTTTTTAATGTTTTGAAAGTTGTTGGATGTAGAACTCAAAGGGGGAGAATGTTGTTGGATGTAGAACTCAAAGGTGGTGGATGTAGAACTTAAAGGGGAGAATGTTTCTGGATGTAGAACATAAAGGGGGAGAATGTTGTTGGATGTTGAACTTAAAGGGGGAGAATGTTGTTGGATGTTGAACTTAAAGGGAAGAATGTTGTTGGATGTTGAACTTAAAGGGGGGTAAATGTTGTTAATTCAACCACAAGGACATGACAATGACATCAATAGAATCAGGGTTCTAGTCACGTGAGCCTCAAAGGTAGAGCTGAATTTGTCTTTTGTCCATCCCAAATGAGACACTTGAGACCCCTCCAATCTGCCTGACTGATCAGGAGGAGGAAAGCCAATGCGTCTTATTGAACAAATTCACCATTGTGACTTGTTAGTGTGTTACTATCCACATACTTGCTTATTTGCAAAAGTTTTGGTGTGTGTGTGTGTGTGTGTGTGTGTGTGTGTGTGTGTGTGTGTGTGTGTGTGTTTGGGAGGACCACTTAATTGGTCACAAATTCACATTGAGCGAAACACATCTGCATTTTATCAGCTTCACCCAGATAGGGTTTCAGCGAGCGATTGTCTGCGGATTGGTCATTGGGTTTTTTAAAGTGCTAAATTGTTGAGGAAAAGCAGAGGACATGCACAATGACGTAGCTGCCACTCACTGAGGCAGTGTGGCTCGGCAGGCTAACGGCTAACGCCACTGTGAGTTAGTGGGATGAAGGGGGGGGGGGGGGGGGGGGGGTTTGCTGGAGGTTGCTGTGAAATGTTCATATCTTCTCTGTTCTTAGTCCAAATCCAGGAATTCCCAGTTCTCCCAATCCTTCATCCTCCTAAACTGTGTCAAGCCACATCTATGTGTGTATGTTTGTGCATGCGTGTGTGTGCGTGTGTGTGTGTCGCAACCTGGCTGAATTCAGATTCAATGGGTTTTGATGTTGGACCGGCCCCAAATTTCTCAAAAAGGATTGCACACACAAAACCTCCTGTAAAATATATACTGTAACTGTGTGCTAAAAACAAGGTTTTTCACCCTGATAATTGAAGACATATACTGTATCTTGTATCTTCACTAAGCCATAACAATCATTCACTAAATACTAGATAACAGTAATGGCATATGTGTTAATACATTTTGACAGCTACATGCTTCCACATATCTGGGGGAAAAACTTCTGTCAGTGATCACGCCATGACACCATATGTGACCTTGCACATAGGACCTATCTGACATCACATCCACATTATGCACACTGATACCCTAACAGGACATATCTGACATCACATCCACATTATGCACACTGATACCCTAACAGGACATATCTGACATCACATCCACATTATGCCCACTGATACCCTAACAGGAGGCCAATGACTGTAGAGGCAAGCTTGAGGCGATTGACAAGAAAAACTAGTCCCATGGAACAAGACTCCGATTGAACCTCTTTTCTCCTCCCTCTGCTTCATTTCAGTCTTACTCCTCTTTTCCTTCTTATCTACATCACTGGCTCCTAGCCGATAACGGCCGGGAATATGGTGAATGTGGGCGGCCTGGGGGAATAACGAGTGGGAACGGATATGGGAAAATTTAGTTTTTTTAGGAGTTTAAACGTCAATAAGTATGAGATATTGTTTACTACAGTCGAATAGAGAAAGACAATTGTTGAAGAAATAGAGTAGAATTGAATAGAATAGAACAAAATACAACAGAATAGAACAGAACAGCATAGAACAGAATATAATGTCTCCTGAATGTATGACTATATAATAACAAGGCATCTGAAACATATCTATAGACATCACAGTGACCAGTCAAAAACAATGATAATTTATTAAAATAGCTATATTCATATTTCTGACATTTGTCTTTGATTTTCCTGCAACCCTTGGTTAGGGTTGCAAAGCTACCGGTAATTTACCAAAGGTGCAAAAATCTTCGATAATACTGGTATTTAACAGGCCATCTATGGAAATCTATGGTAACTTTGGTAATTTATACTTAAAAATAACTTAAAATGACATATTTATATATAGTATTCCTTTTTTATATCTGTGTCCATAATGTCCATGAGTTTCAATTTGATAGCTTAAATCAAATTGTATTTGTCACATATGCCAAATGTGTGAGTGTGTGAGTCGAGTCCAGTGAGTGTGTAGGTAGAGTCCAGTGAGTGTGTAGGTAAAGTCCAGTGAGTGTGTAGGTAGAGTCCAGTGAGTGGGTGGGTAGAGTTCAGTGAGTGTGTAGGTAGAGTCCAGTGAGTGTGTAGGTAAAGTCCAGTGAGTGTGTAGGTAGAGTCCAGTGAGTGGGTGGGTAGAGTTCAGTGAGTGTGTAGGTAAAGTCCAGTGAGTGTGTAGGTAGAGTCCAGTGAGTGTGAAGGTAGAGTCCAGTGAGTGTATAGGTAGAGTCCAGTGAGTGTGTAGGTAGAGTCCAGTGAGTGTGTAGGTAGAGTCCAGTGAGTGTGTAGGTAGAGTCCAGTGAGTGTGTAGGTAAAGTCCAGTGAGTGTGTAGGTAGAGTCCAGTGAGTGGGTGGGTAGAGTTCAGTGAGTGTGTAGGTAGAGTCCAGTGAGTGTGTAGGTAGAGTCCAGTGAGTGTGCATAAAGCCTGTGCAAGAATGTCAGTGCAAAAAATAATAAAAGCGGGTCACTGCAAATAGTCTGTACCACCTGGTATAGAGGTCCTGGAGGGCAGGGAGCTCGGCCCCAGGGATGTGCTGGGCCAGACGCATTATCCTCTATAGCGCCTTGTGGTTGGAGGTCAAGCAGTTGCCATACCAATAGGTGATACAGCCAGTCAAGATGCTCTCAATGGTGCAGCTGTATAACTTTTTGAGGATTTGAGGGCCCATGTAAATAATGACTTAAGTGTACATGCATGAAATGTATGATTTGCACATGTAGAATATGAGTTACACCTGTATAATCAGATTTGTAGTTGCAAAAATGTTTTATGATTTTGAAAATCAATGCAACAACACTCACAAGCACATAATGTGATGTGTGAATAATTACAACAACAAATGGAATTTTATGTGAACAAATTCAATAAAATGTACAAGCAGGCAACTTAATTTGAGAACTCATATACTAAACTTGCGACTGGTGAATCTTCTTCTGTGAATTAAAACTACATTTGCCATTTACCAAGAAAAAAACGACAAATCCTATAAAATAATGTATATTTCGTCTCTCTGTGTTTCATCATTTTCCTGATGTATCTCACCGGAGACAGCATCCGAGTGAGCAAAACAGTGCCTCTCAGTCTCTGTATGTGTAGGCCATCTATTTGATGCTGTTTGGTAAAGAATACTATGACATTGTTGCTGCCCGTAGCATTGAATGCAAGGGAAGCCAGCGAGCATTTGGCCTCTCTTGATTAAAAAATTATAAAATAATAGCCAATCAGCATTGAGTTAGACAGAGTGAGCTCCACTGGGAATGGTCCTGGCACACCAAAAACAAAGTGTAATGGGAAGCCAGTTTGGAGTTGGCTTCACTCCAATCACAACAACTGGCAACAATTCATCTCATTGTGTTGTTGTCCTCTGGTGTCTAGCTAGCTAGCTAAAATTGGCCTTTTCCTAAATTAGCCATGGATGGCTAATGGTTTTGTGGTTTTACTTAATTGTCCTTACTGGCCAATGATTATAATGCAGATTCTGATCCAACCATGAATTTTCAACCTTGTGAACCTGGATGGAAGTTCAATATGTAGCGAGGTGTAGAAAGCTGATGTTAACTAGATAATGTTGCCCATGAAAGGAGGTTAAGCTAGCAAGCAATATTTTTATCCAGGTAGCCTAGGACAACAAAACATAAAAGTGTGTACTGTATGACAGAGTCATAGACCGTTTTGTCAACATAAAAGAGAGGAGGATGGCATTGGCGTTTCTCTATAAGTAGGGTGAGTCAACATGTTTTGTCTACCTGCACACACAGACATAAACAAACACACACACAGAAATCAGAACCATGGACAGCCACATCATATTTACAGTGCCTTGCGAAAGTATTCGGCCCCCTTGAACTTTGCGACCTTTTGCCACATTTCAGGCTTCAAACATAAAGATATAAAACTGTATTTTTTTGTGAAGAATCAACAACAAGTGGGACACAATCATGAAGTGGAACGACATTTATTGGATATTTCAAACTTTTTTAACAAATCAAAAACTGAAAAATTGGGCGTGCAAAATTATTCAGCCCCCTTAAGTTAATACTTTGTAGCGCCACCTTTTGCTGCGATTACAGCTGTAAGTCGCTTGGGGTATGTCTCTATCAGTTTTGCACATCGAGAGACTGAAATTTTTTCCCATTCCTCCTTGCAAAACAGCTCGAGCTCAGTGAGGTTGGATGGAGAGCATTTGTGAACAGCAGTTTTCAGTTCTTTCCACAGATTCTCGATTGGATTCAGGTCTGGACTTTGACTTGGCCATTCTAACACCTGGATATGTTTATTTTTGAACCATTCCATTGTAGATTTTGCTTTATGTTTTGGATCATTGTCTTGTTGGAAGACAAATCTCCGTCCCAGTCTCAGGTCTTTTGCAGACTCCATCAGGTTTTCTTCCAGAATGGTCCTGTATTTGGCTCCATCCATCTTCCCATAAATTTTAACCATCTTCCCTGTCCCTGCTGAAGACAAGCAGGCCCAAACCATGATGCTGCTACCACCATGTTTGACAGTGGGGATGGTGTGTTCAGGGTGATGAGCTGTGTTGCTTTTACGCCAAACATAACATTTTGCATTGTTGCCAAAAAGTTCAATTTTGGTTTCATCTGACCAGAGCACCTTCTTCCACATGTTTGGTGTGTCTCCCAGGTGGCTTGTGGCAAACTTTAAACAACACTTTTTATGGATATCTTTAAGAAATGGCTTTCTTCTTGCCACTCTTCCATAAAGGCCAGATTTGTGCAATATACGACTGATTGTTGTCCTATGGACAGAGTCTCCCACCTCAGCTGTAGATCTCTGCAGTTCATCCAGAGTGATCATGGGCCTCTTGGCTGCATCTCTGATCAGTCTTCTCCTTGTATGAGCTGAAAGTTTAGAGGGACGGCCAGATCTTGGTAGATTTGCAGTGGTCTGATACTCCTTCCATTTCAATATTATCGCTTGCACAGTGCTCCTTGGGATGTTTAAAGCTTGGGAAATCTTTTTGTATCCAAATCCGGCTTTAAACTTCTTCACAACAGTATCTCGGACCTGCCTGGTGTGTTCCTTGTTCTTCATGATGCTCTCTGCGCTTTTGACGGACCTCTGAGACTATCACAGTGCAGGTGCATTTATACGGAGACTTGATTACACACAGGTGGATTGTATTTATCATCATTAGTCATTTAGGTCAACATTGGATCATTCAAAGATCCTCACTGAACTTCTGGAGAGAGTTTGCTGCACTGAAAGTAAAGGGGCTGAATAATTTTGCACGCCCAATTTTTCAGTTTTTGATTTGTTAAAAAAGTTTGAAATATCCAATAAATGTCGTTCCACTTCATGATTGTGTCCCACTTGTTGTTGATTCTTCACAAAAAAATACAGTTTTATATCTTTATGTTTGAAGCCTGAAATGTGGCAAAAGGTCGCAAAGTTCAAGGGGGCCGAATACTTTCGCAAGGCACTGTAGCTTACGTTGATTGGACTAAAATGTTTTTAGTTGTCACTGTATTAGACTAAGCATAGGTGATTTGATGATGTTGAAATGTTGATGTTGAAATAGTGCTACAATAGTGGAGGCAGCTCCTGTTTTCTTTGCGACTTGTGGTAACTCTCTGTGGTTCTAAATCAATATTTGTTTCATACTTCGACAATGTCAAAAACATTAAACTTGCTTGACCATGCTGTAGGTCATGTAAATATTTGCTACATGCAATATGCTTTATGGACTTCACAGGACAGATGTTACTCTCTGGTTTTGTGATGAAACAAAGGTGTGGTTGAATGTATTCTGCCACTGTGTCTTCTTATTGTCTCAGCCGTAGGCCTCTATATCACAGTGTCAAGGCATATGAACTAACAGATTATAGAACAAACAATGCAATTATTACAATACAGGTTGTAATATGACATTTTCTTCATGCTTGGTTTCCCCAGTGATTTTACCAATGCCCTGCTACTGGTGTCAAATCAATTTTGGCACTAATTTAGTGACTGACCTGTGCCAAGAGTTTTGTAGTTGTAAAAAAAGTATGTGCTTGTAAAAGGAAGGAAGCAGTAGAGAAAAACACGACAGCTCTGGTGGGTGGGCTTTTTCTTCCAACCAATCAGGTGAGGTGTTGTCATTCTGGAACGTATTTTCAAACAGGGGGCCAGTGTTCTGTCTTTGAAGCACATTTTCCACTGTGCTAAACAAGGATCAAATTTGTTGAAATTACTAAATTATTTTCACAGAATTTGAAAGCTACAGCAAGGTGTTGGTCAGGAAGATGAATGTAAGAATTAAAAAGAGTGTTTCCGCATACCACTACAGATCTGCCTTCTGGCTAGCCCGTATCTAGAAACAGAGCAGTAGATACATGGCCAACGGTATGTGGACACCTGCTTGTGGAATATCTCATTCCAGAATCATGGGCATTAATATAGAGCATTAATATAGAGTTGGTCCCCCACTTTGCTGCAATAACAGCCTCCACTCTTCTGGGAAGGTTTTCCACTAGATGTTGGAACATTGCAGCGGGGCCTTGCTTCCATTAAGCCACAAGAGCATTAGTGAGGTCGGGCACTGATGTTGGGTGATTAGGCCTGGCTCGCACTCAGCGTTCCAATTCACCAAAGGTGTTCGATGGAGTTGAGGTCAGGGCTCTATGCAGGCCTGTCAAGTTCTTCCACACAGATCTCGACAAACAATTTTTGCATGGACCTCGCTTTGTGCACAGGGGCATTGTCATGCTGAAACAGGAAAGGGCATTCCCCAAACTGGTGCCACAAAGTTGGAAGCCCAGAATCGTCTAGAACCGAAGTTCCCAAACTTTTTATAGTCCCATACCCCTTCAAACATTCAACCTCCAGCTGCGTACACCCTCTAGCACCAGGGTCAACGCACTCTCAAACGTTGTTTTTTTTGCCATCATTGTAAGCCTGCGACAAACACACTATACGATACATTTATTAAACATAAGAATGAGTGTGAGTTTTTGTCACAACCCATCTCATGGGAAGTGACAAAGAGCTCTTATAGGACCAGGGCACAAATAATAATATTATAATAATCAATAATTTTATATATAATTTTACACACACAAATTTGATTGAGGGCCGAGAATCCACTCTCACATAGGTACATGGTTGCAAAGGGCATCGGTGTCTTAACATTTGCACAGGCAGGATACTCTGAGCGCAGCCCTATCCAGAAATCTGGAAGTGGCTTCTAATTAAAAATACATTTTTGACAGAACCGCGTGTTGCAATTTTGATGAGGCTCTCTTGTTCAGATATCGGTAAGTGGACTGGAGGCAGGGCATGAAAGGGATAACAAATCCAGTTGTTTGTGTCGTCCGTTTCGGGAAAGTACCTGCGTAATTGCGCACCCAGCTCACTCAGGTGCTTTGCTATATCACATTTTACATTGTCCATAAGCTTGAGTTCATTTGCACACAAAAAATCCTACAATGATGGAAAGATATGTGTGTTGTCCTTGTTAATGCAGACAGAGAAAAGCTCCAACTTCTTAATCATAGCCTCAATTTTGTCCCGCACATTCAATATAGTTGCGGAGAGTCCATGTAATCCTAGATTCAGATCGTTCAAGCGAGAAAAAACAAATAGGCCAGTCTTGTGAGAAACTCATCATCATTTAACAAAGCTGGAGCGTTTGGCAGATTCATCAACTTTAGCAGTGTCTGTGTGCTCCTGAAGTGCTGTTGCCCTGTGTGCTCTTTCATTGGTTTGGTGTTTTTATTAATTTACCTAAGTGGCATGAGGCCTGTGTGGCGTCGCACTGTTAAAATCAACCCAGTGTGGAGATGAAACACCTGTGTGTTGCAAAGCCACATGCTCTAAAACCTCTCTGCTCTACCTAGGTGTTTTAATGGGCTGATGAGGGTAATACTAATACAGAGATAACCATTGTAAATGTATTTTCTCCTCTTTAATTATTTTTGCCTTGTTATGCCATTGTGTTTACCACTTCAAGACCCTTAAATCTGTAGTTTGAAGCATATACAGCATACATTTTTTTCCAATATTTTCCTAACATCCAATTATGTTTGTTTGTCAACTATCTCTCCTGGTCAATTAAGTTTACATGCATAATTAATACACATCCGAGGTTGACGAGTGCTAATTTCACTAAACTTTTATAAAAGGGTAGGAGACATGTACAGATCATAGTCTTACCCAAAAAGAATGACACTGTTTCAGCATGTACAATGTAACAATAGAAAACATCCATCATCTTAGCAAACATTTAAAAAGTCACATAAAATAATCAAAGTGACTGAATATATATTTAATAAACATTTAAAGTGGCAATATGTAACATTTTGGGCCACCTAAACAAATTCACGTAGGAATTGTGATTTAAAGATCTATCAATCTAATTGAAGTGGCAGATATGTTCTATATGTGCTATTTCTATGCTTCCCGTTCTTAAGTTTCATTTTTGCATCTTTTACTTCCTGTTTTGTACACCAGCTTCAAACAGCTGAAAATATCAGATTTTTGGTTATGGAAAATGTATTTCACAATGGTTTAGGTGGGACAATGATTCTCTATACTATATTAGCTTATTTTGTCACATAAACTGAAATTAGGTGAACGATTAGAGTTTTAGCAACCAGGAAATGGCGGAGCGATTTTAAACAACATTAAAACAATACATTATAATATATAATATAAACAATTCAATATAATATAGACCTGATAAATTACTCACATCCAGCATAAAAAACTGAAACAGAATGAAAAAAATGTATTCTATATTTATTTTAGAAGATGCAACAATTGTTCATGAAGCAAACATTGAATGAAGTGGTGAAGGTTTGGTAGAGAGAAGCTGTCTGTAATCCTTCCCCTCCTTCCTCCGTGGTGCTCATGGGAGCATGCCTAAGATCACACATTACCCCAGGGCCCATATTCACAAAGCATCCAATGCTGCATTTTGACTGTAACATCAGCGTTACGCTAGTGTATACACTCTTATGTTATACTAGGGAAATTGTTTCCTTAGCTAGGGCTGACATTGAGGACTTGTGAAGAGCAGAATCAACAACCTCTGCATAATCAAAACTGTTGCTTTGTGAGAAGGTAATAAAGTCCACAGTTAGCCATTGTTATGTAAATGACAGCTGAGAAGTACCAGTGGCCTGGCTTTGGCCCCAAGTGAGAGCAGGTCCACTGGAGCCATAACTCAGTGAAACACGGGTGCTGGCCAACGTAGATGGAAACAGAAAGGTCTGAGCCTTCTGGGTAAAACACAGGGCCAGCCAGGAAGGAACTCACCCAACCACTCTGAGGTAGTGGTTGTGTGGCTAGCAGAGGTAGATGTGTGCTTAGCAGATCTGAAAGAGAGGCACAACATTATTTGAATGAGAATTCAGTCCACTTGACAATTCAAACAGAATTGAGCATTGTTCCTGCTGCTGATTTGTACAACTTGAGACAGATAGCAATACAGTACAAATATATTAAAACATAATATGGAATGTAAAACAAATACAAATTATGTGCATGTGGTGGTTTCAAATAATAAATAACTACAGGTAGCTAGCTCTATTCATGCTTTTCCTGGAAATGGTTATCTGATATTGTAGCTAGTTAGTTGATGGTGTTCTAGCTAGCTCACCCAACGCAGGTTTTCTCCTCATCACTGGTCTGTAGATGAGTGAAAAACTTGTGAAACTTGAAAGCGCATTCCAGAATGACAACACCTCACCTGATTGGTCAGAATAAAAAGCCCTGTCAACCAGAGCTCATGTTTTTTTCAGTTTCTTCCTTGCAGATTTTTTTTTACAACTACAAAACCTTTGGCTGAGGTTAGTATTTTACATGCTTGTACACTTAAGTCACTGTTTGACCTTCATACCAAGGCCAAATCTTTTCAGTCTCCTGAGGGGGAAGCAGTGTTGTCGTGCCCTATTCACAACTGTTTTGGTGTGTTTGAACCATGATAGGTCCTTTGTTATGTGGACACAGAGGAACTTGAAACTCTCGACCAGCTCCACTACAGCCCCGTCGATGTGAATGGAGCGTGTTCGTACCACCATTTCCTGTAGTCCATAATCAACTCCTTTGTCTTGATTCCAATGAGGGAGAGGTTGTTGTCCTGACACCACATTGCCAGGTCCCTGACCTCGTCCCTATAGGCTGTTTCATCGCCATTGGTGATCAGGCCTCTGACCGTTGTGTCGTCGGCAAACTTAATGATGGTGTTGGAGTCGTGCGTGGCCACACAGTCGTGGGTGAACAGGGATTACAGGAGGAGACTAAGCATGCACGCATGAGGGTCCCCCTGTTGATGGTCAGTGTGGCGGATGTGTTACTGCCTACCCTCACCACCTGAGGGGCAGCCCGTCAGGAAGTCCACGATGCAGTTGTAGAGGGAAGTGTTTAATCGCAGGGTCCTTAGTTTAGTGATGAGCTTGGAGGGCAATATGGTGTTGAACGCTGAGCTATAGTCAATGAACAGCATTCTCACATAGGTGTTCCTTTTGTCCAGGTGGGAAAAGGCAGTGTGGAGTGCAATAGAGATTGCGTCATCTGTGGATCTGTTGGGGCGGTATGCAAATTGAAGTCCAGGTTATCTGGGATGATGGTGTTGATGTGAGTCATGACCAGCCATGACTAGCCATTTTATGGCAAACAGATGTGAATGCTATGGGGCGATTTAGACAGGTTAGCTTGGCGTTCTTGGGCACTGGGACTATGGTGGTCTGCTTGAAACATGAAGGTATTAAAGACTTGGTCAGGGAGAGGTTGACAATGTCAGTGAAGACACTTGCCAGCTGGTCAGCGCATGCTCCGTCTGGCGCTGCGACCTTGTGAATGTTAACCTGTTTAAAGGTCTTACATCGGCTACGGAGAGCGTGATTACACAGTCTTCAGAAATAGCTGGTGCTCTCATGCATGGGTTAGTGTTGCTTTCCTCAAAGCAAGCTTAGAAGGTATTTAGCTCGTCTGGTAGTCACACGTCACTGGACAGCTCATTGGCTGAGTTTCCCTTTGTAATAAGTGATGGTTTGCAAGCCCTGTCACACCCAACGAGTGTCAGAGCCTGTGTAGTTGGATTAGATCTCTTTGCCTATTTGGTGTTTCGTCGGAGGTCGTAGCGGGATTTCTTATAAGCGTCAGGATTAGTGTCTCGACCATTGAAAGTGGCAGGTTTAGCCTGTAGATTAGTGCAGGTTTTGCCTGTAATCCATGGCTTCTAGTTGGGATATGTACATACGGTCACCTTGTGGACGACATTGTCGATACAGTTATTAATGAAGCCGGTGACTGATGTGGTAAATTCCTCAAGTCCTTCAGATGAATCTCAGAACATATTCCAGTCTGTGCTAGCGAAAAAGTAGCTTAGCATCCACTTCATTGGACCACTTCCATATTGAGTGCGTCACTGGTACTTCCTGTTTGAGTTTGACCTTGTAAGCAGGAATCAGGAGGGTAGAGTTATGGTCAGATTTACCCAAACGGAGAGTGAGGGAGTGCTTTGTATGCATCTCTGTGTGTGGAGTAAAGGTTATCTAAAGTTGTTTTTCTTCTAGTTGCACAGGTGACATGCTGGTAGAAATAAGGTAAAACGGTTTTCAGTTTCCCTGACTTAAAATCACAGGCCACTAGGAGCACCGCCTATAGGTGAGCATTTTCTTGTTTGCTTATGGCCCTATACAGTTTGTTGAGTGCAGTCTTAGTGCCACCATTGGTTTGTGGTGGTAAATAGACAGCTATGAAAAATAGATTAAATATTTAATATCGTTCAAGACAAAATAGCCTAATTAATGAAAAAAACATCTAATCAACAATGGTATTATTTTCAATTAACTCTGCAACTCTTCCAGTGATTGTATTTTCTCACAAATGCTGCCAGTTTGGCCCCAACAAATTTACTACAAAGACATATGGTAAAATAAATCAAAAATGTAATGCTAAAACTCTCATATTAAACATCAATGGTATTCACTAAGTTTATTGTATCTATTTAGGATAATGTTTTGCAGTGTTGCCATTTTTTTTAAAAGTATAATCTAGAGATAATTACAGACACGTGATAATCTGAAGAACCCCAAAAGGCCACTAGACATCATCGAATAAAATTCCATGTATTCCTTGAAAGTTACCAAAATGCTTGTAGTTTACTGGTAACCTTTGAACTTTCCAGTAATATACCCTCACAACGCTACCCCTGACAAACACACGCCATCCCTAAATATATATACATCTATTAGTATCAATTGTCACTTTGTCCCCCCCTCCCCACTCTCTGCATCACCCCATTTACACATGCATGGGCGCACACACACTGAAGCCCTTATCGCCAGACTCTCATGCGCCCCCAGACGCTCCTAATCAAGACAAATGGTAACCCCTCCTGTGCCCCTCTCTCACTTCCCCCCCCCCCCCCCCCCCCCCCCCCCCTTCCCCTCCCTCTTGGCCTGGTGTGGCCGATAGCTCGCTTGGGGTCCTGCTGTAATTGGTTTAGACATAATTTACTGCTCACTTGGTAATATAGCATTTCAGCATCTGATAAAAATCATATCAAGTCACAGCAATGGGTGCTCCGACTTGAAGATAGTCATTGTTATCAGTTAGATACCAAAAGGGGATCCTGCTCTTTCACACAGACACACGCACACACATGCACACACATACACACACACACACACACACATACACACACACACACACATACACACACACATACTTACAAACTCTCTCACACAAACACACAATCGCTCTCTCTCTCAATTTCAGGTCTGGGCATGGAGGAGAGAATTTGTTACAGAAAGAAAGGCAATGAAAAGAGCCTCCTTGACAGACTAAATTGATGAAAGTTGTAATTATCCATGTTTGTGGCTTCCAATGTACTTGTGGGTAATGTGGCCTTCTTTACTCCAAACTTTCAATGAGCCGTGAGTTTGGCCCGAAGCGCTTTCCCGAGCTGACACATTGGGCTTCTACACTATCCTAGCAATGTCGCGCTCCACCATCCCCCCACATGGTAGATCCACCATTCCTCCCCACATGGGAGACACCCCCCCCCCCCCACATGAGAGATCTATCATTCCCCCACATCAGAAATCCACCACACATTTCTAATATTTCACTCATATCATAACTCATATCTGGATTCTATGGCTGACTCTTAACTTGTAATACTTTAGCATAAATCTTCTATTGACATCAATGCATGACCTAGTCTTATGAGAATAAAGAATGGTTCCTGATGAGTGATGTTGCAACAGGCAAACGCCACTTTAAAAAAGGAAAGTATACTTGGTGTGATGCATATGGATGTTAACTTTCTATTAAATTGTGTGTGAAAGGACGTATCTTCCAGGTGTCTGACATTACTTTATTTCCAGGTGTCTGACATGACTTATCTTCCAGGTGTCTGACATGACTTATCTTCCAGGTGTCTGACATGACTTTATCTTCCAGGTGTCTGACATGACTTTATTTCCAGGTGTCTGACATGACTTTATTTCCAGGTGTCTGACATTACTTTATTTCCAGGTGTCTGACATGACTTTATCTTCCAGGTGTCTGACATGACTTATCTTCCAGGTGTCTGACATGACTTTATTTCCAGGTGTCTGGCATGACTTATCTTCCAGTTGTCTGACATGACTTTATTTCCAGGTGTCTGACATGACTTTATCTTCCAGGTGTCTGACATGACTTTATTTCCAGGTGTCTGACATGACTTATCTTCCAGGTGTCTGACATGACTTATCTTCCAGGTGTCTGACATGACTTTATTTCCAGGTGTCTGACATGACTTATCTTCCAGGTGTCTGACATGACTTTATCTTCCAGGTGTCTGACATGACTTTATTTCCAGGTGTCTGACATGACTTTATCTTCCAGGTGTCTGACATGACTTTATTTCCAGGTGTCTGACATGACTTATCTTCCAGGTGTCTGACATGACTTTATTTTATAATCTGTGACTCAAACAGCAAAAGCAATCAGAGCCCATAAAAAATATCAGCACCTTTAATACGTCCAATACAGCATCAACATTCTGAGTGAAAACACTGCAATTTCAGTTTATCCGTAATTGAGGAAATTCAGGCCCAATATTGTTATTATATGGCTTTTTAACACAGTCCTTTTCGACAGTCCCTTTGGAATAAAAGCTAAATGACTTGATACTAATATTAAGATTACATTTCAAACCCATGCACAGATTCATGAGAGAGAGGAGAGAAAACCAGCCACCTTAACTCCCTTTGATATTTCACTCTGGTCGGAGACCTTGGCCTGGATAGGGAGGCTGGGGAGCACACAGTTTGCTTCAGTATTTTATGAGAGGCGCTATTTCAGCTTTTATCAGTGTCATCGAGGAAGATCCCTGGTTTCACACATGCTCTGTGGATTCACTGGCAACACAACTTCAAAGTCCCTCTCTCTAAATTGCTCATTGATTGCATGCAGGTCCACATAATGGATGACCACATCCTGCTAGAGCAGGAGGGCGCTATCTAAACGTTACACAGAAGGGTCTTGTCTATAGCGGTGCAGATAACTATACAGGTGATCAAAAACTTGAAAGGGGTTCTCAGAGAGTTTCCTTTTGTTTTAAAACAACCCTAACTGATTATTCGGAACTCAACGACCCACATAAAGCCAATCCGTTTCCTTTTGTTTTAAAACAACCCTAACTGATTATTCAGAACTCAACGAACCACATACAGCCAATACGTTTCCTATTCATGTCCCAGTTGTATCTTTACCACACAGGCCTATCTCAGATGATTGGTACTGCCATGTCTAAATGTCCAGTGAAGTCTACTTCTTGTTGGGGTTCCAACACTATGAACCATGTTTTTCCTAAATGTCTGTGAACTGAGGTTTTAAATTACGATAACTCCAGAGCATCATTCCATTTCAAATGAGCATCATTTGTTGCCATTCCAGTAAGGGCTTCATCCATCTTCATTGGATTACCTAGTAATGGGAGAGTAAATCAGAGGGTTGTAACCAACATAGCTAGGCGATCTTCGTGCAAAGAGCCGAATCTAGTGTCGTCTGAGGTTAACCGTCTTGTCTGTCTGCTATTTGGATGTAGTTAGAGCTGCCACCACAATGGTTAAGATTCCACAGGCCGGGGGCCACACAGCCAAGGGGAAACCATTAGTACTTATTCCCGAAAATTGAGTTGTTTAAGTACTCGCTAAATTAAAGACAGACTGTTATATCTCCAGAAAGAGAGGGGTGGGAAGTAAATAGGTGGTTTCCCTGATCGTTCTAAAGTAAATAAGTTAGAAAACTGTTTCCATCCACTTTGTAGTGGGTCCTATTTACACCATGCGCTATTTATCTGTCTTCGCTAGTGCATTCATGACCACATGCACAGCTGAGAGGTATTGTGCCTTTTGAGAAATCCTTGAGAGGGGCCAAATCTCCTTGAGTTGAAATAACAGAAAGGGGATTAACAATGCATGTGACTATGTGGTTTAAATGCCCAAACTCTAACTTGATAGATTTAACAACTTAATAATGTGTACAAAAGGGAAAAAGTGGGGGTCCAATTATGATGGAACCAAAGTAAAGTACAATCTGATCATAGGCTATAGCTCAGGGACTGGAAACCATTTCCATACCCAAATAACAAGCAAAGTGTTTTATATTGGTTGGGTTCATTTAAGAGAACCAGTAGAAATAAGATTGTGTGGCAAAGGCAGACAGCGTAATTGTTGATTAATCCCATCTAATACGACTCAAAACAGTGCACTGAAACGATTAATTCCCAACACCTCTCCTTCCTTTGAACGCCAATGAATCACATTTCCAGGCTTTCATAATATTTCCTCCCGCAAAAAGTATGGGTTGACGATACAACCAAGCTGAAGTTTGAAAGTGTAGGGGCGTGAATTCTCACCACAAAAGTGCACTTATTAAGAATTCCAGACCACTTAGAAGGGGTTCGTAGTGCATTTTCAGCCCCTTGGCTTTGTTATAAGCACCTCTCAACCTGCAACAGTTGAGTGCCAGAAACCAGAAGCATGCCTCGCCCCCACGAAATCTCATTGAGCTGTCAAAGCGACAGGATTAACTTCAGGCCAATAACACGCAATTAGATTTATTTTCCCTCCTTAAGCCTATTAAGACCACAGCGAGGAGATAGTGGTCCCTTTTACCTGAATTTAATTGTGTTTCTTATGCGCAATGAGCTGTGTGTTACAGGGGTTGGAAATAGGCAACCAAGGTGGTAAGGTGGTCGCATGGTATGGTAAGGTGATGGATTTCTGGTCACAGCAAAGACGTAGAGGAGGTGATTGAGGTGATCTTGGGGCCTCCAGGAAAAATTCCACAGAGCTTCCCTTCCATGGCCCGAGGGGAAGCCTGCTGGTGGGTGCTCTTTTTGTCACCATGGTCGAGAAACCGACACCGTCCTTAATCGTGTAACTTTGTGTGCTGTCCCTTTTACAGGCGTGCTAATCCCGTTAGGGCAAATAAAGACGTAATCACGAGTCCCCACCTCACTGGTTCATTTGCAGGTCTTATATTTGCCATTGTCGGGGGAGTCCATTCAGACACCATTGTCAGCTGAGTGACAATCCCTGCTGCGTTGAGAAGCACAGAATGAAGGTAAGGAGGAGGAGGAGGAGGAGAAGGAGGATGGGTGCATTGGGGGGCATTGTCTCTACACTTCTTTCCTAAAAAGGGGGACACCATTTCGTTTGTGTCTTGTCGTACTGAGAACTCGTTGTACACAGTAATAATACTGAGAACTCATTGTACACAGTAATAATACCGAGAACTCGTTGTACACAGTTATAATACTGAGACCTTGTTGTACACAGTAATAATACTGAGAACTTGTTGTACACAGTAATAATACTGAGAACTCGTTGTACACAGTTATAATACTGAGAACTCGTTGTACACAGTTATAATACTGAGAACTCGTTATACACAGTTATAATACTGAGAACTCGTTCTACACAGTTATAATACTGAGAACTCGTTATACACAGTTATAATACTGAGAACTCGTTGTACACAGTAATAATACTGAGAACTCGTTGTACACAGTTATAATACTGAGAACACATTGTACACAGTAATAATACTGAGAACTCGTTGTACACAGTTATAATACTGAGAACTCGTTGTACACAGTTATAATACTGAGAACTCGTTGTACACAATTATAATACTGAGAACACATTGTACACAGTTATAATACTGAGAACTCGTTGTACACAGTTATAATACTGAGCACTCGTTATACACAGTTATAATACTGAGAACTAGTTGTACACAGTTATAATACTAAGAACTCATTATACACAGTTATAATACCGAGAACACGTTGTACACAGTTATAATACTGAGAACTCGTTGTACACAGTTATAATAGTGAGAACACGTTGTACACAGTTATAATACTGAGAACTTGTTGTACACAGTTATAATACTGAGCACTCGTTCTACACAGTAATAATACTGAGAACTAGTTGTACACAGTTATAATACTAAGAACTCATTATACACAGTTATAATACTGAGAACACGTTGTACACAGTTATAATACTGAGAACTCGTTCTACACAGTAATAATACTGAGAACTAGTTGTACACAGTTATAATACTAAGAACTAGTTGTACACAGTTATAATACTGAGAACTCGTTGTACACAGTTATAATACTGAGAAGTCGTTGTACACAGTTATAATACTGAGAAGTCGTTGTACACAGTAATAATACTGAGAACTCGTTGTACACAGTAATAATACTGAGAACTCGTTGTACACAGTTATAATACTGAGAACTCGTTGTACACAGTAATAATACTGAGAACTCGTTGTACACAGTAATAATACTGAGAACTCGTTGTACACAGTTATAATACTGAGAACTCGTTGTACACAGTTATAATACTGAGAACTCGTTGTACACAGTTATAATACTGAGAACTCGTTGTACACAGTAATAATACTGAGAACTCGTTGTACACAGTTATAATACTGAGAACTCGTTGTACACAGTTATAATACTGAGAACTCGTTGTACACAGTTATAATACTGAGAACTCCTTGTACACAGTTATAATACTGAGAATTGGTGCCACTTGAATGAAGTGGGACCACATCCAAAGATGATTTGACAGAGAATGATTGATTGTTTCATCGTAGACAATACCGTAAGCTTCACATTTCTTTGAACACATTCACACCCATAGATTAATATAGATCGCTATTCTCCAAGCTTCTTCTTGCTGCGATGAATAGAAAGCTATCCTTCCATTCTCTATTCTTCTCCTGTCCTCTGCTCCCCATTCATTCTGTTACACAGGTGATATGTACGCGTAACACCATTACAGTAATTGACTAATGAGAGACCATCACTCTCTGTCTGTAGAACGACGTACCTTTGCCAGTTCGTTGTACAAGACCATCAGCAGAGCTATCCATCACATTCTCACTCAGGCAGAAGTAGCGGCAGTAGGATCTGTACAGAGCAAATCAGTGGAGAGGCATGTGATCCCTGTACTAGCAGTAGGGAGACTGAGGACCTTGTTTCTTCCTTTGTTGTGTCTCAATGGTCCACTAGGCTATAAATAGGAGTTAAGTGCAATGGTCACGTCACTCTGAGGAAGATGTCAGTTTGATGGCAAAACGTCAGTCACCTGTTCTCATCTTGTACATTGGATTAAAGTGAGCTAACATAAATCAATTTCTGACTGTATTTGTTGTGTGCTAACTCCTTTCTGCCTCGAATTAGTCCTTTTGGAAGTTGTTCTTTCCCTTCTCATGACCTCATTAAAGACTTTGATGGAACATTTCAGATAAACTAATGTCAGCTAAGGTGACATAGCTATAATGGTTAAATGTAGCTATTTTTCACTTATTCTAATGCTACCATTTTAAAAAGAAGTAAGGCTAGAAAGATGCATTTTCAAAGAAAGAAGGGTGAAGTATTCAAATAGGGCAATGGTAACTAACGCATGCAATTCATGGTTTTCCAATGCATTCCAGGCAGTTCTGCATTCTAAGACGTCTGGAAGCACAGGGCTGTCTAACTTTCAGCTCTCAGGACACTCAAGTGGATCAAGCTTTACGCAAAGGGATGCCTATAAGAATTAAGTAGCAAAACAGAGTATGTTCTTTAAATACATTCAAACCCAGGCTTGTCCGGCCATTAAAAGTCGCTAGCTAGCTACTCCCACAATAACAAGTCCGAATGAGCAGCGGCATTGAAGCCGATGTCGGGCCTCTCTCACGCGATTCAATCACAGCAAACATAAACAGCTGACATCTGTGAGCCCTCATTAAGCAGCTCCACCACCCACCACCCTCCCACCACCACCACTTCAATCTGAAACACCTACTCGATGACTAAGCAAATAAATCCATACACTTTTCCTGTTTGGCTTGGGGGGGATTAGTAAGCATATCTTCTCCATGTTATTCTTTGTCTGGGGTTGAGGGGCTCAGGGTTGCGGGAGGGAAGGAGGGGGGGGATAGATTGTTGCTGAGAACATAATTGGCATGGCCTCTCTGACACTGTCCATCAGACTGGGTTTTAGCTGCCTCTGTGTGCGTCCCGTCCTGCAGGGCCCCTGTGAGGCTCCTGCTGATGTTTCATTAAACAAGAGCGGGGTCTCTGAGGAGATGTTTGTGCAGCCTCCGTGGCTCCACCACACAGCGAGAAGCTCGCCTTCCATTGCAAACTGGCGCGGCTATAATTAGCCACGCACCCCATTTCATGATGGGGCCCCTGTGTAAGCCTGTGTGTGTGTGTGTGTGTGTGTGTGTGTGTGTGTGTGTGTGTGTAGGGGTGGTGTAAGAAAGATTGAGACTGGCATTTGAGGGAGAATACTTGTGTTGTATGACTCAAGCAGAGGGAGGGAGGCCCATGAAAATGTTCTGGGGCATTACTACTGTTGCTGCAGATACTCAAGTTACAACTATTTCAACCTGAGTCATGTGTAGTAATATCTAAATAGGTCAAAGGTTATATATTTCTAATAACAATGTCATGGCAACACTGAAATTTAAATGATCTTGATATTATTACTGCACAAATAAACAAATAAACCCTCTGATATAATAGCTCAAATGGACACACAACTACCAGTACCAGTGTGTTCAAATAGTATGTCTTTGAACAGCCCCTTGGAACTAGGGCTGATAGGCCTGGGCCCATTCACCAAGTGTCTCAGTGTTGATCTAGGATCAGGTACCCCCTTTAATTCTTTATGATTTAAAAGGAAACACTGATCCTAAATCAGCACTTCTACTCTGAGATGTTTTGTAAAAACGGGCCTAGGCCTTTGGACCATCAGTCTTTTGTAATGCATTATTGAACTGAATGACAGAGATGTGGAAAGTGTTGGAATAACTTCTCTAATCTCCTTGAATGAACTCGGCCAAAATCATAAACCCTACTACAAAACAGTTGCCCTTTCCTTGTAGAAGCCTAAACATTTGAGCAGCGGATCCTCATCTTCAACTAATTATAATAAGGGGAATGAGGGGATGATGCAGAGATACACAAAGTATGCAAGTAAGCCCATCTATTCCAGAGCTCCAGAGGAATCATGCAGCCTTATAAGGTTGCTGTGATGGTGCAAGGAGGACAAGTGGGATAGCGTGGGCTCAGGGTGGTTGAACAGTACTACTAGGCTCTTTAAAGAGCCTGTGATGGACTACAGAGCCTGGCTCTCAATCAGAGCTGGTCACAGGGCTATACTGGGATAAGTCAAATATAATTTTATCCTTCAGATCAAACTGATTGCATTGCATATAAATTCAATTGTGTCTTGCTTGAAGGAGGAATGCTATTTTTCCCTTATCACTAAACTCTATGACCAGATTTGATTCCATGCGGTCTGTTGTTGGTCATCTTAATAGGATTACTTTTGTGGAAAAATAGTTTGATGTCCCTATAAAGAAGAGCCTACACTCACATTTAATATGTTCTAATGTAGCTGGTGGTTCATTTAGCATGTTCTACTGTAGCAGGTGGTTCATTTAGCATGTTCTACTGTAGCAGGTGGTTCATTTAGCATGTTCTACTGTAGCAGATGGTTCATTTAGCATGTTCTACTGTAGCAGGTGGTTCATTTAGCATGTTCTACTGTAGCAGGTGGTTCATTTAGCATGTTCTACTGTAGCAGGTGGTTCATTTAGCATGTTCTACTGTAGCAGATGGTTCATTTAGCATGTTCTACTGTAGCAGGTGGTTCATTTAGCATGTTCTACTGTAGTAGGTGGTTCATTTAGCATGTTCTACTGTAGCAGGTGGTCCATTTAGTATGTTCTACTGTAGCAGGTGGTTCATTAAGTATGTTTTACTATAGCAGGTGGTTAATTTAGTATGTTCTACTGTAGCTGGTGGTTCATTTAGTATGTTCTACTGTAGCTGGTGGTTCATTTCATATGCTCTACTATAGCAGGTGGTTCATTTAGTATGTTCTGCTACAACTGGTGGTTCATTTAGTATGTTCTACTATAAGCTGGTGGTTCATTTTGTATGTTCTGCTATAGCTGGTGGTTCATTTAGTATGTTCTACTGTAGCTGGTGGTTCATTTCATATGCTCTACTATAGCAGGTGGTTCATTTAGTATGTTCTGCTACAGCTGGTGGTTGATTTAGTATGTTCTGCTATAGCTGGTGGTTCATTTTGTATGTTCTGCTACAGCTGGTGGTTCATTTAGTATGTTCTGCTATAGCTGGTGGTTCATTTTGTATGTTCTGCTACAACTGGTGGTTCATTTTGTATGTTCTGCTATAGCTGGTGGTTCATTTTGTATGTTCTGCTACAGCTGGTGGTTCATTTAGTATGTTCTGCTACAGCTGGTGGTTCATTTTGTATGTTCTGCTACAGCTGGTGGTTCATTTAGTATGTTCTACTGTAGCAGGTGGTTCATTTAGTATATTCTACTATAGCTGGTGGTTAATTTAGTATGTTCTACTATAGCTGGTGGTTCATTTAGTATGTTCTACTGTAGCAGGTGGTTCATTTAGTATGTTTTACTGTAGCAGGTGGTTCATTTAGTATATTCCACTATAGCTGGTGGTTCATTTAGTATGTTTTACTGTAGCAGGTGGTTCATTTAGTATGTTCTACTGTAGCAGGTGGTTCATTTAGTATATTCTACTATAGCTGGTGGTTCATTTAGTATATTCTACTATAGCTAATGGTTCATTTAGTATGTTTTACTATAGCTAATAGTTTGGTTTTTCATATCCTTTCTAGAGTTGCATGATTCACAGTGTTTGGTGGTGTAGCTGTACGTCTGACTATGTCCATCTGAAACTTGTGAGAAATTAATGACTCATATTTCCGTAACTCAACCTCCCAGTTACACTACACTTTATCACAACAAAGTCTATGGCCCCTCCTCGGCTCCAGATCTACTTTTGTCTGTAAGCAATTAGCTCATAGGTTTATGCTTGACTCCATTGTTTGGGTTACTGGCTGCTGACAAAGATAATGAACCATAATCGTTGAATGATGTGGTAATTGCTAAGGTGTATCGGGGCACGGCACCAGCGGTAATTATCTTACTTTTGACATCAATGCTCTCATTAAATGATGATGTCATCGAAACATGATAAAACATGATCAACATGAGAGTTGATTTTGTTTTTATACACTTTCCATTTAGTTACATTTGTCAACAGCAATACTGTAGAAAATTGTTGACCAATCAATTCTTTCCATGAACTCTTTGCTCATTGGCTGTTAATATATTCATTGTTTCCATAGAAGACACTGGGTGACTATAATTTGATTCTGAATGACTAACATTTATAATTTACACAACCACCAAGGCATGACTAAACAATTCTTGTTTCAAGCTCCTACACTTTTGAAACCAAGTATTCTGTTCTTTGTAAATCAGCTCAGCAAAACTTGACCCCTCTAAGCGGTGGTTGGAAGTATTCCTATCTGTTTTCACTTAAGCTTTGCTTAGAAAGAGTAGTTAACAAGGTGCCTGGGCAAAGTGAAGAAAAGTGTCCAGTTATTAAGTGTTAAAAGCCACTAGTGTTTCACTCACCAATTAAATATGTGCTGAAAACATGATCAACATTTCTGAATTGAACTGGAAGGCTATAGCAGTTTACCTGAGGTCCTACCAGAGTCAATTATACTTCAATTCCAGTCAACTGAGGGAATTGACTGGAATGAATGAATCAGAATTCTAATACATTAAATTAAGTCTGCCATGATTTGGCATTAGGGTCATTAAATCAATTGAATTGAATGCACTTGATGTGAACTTGACCACACCTGTGGAAAACCAAATCAGTATGTCTTGTCATTGTCAACTCCTTTTCAATCCAAACACAAAGGACACTTTGGAAACATTTCAAACGTCATGCAATGTCTTGTATAATGTACACTACAGTATCTATCTCACTTGTATTTCTGTTAATTTGTGCTCTATCCCAAGCAATGCAGTATGTGCGCTTACTTGGGGATTGTGTAGGGGAAGATATATAATCTGCCAAAGGAAAGTGATGAAACATTGTCAATGTCATCGACTCATCTTGGCTACCCTCTCGACTGGGTGGCTTTTTGTGCATACTATATAATAAAGAGGAAAAACTCCTTCAACTGAGTTTTCCCATATATTTACATCACACCGATTTCCCCAACATGTAATTTTGTTAGAATAAGATACACATGCAAACACTTACAAAATAAAGTCTAAGGCTGCGTTTAAACAGGCAACCTAATTCTGATTATTTTTTTCACTCGTTGGTCTTTTGACCAATCAGATCAGCTCAAAAAAAAAGAGCTGATATGAAAAGATCTGATGTGATTGGTCAAAAGACCAATTAGTGGAAAAAATATCAGAATTGGGCTGTCTATGTAAATGGAGCCTAATAATCTAATACACAAACACACACAAGCCTCCAAATAATAATCTCAATGAATAACCTGAGTTCATATTATTGCCATTTTAAAGCCTGCCTCCTGATTATAGCTACAGTGAGCCAGTCTCATTGCCGACCACCCGGCACAATGGGCACACACACGACACAACACAACAACACAACACAACACAACACAACACAACAACAACACACACACAACACAACAACACACAACACAACAACAACACACACACAACAACACACAAACACAACACACACACAACAACACACACACAACACAACACAACACACACACACAACACAACAACACACACACACACACAACACACACACAACACAACAACACGCACACAACACAACAACACACACACAATACAACACACACACACACAACAACACACACACACAACACAACAACACACACACAACACAAGCAAAAGGCCACAGCCATAAATAAACACATTAATTTGTAAGGCTGACTTTTGCAATTAGGACTGCAAGAGGAAATATATCACTGAGAAACCCTTTAATGAGAACCCCTTTAACAAGCTTCTTTGATGGCACCTTGATCTTCACAAAGAATTTACCCCTCCAGTTCATTCTTCAGAAAGTCGGGGGAAAATACTTAGTGAGTTATATGTCTGGGATGGGCAAATGAAGGCTATAGGGTGTCATAAAACCCCATGGCAATTAAAAGTGGGTATTTTTCCACCCCCCTCTAAATTCTGTAGCAATTAATCTGCCCAATTTGATAACGAACGGCACAAATTAAACAATAAAGAGCTGTCTAATGAGAAATTAATTATGGGGAGCAGGAGGGGGGCTGGGGCAATACGTCAGTATCGGTGGCAGACAGTGTCTGCCCATAAGGGAGACAAAGAGCCCTCCCGTCCATGTGGTCCCACACTGATAGGGCCTGCATCACAGATCAGTAGATCCAAGGCCCATAAACGCCGGAGCCATAATTGAAAGTGTCAAAATCAATAGTATTAAATTAAATATACCGTATCTCCTGCCGGGATGGGATCCGACTGTGTGGTGCCACTGTCTCAGGCGACCTCCTCGCTGAGAGCTCTGTGCCTGTGCCTGTGCCTGTGCGTGTGTGTGTGTGTGTGTGTGTGTGTGTGTGTGTGTGTGTGTGTGTGTGTGTGTGTGTGTGTGTGTGTGTGTGTGTGTGTGTGTGTGTGTGTGTGTGTGTGTGTGTGTAAGCATGTGGACAGCCTCCTCTATGTGAATGTGTTGGACAGGAAATGTAATCGTAAGTCTTGGCAAAACATAGGCAAATACACACACGTCACTTAAACCTTGATGTTTATATATATATTTTTTATTATTACACGATAGTAAGATTTTTAACCTCTGAAGAATCGGAGGAATTAACCCCTAGTGTTATTTCCCAAGTCAGCATTTAACTGTCAATTTGCATAACATGAGTCAACTCCCTCCACAGTACACCTCTGAATGCCACTTCTTCAATAGAATACCGGCCTCAGAGAATAAGACAGTGAGTTGCCAGATGGACAAAGTAGGGGTGCACAACTCTAGTGGCAACCCTTGGAGGTTTTGAGTGTCTATTGCTATTATTGTCTCACTGCTATGAATATGCCTGATTGGTCAGGGAGTCCATTCACCTCGAGGACCCCTCATTCACTGCTTAAGGGACTTCAACTTTTCTAAAACCTACACTTCCAACACTCACCATTTAGCCTTTTGGTGCAAGAAAAGGAAGAAGAAGAAGACCCTTTTATGGCTTGCTTGGTTTGTGGGAACTCCTGCTCCATCCACAGGCCCCTTTGTGTGGGCTTTAATTCTTGCCCCATTTAGCCTCCATTAGACATGGAGAGGATCTCCTGCGACTTTACCCAAGCTCTCCCTTGCCACGGGGAAACACAGAGAGGCAGAGGACATCACCTGTGACAAAGCCCGGCTCCTCATCATTTCGGGCTTAGCCCCAAATTTAAAGGATTGGGAAGCTGGAGTCAGCACAGGGTCACTGTGAGGGAGAGTTCTGTTTTCAGGAAAAAGGGAGGGTTGAGACAGGGGTTGACGATGAGGCTGGGGTTGGGTAGCTCAACCCCCTGTGGATAAACGTGGGCTGCAGACTGTTGAGTCTTGTGAGATTATGTTGGAGCCAAGTCTGTTACTTTGTGATCTGGGGGACAGGAGAGTGTTTCCTTCCATAGCCGACAACCCCTCATTTACAGACGCTTTGTAGTTTTGATTTTCTCCAGTCTATCTCCTTTTCCTCAGATCTAAGGAAGGATGGAACAAACCAAAATGGGGGTTTGGGTTTGTCAAAGGGGAGTCTGATGAAGATCTACAGTGTGGCACTAGAATGTCAAGACAGGATTAGAACGCTGATATCACAATGTGGCACAAAAACGACCCCAGAGTTTTTCTTTATATCTAAATAATTGGAAACAATGTGACTCCATAATTACTACTTAGATCAAAGTTGTTGTTGTTTTTTGACTTGTCTAGATTATCATCCTCGTTTGGATATGTATTTGCACCTTTCATTTGGGGAATTGCTTTAGTTTCTGGGTTGAAAGGGAGATAGCAGGGAGCTAGTGGCATGGCAGCTAGCCTAAAGGTTAAGAGCTTTGGGCCAGTAACCGAAAGGTTGCTGGTTCAAATCCTTGAGCTAACTAGGTGAAAAATATGTCAGTGTGCCCATTAGCAAGGCACTTAACCCGAATAGCTCCTGTAAATCACTCTGAATACCAGCATCTGCTAAATGGCTAAAATGTAATAGCAGAGGCAACATTTTCAGAAAGACATTAGGCCTATTAATAACATAATGTTTTACTTTTGTTTGTGAAATGCCTGTAATTCTAGACTTCATAGAGATTGAAACACAATATGGCATTTTTCAATTATTATGTGGTATTACCATACATGATAGGTCTAGTATGTACAGTAGGATGACAACATTTGCATACAGATGATTTGTAGATCATACATTGTATTGTGTAGCTATTGTTTTTAGTAAATAGTGAAGTTGAATAGTTTAAACTGTTTTCAGTGCATTTCAGTGCATTGTGTCAGTTGAGGATCTATTAAACAGGTCTGAGTGTCAAAAACAGCACTTCTACATTAATTTCCTCAGTTAAATTGTTCCTTTCTATCCCGTGACAAACAATGCCAGGAAATATATGAATATAGGATTCATATAAAAGGACTCATCGATTTTGTAACATGAAACCTTGAAAAACGGGATTTAGTCAGTCTTGTCTCTTGACAAGAAAGTGCATGTCATGAAATTCTCCATATGACTGTTAATTGCAAAGTTTTGTCAAAATGGAAAATGTAGGTGAAATGTTAGTTCATGACAACAAATTAATAGCACTGCAAATTCCATTAATGTTGTGTCTAATTGTTGTAATCGATTACAGTAGTAGTAGTAGAGAACATAGTCATGACATAGCACAAGCCTTTATACATGTATATAATGCATACTGCCATCTATCTCTCTATCTCTCTCTCTGTCTCTCTCATAATGCTATACTGCAGTATTATTATTATTACTACTACTATACCTGGACTACCTTGATTGATCCCGTCATTGAAATATTAGGAGGTGAAGTGTTTATCAATTAAGCAATTTGTTTTTGGATTATAAAGAATTATGGGTGACAGCATTCTAATGACTTCATTTACATAATCATTAGCATCTTCGACTCGTTATTTAGCTAGTTCACAATCAACAAGCGCACTGCAGCAAGCGTGTAAAGAAGGATGGGGAACGATCAAAACCACATTTCATGATTCTCGTTGGTTAAATCCTTAATTTGCATGTCCTATATCATGTTAACCGGGCCAATGATTTGCAAATTATTTTATTAGTATGCTTTTTGTTTAATGGCGTGAGAGAAATAACGGGCAATAATTCAATTTCACACCAATACATCGGGTAATTGAGATGTCGTTGATTGAAGGATGGAATGTTGTAAATCCAACGAGCTAAGCGGTTTTATCTAACACTTACAGGGGACAGGGAGCAAGACATTAAGGGCGGGGGCGACAGATTCGGCAGTTCTCATCCTAAAATTATTTGTCTTTTCATGTCATCTAGAGGTCATGTGCTGCTTATAGGATCGATCATGTATGACCAACTTTAAGGTGTGTGTGTGTGTGTGTGTGTGTGTGTGTGTGTGTGTGTGTGTGTGTGTGTGTGTGTGTGTGTGTGTGTGTGTGTGTGTGTGTGTGTGTGTGTGTGTGTATGAGAGCGAGGGAGTGTATGAGAGCGAGGGAGTGCATGTGAAGATATATTATAATAGCATAATATGGTAGGTTGAGTTAATGTAGACTCAGACAAGCTGAATATGACGACTCGACAGAGTGCGATTTCATGTGATTATCCTTGTTGATTATCCCTATCATTAATATTATTAACAAGTGCTTTGGGATAAGTATCTTCCTGATGTCCTAATAGTTTCTATTATTATCAACCAAATGTAAAGATTATAAAGGAAGATTATAATAATACGAATAATAATAATAATAATTTATAGTAGGCCAATTCATTAGGATAGTTATTTTATTTAAATAACATAATACTTCGATTCCCAAAAAAACGAAAAGTATGCTCTTCGCCTTTAAAATAAACTGGAAATAAAATGTGTTGTAAATCTCCTTTAAAAAGTAGTAGATCATTTTACTATGCTACATATTCTGGCATTTCACTATTCTTAGATGGACAAATGTTGCATAAATGACTATTACCATTTTTCTCCGCATGGCATGTCCATTGCACTGAAACAGTCCTGCGATACCTCTCCTGGATTTGCTTGAGGGTGACTGTAGCAAATTATGAGCGTTTCTGAGCATTCGAGGAGACGATGTCACGCAAATACTACTTGGATGACGCTGGCCTGTGAACAATATTGTCCCCCGCTGCGTCGGCGACAAGCGAACTGAAAACCCCTTTCTTTACCGCGAGAATTTTTTGCTGTCACCGTGGGGACACTCTCATCCCTGTCACCCGTGAAAGGTGAGGAGATGAATGGTGAATCCAATCACACTCTCGCTTAGTACTTGGCGAATTTGAACAACTTTGAGACTTCAATATGTATAGCCTAAGTGTCTATGCATGGGTTGATAAAGCTCATTTCACCTGTAATTTTCTTAACCCGTATTCATCATTACGCGAGTGGTTCCTTTAGGGAATCTTATCATTCAATTTTGAAGAATTGTTAGCAGATGTTTTTAAAGCAAGTAACAGCGTAAGATATTATATTTAGGGTGCCTGGGTGAAATCAGATATAACATTTTAAATGTTAATATCGAAGATTAAATCGGTTCATTCCATTGTCACAAAAATATGAAGATCTTATTTTTTTTAATGTTTTGTTTATTTGATTCATTCTAATGAATAGTCTACACGCAATAGCCATACACAGGCTACATATACACTATACTAAATAGCCTACATCCATGCAGCATATACACATACACATGACTTTTTGGAATAAATATTATTTAGGCTTATTTTAAAGTGCATGGGTTCGAGAAAGGTAATAGGAATAAAACGTACTGTAATCATATCATTATATATAATCTATAGGGATGCAAACACACACGTCATAAAGCCTTAGCCTGTCCTAATAAAATATCCTAACTGAGGACACGATGCTGCGCTATTGGTTTGATAGGCTCTAGATAGAAACAATCTTTTCGAGTTGCCACTGTGGGGGAACCTTTTTGAAATGTTGAGTTCTTCGAGGAACCTTTTTTGGAGGTATGGGTTCATTTTTGTACCTTTATATTATTAATAATTATAGCAATTATAATAATAAAAAGAATGATGATAATAATAATAATAATCCATATAATGACCCAAAACTCCATGGTTATCTTAAGATGATTTATTTGGAAAAAATATACCTATGTTATATACATTTTAGGCCGATATATTTGTAAGAATAACAATATTAACCATTAAAACAATACATCCAAAACACAACAACAAGACCATACTTTGGAGCAAATACTTAAAACATTTTTTGTTGTTGTTACGAATGGATATTATCCATATATTCTATAGATTTGTATTATGAAAGCCTATGACCTTGAAGTAGTCATGGCGTTACTTTGATGATCTCACGTTGAAAAATGTGATTAATGTACATCCATTATTCACCCTACTCCACACCAGAATAAAAATGTATTTTCAAGAAAGGTGTGACAGCAAAGTATGCAATAGTCAAAGTTCATATTGTAATTTGAAATCAATTACATAACCATTGTTTGCAGGGAGTTCCATAGTCTGGGTGCTGCCCTGGAAAATGCCCTGTTGCCAAAACGGTGAACTTTGGATTTGGGTATGATGAGATGTCTAGCAGTGGAAGAAGACCGGTCGGGGAATTAGATAAGAGGTACTCAACGAAAAATAAAATCACTTTGAATCAGACATTTTCTAGTCAAATGATCCTGTCATGGCAGGATACTTAAGACCAAATGTAATTTAAGCTCCCCCCACTCATTATTATGAGATTTTAAGTCATTATTATCAGATAGTAAGTCTGGACCATGGAGAATGCAGTAAGCTTATATTTTGGGTTCTGGTTGGGTAAGACCATTGCTCATGAGGCATTTTTAAGTTACATTCTTCAAGAATCAATGGCTGTATATTAATAATTTAAAAGTCCAGAAATGGATGTACCAATCCCAGATTGCCCCTTTAATGGATTTAATTGAAATAATGAATTAATTAAATCTGATGTCAACCAGATGTCATCAAACAGGCACCAACTCACATCAATAAAACTTTCCAATGTATTAATATAGAACAATAATGCAACCAACTCTCTCTCACACACACGCACACATACACACATACAACTCTTTTCTCTGCATTGTTGGGAAGGGCCGTAAGCATTTCACTGTCAGTCTACACCTGTTGTTTAGGAAGCATGTGACAAATATAATTTGATTTGAGCTACTGTCATTAACTAAACAGATACAGTTGAAGTCTGAAGTTTGCATACACTTAGGTTGGAAACATTAAAACTTGTTTTTACTCCACAAATTTCTTGTTAAAACCTCTTAGGGATCAAATCCCGTTAACGGGATCGATTTGACAACATCCGGTGAAATGACAGAGCGTCAAATTCATATTAAATTATTAGAAATGTTTAACTTTCATACAATTACAAGTGTAATACACCAAATTAAAACTTTACTACTTGTTAATCCATCCACCATGTCAGATTTCAAAAATGCTTCACGGCGAAAGCAAACCATTCTATTATCTGAGGACAGCACCCCATCAAACAAACACAGACTATCATATTTCATCCCGCCAGGCGCGACACAAAACTCAGAAATAACTATATAATTCATGCCTTACCTTTGAAGAGCTTATTCTATTGGCACTCCAATATGTCCCATAAACATCACAAATGGTCCTTTTGTTCGATTAATTCCGTCGTTATATCTCCAAAATGTCAATTTATTTGGCGCGTTTGATCCAGAAAAACACTGGTTCCAACTCACGCAACATGACTACACAATATCTAATAAGTTACCTGTAGTCTTTGTCCAAACATTTCAAACAACTTTCCTAATACAACTTTAGGTATTTTTTAACCTCTCTAGGGTAGGAGGCAGCATTCGGAATTTTGGATGAAAAGCATGCCCAAATTAAACGGCCTGCTATTCGGGCCCAGAAGATGTGATATGCATATAACTGGTAGATTTTGATAGAAAACACTCTAAAGTTTCCAAAACTGTTAAAATAGTGTCTGTGAGTATAACAGAACTGATTTAGCAGGCGAAAACCCAAAGTATTTTTTTTTTGGTTTTGTAGTTTTCTATTCAATGCCATTACAGTATCCATTGACTTAGGACTCCATTTGCAGTTACTATGCCTTCCACTAGATGTCAACAGTCTTTAGAAATCGTTTCAGGCTTGTATTCTTATAAATGAGGGAGTAAGACCAGTCTGAACGAGTGGACCCTAACGTGACTTTTTTAAGGCGCATGTGCATTTCTTGTTTACCTTTAATATTAACAACGTTATTGTCCGCATTAAATATTATATTACATTATCATTTAGGCTAAAAAAAACACCTGAGGATTGAGTATAAACATCGTTTGACATGTTTCTATGAACTTTACAGATACAATTTGGATTTTTTTGTCTGATTGTTTTGACTGAGTTTGAGCCTGTGGATTACAGAAGAAAACGCGCTAACAAAACGGAGGTTTTCGGATATAAAGAGACTTCATCGAACAAAAGGAACATTTATTGAGTAAATTAATGTCTTCTGATTGCCACCATATGAAGATCATCAAAGGTAAGGGATTAATTTTATCTCTATTTCTGAGTTTTGTAACGCTTCTGCTTGGCTGGTTACTGTTTGTAATAATTTGTCAACTGGGCTATGTTCTGGGCTAGGTATGTTCTGGGCTAGGTATGCTTTTGCCGAAAAGCATTTGATAAATATGACACTGTGGTTGGTTTAACAAGAAGTTAATCTTTAAACCTATGTACAATATGTTTTGTTTTCTGAATTTTTATAATGAGCATTTCTGTAATTGAATTTGGCGCTCTGCAACCTAACTGGATGTTGGCATGATGGGACGCTAGCGTCCCACATACCCTAGAGAGGTTAATGTAAATAATCGATAGAATTTAAGATGGTATAAACTGCATTCAATAGCAGATAAAAACAAAGTGGAGTGAGCTTTCAGGTCAGGCGCCCCAACCACAACAGTACACTAGACTTGACCCTCATTCTGAACAGCCCTAGCATCAACCAATTTCTAAGGACTGTTAACATCCAGTGGAAGCGATAGGAACTGCAAGCAAGTGCCTTAGAAATCTAGATCCACATAGAAATCCCATTAAATGCACAGTCACCTTCCTGGATGGTTTGTCCTCGGGGTTTCTCCTGCCAAAAAAGTTCTGTTATACTCAAAGACATCATTCAATTTTTTTAGAAACTTCCAAGTGTTGTCCATCCAAATCTACTAATATTATGCATATCCTAGCTTCTGGGCCTGAGTAGCAGGCAGTTTACTTTGGGCACGCTTTTCATCCGGACATGAAAATACCGCCCCCTAGCCTAGAGAGGTTAAACAGCTTGGAAAATTCCAGAAAATGATGTCATGGCTTTAAAATCTTCTGATAGGCTAATGGACATCATTTTAGTCAATTGGAGGTGTCCCTGTGGATGTATTTCAAGGCCTACCTTCAAACTCAGTGCCTCTTTGCTTGACATCATGGGAAAATCAAAAGAAATCATCCAAGACCTCAGATGAAAAATTATAGACCTCCACAAGTCTGGTTCATCCTTAGGGGCAATTTCCAAATGCCTGAAGGTACCACGTTCATCTGTACAAATAATAGTACGCAAGTATAAACACCATGGGACCACGCAGCCGTCATACCGGTCAGGAATGAGACGCGATCGGTCTCCTAGAGATGAACGTACTTTGGTGTGAAAGTACAAATCAGTCGCAGAAAAACAGCAAAGGACCTTGTGAAGATGCTGGAGAAAACGGGTACAAAAATATCTATATCCACAGTAAAACAAGTCCTATATTGACATAACCTGAATGCCGCTCAGCAAGGAAGAAGCCACTGCTCCAAAACTGCCATAAAAAAGCCAGACTACGGTTTGCAACAGCACATGGGGACAAAGATCGTACTTTTTGGATAAATGTCCTCTGGTCTGATGAAACAAAAATAGAACTGTTTGGCCATAATGACCATCATTATGTTTGGAGGAGAAAGGGGGAGGCTTGAAAGGGGAGGCTGTTTGACCTAGATAGCTTGTGTGAATGTATTGATATGTAGGTTACGTGTGCCTTTTTAAAAAATAGATGTAGTTCTGTCCTTGAGCTGTTTTTGTCTATTAATGTTCTTCTGTATTATGTCATGTTTCATGTTTTGTGTGGACCCCAGGAAGAGTAGGTGCTGCTTTTGCAACAGGTCATAGGGAACCTAATAAAATGCAAAATACAAAAGACTCAGTGTGCAATAATAGTGTTTAATGTGATTTTTGAATGACTACCTCATCTCTGTACCCATACAATTATCTGTATGGTCACTCAGCTGAGCAGTGAATGTCAAACACAGATTCAAATCAAATCAAATTGTATTTGTCACGTGCGCCAAATACAGTGAAATGCTTACTTACAGGCTCTAAACAATAGTGCAAAAAAGGTATTAGGTGAACAATAGGTAGGTAAAGAAATAAAACAACACTAAACAGACAGGCTATATACAGTAGCGAGGCTACATACAGACACCGGTTAGTCAGGCTGATTGAGGTAGTATGTACATGTAGTACATGAACAGAGAGTAGCAGTAGTGTAAAAGAGGGGTTAGCGGGTGGTGGGTGGGAGACATTGCAGATAGCCTGGTTAGCCAATGTGCGGGAGCACTGGTTGGTTGGCCCAATTGAGGTAGTATGTACATGAATGTAAATGTAACAGGGTTGGTTATGTTTCCACTTGCCTCTAAAGAAATGTGTATTTAATGTTGAAGCATTCTTATTGGTTAGTTCAACTCTGATGACAATAAGGTGTGTTGTGATTGGCCCCGCTTGCAGATAGGGGGAGATCGTGATCGTCAGGTCTCCCCAGTATGAAAATGTGATGCAAGGGGTAGGTCACATTCTGAATACGTTTTTCTAATTTCTATTTTACAATGCGTACAAGTTTGCTGTCCGTTACTCATTTATACATGTGTGGGTATATGGTACCTGTTAGGGATTGAGGGGCTTTCCGGGATGTGCTTTGGCATATGATTGCTGTAAATAAGTGTGTTAGCTAGCATACACCGATGTAATGGTCACATAAGCCACTGCTAACACAGTTGTCTTCATGCTACAGATTTTGCCATCGACAGCCATCAATACCGTTCAGCCCTGCACAACTAACCTGCTGTTTCCCATTTAACAACATAAATAAATGCTCAACTGGGACCACTGGCCGAAGTGATTTATTTTGAGAAAACACAACGCATGGAGAGTACATATACATCTGTTACATATAGTTAAAGGGACTATGCATATATGATAAACACAAAGTAGCAGCAGAGTAAAAAGGGGGGTTGGGGGGGGCACACAATGAAAATTGTCCGGGTAGCCATTTGATTACCTGTTCAGGAGTCTTATGGCTTGGAGGTAAAAACTGTTGAGAAGCCTTTTTGTCCTATACTTGGCACTCCGGTACTGCTTGCCATGTGGTAGTAGAGAGAACAGTCTATGACTGGGGTGGCTGGGGACTTTGACCATTTTTAGGGCCTTCCTCTGACACCGCCTGGTGTAGAGGTCCTGGATGGCAGGCAGCTTAGCCCCAGTGATGTACTGGGCCGTACACACTAACCTTAGTAGTGCCTTGCGGTCAAAGGCCAAGCAATTGCCGATTCAACCACAAAGAACAGGGAGGTTTGCCAATACCTCACAAAGGGCACCAAAAACAAAAAAATAGCAGAGATGAAACACCCTTTTGAGCATGGTGAAGTTATTCAATTACACTTTAGATGGTGTGTCAATACAACCAGTCAAATCAAATCAAATTGTATTTGTCACATGCACCAAATACAACAAATACAACAACAGGTGTAGTAGACCTTACCATGAAATGATTGCTTACAAACCCTTAACCAACAATGCAGTTCAAGAAATAGAGTTAATTAAATATTTGCTAAATAAACAAAAATATTGAATCAATGAAAAAGTAACACAATAAATGTACATAACAACAATGATGATTTATACAGGTGGTACTGGTGCTGAGTCAATGTATGGGGGTACAGGTTAGTTGAGGTAATTAGTGGGGGGGGTCAAAGTAAATAGTCCGTGTGGCCATTTGATTAGTTGTTCAGCAAGTATGCCATCAAGTGTAGGTCCAGTTGCGTTTGAGAGTGGTACAAATGTAATTGCAGAGAGAGAACAAGTTCCTGGTGGTATTAACATGATGGTCTCGTCAGAGTGTTTACAAATTGTAGGGCATAAGGCGAAGATAATTCACTCACCCATTGATCATTCAGCCTATTTAAACAAGGATGGAGTTGAGTAAAGAGGCAGGCACAGTAACAGATACATAATGACGTTTTTTACAGGTATTTCAGCACAGGTGAGCAACGACCGGTAGACGTTGTGTAGAACAAGGTAGATTTTGCCACCGCCCACCTGCATCAGGTTTTCCAATCCGATAACCGCTTCTCCGGTCCTAGTCTTCAGTGCACCCATGAGCTCCCGTAGCAGGCCTTGCGCGCAGACAGACGCTCCTGACACAGCAAGCTCCAACTCCAGAAAGGTGCAGAAAAAAAATAAAGGCCTTCTCAATCTGAAATCTTTGTACAAGTACATTTCATAAAATAATTGTTGTTATATACAGCTTCCACCTTCACATAAAAAGTATTTGCTTCTGTAAACAGGATCAAGGTCATTAAAACATAAGAACCCTTACAACTCTGATCTCCAGGATCGCACATGCAAACGGACAGGCTGATTGGCAACTATCTTGGATTTGCACATTTGCACTGATGAGCTTTGTGGGCACTATGGTGTTGAATGTGGAGCTGTAGTCAATGATCAGGATTCTCACATAGGTGTTCCTTTTGTCCAGGTGGGAAAGGGAAGTATGGAGTGCGATTGAGATTGCATCATCTGTGGATCTGTTGGGGCGGTATGCAAATTGGTGTGGGTCTAGAGTATCCGGGAGAATGCTGTTGATGTGAGCCATGACCAGCCTTTCAAATCACTTCATGGCTACCGACATGAGTGCTACGGGGCGGTATTAATTTAGGCAGGTTACCTTCGCTTTCTTGGGCACAGGGACTATGGTGGTCTGTTTGAAACATGTAGGTATTACAGACTCGGCCAGGGAGAGGTTGAAAATGTCAGTGAAGACACTTGCCAGTTGGTATGCACATGCCTTGAGTACACGTCCTGGTAATCTGTCTGGCCCCATGGCTTTGTGAATATTGACCTGTTTAAAGGTCTTTCTCACATAGGCTATGGAGAGCATGATCACACAGTCGTCCGGAACAGCTAATGCTCTCAAGCATGCTTCAATGTTGCTTGCCTCAAAGCGAGCATAAAAGGCATTTTGCTCGTTTGGTAGGCTCTCGTCACTGGGCAGCTCGTGGCTGGGTTTCCTTTTGTAGTCCGTAATAGCTTTCAAACCCTGCCACATCCGACGAGCGTCAGAGCCTGTGTAGTAGGATTAAATCTTTGTCCTGTATTGACGCTTTGCCTGTTTGATGGTTCATCTGAGGGCGTAGCGGGATTTCTTATAAGCGTCTGGATGAGTGTCCCGCTCCTTGAAAGCGGAAGCTCTAGCATAGCATCCGCGTTATCTGACCACTTCCGTATTGAGTGAGTGACTGGTACTTCCGACATTAATTTTTGCTTTGCAAGGTTGAATCAGGAGGATAGAATTATGTTCATATTTTCCAAATGAAGGGCAAGGGAGAGCTTTGTATGCGTCTTTGTGTGTGGAGTAAAGGTGGTCTGGAGTTTTTATTCCCTCTGGTTGTGCATGTGACATGCTGGTAGATTTAAGATTTAAGTTAGCCTACATTAAAGTCCGTGGCCACTAGGAGCGCCGCTTCTGGATGAGCATTTTCTTGTTTGCTTCTGGCCTTATATAGCTCGTTGAGTGTGGTCTTAGTGCCAGTATCGGTTTGTGGACGGCTACAAATAATATAGATGAGAACTCTGTTGGTAGATAGTGTAGTCTACAGCTTATCATGAGATATTCTACCTCAGGCGAGCAATACCTTGAGACTTCTTTAATATTAGACATTGCGCACCAGCAGTTGTTGGCAAATAGGCACACACCCCCGCCTCTCGTCTTACCAGACGTAGCTGTTCTGTCCTGCCAAAACACAGAGAAGCCAGCCAGCTCTATATTATCTGTGTCGTCGTTCAGCCAAGTCTCCGTGAAACATAAGATATTACAGTTTTTAATGTCCTGTTGGTAGGATAGTCTTAATCGTAGATCGTGTAGTTTATTTTCCAATGATTGCACGTTGGCCAATAATACAGAGGATAGTGATCATTTGCCTACTCATTTTAGGCCTTGTCTCGACAAAGCACCATATCCTTCGGGTCGCTCATTAAAGAAAAAAAGCTTTGTCCAGTTTGAGTTCAGTAACCGCTGTTCTGATGTCCAGAAGCTCTTTTCGGTCATAAGAGACGGTAGCAGCAACATGATGTATAAAATGAGTAACAAACAATGCGAAAAAACTTACAAAATCTCACAGTTGGCTAGGAGCCCGTAAAATGGTAGCCATCCCCTCCGGCGCCATCACTACAAAGATACAGGCATCCTTCCTAACTCAGTTGCTGGAGAGGAAGGAAACCGCTCAGGGATTTCACCATGAGACCAATGGTGACTTTAAAACAGTTACTTTTAGGATGTTTTTTATTTAACTTTTATTTAACTAGGCAAGTCAGTTAAGAACAAATTCTTATTTACAATGACGGCCTACACCGGCCAAACCCTAACTCGGACGATGCTGGGACACACGGGAGCCCCAAGTTACAGAGTTTAATGGCTGTGATAAAAGAAAATTGAGGATGGATCAACAACATTGTAGTTACTCCACAATACTAGAATAAATGACAGAGTGAAAAGAAGTAAGCCTGTACAGAAAAACATATTCCAAAACATGTATGTTTAAAGTAAAACATGTATTGCAATAAAGTAAAACTGCTAAAAATGTGAAAAATAAATTAAGTTTATGTCCTGAATACAAAGCTTAATGTTTGGGGCAAATCCAACACAACACATCACTGACTACCACTCTTCATATTTTCAAGCATGGTGGTGGCTGCATCATGTTACGGTATGCTTGACATCAGCAAGGACTTGGATGTTGTTTCGGATAAAAACAATTATGGAATAGAGGTAAGCACAGGCAAAATCAGAGAGGAAAACCTGGTTCAGGCAGCTTTCCAACAGACCCTGGGGGGGGAAATGCACCTTTCAGCAGGACAATAACTAAAACACAAGGCCAAATATACACTGGAGTTACTTACCAAGACAACACTGAATGCTCCAGAGTGGCCTAGTTACAGTTTAGACATAAATTGGCTTGAAAATCTATGGCAAGATTTGAAAATGCTTGTCTAGAAATGATCAACAACCAACGTGACAGAACTTGAATAATTTAAAAAATAATATTGTACAATCCACGTGTGCAAAACTCTTAAGAGACTTACCCAGAAAAACTTTCAGCTGTAATCCCTGCCAAGGGCACTGTATATGTACCATGTCTAAGTTCTAACATTATGACTTCTTCATTGGTTTGTTTCGTCAGTGAGAAAGGCGAATTTGAACATAAACCTGCCAACCAGACTTCAGACAAGTCTGCAAGTTTTGGAGACTGCATGGCATTTTGAAACTTAAATGACCGTGAGGCATTGTTACCAGAGCCATCTATATATATATACATATGACTCTGATTGTTACTTACTGGCAGCAAAGTGCCTCGTTACGCCTGACTGAGCGAGCTGCTTTGAAATAGGATACATTATCTATAATTATGGAGATCTTGGAGGAGGCTGTTGGCTGTCCCTTTCATATTTCTGAAGTGCATCATAATGTGGTGATCAAATTAATTTAGGCCACTCAAAATTAGGCATACCATTCTGTGCTAAGCTCAGTGATTTCTTAAAGAGACCTGATCATGGAATGTGACACACCAAAAGTTTGCCAGAGTTCGATAGTCAGTGAGACAACTCATGTGGGGTTGGTGTCCATAAAGCATGGCTATAATGCATCAAATGTACTTGCCCTCATTGATTATTTTATAAAAATGCACAGAAAAATAACACCATAACATTAGGATATTATGCCACTGCCAAATAGTTCCACAAGCATCAGCAATTAAAAAAAAAAGCTATAATGTTCACAAGCAACTTAGTGTTTGGTTTTAAAACCTGAATATGTCCAGATGAAAGTCATTTTCTTTTGCCTGAAATGCCTTTTGACATCAACAGTGACTTTTATGTATTAAATCAAAACTGTCACACTTTGCATGAAAAGGGTTAAGACAACTTTCAGAGGGGACCACAATGTCTCTTTGTCTTGCCTCCTTGCCTCTTGATTCCAAATCAAAGGTAGCTTAGAAAGTTAAACAAAGCTCAGATGAGGCTTACAGTTGTTTTGTATTGCAGCTCAGCCCTCATTTGTTGCCTTGGAATTTAAATGAAACGGTATGGTAATCCTCTTTTCCCTGGCAAATTATTATTTTGAAAGGGCATAGTGTTTGGGATGCTAATTGCCCCCAACATTGTTTTCCTCCACCACTATCCCTCTGTTCACAACACAAATAAACTCAAGTAAACAAGGAAGAAAGTCTTTACACAATACTCTGGCGCATCAAGGGGAGATTTAACATACAAAGTCGCTCCTTTCTCTTTCTGTGTCCCCAGACCTGTTAAAATACATCGATTAAAGCGTCAAGAACGGATGCAGTCGGTTGACCAGAGGAGTTAATGTATATCATGTGTGCCTATTTGTGTTTACTCGCGCGGACCATTTTACGAGTGCGTGTTCGAAGATGGAGAAGTGCGCGCGAGCCGTGAGCAGGCGCTCGTCGGAGGACTCAACTTCAAACAGACGTGGAAAACATGAGATCCCAGCGACTTCAAAGAGAGCACGCGGTGACCACGCAGTGCCACTCATTCTTGGTTATGGATTTAAGTGTTTCCAAAAACATACATAGTTGCAGATGTATTTCCCCCTGAGCACCGGATGTAGAATGAAGGAAATGCTAAATTACACATTTGCGTGTAATTGTATTAGTTATATAAGGAATTAATGACCTATTGATCCCAAAACAAAAGTGGAAACAATTTACAGTTGATGGTAGATATTACAGTTATAACACACCTAACAACAGAATAAATTATTGATAGGCTACCTCAACTGTCATCATGTCACTTTGAATGGTGTAGTTACGCAAGATAGAACAAGAATTTACTCTCAGGACTTGAGACAGCTTCAGAGCTAAATCACCATGTTCCCTTTAGGCCTACTAACCACTGTAGGGAAACCTAGATACGTTGCTTCCTAGGAATCCTTTTCAGCAAGGGACTCTCTGAAAATAAGTAGTGGGATTGGGAAGCATTGACCTTTTCTTCTGAGTAGCCTATTATTACACTAGCTATAGCGACCCATTTAAATAGTTGGGAATGGCGTGCGATCGGCTGAGAAAGCTAATTTTTCGGGCTGAATAGTAATGTCCCAAGGCTAGGGCGGGCAAGGAGGAGGCGGGTTGCGCTCTTGATGCGGGTTAAAGACTTTCAATAGTCTCCCTAAAGTCAAACCCTCTGATCATGCCGAAGCTGGCGCCTAAAAACAACATAACTTGTCTGCCTATTAGAGGGACTGACAAATCGTGACAGATTGTTTATACTTAGCAATTAGCGACGCAGACGCTTTCCAGATAGCTAAATAGACTGCACGAAATAGTAATAGTTAAATTCGTGATTTTCGTACACAATTAAGATTGCATGAGCTGTGCTTCATTTTAGTGAAGAAAAAATGAAGAGAAAGAATACCCTACTCTATAGAGTTATAACTGCACGACACCGTGCGTGCGTCAATGAGGAAAATAGGTAATTAATCAATTTCAGATAAATAATAGAGAACAAACAACTGAGTAAGCGTTGGCCCTATATCTCGCTATATATATATATAAAAAAAACATGATACACACATATCTATTAGAATAGGACTATTCAAGTATACGCAGAGTAGACAGGTAAATCAATGACAGCCTTAGCTTGAATTGAACATAGGCTCCACGGTTGCCTCCACCACCTTCCTTGACTCCACATAATTGTTTACCTTAATGGTTGTAGTCAAAGGGAAAGATCCCAGTAATATATGATTGTTTCAATATGATTAGAGCCCTGCAGCCATCAATAAAAATTGCTTTGCAAGAGGCCGATCACATAAAGGAAGACAGTAAATGTTGGCCAACATTCGAGAGTTTCTATTTCACTTTAACTGTTGAACATAATAGCATAATAAAGTCGTACAAGACATGAGATAAGTAAATAGTATAAAAACCTATATAGACTACATCAGCCTGTTTAACGATTTGATAATAAGTTCAATAAAACATTAAACTTATAGCGTCCTCTGATGGGCCTATTTTTCTGACAGCGCAAGCAGGAATAACCACAGTTACCGATATTATAAGAGTACCACCACCACTGACATAATAACATCAATAATATTAAGAATATTCAAAATTGTAATATAAATGATCGTATTGAAAAATTATAGTATTGAAAAGTATTTCCCCCCCCCCCATTTATGTTATACCATTCCAAATTAAGTATTTGCACAAGTTTTGTTTACTTTAAGTTGTAAAATGTAGCCTAAAATATTTATTTTCCCCTGCCAATCAAATAACCAAGCATCACATCAGTTTTAGCTGAGATTCCTTCCTAATCGAATGGCTTATCTACGTCCCACCCACCTCACATCTGATTGGACGGTGGCGTCCATACGCCTGCCTTATAGCAGTGCTCGCCAGAGTGTTCAGATAAACATGAGGATGCCACTAGCATAGGAGCAATCCAGCAATTTCTGTGACTCAACTTTTAAATTCTTCGATTGTTTACCCCCAAGTAAAGGCCGAATCTGTATGGCCCCAACTGTTGCCATGTCAGCTTTATCCGGTGGCTTGAAAACAGAAGACATTCCCTCACGTTCGGGTCTCGTTGGCACAGGAGAGATGCAGACCAATTTGAGCAGGGTGGCAGAGGAGAAAGGGATAAAGCCCAAAGTAGCGATTCTTCCCTTCAGCGTCGAGGCTCTGATGGCCGACAGGAAACCGAGCAGAGACTTTTCATCTCCAGAAAGATCATCCATGTCGGGGTCATCCCTGACGCTAGGCTCAAGGATGGGCTCGCTTTCGAGACTGGATAACTCGGCCCCCTCCCTGGCCATCGGGTCGCTGTTCTCAGTAGGCGACATGAACATGCAAGAGGACGCATTGGTTAAACCCGAGAGTCCAGAAAGTCAAGACCGAAATTCTTGGATACAGAGCCCTCGCTTTTCGCCTACTCCTCCACGTAAGCGGTCTCTTTCTATTTATCCTTCCATAATGTGTGCGTAAAATCAACTGCGATACCCCATAGAGCTTTACAGGGTGCAATTGGGTGAAACGTGTTGCATTATTTATAGCAATGTTGTAATGAGTTTGGTTTTAGTTTGGCCTGTATCATTGCAGTAATGAGGACACAATAATGAGGCATTTTCGAATGTATCTGCTTTAACGAATTCTTATGTTAAAATCACGCTGCAGTTCCATAAAGTGTTTATTATTAAATCTGTACATCAAAACAACACAATTTGTACATTTCCGTCACCTTGAAAGCATGGGTTTTAACGATGTTTTTTGTCTTGGTTATTGCAGGAAGGCTAAGTCCCCCCTCCTGTCCACTGAGAAAGCACAAGACCAACAGAAAGCCCCGGACCCCTTTCACCACGTCCCAGCTCCTGGCTTTGGAGAGGAAGTTTCGACAGAAGCAGTACCTCTCCATCGCCGAGCGCGCAGAGTTTTCCAGTTCGCTCAACCTGACGGAGACGCAGGTGAAAATATGGTTTCAGAACAGACGAGCCAAATCTAAGAGGCTCCAGGAGGCAGAACTGGAAAAACTGAAAATGGCAGCCAAACCAATGCTGCCTCCAGCGTTCGGGATTTCCTTTCCGTTCAGCGCACACGTCCCCTCGTCTTATGGAGGGTCGCACCACTTTCAGAGGCACTCCCTGCCAGTGTCTCCCATGGGACTGTATGCAGCTCATGTCGGATACAGCATGTATCACCTCGCCTGAAGGAAGGACCTATTTTGTGCCATTTAGACTATGAAGTGCTTCAACATAGAACCACATCGCCAAAATACTATCTGGTGTTAAATATTTTGACTGGATAGTCATGAGTAAGGACTGCCTTGTAGTAGTGCTATGTTTTCCTCGGTATGTCAAGTATATACATCTACTTTGTCATTAGTTTGATGCCACGGTTGATTATTGGGTCACTAAAACTCTCACTGGCTACCCGAGTCCACCCAAAAGTTAAAGTTAGACCATCCCAACGTTCTACGCACCAGCATGGGGTTTTGCACCAACACACATAAGACCCAAAGGTAGGTTGGGCTTTCATCACTAATGTGGGCTGTTGTCACTACAGACTAAGATGCTATACTTTTCATGTGCATTTTTGTCAATGCATAAAATAGTGGCTTACTGAATCCTAAGTCAATGAACGCTCTTTGTTAAATTAGAAGAACCACAGCATTTTTTATATATTATAACAGCACTGTCTGTTGTTTGAATGATTCCCTTCAGAAGGGATTTGTGTACTGTAAAATACTGTATATTTGGAAAATATCCTCATTTATATTGAATATATTTGTGACATAAATTAACAATAAATTGTTTATTATTTTTCATTGAGCAGTTCTTCGTGTTGACTGACAGTACAAATGACTAGAATAGCCTATATGATATGTAGGCCTAATTGAAACTCGAACGTGCCAGCAGTTATTGAGTATTTAAAACATTGCACCAGAGTTTTGTTACAAGTCGTTGATTTAAGGTAACATTTAGTAACCATAATGATGTGGTTTCGACGTCAGAGAATATCGAGTTCAATGAGTGTAGACAGTGGTTGGAAAACTACAGGCTATTGAAATACTATTTGTAATAGGGGAAATAATTCAAATGCAGGGGAAATTAGTTATATGTAGGGAAAATAACTAACATGCAGGGGAAATGACATGTAATGTAGGGAAAAATAACTAACATGCAGGGAAAATAACTTATGTAATGGAAATAACTGACATGCAGGGGAAATTACTTATATGCAGGGAAAATAACTAACAGTCAGAGAAATTACTTATATATATATATATATATTTATATATATAGGGAAAATAACTAACGTGCAGGCAAATGTGAGGAAGAGTAGTCTCCCACTGGGCACGCACTGGTTGAATCAACATTGTTTCCACGTCATTTAAATGAATGTGGAACCAACGTGGAAGACGTTGAATTGACCACGTCTGTGCCTAGTGGGCTATATTTCAGACCAATCTACTCTTAAATGTTAGTACATTTTTCTGTCCATTAACTTCATCAACAGAACGTAGGTTTATTAAAAATGTGTGCTCTGAATGCTATGGTTTATTGTACGTACAATCGAAAGTAGGACTTATGCCTGATATTTCCACTATCATTGTGGCAAAGTAGCCTAATTCAAAATGAAGCCTTTTTAAGTTAAAAATGCAGGAACTTTGAAAATAAATGCACACACAGGCGACTATGCAAAGACCGAATATAAGCAAATGGCATGCATGCTTGTTCTGTGTAAGCACTGTGGGGTAGCCAGCTTATAATGTCCTTCACCCATATTTTTGTAATTGTGAAAGAGCAGCCGTTTCTTGAACATCGCAGTGTAAGTGTTACAGCTATGAATTAGACCTGTCAAATGTCATTTCGCTGAGCAAAACGCGGAATGTATTTATACAGCTGTTGTCCATTGCTTTGAAATAACTCACTCAGATTTTGTTGGCGCCAGAAAAGCTCAGGGGGGTGCAACATGTACAACTATCAATTGTGCGGATTTAAACACTCCGGTAAATTAGAAATTGAGTTTAGTGCTAAATTGCCTGTAAACGATTCGGTGGAATGTCATTATCGACTATAATTAGCCAGGTGACACCTACGTTATGGATAAGCCATGGTGTTAGGCAGACGTGTGTCATTCGACACATAAATACAGGCTTCTTGTCATTCCTCAATTGGGCACAGAGAGGGAATATTTTTCAAAACCTAATAAATGCCCATGTCAATTGCTGCAATCACGAAGACTTTTAGAAAATAGGAAACTAATGTGGGCGAATTGCAGCCCGCTCCAAGGTCTAGAGGCGGCTTTGACCGGCCGTACCATTCAGGCAGGGCTTACATTTGAGTAAAATAATTGCCATAATGAACAAAGACAATCTGCAGCAGAGGAAGACCGGCTCCAGCGAGGCTGCAGGCAAGGCGGAACTTTTATTCCTAAAATGTCAATGAGGGTGACGTGTAACAGTTCTTCCCTGCTTGTGTTTCCTTTCCTTCACCCCTTCAGCATTCACACGAAGTTATTGAGAACAAGGCCACCCGTTTCCGTGGGCGAAGAAAAAACGCTCATTTTACCGGATAAACAACAGTAGATGTATAGGCTATGGCTGTTATGTTATTGTGAAGTTGAATTGGCCCGAGATTCGCTCGAAGATACTATGTTATAGGACTACACTGTCCTGACATTTTTTTTGCTATAGGCTTGTAAAGTGCCTCGGGGCGAGTCAATCGCTCTATTTCACCCAGGAGGCATCAATTAATAAATAAGTAATGACAATAAGTTGAGAATCATACGGATGAACGCTCCGACTGAAAGGGAAAAACTTGACACAAAAGAGCCAAAGGGGATGTGTCGGTTCTTTCAAGAAGACTGTCTTTCTTTCGTTTCCCCCTCTATCTTGCCTGGAGCCAAAAATAAAACAAAACTCGCTTGTCTATGTCTTCCAAAGGATCACAACGGGTAGCGAGGAGAGAAACACTAGATATCCCATTGTCAAGGGAGAAGGATGGCAATTATTTTAGTGCCTTTTTGGGATTTTGGTAAAATAAAAATAAAAAAGATAAGTACAATGAATAAGAAGTTATTCATCGGTATCGAGGCAGACACGTTTAGGATGCTTCCTCTACTGATCTGAATGTATTTCAAATAATGATCATAAATTAGACTATTTTCTTATTTTCAAAAATAGCTAGGTCTATAGTATATTGTTGAGTATGCTTATTTCCTCTTCACATATTAAGCTGATCACTACGCCGTGGTGGGTAATATGAATATTATATTGGTAAAAAATATTCACAATGCCACATTTTTTGCATTCTAATGTTTCAGAATGTATGCTGTTTGGTATGGAAATTGTTGTCCAGGTAATGCCATGAACGCATGGGCAAATGCATAGGCTATAGGCAAATGAACATCCTAATTTTGTGAGAACGTAAAACCATTCGATTACAAGCATTAAAGTCGTCCACCAGCGATTTTTGAACTTTTACTGTTGAAAAGCGATATCCCAAGTATAAATACAGTAAAGTAGGCCTGCACACACTAAAGGGGAAACAAACATGTTTTGAGCAAAATAGTGTTTTTTAGACAACTGCAAACTTAAACTATAATTTAATATTTCCAATCCTTTATCAAAATATGGGCAATAGGTTATTATACCCTTATTCAAGCGACTGACTACTAGTGTCAGCGCATCAAGGTCTGGCCTATTATCTACAGGCAATGTGAAACGTGTGTCTATGTCTGGGGGAAAAAAAACAGAAAATGATGTTCAATTTAATACAGTTTACCTATTGGGTCAAAGTTGAGCATTCCTTTTAGTGGCACATTAAAAAAGCAGTCTGCGTGACCATGCACTATAGCATGGGCCATCATAATGGAACATTTTAAATTGGGACAATTCATATAGCGATATGCGGCATTGTATCAATATACCGTCACGAATAGCAACCAAAACTACAATATAACTAATTCAAACCTAACACAAGCAGAATTGCTGAAATAAATTATGCTCGAATTGCTTTATGAGGGCGATGTATCCATCACACTTAGTTATCTTACAATGCACCTTATTGTATACATCATATACAACTTATATAATAATTGTTTCTCTAATGTATACCAGTATATGTTAAGCTATAGCCATTAATTGAACAGACTCAATTTGTACATCCTATTATTATTGCAGGTGGCCTACTCTGACGCTCGTTTAAATCCGTTAATAACTGGCTTACACTCAATAGTTTACAAGTTACACTAATGCCATGACTTTTCATATCATGTTTGTACCTAGCCTACTATACAATATCAGTCACAGAAATTTGGACAGTTTGGTTAAATCAATATTTTATGTAGGATCGCGTACCTGGAGTGACGCACACGTAGGCATAATTATATTCTGATTACACATATTGTAGAACTCTATAACCTATACATGGCTAAAGGGACACTTTATATAAAGTGTTGCTAATAATTCGTATTTTCCAAAGCAATGACACAAGCAGTCGCGAGCGTGAATGTTTTCTCCTCATCTCGTTTCAAATACCACAACACCACCTTGTGTTGAAAACGCGAGAGAGCAGCCTCCATCCCGCCTGCCTGTTCGATAAAGGACTGTTTGGGGGGTGGGACCACTGTTCTAGCCCAGCACTATGAACTATAGGCTATTCCTTATTTAACAAATCACCTAATCACCTATAGCCCTTGATTAGTTGAATCAAAAGTGGAACAAAAGTGTGCAGGCCCATGAGTCCCCCACGAGAGTCCTATCGGCATGCATCATTTATGGCATGATTTTAGGAATACAACTTGCATTTTACAACGGTTGTTATTGTAAACGTCAATAGTCCTGTTCAGGCCACTTCACAGAATTCATGAAATGTGCATGTTCACGGACGTAGCCCTATGTGTAGTGCGTATGCCCACTGGGAAAGATAAATAATATTGTTCTTTCGATATATAATTTAGTCATGATTTAATTAAATAGTAACATAACGTGGTATTTTTATTCTTTACGCAAATATAATCAAACAAAACAATACGTTAAATATAAGGACAATAAGCCTACATACATTTTTTTGCGCATTTTTAAGCACGGTATGCTCTTGTTACCTGTGTGAAGTTTGTGCAACCCAAAGCCATTTTTTCCGGGCATAGGATTTTCAAGTAAACCTTTATCAATTGTGTTTACACCTCCCGTTGAATTGAGTTCATTTGAACATCTATACAATGTTATTGGAGTCTAATCTTGTAGTAAAATGTATGGATTGTGTACACTGTACCTGCATAATTAGGCCTACTATGTAAATATAGTCTACCCAGGTAATACCTACAACTACTACATTATATTGAATTTCATTTTCATTGTTGAGAAACATGAATCAACTGGTAGCAAATTAAGACTGATCCTTAGAAATAGATGACGACTTCGGACGTTTGAACGAACGGGTGTCCAGAACGCCTTCCTCGGAAAGCAGGGAGAAGTAAACATTTGCAGCAGTATCTTCTTGTGTATTTTATTACTATTTTCTTCTTATTTATATTTCTTATTTGTAACTCTGCATCGTTGGGAAAGGCTCGTAAAGTCTACACCTGTTGAATTCGGCGCATTTGACAAATACAATTTGATTTGAATTGAATAGTAATAAAGAAAGGCCACATGCATTATGTCTGTTGCGCAGAACTCACTGAATACACCTTCAAGACACCTCCCGATGTGCAGTCAAAATACTTTAGCCATAAAGTCAGGGAATTTGAAAATTAAATTCCCTCCATTTATATATAAAACACATCTTAAAAAGAATGGGCATTATTTTAAAACTGTGTTATAGGTTACAGTTATTAGACTTGTAACCAGACTGTAACCTTAGATAGCGAAGTTTGCCCGTGTCTTGTAATGGACCTTCAGTCAAGATCACGCCTAGATATGCACTATCAGACATTAAGCTAAGCATCAGACTAAAGTATCTTCAGATGAAAGAGAAAACAATAACACTCGGGTGAGAAGAAGTTCAGATTGATGGTGTTTTCTGAGGCAGCATTAGCGTTACTAGATTTCTAGACTAGAGTAGCGCATATATTACATTCTGTTTTCTTGGTATATGACTTGTGGTATCCACTAGGTGTCAGGAGTGTCCTCTGTGTCATGACTTCTGGTATCCACTAGGGGTCAGGAGTGTCCTCTGTGTTATGACTGGGATGAATGGAAGGAGAATAAATGAGGACAGATGTTGCATAATCTACTAAACCAAATTATGAAACTCAAATAAACCAAATGATGATGCTCTCTAAAACACGGAAATGTCCTTCAAGTAATTCTAAAGCAGTCTCTATAAGAAATACTAACAGAATGTTGCCTGAATGCCATAGTATTCAATAAGCACACTGGTGATAATATGCATTGTAAAACATGCCCGAAGTATTTATAATAGCTCATGGCTCCTTATGAAACTATAGAAATGTATTATAGGTAATAATGCATAAGATGACAACATGTCTCATAGAAACAGTGACCCTAACGTTCTCTAAATTCTCTGAAAATGTTGACTAATATATTTTCGTGCATAGGTGCACAACTCAGGCCCTGCGTCCTGCTGGTTTTAATTGATCTCACCCAGTGAACTGTTCACTGTTCTACTGTTCAACCCTGACCAACTTTCACCTACTCTGATTAACTGACCAAATCTGAATTACTCTGACCAACTCTGAATTACTCTGACCAACTCTGAATTACTCTGACCAACTCTGAATCACTCTGAATTACTCTGACCAACTCTGATTAACTCTGACCAAATCTGACCAACTCTGATCAACTCTGACCAACGCTGATTAACTCTGACCAAATCGGATCCACTCTGACATACTCTGAGTTACTCTGACCAACTCTGACCAACTCTGATTAACTCTGACCAAATCTGATAAACTCTGACCTACTTTGAATTACTCTGATCAACACTGACCTACTCTGATCAACTCTGATCCCGTACACATAACCCAATAGACTATTTCTTAATCAAGTGTCAACTCTCACCATCCTGGACATTCTTCTGTGCAGATCAAATGTACTTCTAAAAGTGCTGACAGGAAATCCACTATTGCAGGACTGATGGAATTCTGGGCCCATATACACAAAGCTTCTCAGAGAAGAAAATTGGTCCTAAGATAAAAAAATAAATAAACACCTCATGAGCTGTCCTAACCAGTTAAGAGTTACCAGCAGGTGTCTTGATAATAGAAACATGCAGCGAGTCAGGGGTTCTTGCCAGAGTGCGAATTACACCATGACATTTGTGGGACTCTATTGTTTTTTTTATGGGCCTAATAATAAAGACGTAATTTAAACGGTAAAAATGAATTACCTTTAAATGTGGCATGAACTCAACCAGTCAAGATATTTTCATCTTATTGACAAACAAATCACTTCAAAAAGAAAGCTACCTGTGTATGTTAGTTTTTGTATGGATCCCAATTAGTGTTGAATTTGGTCAACCAAGAAATTAATGGCTTATTTGCTACGTGACATGTATTTGACTGATTTTAAGTTTCGTAATGCCTAAATTGTAAGTGTACTGATAAAAGTAGGAAACGCAACATCCCGGCAACTTTGAGAAAAAACACTTTATATCGGAGTTGTTTCGATTGAATACAGGCGGTTGGCGTCAACAACCTTCATCGAATATTAAAAAGGATTACAATAATTAAATGTATCCAGCAATCCAACGAAAGGATAGGTTGGAGCTAGACAGCCCACCATGCCGCTTTGCAGACAAAGACTCCCATTGATATGGTGCATTCATGACAACTGGGAACTCTAAAGAATACAAAGTAAAATATTCATGTCAGTGATCTTCAAGTCGGGAAGTCGGAGCTCTAGAAAGAGTCTGAGTTCCCGAGTTGTATTTCCGAGTTGGATGACCGTTCCAAAAATGTTTTCCCAGTCAAAGCAATTTTTTTTCCAAGTTCCCAGTGGTTTTGAACATGGCATTAGGGCGGAGGGACATGTATCTTGTCAGTATATCAATAATATTTTTGTGCAGTCACATTTACTGTGGTTGTCTAAACTTTAGACAAAATGTAATCATCAACAGTCCATAATATTGGGTTGTGACTTAATTGTCATTGTCAAATTTGGGTCCCCAGGTAAAACTAGTTGAGAACCACTAGTCTATGCTATAGAGTTCACAGATGGCGATGCCTCACCTCATTGCGATTGCCATTGTTGCAAATTGGGGAATAACCGATGAGCTTCATCGCTATCTTTCCGTTGCATTACCTCAAACTGTCATGATTACCAGCTGAGATAAACTTTTAGTTTGTCTGGGCAGTGTCTTGTCACCCTAAAACCTACTCTGAGCTGAGAGGTTTTTGTTGTCTTAAAACAGGATTCCTAACACCTTTTTCTGAGGTGCCTTGTGGATATGGGACCAGGCCACCAATCGGTGCGCCCAACGTTCTAACATTCATCCTGATATACACATGGAAAAACAAGGCCTGTAACAATAAGGTTAAATCATTATAATCACACTGAATAAAGTGTGAAACTAGGCTGCAAGGTCAGATAGTATACATGCTTCAGTTGTTACCAAGTGGTTAGAACTGTCAGTTCTTTAGTTTTTTGATAAAGAGCACAACCTTGCCCATGTAAAGTTTGGTTATGTAAAGTATGCAGTTAGAGCATTTGTCCACAAGCCAATACAATGCAATAACTGAAAAGGATTTGGCCATGTTGCAAATGTTTGCAGATGGAACGAGTGTATTGAAAATTGAAGTGAAGAACGTCAGTGTTGCAACTGTGGTGGGGAATAGGATCCAGAGTTATTTTATTTTTTATTGAACTAGACAAGTCAGTTATGAACAAATTCTTATTTTACAATGATGGCCTACCCCTGCCAAACCCCCCCAGAACCAGGACAACGCTGCTCCCATTGTGCGTATCCCTATGGGACTCGTGATCATGGCCGGTTGTGATACAGCCCGGGATCGAACCAGGGTCTGTAGTGTGCCGAATACAACAGGTGTGCCAAGCCCGGTTACAGTGAAATAATTACTTACAGGCTCAAAACAATAGTGCAAAAAAGGTGTTAGGTGAACAATAGGTAAGTAAAGAAATAAAACAACAGTAAAAGATAGTGTCACAGATGACTAGGTGTGAAAGGTAGGAATCAGGTGCAGAGAGCAGAGGGTTCACGGAAAAATAAAATTTATTCCGGCACAAAATGGTCATGCCCAAAACACAGGGCTGAAAACACTGACCAACCCAAAACACAGGGTAACACGGTCCGGAGCACAATAACACCTATGATTCAAAACGTGAACACAAAATAATCCCGCACAAACAAGGGCGGGCTTCACAAGCTTAAATAGGTAAGCAAATCAAGAAAACACAAATAGGAACAGGTGCAACTCATAAGACTAAACTAACAGAAAAGGGAAAAGGGATCGGTGGCGGCTAGTAGGCCGGTGACGACGACCGCGAGCACCGTCCGAACAGGCAGGGGAGCCAACTTCGGCAGGAGTCGTGACAGATAGGCTATATATAGTAGCGAGGCTTTGATTACCTGTTCAGGAGTCTTATGGCTTGGGGGTAAAAACTGTTGAGAAGCCTTTTTGTCCTAGACTTGGCACTCTGGTACCGCATGCCATGCGGTAGTAGAGAGAACAGTTTATGACTGGGGTGGCTGGGGACTTTGACAATTTTTAGGGCCTTCCTCTGACACCGCCTGGTCCTGCATCTACTGGGCCGTATGAGCAATTGCCGTACCACGGCAATTGCTCATACGGCCCAGTAGATCACTGGGGCTAAGTTGACTGCCATGCAGGACCTCTACACCAGGCGGTGTCAGAGGAAGGCCCTAAAAATTGTCAAAGTCCCCAGCCACCCCAGTCATAAACTGTTCTCTCTACTACCGCATGGCATGCGGTACCAGAGTGCCAACTCTAGGACAAAAAGGCTTCTCAACAGTTTTTACCCCCATGCTCTCGATGTTGCAGCTGTAGGACCTTTTGAGGATCTCAGGACCCTTGCCAAATCTTTTTAATTTCCTGAGGGGGAATAGGCTTTGTTGTGCCCTCTTCACGACTGTCTTGGTGTGATTGGACCATTCTAGTTTGTTGATGATGTGGATACCAAGAAACTTGAAGCTCTCAACCTGTTCCACTACAGTCCCGTCGATGAGAATGGGGGCGTGCTCGGTCCTCCTTTTCCTGTAATACTTGTGTATTTCAAATCATCTCCTTAGTCTTGGTTACGTTGAGGGATGGGTTGTTGTTCTGGCACCACCATGCCAGGTCTCTGACCTCCTCCCTATGGGCTGTCTCGTCGTTGATCACTGTTGTGTCGTCTGCAACCTTAATGATGGTGTTGGAGTCGTGCCTGGCCATGCAGTCGGGGGTGAACATGCAGTACAGGAGGGGACTGAGCACGCACCCCTGGGGAGCTAGAGGTGTTGAGGATCAGCGTGGCAGATGTGTTGCTACCTACCCTCACCACCTTTAGTCGGCCCGTCAGGAAGTCCAGGATCCAGTTGCAGAGGGAGGTGTTTAGTCCCAGGATCCTTAGCTTAGTGATGAGCTTTGAGGGTACTATGGTGTTGAACGCTGAGCTGTAGTCAATGAATATCAAATCAAATCAAATGTATTTATATAGCCCTTCATACATCAGCTGATATCTCAAAGTGCTGTACAGAAACCCAGCCTAAAACCCGAAACAGCAACAATGCAGTTGTAGAAGCTCGGTGGCTAGGAAAAACTCACTAGAAAGGCCAAAACCTAGGAAGAAACCTAGAAAGGAACCAGGCTATATGGGGTGGCCAGTCCACTTCTGGCTGTGCCGGGTGGAGATTATAACAGAACATGGCCAAGATGTTCAAATGTTCATAAATGACCAGCATGGTCAAATAATAATAATCACAGGCAGAACAGTTGAAATTGGAACAGCAGCACGGCCAGGTGGACTGGGGACAGCAAGGAGTCATCATGTGAGGTAGTCCTGAGACATGGTTCTAGGGCTCAGGTCCGAGAGAGAGAAAGAAAGAGAGAAAGAGAGAATTAGAGAGAGCATACTTAAATTCACACAGGACACCGGATAGGACAGGAGAAGTACTCCAGATATAACAAACTGACCCTAGCCCCCCGACACAAACTACTGCAGCATAAATACTGGAGGGTGAGACAGGAGGGGTCAGGAGACACTGTGGCCCCATCCGATGATACCCCCGGACAGGGCCAAACAGGAAGGATATAACCCCACCCACTTTGCCAAAGCACAGCCCCCACACCACTAGAGGGATATCTTCAACCACCAACTTACCATCCTGAGACAAGGCCGAGTATAGCCCACAAAGATCTCCGCCACGGCACAACCCAAGGGGGGGCGCCAACCCAGACAGGAAGATCACATCAGTGACTCAACCCACTCAAGTGATGCACCCCTCCTAGGGACAGCATCGAAGAGCACCAGTAAGCCAGTGACTCAGCCCCTGTAATAGGGTTAGAGGCAGAGAATCGCAGTGGAAAGAGGGGAACCGGCCAGGCAGAGACAGCAAGGGCGGTTCGTTGCTCCAGAGCTTTCCCGTTCACCTTCACACTCCTGGGCCAGACTACACTCAATCATATGACCCACTGAAGAGATGAGTCTTCAGTAAAGACTTAAAGGTTGAGACCGGGTTTACGTCTCTCACATGGGTAGGCAGACCATTCCGTAAAAATGGAGCTCTATAGGAGAAAGCCCTGCCTCCAGCTGTTTGCTTAGACATTCTAGGGACAATTAGGAGGCCTGCGTCTTGTGACCGTAGCGTACGTGTAGGTATGTACGGCAGGACCAAATCAGAGAGATAGGTAGTAGCAAGCCCATGTAATGCATTGTAGGTTAGCAGTAAAACCTTGAAATCAGCCCTTGCCTTGATAGCATTCTCACTTAAGTGTTGTTTGTCCAGGTGGGAAAGGGCCGTGTGGAGTGCAATAGAGATTGCATAATCTGTGGATCTGCAAATTGGAGTGGGTCTAGGATTTCTGGAATAATGTTGTTGATGTGAGCCATTACCAACCTTTCAAAGCACTTCATTGCTACAACGTGAGAGCTACGGGTCTGTAGTCATTTAGGCAGATTGCATTTGTGTTCTTGGGCATAGGGACTATGGTGGTCTGCTTGAAACATGTTGGTATTACAGACTCAATCAGGGACAAGTTGAAAATGTCAGTGAAGACACCTGCCAGTTGGTCAGCACATGCCCGGAACAGACGTCCTGATAATCTGTCTGGCCCCACAGCCTTGTGTATGTTGACCTGTTTAAAGGTCTTACTCACCTCGGCTACGTGATCACACAGTCGTCCAGAACAGCTGATGCTCTCATGCTCTCATGCATGCATGCATCAGTGTTGCTTGCCTCGAAGTGAGCATAGAAGTGATTTAGCTCGTCTGGTAGGCTCATGTCACTGGGCAGCTCGCAGCTGTGCTTCCCTTTGTAGTCTGTAGTAATTTGCAAGCCCTGCCACATCCGACGAGTGTCGGAGCCAGTGTAGTACGATTCAATCTTAGCCCTGTATCGACGCTTTGCCTGTTTGATGGTTCATCACAGGGCATAGCAGGATTTCTTATAAGCTTCCGGGTTAGAGTCCCGCACCATGAAAGCGGCAGCTCTACCCTTTAGCTCAGAGCGAATGTTGCCTGTAATCCATGGCTTCTGGTTGTGGTATGTATGTACAGTCACTGTGGGGACGACGTCCTCGATGCACTTATTGATAAAGCCAGTGACTGATGTGGTGTACTCCTCAAAGCCATCTGAAGAATCCCGGAACATGTTCCAGTCTGTGATAGCAAAACAGTCCTGTAGTTTAGCATCTGTTTCATCTGACCACTTTTTTATAGACCGAGTCACTGGTGCTTCCTGCTTTAATTGTTGCTTGTAAGCAGGAATCAGGAGGATAGAGTTGTGGTTGGATTTACCAAATGGAGGGCGAGGGAGAGCTTTGTACGCGTCTCTGTGTGTGGAGTACAGGTGATTTAGAATTTTTTTCCCTCTGGTTGCACATTTAACATGTTGATAGAAATTTGGTAGAACTGATATAAGTTTCCCCGCATTAAAGTCTCCGGTCACTAGGGGCGCCGCCTCTTGGTGAGTGGTTTCCTGTTTGCTTATTTCCTTATACAGCTGACTGAGTGCGGTCTTAGTGCCAGCATCTGTCTGTGGTGGTAAATAAACAGCCACCAAAAGTATAGCTGAAAACTCTCTAGGCAAGTAGTGTGGCCTGCAATTTATCACAATATACTCTACTTCAGGCGAGCATAATCTAGAGACTTCCTTAGATTTTGTGCACCAGCCCCGTCTTACCGTTCTAACTTGTCGGTGCAGCGTATATCCCGCTAGCTAAATATCCATGTCGTCAATCAGCCACGATTCCGTGAAACATAGGATATTACAGTTTTTGATGTCCCGCTGGTAGGATATTCGTGATCGTACCTTGTCTAATTTATTGTCCAATGATTGCACATTGGCGAGTAGTATTGACGGTAACGGCAGCTTTCCCACTCAACTTCTCCGGGTCCTGACGAGGCATCGGGCTCTTTGTCCTCTGTACCTGCGTCGCTTCCTCTTGCAAATAACGGGGATGTCGGCCCTGTTGGGTGTTTGGAGAATGTCCTGTGCGTCCTCCTTGTTGTAGAAAAAAATATTTGTCTAATCCGAGGTGAGTGATCGCTGTCCTGATATCCAGAAGCTCTTTTTTTCCGTGAGATACGGTTGCAGAAACATTATGTATAAAATAAGTTATAAATAATGCAAAAAAACACATAATAGCACAATTGGTTGGGCGCCCGTAAAACTGCTGCCATTTCTTCCGGCGCTATTTTTACTGTGTTGCAAAAGTAAGGGTGGGTTATAGGATCTCCCACGTGGAGACAAGCTAAATAATTGTAAAAGGTGTGAAAAAGGTGGATATGTTAAAAAGTGGATTTTGTGGATTGTATTGCAATGGTTATTAATTATACTGCTCAAGTGTCAAAGAAATCCCAAAAATTGGAAATCATTGTGGCTGCGGCAGTAAAGTTTTTGGGCCTGAAAGAATTCACAGCGGGAGACCTGCAAGGGGTGCCAGATTTATGAGCCTGTGTAGGGAGCACATTGGACTTTTGGTTAGTGTGTTTTGTTTTTGGTAGTTAGTATGAATTTGTTCATACAAAACATATTTTGTTTTTGGGGTTATTTTACTGCCCCACACAGTAGGTGGCGGCAATACACTTTATTAGTGTAGTCTGTCAATAAACCTCAAAGGAGAAGTGGTTAGAACCCCTTGCCTTTTGGCAGATCCATTTGTGGTTTCAGGGTGGGTGAGAAAGGAGTTGTGTGTAGTTGAATCTGTGAAGGTAACCTGTAGAGGACTTGTGATATTTGTTTGTGTTACTTCTGACCAGAGGGAGAAGGTGTGTCACGCAACTTGGGTCAAGATCTGTTTTTTTTTAACGAGGCAAGTCAGTTAATAACAAATTATTATTTTCAATGACGGCCTAGGAACAGTGGGTTAACTGCCTGTTCAGGGGTAGAACAACAGATTTGTACCTTGTCAGCTCGGGGGTTTGAACTTGCAACTTCCCGGTAACTAGTCCAACACTCTAACCACTATGCTACCCTGCTGTTTCTTTCTTTGCTCTTAGGAACAGGGCACCATTGAAAGGAGTCATTTCTGGAGTAGCGTTAGGTGTGGAGGTGGAGCAATTGAAGTAGAACATTCCTGGTGTTTGTGATGCCCGCCGTTTAGTGTGACGGAAACCCAGTGGGGAGCGGGGTGAAACAGAGGAGTCATTGTCAGTCCTTTTGAGTTTTGAGTCACTCTCCACCAGACAGAGTCATGTTAGGATATATCAGTTATCCTGTTAGGGGTTTTGTGCAGAATCCACTACGCTATTTCAGGTGCAACATTTATGGTCATGTTACGGCAATGTGTAGGAGAGAGATTCTAAGATGTGGGAAGTGTGCAGGCCGGCATGGGACAGAGAATTGTGTAGTTTCAGTGGATAAAGTTGTGTGTCAATTGTAAGGGTGCACATGCTGCTGGGGATCTGAAGTGTCCGGTCCGAGAGAGGCAGATTGAAGTGGCCAGAGTCAGAGTAGTTTAGAGGGTGTTGTATGCTGAGGCAGTGAAGAAAGTGGCGGAGGAGGGGTCAAGAGTGAGGGAACCTGTGAGGAACCCAGTGAGTAGTAGATTTGTGCCAATACAGAGGGATAGGGTAACGAGTGAGTTATGCTTCAGTAAGGCTGGCTTCGCGTTAGCGTTCATAGCCATGGTTATCAATTGTACCACAGAAATGGATAGTAAATAGATGTTGTGGTGGCAGCTGCAGAGAAGTATTTGGGTGTATGAGATTTGACTTCAGAAGAGTTCCAGGGTGTGTTGAGGGGTGGTGTCCCATCCTCCCAGGCCGTTGGCATGGTGCAGGAGCAGATAAGGTCAAAGTAGTGGAATGGGGTAGTGGGTTTTTAATGAGTGTAGGTGGCAACGCCAGAAATACCTGGATGTATGAGATTTTACTGCAGAAGAGTTAATTGGGTAGTGATTTATATTTTTGTATGAAATAGTGGAATATAGGAGAAGGGCTAGTTGATGGTGCAACTGTTTCTTTTAGAAACAGGAATATTGAAGAGAATTTACTGTAGGTAGGCCGTGCCTGGCTTCACACTTTATTACAATAGGTTGTGTATGCGCCTTTAAGTTGGATGCAATCCACCAAACCAATCCCGAAGAAGAAGAACAGTTTAGTGGTTAGAACAGAGTAGTTCTGACCAATTCCACATCATAGATGTTCCATCCCCCATTTGGAATACTGAAAAGAATGGCAACCACACCTCCTCTAATGTCATTTTGTTAAATAATTGTTTTAACTTGTGTTAAAAGCTGCATAAAAAGGTTGCAACGTGCACAAACTACGTAATGCCAATGACAAGAGGGGCAAAGCCTTTATCAGACATTGAATGTAATTAGGAGTCCTGCTCAACTCGAAGAGGGTGGAATACAATGAAACACAAATCTATTTGTGGCCAAATTTGTTTGTTTAGGTATAATTACGATTGCTTGCCATTCAGTTAGAAAATTTAAAGGGAAATATTTTCTTATGTGAACTAATGAGGCAGTATTTGTTTTAAGACACTAACGTTGTAAATGTGATGGAAAATTGCCTGAAACCCTCATAAATAAAAGCATTAAAACGCACATAAATACTGCTTCAGCAAGCCCTTAATATAAACAACAAGTGTCTGATCTTTCTTTTACAGGCCAATTTAATTCAGCAAACCAGAGAATGGTTTCTGCCACCCTTTGGCAAAATTACTGAGCTTTACAACGTGGCACATGCATTGTTTTAGTGCAATGTCACAGAACATAATCTGACCCCCGGACCCCCGTGCGTGAGTGTTTGTTTGCTTTTTGGCATAATGACACACAATAAAAGTTGGATAAGGCAAATATGTTACCCTGTAATGATTATCAATCAGCATTGCAATTATGCTATATTAATAGGAGGGGATTGGACCTCCAAACATGCCACATGCTGATGGTTAAAGAGGAATTATTTTTTTAACAAGGTTGCATGTTTCCCTAAATAAACTTAATTTCATTCTATTACAATGAGTATTACAAACCTAACATTTTCAGCCTGTTTTTTGTTTGTTGTTACATTACTGTAACACACTACTTCAACTGCATTGTCTCTGGTTTAAGGGTTCTTCCTTTAAAGGGGCAATCAGAAGTTCAAACAATAACAAAGCGGTAAACCCCACCCCTGATTTGTTAAAAAGCTAAGGGATGGGACTGAATAAATGTTATACCACTCTCAAATTCATAGAAAGGGCTATGTTGCAAGGTCTAAGCATCAATGAGATCAACATTGTAGTTTTAACCATGTTTTGAGGCTATACAGTGTTGGTTTACAATTACTTTGTTTACAAACAAAAGAGTAAAAAAACATATTTTGGGTTCTCATGGGGTAAGACAATTGAACTAAGCTCATTAGTCATTTATAAGATATATTCTTCAAGAATATAAAACATGAATTTAAAAGTACAATAAAAATGGATGTAGCAATAGCAGAGTGCTCCTTTAAAGCAGACTGGAACGGAGTCACTGCATTTAAACATAAACAGTGAATTATGTGATGGTCACCTTGGACGGCCAAAGCCTCTCCAAACCACCTGAAAGTCATAGTGGCACAATCCATTCTGAGGGACTCCCAGCATCCCTTGTTTGATGAATATACAGTATATTGCTTCCCTCAGAGCGCAGATACAGGCTCCCCAAGTTCAAAACAAACAGGTCAAAACTCTCCTTCATGCCAGCTGCTATCAGCTTTCTCAATAAACTATATTAATACGGTTAGCTGTGTACATATCGCTGCATGTGTTGTTTTGATGTATATTTATTGCCATGTACTCTGTGCTAAATGAATAGCCCTCTGGGGATAATAAAGAGTACTCTACAACAGATCCCAAAGGGGTGTGGAAACACAATCACCTAGATTAACAGGCTAGCAAGACAGAGGATGAGCAAGAGAATATGGTTTGTATGTTACAAAGAAAGTGGAAAAATACTGCACCAATATTTCAGTAAAGCAGTATAATAGCTAATAAGATAGAGTTCATAATTTGGTGGTTTCTGTTCAACAAATGTTGTGTGTTTAAGCAGATAGTATCACAACACCAATGTTTATTAGTCTGGTTTCACTTGACAAACTTTGTCAAGTGAAACCGAGGTGAAGTCTTCATCTCATGGTCTTGGCACACAATGTCAAGTCTGGGACATCATTTCGATACACAGGGTAAGGGTCTTGGAAAACAATGTCTCGGTCTGGGACAAGAGGATGGTTTTTGTAGTCTCTCAACCCATGTGGTCAAGATACACCACCAGGTACCAGCTCTTATCAGAGTATTTTAACTAGGAGTGACAACTCAGAAGTGAAGGAAACTACATTTTTCCATATGGAAGCCAGAGGGTGTGTTCCCCCCCCCTCTCTAGAGTCTTGACTTCATCTCTGCAAGAAACATTATGTTTGTTTGAATCCTAACAGTCTGAGAAACATTGTCCGATTGGCAAAACAACCAATATTTACAGGCAAGCACAACAGGTAAAGTTGAGACATGGTAGCGAATGGTTGCAATCAATTGCAATTGTGCTTGCTACTCACACAACATATTTGAAAGCTCACGAGCATTAAAAAAGTTGTTTTATTACACACATATAACTATTACACATATGAATAGCCTACTGCACCAATTACAAGAAAATGCAATCATGATTAAGTATAGCCTATATCTGAACAAGATACATTACTAGAGTTTAGGTTAAAGAATAGGCCTAGTCATACAATCAGCATGAGGTAATCAATCTTTTCTCAGGGATGTAGGAGCTGGGACCTCAGTATGTATGAGGAGTTATGGAAACATACAAGATATTTGGATAAATAAGGCATGCCTTTTGAACAGTGTGGTAGGTAAGCAGCGGTAAGTGAGGTACACAAACATTTTGGTTTATTCTGGTTTAAGGTTTTCATCAGAATAGCTGGTATTCAGCTAATTTCCTGTGGAAAGTTCTCCATTTGAAATGTAACCAGTCACATGCCATCTAACATGAGACCTCACTTGGACAAAAACCTCAAATCTTTAGGCTTAAAGGTTAGAAATTAAACTATGTTGGCATGTTTTTTAGCTACAGTTGTGTGTGATGCTATCTATGTGTGTGTGTGAGTGAAACAGAGTTTACATGCCCTCACAATTATATTCCTGTGTATGCGTGTTTGTCTCTGGATGGGCTCATCTCTTCTCTTCCACCAGCATCTGGAGCCTGTCCTCTCTGTAGTGAGGGGTACTCTGGCCAGTCTCAATGGCCTCACAGTCATCTGTAAAATACACTAGGTCCTGTGGGGAGGTCAAACAGTCACACTAAGGCATACACGACATCTCCAACGGCAGAATGCAGATGCACAGCTGACTGAAATGTCGACAGATAATAAACTACAGAAGCAATTATCAGAAATGCTCCAACTCATGTGGTCATTGTCGTTATATAACGGTTGGCAAGACAGCACAAACAGACCTGGAACCAGGCTAGTTATTCCCTGCACCACATCCAGAGTAGGCTATGAAAGACCTTTTTTTTTCTTAAAAAATAAATTATTCTGGCTATGAGAGACAGCATGGTTCATTCCCCTGCAGAGCTGAGCAGACATACCCGATAACAGATTCTGTTGATGATTCTGTACAGGTTGGTAACTTTCTGCTTCAACAACACAATCCCGGGTCGCTCTCTGCAGTACTGCGTAGGAAGGTTCTCCATGACATAGAGGAAGTCACGGAGCTTGGTATTGATGCACGAATTCTATAGGGAAATAATAATGGCATTGTAAATCCTATAGCTTAATGGATATTCTACGATTTTGAATGAAAAAGTTTCACAAACAGGTTCAGTTACTGAGGTACAACAATGTTTTTATATGAATTTAAATCAATTGGCAAGATATGTTTTTAAGCTTTTGCTGGCATCCAACAACATTATGGAATGTATGCATCTTCTAGTCTACTGCAAACGTAGGTATTGCATCACCAACTCATTACAGTTGCTGCAACATAACCCAATGAGACATCAAATATGATGCAGGTTCACTGTCAAACATTTGTTAAATACTGACGTTTGAGAATCAACCTTTTGTTCACAACAGGATGATGTTGAACTATAACAACTCACTTGCACATCCAGAAACATCTTGGGAAGAATCTCAACGCATGTTTTCTGCAACATAAAAAGTTACAATTAGAAAACATTTGGATACATTAGGAAACGGTTTTATCAAATCAATAATGTAATTTGGAATAGCTCACCGTGCGATGATAATTGTGTAGTTTTCCCAAAAGGCCTATTATTTCCTTGCTCAAGCCGAGCACTCGGGAATAGCATGTCGGTGGTGCACAGTCAGCCAACCAAATAAAACTGAAGAAACACAACAAAAGTGCGAGTCTCATCTTTCAACCGTTGTTGCGTCGGTCAAAACAGGCTTATTGTGTTTAGGCAAGAGCTTTACAACACGAGTGTGCTTCGCCCAGCACCTTTGCAGATTATAGTTGGACCGAAAAAAAAAGTGATGATGACGTCGAAGAAAAATATTTCACTCTTCAATGCATTTTGGAAACAAGTGTATGGAATACGATACGCCGTTTGGGTCTTTGCGTGTCAAAAAAGATACACGTCAAATAACACTATTTGATGCGCAACAAAGTGCATCATCCCATTTTGTAACAATCAAAATGTATTAATGCATATATTGTTAACCAAAAATGCTAATTGATTTTGTTCACCCACACCAGAAGCGATTAGGATATGCAGGTTGAAATATCAAAACAAACTGAACCAATTATATTAATTTGGGGACAGGTGAAAAATAATTAAACAATTATGGCAATTTAGCTAGCTAGCTTGCTGTTGCCAGCTAATTTCTCGTGTGATATAACCATTGGGTTGTTATTTCACATGAAATGTACAAGGTCCTCTACTCCGACAATTCATCCACAGATGAGAAAGGAATTCGGTTTACCGTTTTATTGATCTCTCTCCTTCCTCTGGTTTCATCTTATTTTGGATTTAATATAGCTGTTGGCAACCAACTTTATAGCATTACTAAAACCTACCTAACACCATACCGGATTCGCGAAAATGTATTTTGTCCCCCAACAAACTCGATCACGACATGCAAGTTGAAATATCAAACCGAGGTAAAGACAGTTTCAAGTTGGTTATTCTACGGATATTCGACTGTAGTTTTCCGTGTAACACGGAACCAATACCGGCACCATCGTGCATACATTTATTTTGGCATCCCACACCAAACGCGATCCCGACACGCAGGTTAAAATATCAAAACAAACTCTGAACCAATTATATTAATTTGGGGACTGTCAAGACTTCCACCGAAGATGGCTCCTCTACTTGTTCGGGCGGTGCTCGGCGATCGTCGTCGCCTACCTGCTGCCACCGATCCATTTTTCGTTTGTGTCTGTTTGTATTGTTTACACCTGTGTCTTATTAGTTGATTTCGGTGGGTATATTTACCTCCGCTAGTCTTTGTGCGGGATTGTTTCCTGTGGGGTGCGTCTGCACCAAGGGGTTTCTTTTCTCACGGTAGTTGTGCCGTTTGGTATTGAGTTTAGGAGTAGAGGTTTCTCCTCTGTGTGTAGCACTTTATTCCCTGTGTGTGTGGCAACCTCGTTTGGGCGTGTTTCAGTCCCATGTTGTAGTTGAGTTGGGACTGGTCAATAAACTATTTTGCCACTGGGATTTCCTTGCTCTCCTGCTCCTGATTCCTGCACCTCCCTCGGTTAGGAAGCACGTAACAGAATCCCGCACCCCCCTATGGAATCAGCAGGAGCTGACACGCTCTCCACTTCTATGGAGGAGCGCGTGCAACACCACACCGCCATTCTCCATCGTCTCGGGACCGCTATGGATCAAGTGATGGCGATGATGGAGACGGGAGAGAGGAGGCCTGCCTGCCCCTCCACCGGCCACACTCCAACCAGCACCACCACCTTCTCCGGCGCTATCCGGTCCCATTGGTATTCGGCTCGCGCTCCCGAGGGAGTACGATGGGTCGGTGCAAGTTTTTTTTCTCCAGCTGGAGCTTTTCCTGGCAACCATGCACCCGACTCCTTCGGGAGGTGAGTGCGTGAACGTCCTCGTCTCCAGACTCGGCGAGGGACCACTATCCAGAGTTCACCCGCCACTTCCGGGCCGTGTTGTTCGACCCCCCCCCCCCCAATGTTATTCATTGATTTTCTGGCCACCATTACTGTGGTTAAATGTTCAGTATATGTATTGACCAGCAAACCCACTGCAGCCTACCTTACTAGCTCAGTCTCCCTCCCTGCTTTGGACAATTAATAACATTTGGACAATTAATAACAACCCTTTTCCTTTAAGGTGGATATTAATGATAAAAGGAGATATTATCTGTCTCTCCCCTATTGTGTACCGCTGTTAAATACTGTAGAAGTTTTTTTTTAAACAAGGAAAATAAGTACTTAGAACTACCAATTATTATAGATAAATATTAAAGAAAAGGGTAAACACAACACTGGACTGAACCCCCTAATTGTCAAACTAATAAACTCAGCAAAAAAATAAACGTCCTTTCATTGTCAACTGTGTTTATTTTCAGCAAACTTAATATGTGTAAATATTTGTATGAACATAAGATTCAACAACTGAGACCTAACTGAACAAGTTCCACAGATATGTGACTAACAGAAATTGAATAATGTGTCCCTGAACAAAGGGGGGGGTAAAAATTAAAAGTAACAGTCGGTATCTGGTGTGGTCACCAGCTGCATTAAGTACTGCAGTGCATCTTCTTCTCACCAGATTTGCCAGTTTTTGCTGTGAGATGATACCCCTCTCTTCCACCAAGGCACCTGCAAGTTCCTGGACATTTCTGGGGTCAATGGCCCTAGCCCTCACCCTCCAATCCAACAGGTCCCAGATGTGCTCAATGGGATTGAGATCCGGGCCCTGCGCTGGCCATGGCAGAACACTGACATTCCTGTCTTGCAGGAAATCACACACAGAACGAGCATTATGGCTGGTAGCATTGTCATACTTGAGGGTCATGTCAGGATGAGCCTGCAGGAAGGGTACCACGTGAGGGAGGAGGATGTCTTCCCTGTAACGCACAGCGTTGAGATTGCCTGCAATGACAACAAGTTCAGTCTGATGATGCTGTGATACACCGCCCCAGATCATGACGGACCACCTCCAAATCGATCCCGCTCCAGAGTACAGGTCTCAGTGTAACGCTAATTTCTTTGACGATAAACGTGAATCCGACCATCACCCCTGGTGAGACAAAACCCCAACTCTTCAGTGAAGAGCACTTTTTGCCAGTTCTGTCTGGTCAAGCGACAGTGGGTTTGTGCCCATAGGCGACGTTGTTGTCAGTGATGTCTGGTGAGGACCTGCCTTACAACAGGCCTACAAGCCCTAAGCCAGCCTCTCTCAGCCTATTGCGAAGAATTGAGCACTGATGGAGGGGTTGTGCGTTCCTGGTGTAACTCGGGCAGTTGTTGTTGCCATCCTTCACCTGTCCCGCAGTTGTGATGTTCGGATGTACTGATCCTGTGCAGGTGTTGTTACACGTGGTCTGCCACTGCGAGGACGATCAGCTGTTTTTCCTGTCTCCCTGTAGCGGTGTCTCACAATACGGACATTGCAATTTATTGCCCTGGTCACATTTGCAGTCCTCATGACTCCCCGCAGCATGCCTTAACCTCTTTATCCTACCCCCTCCTTTTTCAAACATTCTGTTAAAAATCACGCAACTTTTCAACGTCCTGCTACTCATGCCAGGAATATAGTATATGCATATGATTAGTATGTGTGGATAGAAAACACTCTGAAGTTTCTAAAACTGGTTAAATCACGGCTGTGACTATAACAGAGCGTGTGTTTCATCGAAAAGCGCAAGAAAAACTGGTCACTGAAATCTGAAAAAAGTATCCATGCGCCCCTTTCATGGATTATTTAAAGGAAACCAAATTTAATATGGAGACGGATGCAATTCCTACAGCTTCCACACGATGTCACCATTTTCATTGACAAAAATCCATTGAGACATTATCAATAGATCCGTGATACCATCCAGCCTACCTCAATCGATTTTGGAAGATTGAAAAATGGACACTGTTTTCTTTTGTAGCTGCTATTGAATACAGATCGCCCAGTGATCAATTTGATCGCTTATTAACGTTTACAAATACCTAAAGTTGGGTTATAAAAGTAGGTTGAAGTGTTTTGTCAAAGAATATAGGCAACTTATATAATTTTTAAACATGATGTTGCGTGTTGGAAGATAGCTTTTTTTGTGATGCAGACAGGCTATACAAATGGATATTTTGGGCATTCATGGACGGATTTAATTGGGAAAAAGACCAATTTGTGATGTTTATGGGACATATAGGAGTGCCAACAAAGAATATCATCAAAGGTAATGAATGTTTTATATTTTATTTCTGCGTTTTTGTGTAGCGCCGGCTACGCTAATTCTTTTGTTTACGTCGCCTTCAGGCATTTTGGGGTTTTGCATGCTATCAGATAATAGCTTCTCATGCTTTCGCCGAAAAGCATTTTAAAAATCTGACTTGTTGGCTAGATTCACAACGAGTGTAGCTTTAATTCAATACCCTACATGTATATTTTAATGAACGTTTGAGTTTTAACGAGTACATTTAGCATTTAGCGTAGCGCATTTGCATTTCCAGGTGCTTACTTGAGACGTCTGCGTCTCAAGTAGGAGCAAGAAGTTAAGCACGTTCACACAGATGAGCAGGGACCCTGGGCATCTTTCTTTTGGTGTTTTTCAGAGACAGTAGAAAGGCCTATTTAGTGTGCTAAGTTTTCATAACTGTGACCTTAATTGCCTACCGCCTACCGTAAGCTGATAGTGTCTTAACAACCGTTCCACAGGTGCATGTTCATAAATTGTTTAGGGTTCATTGAACAAGCATGGGAAACAGTGTTTAAACCCTTTACAATGAAGTTCTGTGAAGTTATTTGGATTTTTACTAACTATCTTTGAAAAATAGGGTCCTGAAAAAGGGACATTTCTTTTTTTGCTGAGTTTATTAATGTACAACAATATAGAAGATACATGACTAAAGGTTATGCAATATGTGTGCATATCCACTGCACGTTTCTTAGGTGTGTAATTGACATGACCAAGGAGCTATTGACATTTAAAACTATGAAAAATGTACATTACACTGTGATTTTACAGTACACAAATAAGTGTGTGCAATATATAAAGCTAGTCTTTGGACATTCTAAAGTTTGTTTGAGTCCAGTAGGTCACATGACCAAGGAGCTATTGAAGTTTTACATTTTGAAAAATTAATGTAAAAACGTGTGAGATGAAAATGGACAAACTAAAGGGTGTGCAATATAGAGGGGTAGTCAGTGGACATTCTGCACCTTGTACTTTGTTTATGCTCCCTAACTAATTCAACTAGGAATACAAAAAGCTGCTCACATTTCCACATGTTTATTTGCTTTGGAAAGCAAATGAATGTCCAAATCGTGAAACTAAGATCTGTGCAATGTTGTGCACAATTTTTCCAACATCATGACACTTATTTGGAGTCTGTGGCTCAAGTGGTTTGAAGGCTATTCATGTTTGAAAGCGCGAATATCCAACTTGAAACTGTCTTTACCTTGTTAAATATCAAAACAAACACTGAACAATTACATTAATTTGGGCACAGGTCGAAAAGCATTAAACATTTATGGCAATTTAGCTAGCTAGCTTGCAGTTGCTAGTTAATTTGTCCTATTTAGCTAACTAGCTAGCTGTTGCTAGCTAATTTGTCCAGGGATATAAACATTAAGTTGTTATTTCACCTGCCATGCAGAAGGTCCTCTACTCCTACAATTAATCCACACATAAAACGGTCAACCAAACCATTTCAAGTAAGCTCTCCTTCTTCCACTCTTCTTTTTCTTCTTTGGACTTTATATGGTGATTGGTAACTAACTTTCATAATAAGGTGCATTACCACAAGTGACCTCGGTTCATCTTTCAATCACCCACATGGGTATATGCTTCTAAAAACCAATGAGGAGATAGGAGAGGCAGGACATGCTCCTGACAACGCAGACGCTCGTTGGCACTCGCGAGCAGTGAGAGTACAATGATTGAATAACGCATGTATGTGTACATTTATTTTGCAACACTCGCACACGCGACGCGTCTGGTTTGGGCATGGCGTTATGCTTCGGACACACCGACAGTCATTGCATTACAATTTTGCACAATGATGCTGTCGATATGTTCGAAGAGTTGTGCAGTGAGCGTTGCAAAATACATTTACACATACTTGTTATTCAATCATTGCACCCACATTGCTCGCGAGTGTCTGCGTGGCCAGGCGCTAAAATAGAAATTGGTTCTATGTGAAGCTCAATGAGCTGCAAGTCCGGCCTCTCCCATCTCCTCATTGGTTTTTAGGAGCATATACCCACCTGGGTGATTGAAAGATGAACTTAGGTCCACACTGTTCGGTTATAGTAATACTGTAAAGTTGTTTGCCAACAGCCATATAAAGTCCAAAGAAGTAAAATAAGTCTGAAGGAAGGAGGAAGAGGTGACGAGAAACGAATTTGGTTTACCGTTTTATCTGTGGATTAATTGTGGGAGTAGAAGACGTTGTGCATTTCAGGTAAAATAACAACCCAATGTTTATATTACAAGGACAAATTATTTAGCAACAGCAAGCTAGCATGCTTTTTGACCTGTCCCCAAATTAATATAATTGGTTCAGAGTTTGCTTTGATATTTCAACCTGCGTTTTCTGATCGCTTTTGGAGTAGATGAACAAAATCAACTAGCGCGCAAAGCGCATGTGAACGCACGTGTGCATGTGGTTTGGTCAGCATGTAAGGCACTGCATCTCAGTGCTGGAGGCGTCACTACAGACCCTGGTTCGATTCCAGGCTGTATCACTGAGTCCCATAGGGCGGCGTACAATTGGCCTTGCGTTGTTAGGGTTTGGCCGGGGTAGGCGTCATTTTAAACAAGAATTTGTTCTTAACTGACTTGCCTAGTTAAATAAAGGTTAAATATATATATATTTTTAAATGTATTGATAGTTATTACACATTGGTTGAAATGTGTTAAAAATATATATTTTGGAACTGGCCAAAAACAGAGCTATAAGATGACTGCACTGTTGCAGATGTTTAACATACAATTGACAAGAACACTAAAATAATGTTTTTGATAAAAATGTAATTAATTTATCATAATGTCATTCATGAAATGTGTTAAAATATTGATAATAGTGAATAAATATGTATTTAACAAGACGTGCAACTCATTTGTTCTAATAACTACCTGCCTAAAGACAAAGCCTGCAACTATCTGACTATTTTATATTGCTTGCTGACTATTTCAACAAAATTATTATAAATAATTCTGTTCATTTTTATCATACCATCAGTGAGTAACATACTGGTGTGACATTTAAGACCACATAGCAGAATCTAACAGGGTCCCCCCTACCCTGGTCCCAGATCTGTTTATGCTGTTTTGGCCATTGTCATCTGTAATGACTTATTTGTTTCTTGTCACACCAAACAGATCTGGGACCAGACTTGGTACTACAGTATAGGACCAGTAGGAATCTTCTGTACCCAGAATTGATCCTATGACCAATTTTTAGACGACCAATCCGGACCAACAAACTCAGGGTTGGTCGTCTAAAACCACCAACAGATTAAGGAAGTTCCTCTTCTTCCTCTTCCTGTTGGTGGCTCCCGTGGTGTTCTGGGGTTCCAGCGGGGTGTGGAACACAAACACCATCTCCCCCGTAGTGGGGATGTCCAGTACTACTGCATCGTTCCCCAGGCCAGAGGTGGAGGGTTCTGCTGCAGTAGTAGAGTCAAACACAGTTTCACTGTCCACCTCTACTCCTCCTCCCACTGAAATCGGAACAAAGTCTTGGAGCTGTTCCGAGGTTGTGGTTTGGCTCATTCCAGTCGCGACTGGTTTGGGAGTGGGTTGTTGTGGAGTGGGTCGAAGAACTCCCTCCCTCCCCTTTTCCTGGACCAACACTTGAATGTCGTCCCTGGGAGCCTCAGGTCTGGGTTTGAGGAACAGCCTCTCTAGCAGGCTCTGCCTCTTCTCCTGAAACCTGGAAAATGAAGATCATGACATTTCCTTAGGAATTCTGAAGCACCTACAGTGCATTCGGAAAGTATTCAGACCCCTTCACTTTTTCCACAATTTGTAACGTTACAGCCTTATTCTAAAATGGATTAAATAACAATTTTTACTCATCAACCTACACACAATAACCCATAATTACAAAACTAAAACAGGTTTTTAGAAATGTTTGCAAATTTAAAAAAAATAAAAAACAGATACCTATTTACATAACTATTCAGACCCTTTGCTATGAGACTTCGAAATTGAGCTCAGGTGCATTCTGTTTCCATTGACCATCATTGAGATGTTTCTACAACTACAACTTGATTGGAGTCCACCTGTGGTAAATTCAATTGATTGGACATGATTTGGAAAGGTCCCACAGTTGGCAGTGCATGTCAGAGCAAAAACCTAGCCATGAGGTCAAAGGAATTGACCGTAGAGCTCTGAGACAGGATTATGTCGAGGCACAGATCTGGAGAAGGGTACCAAAACATTTCTGCAGCATTGAAGGTCCCCAAGAACACAGTGGCCTCCATCATTCTTAAATGGAAGAAGTTTGGAACCACCAAGACCCTTGGTGGTTGGAGAAGGGCCTTGTTGGAGAAGGGCCTTGTTCAGTGAGGTGACCAAGAACCCGATGGTCACTGACAGAGCTCCAGAGTCCTTCTGTGGAGATGGGAGAACCTTCCAGAAAGACAACCATCTCTGCAGCACTCCACCAATCACGCCTTTATGGTAGAGTGGCCAGATGGAAGCCACTCCTCAGTAAAAGGCACATGACAGCTCGCCAGGAGTTTGCCAAAAGGCACCTAAAGGACTTTCAGACCAGGAGTGGCTTCAGGACAAGTCTCTGAATGTCCTTGAGTGGCCCAGCCAGAGCCTGGACTTTAATCCGATTGAACATCTCCGGAGAGACCTGAAAATAGCTGTGCAGCGATGTACCCCATCCAAACTGAAAGAACTTGAGAGGATCTGCAGAGAAAAATGGGAGAAACTCCCCAAATACAGGTGTGCCAAGCTTGTAGTGTCATAACCAAGAAGACTCAAGGCTGTAATTGCTGCCAAAGGTATTTCAACAAAGTACTGAGTAAAGTGTCTGAACACTTATGTAAATGTAATATTTTGCAAGAATAAAAAAAAAAACTGTTTTGATTTGTCATTATGAGGTATTGTGTGTAGATTGATGAGGAAAACCCCCAATTTATTCAATTTTAGAATGAGGAAGTAACGTCACAAAATGTGGAAAAAGGGGTCTGGATACTTTCTGAATGTACTGTAATTAGCACACATACCCATATGTTCAATTCAATTAGGGTTCACAAAGGCTTTTGTTATTTTGGGACCAAAATGGATGTACCACTCAATGTCGCTATGCTTTATCATTATTGAGGTATTAACCTTTTTAAATTCACACAGACCCACCTGTCCTCGTTAGCATTGTATTGATACGTTTAAGAGGGAGATAGAGAGAGAAACACAGCTGCATGTGAGCTCCTGCTTTTTTCAGCATGTTTTTACAAAAAAGATAGATAAACTTGGATTTTTTGGCAGGGACATATACATGATGCTACCCTCCATAGCACAACCTTCACTCCAGATCAAACTCCCAACCTACAATTTGATTTTGGACAAAATTACCTGGAAGGTTTCCTACTACCAAGGATTCATTTTTCCAAGCTATACAGTGGGTGCTCTGGCAAACAAACAGCAGAGACCTGAGGACACCATCCAACCTGGAAATGAGTGAGTAATGTTTGGTCTGATGCTTTATTTAAAGCCAAGAAAAAATAAAAGAATACATTACAATGATATATTTTACTTTATGGGGACTGAATGCTAAGTTAAAGCTGCAAAGCTTGCTAGGACAGAACAGATACAACTTCAATTAGCAATGAGGTGTGAAGTAAGAGGTGTCAAAGCCTTTGAGCCCAACAATTGCAGGAGTCAAGGCCTTTGAAGCCACCTTCCGCTGTTCAGAGACCATCCACTGTTTTTTTCTACAAGAAATCTGCCTCCAGAAAAAAGCTTCTCCCAAGTTGGTGTGACACCTACTCCCGTTGCCTGCTGCACTGCTGCTTGGATTCCACCTGGCGAGCTGTTCACCGTCTGCCCTGGCCTGTCTCCCCCTGTCTGGTACAGGTACCCTTGCCACACTCCACCCTCTCTCCCGAGCTTTCGCTTACCTCCAGTACACACGCACTGTTGAGGCGAGTGACTCTGAACTTACAATGGCTAGCACAAAGTCGTTATATTTTTTTCTTGTAACTTATGCTATTTGCCTCTTGACTCCTGCATGCTTTGTTGACTATGAACTTTCTTGTTCACCCAACCGTGGGACAGACTGTTTGTTCTCACTTGGGCCTCTGACTCTCTATTGACTACACAGACTCTTGGCCTCCCATCCTATTCTAACCACCTCTCGGCAGCTTTGTATTCATGTTACCTGATGAAATTGCTGTACAATATGATCTTGTTGCCATCTAATGCACATTCAAATGTCATAAATCAACACCGCAGAGCTCTCCCTGTCATATGCAGTGCCATGATTGTACTACTGCTGCTGATATCTTGAAATGTGCATGTACACTCTGGCCCATCTACTGTTGCTAGCCCCAATTCTGACTTGTGCTCTGATATCTGCTTCACTGATTTCTGCTCTCGTAAAAGCCTGGGTTTTCTGCACGTTAACACTAGAAGCGTATTACCTAAAATGGATCAATTGAAAGTGTGAGTTAACAGCTCGAATCCAGATGTGTTGGTCATTACTGAGACATGGTTAAGGAAGAGTGTTTTGAATACTGATGTTAACCTTTCTGGTTATAACCTTTTTCGGCATAACAGATCTTCCAAAGGGGGTGTAGTGGCAATCTTTACCAAGGATCACTTTCAGTGCTCGGTTGTCTCCAAGTTGATGTCTGTGAGTATAACATAACTCATATGGCAGGCAAAAACCTGAGAAAAATTAAACCGGGAAGTGGGAAATCTGAGGTTTGTAGTTTTTCAACTCTTTGCCTATCCAAGATACAGTGTAAATTTGGTCCGATTGCACTTCCTAAGGCTTCCACTAGATGCCAACAGTCTTTCGAACCTTGTTTGAGGCTTCTACTGTGAAGGAGGAGAGAATGAGAGCTGATTGAGTAAGAGGTCTGCCAGAAGGCCATGAGCTCATTCAGGCGCGCTCCTGTGAGAGGTAGCTGCGTTCCATTGCATTTCTAAAGACAAAGTAATTCTCCGGTTGAAACATTATTGAAGTTTATGTTAAACACATCCTAAAGATTGATTCTATACATCGTTCGACATGTTTCAACGAATTGTAATGGATTTTTTAAAACTTTTCGTCTGGCCTGCGCGTCGGGAATTTGGATTTGTGAATTAAAGGTGCGAACAAAAGGGAGGTATTTGGACATAAACAATTGACTTTATCGAACAAAACAAACATTTATTGTGGAACTGGGATTCCTGGGAGTGCATTCTGATAAAGATCATCAAAGGTAAGTGAATATTTATAATGCTATTTCTGACTTCTGTTGACTCCACAACATGGCGGATATCTGTATGGCTTGTTTTGGTCTCTGAGTGCTGTACTCAGATTATAGCATGGTGTGCTTTTTCGGTAAAGCTTTTTTGAAATCTGACACAGCGGTTGCATTAAGGAGAAGTTTATCTAAAGATCCATGCATAACACTTGTATCTTTTATCAATATTTACTATGAGTATTTCTGTAAATTGATGCGGCTCTCTGTAACATGTGTAACATGAAGTCCTATGAGTGTTATCTGATGAAGATCATCAAACGTTAGTGATTAATTTGATCTATATTTCTGCTTTTTGTGACTCCTCTCTTTGGCTGGAGAAATGGCTGTGTTTTTCTGTGACTAGGTACTGACCTAACATAATCAAATGGTGTGCTTTCGTCATAAAGCCTTTTTGAAATCGGACACTGTGGTGGGATTAACAACAAGTGTATCTTTAAAATGGTGTAAAATACTTCTATGTTTGAGGAATTTTAATTATGAGATTTCTGTTTGAATTTGGCGCCCTGCACTTTCACCTGCTGTTGTCATATTGATCCCGTTAACGGGATCTCAGCCGTAAGAAGTTAAACCACCTGACCAAGTCTTAAAACAATGGAACTCCCTAACTATTTCTCAGATTATTACCAACCAAGGTATGACTACAAACACCCAGAAAAGGCTACTCTCCTCGATGTTAACCTCACAAATAATCCTGATAGTTATCAGTCTGGTGTTTCCTATAATGGTGTTTCCTATAATAACCATCTCTCTATGGGTCTAACCCCAAGGAGTTCTGGAAAACGGTTAAAGACCTGGAGAATGAACCCTCTTCCTCACAGCTGCCCATATCCCTTAATGTTGATGATGTGGTTGTTACTGACAAGGAGCACATGGCTGAGCACTTTAATCACCACTTCATTGAGTCAAGATTCCTATTTGACTCAGCCATGTCTCCTTGCCTGTCCAACATCTCATCTCCCTTCCCTTCTAATGTGAATAGCCCCGATGCCCCTCCCTCTTTTTCCCCTGACCAGCTACAAAGTTTCTCCCCCAAAAAACATCTGGGTCAGATGGTTTAGACCCTTTCATCTTTAAGGTTGCTGCCCCTATCATCGGGATAGCCTAATTCTGACCTTTTAAACTTGTCGCTCCTCTCTGGGAAGGCAGCCACAGTGCATCCTTTATTTAAAGGGGAGATCAAGCGGATCCTAACTGTATAGGTCAATTTCTATTTTGCCCTGTTTATCAAAAGTGCTGGAAAACCTTGAATGATCAACTGACTGGCTTTCTTGATGTCTATAGTATCCTCTCTGGTATGCAATCTGGTTTCCACTTAGGTTATGGATGTGTCACTGCAACCTTAAAGGTCCTCAATGATGTCACCGTTGCCCTTGATTCTAAGCAATATTGTGCTGCTATTTTTATTGACTTGGCCAAAGCTTTTGATACGGTAGACCATTCCATTCTTGTGGGCCGGCTAAGGAGTATTGGTGTCTCTGAGGAGTCTTTGGGCTGGTTTGCTAACTACCTCTCTCAAAGAGTGCAATGTATAAAGACAGAACATCTGCTGTATCAGCCACTGCCTGTCACCAAGGGAGTACCCCAAGGCTCGATCCTAGGCCCCAAGCTCTTTTCAATTTACATCAACAACATAGCTCAGGCAGTAGTACGCTCTCTTATCCATTTATATGCAGATGATACAGTCTTATACTCAGCTGGACCCTCCCTGGATGTTGTGTTAAATGCTCTACAATAAAGCTTTCTTCGTGTACAACAAGCTTTCTCTGCCCTTAACCTTGTTCTAAACACCTCCAAAACAAAGGTCATGTGATTTGGTAAGAAGAATGCCTCTTTCCCCACAGGTGTGATTACTACCGCTGAGGTTTTAGAGCTTGAGGTATTCACCTCATACAAGTACTAGATAGTACACTGTCCTTCTCTTAGCACATATCGAAGCTGCATGCTAAAGTTAAATCGATACTTGGTTTCCTCTATCGTAATCTCAACTCTTTCACCCAGCTGCCAAACTAACCCTGATTTAGATGACCATCCTACCCATGCTAGACTACGGAGACGTTATTTATAGATTGGCAGGTAAGGGTGCTCTCGAGCGGCTAGATGTTCGTTACCATTCGGCCATCAGATTTGCCACCAATGCTCCTTATAGGACACATTACTGCACTCTATACTCCTCTTTAAGCAGGTCATCTCTGTATACCCTTTCGCAAGACCCAATGGTTGATGCTTATTCATAAAACCTTCTTAGGCCTCACTCCTCCCTACCTATCAGCCCTCATCCTCCACCTGTTCTACCAGTCACATTATGTTAAAGGTCCCCAAAGCACACACATCCCTGGGTCGCTCATCTTTTCAGTTTGCTGCAGCTAGTGACTGGAAAGAGCTGAAAAAAACACTCAAACAATTTGATCTCAATCTCTTCATTCAAAGACACAATCATGGACACTCTTACTGACAGTTGTGGCTGCTTCGTGTGATGTATTGCTGTCTCTACCTTCTTGCCCTTTGTGCTGTTGTCTGCGCCCAATAATGTTTGTACCATATTTTGTGCTGCTACCATGTTGTGTTAGTGCCATATTGTTGTCATGTTGTGTTGTTACCCTGCTGTGTTTTTGTCTTAAGTCTCTCTTTATATAGTGTTGTGGTGTCTCTTTTGTCGTGATGTGTGCTTTGTCCTATATCTTACTTTTTTTTATCCCAGCTCCCGTCCCCACAGGAGTCCTTTTCCCTTTTGGTAGGCCGTCATTGTAAATAAGACTTTGTTCTTAACTGACATGCCCAGTTAAATAAAGGTTAAATACAAAATCTAAATGGTCAATATTCTGAGAATTTAATTGGGGCCTTAGATAAAGTGTATCCACATTGGAAATAAAAGCTCCAGAAGAAAGTTGAGGGTCTTTGTCTTCCACTCACTGGTTTCGGTCCTGGTCCGTTGCGTGGGCTGAGAAATTCCTCTCCACCATATCCTCCCTCAGTCTGACAAGCAGAGATTTACCTGCTCCCCCTGGCCACCTGAGAAAACAGCCCAGAATGGAGAAGGAAATGAACTCTCTAGTTATATCAAGAATACATCTACAATGCATCACATTTCCCTTGATGTGTTTTGATTTTTTTTTATTGTACATGGTCCCTGTCAAATACAAGTCATAAAAATACATTTAATTATATAAATGATTCACTTGATGGCCAGGGTAACTAAGCAGATGTAGATGGACATTATGCTACTTAAGTTAACATTCTCATGAACTGCCCTGAATAGACAGGCCAAGTCCCAGGCCAGGCGTCCTCAAACAAAGAGCATTATTCACATGAACAACAGAGTCCAAACAGAATGTTGGCCAGGCCAGACAGGACGTTGACAGAAGTGTTCCATGCTCCTAGCCAATGTATCATAGGCAGATGGGAACATATGATGCACAGAAGTAGTATTCTTTCCTCCTCAGTGAGATCCCATTGATTGGTCTCACTACTTCAACAGTGCTGTAAAATTGGGGGAATAACCAAACTTTTGCAGGTAGGTCTTTTCGCTGGTTCAGCCAAACGTTCTCATGTGTACAGAAATGCCAGCACCCCCCTGTATGATCAATAAAGTCTTAGCTTGCTACTAGATTCCTAAATGAATGCTGTTATGTTTGTGGCTGGCTATTTGTTTGACAGGTAGCTAGTTACAATGGCAAAAAGGGGCCATATTCAATTTCCGTTGATAGGAGCCAAAATACATGATTCAACTGACATGATGAATGTGTCTTATAAGCCTTTAAGATGTGAAACAAACTGCATTCAGCGTTTACTGACAAGAAACACATTGTGCTGGTGTGATTCACTGACAGACACAAGCCTAAACATATGTTGCACGGCACAAACTGCTCCAAGAGTTCTATTCTCTATTGCAGTGGTTCCCAAACTTGTTATTGTCCCGTACCCCTTCAAACATTCAACCTCCAGCTGTGTACCTCCTCTAGCACCAGGGTCAGCGCACTCTCAAATGTTGCTTTTTCCATCATTGTAAGCCTGCCACACTCACACACTATACGATACATTTATTAAACATAAGAATGTGTGAGTTTTGTCACAGTGACAGGGAACAAATACTATGATAATAATCAACAATTTTGCTCTTTATTTAGCCATCTTACATATATAACCTTATTTGTTAATCAACAATTGTGAATAACTCACCACAGGTTAATGAGAAGGGTGTGCTTGACAGGATGCACATAACTCTGGGTTGGGTTGTATTGGAAAGAGTCTCAGTCTTCATAATTTTCCACACAGTGTGTGCCTGTATTTAGTTGTCATGCTAGTGAGGGCCGAGAATCCACCCTCACATAGGTACGTGGTTGCAAACGGCATCAGTATCTTTTTTTCTTTTTGGGGAATTTTACCCCTTTTTCTCCCCAATTTCGTGGTATCCAATTGTTTTAGTAGCTACTATCTTGTCTCATCGCTACAACTCCCGTACGGGCTCGAGAGAGACGAAGGTTGAAAGTCATGCATCCTCCGATACACAACCCAACCAAGCCGCACTGCTTCTTAACACAGCGTGCATCCAACCCGGAAGCCAGCCGCACCAATGTGTCGGAGGAAACACCGTGCACCTGGCAACCTTGGTTAGCGTGCACTGCGCCCGGCCTGCCACAGGAGTCGCTGGTGCGCGATGAGACAAGGATATCCCTACTGGCCAAGCCCTCCCTAACCCGGACGACGCTAGGCCAATTGTGCGTCGCCCCACGGACCTCCCGGTCGCAGCCGGTTACGACAGAGCCTGGGCACAAACCCAGGGTCTCTGGTGGCACAGCTGGCGCTGCAGTACAGCGCCCTTAATTAACCACTGCGCCACCCGGGAGGCCTGGGCATCAGTATCTTAACAGCGCGATTTGCCAAGGTAAGAAACTCTGAGCGCAGCCCTATCCAGAAATCTGGCAGCGGCTTCTGATTAAATTCAATTTTCACAGAACCGCTTGTTGCCATTTTGATGTAGCTCTCTTGTTCAGATATCGGTAAGTGGACTGGAGACAGGGCATGAAAGGATAACGAATCGAGTTGTTTGTGTCATCCGTTTCGGGAAAGTATCTGCGTAGTTGCGCACCCAGCTAAAATAGGTGCTTCGCTATATCACATTTGACATCGTCCGTAAGCTTGAGTTCATTTGCACACAAATAATCATACAATGATGGAAAGACCTGTGTGTTTTCCTTTTTAATGCAGACAGAAAAGAGCATTAACTTCTTAATCATAGCCTCAATTTTGTTCCACACATTGAATATAGTTGCGAAGAGTCCCTGTAATCCTAGATTCAGATCATTCAGGAGAGAAAAAAAACATCACCCTGATAGGCCAGTTGTGTGAGAAACTCATCATCATGCAAGTGGTCAGACAAGTGAAAATTATGGTCAGTAAAGAAAACTTTAAGCTCGTCTCTCAATTTTAAAAAACGTGTCAATACTTTGCCCCTTGATTACCAGCGCACTTCTGTATGTTGTAAAAGCATTAAAAGGTCGCTGCCCATATCAGTGAATAATGCATAAAATACACCAGAGTTCAGGGGCCTTCAGGGGCCTTGCTTTTCACTCTAGTGTCCAAAACGTCTTTCAAGCTGTCAGGCATTCCCTTGGCAGCAAGAGCCTCTCGGTCGATGCTGCAGTGTACCCAAGTGGCGTCGGGAGCAACTGCTCGCATGCACATTACCACTCCACTATGTCTCCCAGTCATGGTTTTTGCACCATCAGTACAGATATCAACACATCTTGACCACCAAAGTCCATTTATCACAAAGCTGTCCAGTACTTTAAAATATCCTCTCCTGTTGTCCTGTTGTCCTGGTTTCCAGTGGTTTGCAGAAGAGGACATATTCCTTAATTGACCCCCCATAAATGTAATGGACATATAGCAGGAACTGGGACAGGCCCGCCACGTCTGTTTACTCATCCAGCTGTAATGCATATAATTCACTGCCTTGTATGTGAAGCAGTAATTGCTTCAATACATCTCCTGCCATGTTACTGATGCATCTTGAAACAGTGTTGTTTGATGAAGTCATTGTCTGTATAATTTTTTGGGCCTTTTCCCCCAGCATTGTCCCAGCCTCCAGTATTTATGCTGCAAAAGATTATCTGTCAGGGGGCTAGGGTCAGTCTCTTATATCTTGAGTATTTCTGTCTTATCCAGTGTCCTGTGTGAATTTAAGCATGCTCTCTATTTCTTCTCTCTCAGAGGACCTGAGCCCTAAGACCATGCCTCAGGACTACCTGGCCTGATGACTCCTTGCTGTCCCCAGTCCACCTGGTCGTGCTGCTGCTCCAGTTTCAACTGTTCTTCCTGCGGCTATGGAACCCTGACCTGTTCACCAGACGTGCTACCTTGTCCAAGACCTGCTGTTTTCAACTCCCTAGAAAGATACTCTGAATGATCGGCTATGAAAATCCAACTCACATTTACTCCTGAGGTGCTGCCCTGTTGCACCCTCTACAACCACTGTGATTTTTATTATTTGACCCTTCTGGTCATCTATGAACGTTTGAATATCTTGGCCATGTTCTGTTATAATCTCCACCTGGCACAGCCAGAAGAGGACTGGCCACCCCTCATAGCCTGATTCCTCTAGGTTTCTTCCTAGGTTCCGGCCTGTCTAGGGAGTTTTTCCTAGCCACCGTGCTTCTACACCTGCATTGCTTGCTGTTTGGGGTTTTAGGCTGGGTTCCTGTACAGCACTTTGTGACATCAGCTGATGTAAGAAGGGCTTTATATATACACATTTGATTGATTGAAGAGATGCCATGAAATGAGAAGCACAACTAGTTTCCGTTTCACAGTATTTCCCCGAGCCCGAAACAACATTCAGACACACACACACACACACACACACACACACACACACACACACACACACACACACACACACACACACACACACACACACACACACACACACACACACACACAAACACCACACACACACACACAACATTTCTAAAAACTATATCTACAACCTGAACATGTACTATATAAATGCTTTCTCTGTTGCCCGTTTTCGTCTGTTTGTTCATACTGAACGTAAACCAGATATAGGCTCTGGCTCACTAGCTTATCTGGTAGGTGAAGCAGTCATGCAGGAGACTCCTGGCCACAGTCTTCTCCAGCTCGCCCATCCTGGTGGCTTCCTCGTGTACCTCGGAGAAGATTTTGTGCAGCTCTACTCTCCTCCACTCCACAATATGCCTCTGGACCTTGGCAGCTTCCTCCTCGTGTCTCGCCAGCAGGGTGCGCTGGAGCTTCTCCAGGAGGGCACTGCATTGGAGGAGCTCCTGGAGAATCAACCAGACCAGAGTCAAGGAAAAGTGTGAAATACTTTATTTAGCCTGTCTAAATATAAATATATATTGTTTGTGCCATAGAGAGCTATTCAGTGTGCAGGCTTTTGCTCCAGTCCACACCTGCTTCAAATAATCACCTAACCATTGTCTTCAGCATTATTAGCTGAATCAGGGGGGGTTAGCACAATGCTGGTGCAAAAGCCTGCACACCCACACTTTCCAGGAACAGTGTTAGCCAAGCCAGCCCTGGACTAGGGGGTGGGTTCTCCATCTGTGCCCGTAGGAGCCATTTCTGGCATGTTTAACCAATTTCTTGTCCACAAGTCACATTGATCTCTACATGAGCCAGTGATTTTTGGATTGGCGATAGCCCCTACAGACAGTACCTGTTGGCCGGCATGCTGAAACAGCACCTCTGCCCGGGTTTCTCCTGGGCCTCTCTGCAGTGCTCTGCCGCCATCTGCTCCATGGTCTCCAGGTTACACTGGGCTGCCATGCACCACGTGCGCCTCCTTCAGCTTGCCCTCCATGCCCATCAGCTGGCTGTGAAGCACGCTCAGGAGGCGCTGCTCAGCCTGCTGGGACATGTGATTCTGGGAGCGCAGCGTGACCAGCAGGGTGGGGATCACATCCTTGTACATCTGAACATGGCTGCTCTCCAGACTGGAGGTAGCCCCCAGCAGGCTGTACCTTAACTTCTAAGCATCCTGACATAATGATGCTGACTAAATTGCAACTACTTCAGTCTAGTCAGAATATAAATATATCATATAAGCCTAGAGTATAAGACACAATTGTAATGAACACGAGGGGAGACAGAGAGCTGGTTTCAAGCGCAGGGCGCAGCAGGTGTTTATTACAAAGGACCACAGGAGGAGGCAGGTAGCTGGGTCCAGGGGACAGTTAGGTCATACACACTGGTCCAAAAGGACAACAGTACAGGCAGGGAAAAGGCTAGTAACGTAGTCTGGGGAAAATCCGTCAATGGGTAGATAACAGGAAATCCGATAGGCTAAAGTACAAGCAGGCAAAAGGCGTCGTTAGTGAGGCAGGCAAAAACTATCATACACGGGAGGAGTAAATCACAGGAAAAAACAGAGCTACGAAAGAAGTCAGCAAAGTGGACACCGTGATTGGGGTGACTCTGAAAGTAGGTCATATGAGATATTTACATAATATTCAATATAGAGAAGGAAATTAGTATCAGGGTCATGGCCAAACCTGTGACCTGATAACTGTAATAAAACATCTGTAAGGTGAGGCAGGCTACTGTATTAAAAAGTCCATACTAAGTTACCTTGTCCATGGAGTTCACCCTTAGTGTTAAATTAGCCACCGCTGGACCAAACATACTGACGCCATTCTGTGGAGCGAGAACAGTTAAAGTTACCCTGAAATAATGCCTATCAGAGGAGGCTGGTGGGTGGAGCTATAGGAGAATGAGTTCATTGTAAAGACTGGAATGGAATTAATGGAATGGTATCAAACACACGGAATCCACGTTTGACCCTGTTCCATTAATTCCATTCCATTGATGAGGGCAGTATATGTCACAACATAATGAGACCCAGCTGTAGAAACACAACCAAACCAATGTAAAAATCCATATTGTAATCATTCTCACAATGGTCATGTTTGATAGTTCAAGTGGAGCCTGAGGTCCTGTTCAGTGGGACACACTAGCAGAACCTTTTGAAACAGAAAACAAAAGTGAACCTAATCTGTTATTAGACAGGTTCAGGTGGTATCTAACCATTCATAATCTGTTATTAGACAGGTTCAGGTGGTATCTAACCATTCATAATCTGTTATTAGACAGGTTCAGGTGGTACCTAACCATTCATAATCTGTTATTAGACAGGTTCAGGTGGTATCTAACCATTCATAATCTGTTATTAGACAGGTTCAGGTGGTACCTAACCATTCATAATCTGTTATTAGACAGGTTCAGGTGGTATCTAACCATTCATAATCTGTTATTAGACAGGTTCAGGTGGTACCTAACCATTCATAATCTGTTATTAGACAGGTTCAGGTGGTACCTAACCATTCATAATCTGTTATTAGACAGGTTCAGGTGGTACCTAACCATTCATAATCTGTTATTAGACAGGTTCAGGTGGTACCTAACCATTCATAATCTGTTATTAGACAGGTTCAGGTGGTACCTAACCATTCATAATCTGTTATTAGATAGGTTCAGGTGGTACCTAACCATTCATAATCTGTTATTAGACAGGTTCAGGTGGTACCTAACCATTTATAATCTGTTATTAGACAGGTTCAGGTGGTACCTAACCATTCATAATCTGTTATTAGACAGGTTCAGGTGGTACCTAACCATTCATAATCTGTTATTAGACAGGTTCAGGTGGTACCTAACCATTCATAATCTGTTATTAGACAGGTCCAGGTGGTACCTAACCATTCATAATCTGTTATTAGACAGGTTCAGGTAGTACCTAACCATCATAATCTGTTATTAGACAGGTTCAGGTGGTACCTAACCATTCATAATCTGTTATTAGACAGGTTCAGGTGGTACCTAACCATTCATAATCTGTTATTAGACAGGTCCAGGTGGTACCTAACCATTCATAATCTGTTATTAGACAGGTTCAGGTGGTACCTAACCATTCATAATCTGTTATTAGACAGGTCCAGGTAGTACCGACATTCAATCAAATGTATAATAAAAATGTACTCTTCTTGCGTTTTATGGCTACCTAACACGACCTGTGTGACAGACAGACTGAGGAGAGACAGATTTCTCATGACTTACAGTACCAGTTAAAAGTTTGGACACCTACTCATTCTAGCGTTTCTTTATTTTTACTATTTTATACATTGTAGAATAATATTGAAGACATCAAAACTATGAAATTACACATGGAATCATGTAGAAGCTAAAATAAAGCGTTAAACAAATCTAAATATATTTGATATTCTTCAAAGTAGCCACCCTTTGCCTTGATGACAGCTTTGCACACTCTTGGCATTCTCTCAACCAGCTAGAGTTAGTTTCCTGGAATGCATTTCAATTAACATGCGTGTCTGGTTAAAAGATCATTTGTAGAATTTCTTTCCTTCTTAATGCATTTGAGACAATCAGTTGTGTTGTGACAAGGTATGGGTGGTATACAGAAGATAGTCCTATTTGGCAAAAGACCAAGTCCATATTAATGCAGGAACAGCTCAAATAAGTAGAGAGAAATGACAGTCCATCATTACTTTAAGACATGAAAGTCAGTTCATCTGGAAAATGTCAAGAACTTTTAAAGTTTCTTCAAGTGCAATCGCAAAAACCATCAAGAAAACTGGCTTTCATGAGGACCGCCACAGGAAAGTAATACCCAGACCTACCTCTGCTGCAGAGGATAAGTTCATTAGAGTTAACTGCACCTCAGATTGCAGCCCAAATACATTCTTCACAGAGTTCAAGTAACAGACACATCTCAACATTAACTGTTCAGAGGACACTTCGTGAATCAGGCCTTCACGGTCGAATTGTTGCAAAGAAACCAACACTACTAAAGGACACCAATAAGAAGGAGAGACTTGCTTGGGCCAAGAAACACAAGCAATTGACATTAGACCGGTGGAAATCTGTCCTTTGGTCTCATGAGTCCAAATTAGACATTTTTGGTTCCAACCGCTGTGTGTATGTGAGACGCAGAGTAAGTGAACGGATGATCTCTGCATGTGTGGTTCCCACCGTGAAGCATGGAGGAGGAGGAGGTATAGTGTGGTGGTGCTTTGCTGGTGACACTGTCTGTGATTTAAGTAGAAGTCAAGGCAAACTTAACCAGCATGGTTATGACAGCATTCTGCAGTGATAAGCCATCCCATCTGGTTTGCGCACAGTGGGACTATCATTTTTTTTTCATCAGGACAATGAACCGAAACACACCTCCAGGCTGTGTAAGGGGTATTTGACCAAGAAGGAGAGTGATTGAGTGGTGCATCAGATGACCTGGCATCGACAATCCCCCGAATTAAACCCAATTGAGATGGTTTGGGATGAGTTGGACCGCAGCGTGAAGGAAAAAAGAAAATCAGCCAACAGCATATGTGGGAACTCCTTCAAGACTGTTGGAAAAGCATTCCTCATTTTCTATTTCAACGTTATTTAACCAGGTAGGCCAGTTGAGAACAAGTTCTCATTTACAACTGCGACGTGGCCAAAATAAAGCAAAGTGACAAAAAGCAACGCAGAGTTACACCTGGAATTAACAAACATACAGTCAATAACACTATAGAAGAATCTGTATACAGTGTGTGCAAATTAAGCAAGGAGGTAAGGCAATAAATAGGCCAAAAGTGGAGAAGTAATTACAATTTATCAGTTTACACTGGAGTGATATATGTGTAGATGAGGATGTGTAAATAAAAAATAAAAAAAAGTAGAAATACAACAAAAACAAATATGGGGTTGAGGTAGGTAGTTCGTTGGATGGGCTATTTACAGATGGGCTGTGTACAGTTCCAGAGATCGGTAAGCTATTCTGACAGCTGACGCTTAAAGTTAGTGAGGGAGATATAAGTCTCCAACTTCAGTGATTTTTGCAATTCTTTCCAGTCATTGGCAGCAGAGAACTAGAAGGAAACGTGGCCAAAGGAGGTGTTGGCTTTGGGGATGACCAGTAAAATATACCTGCTGGAGCGCGTACTACGAGTGGGTGTTGCCATGGTGACCAGTGAGTAATATTGAAGCTGATTGAGAGAATGACAAGAGTGGGCAAAACTGTCATCAAAGCATAGGGTGGGTATTTGAAGAATCTCAAATATAAAATAGATTTAGATTTGTTTAACACTTTGGTTACTACATGATTCCATAGTTTTGATGTCTTCAATATTATTCTACAATGTAGAAAATTGTAAAAAAAAGAATTAAGAAAACCCTTGTATGAGTATCCAAACTTTTGACTGGTACTGTATATCTGGAAGTGAGTCGATGGTGAAGGTCTGGAAGCCTTTCACCACCATCTCCCCCACTCTGAAAGGGTGCTATCTCAGATACGAAGTCCCTGATGGCCAGTTTAGACAGGTTGGTGCCCCCTGGAGGCCGAATGTTGTGGGTGAGCAGGAAGAACGTCAGATGGGGGAAATCAGTCCCCGCCTCCACCTGTGTCCCAAAGGATCATATAGATAATAGTGCAATGGGAAATATGAGGACATGAGAGAGCGAGAGAAAAATATATATAGTGTTGAGGACATGATATGATAGCTGTGAAGTCTTCCACTTTGACTACAAATGTCGCGTGGGCACACGTATAGACTACCACAAAGCCGGTCTACATGAACAGTAACAAGCAATAAGCAAAGGAAGCCTGTCCGTTACACAGTCAAAAGGATTTACCTGGGCAAATTTGTGAAATGTGAGTCCAAACGCTGATGGCTGTGCATCACTCTGAAAATAAAGGAGAGCCGCACCCTCTAGGAGCTCAGATGCAAAAATGTAATATCCTCAGGGTATAATCACAAACACTGCGGGATGAGTCGTTTATATAGTGTCAAAAGACACACAGGTGTCTAATCACGGCCAAGAGTGGCCTAATATCATTGATTAATTCTGAAATATTAAAATGGCATACAAAGAACAGCATACAAAAAACACATGGATAGCAAACGATCATAGATTCATTTTAGACTACACAAGCTACAAAAAATTACAATGGCAAAGTCACAAAATACTTATTTAACTTAAAGACTCTTGCTCCCTTCGGTCTCAACGTAGACTTTGATCTGAAGCCATTCTTGTGATTATTGTGACTTTGCCATTGTAATTGTTTGTAAGCTTGTGTGAATGGCATGGAGTTTCATGATGGGTTACATTGTAGAACCCAGACAAATTAAAGGGGAGGTGTTGTAGACGTTGCATCCGAAATATATGCCTATATTCTAGTTGAAAATAGAGAATACAGTGACTTCCATGAAGAAATGTACCTGAAGAATTCGTTTGTGTCCTAAAACTTTCACTACTTCTGAAATCCATTACATCTTTCATCCTCCTGCTACTGTGACTGAAAGTTGCACATACAACGTCAACATTGTAATTGTTCTCTGATAACACGACATTGTGCTATATTATATAAAACAAATATGTCAAGGAAAATAGACAAAAAATAGTAGGCTAAACAGTTTGTCCACTGTAAAAACCCTGATCATGGAAGTTGGTCATCCAAACTTGCTTGAAGACTTCCCCAAAACTATGAAGAAAATGACAAGCTCCACCCTAACGTGCGTATCGTCAAATCTGTTCAATAATTGGTTGAATACGCCATCTGTGAAACATCGACTCTGTTAATCTAAAAAAAAAGTACTTTGTAACCTTGGTGCCTTAGTATATTGTTGTTTTGTTATTTGCTGTGTCATACCTCAAGTTATTACTTTCTCTACCATAAAAAGGTTTTAGAAGTAACTTTTAGGGTTGTTTTCTGTAGCGCAATGCTGTGCGATGTTTATCCATGATCAGTTTGAGTTGTTGTCCTGATTCATTCTTTCAGACATAGCCTAAAATCTTTTTCTGGAGAAATGCGTGTGTTTTTCGGCTATTTTCTTCCATTGCACCAGGGAATTATCAAAAAATGAATGACCAGGATATGATTACTGAATGCTCCAATGACGTCTTGGTTCAGTTTGCCGAATCTCTGCATATATTTACAGGATATGTATGCAGGGGTTTTCTGGAATCATAGCAGCAGCCCTTCTGTATGTGTTTAACCTAAAGCCTATGCTTCTAACTCGACAATAAGTTTGTAAAGGTGATTATTATTAGTTTGTGTCATAGCATGTTGGTTGAAATGGTCAAATACTGCACTGAGAATTACTAACAGCAATATTCATTAACAGTACAGTCATATGAGCACACTATTTGGCAAACATCAATGTAATATTAGCACTATTTAAACCAATGCGTTGTAACTGTTTAACTTTGGGTAGGGGGCAGTATTTTGACGTCCGGATGAAAAGCGTGCCCAAAGTAAACTGCCTGTTACTCAGGCCCAGAATATGCTAGTGTAACGGATGTGAAACGGCTAGCTAGTTAGCGGTGGTGCGCGCTAAATAGTGTTTCAATCGGTGACGTCACTTGCTCTGAGACCTTGAAGTAGTGGTTCCCCTTGCTCTGCAAGGGCCGTGGCTTTTGTGGAGCGATGGGTAACGATGCTTCGTGGGTGACTGTTGTTGATGTGTGCAGAGGGTCCCTGGTTCGTGCCCGGGTATGGGCGAGGGGACGGTCTAAATTTATACTGTTACACTTGGATATGCATATAATTGGTAGATTTGGATAGAAAACACTCTAGAGAAAATAATGTATGTGAGTATAACAGACCTGATATGGCAGGCGAAACCCGAGGACACTTTTATTATAGCACTTTAATTATAAGGCCAAGTCCTCCCAGATTGCAGTTCCTAGGGTTTCCACTAGATGTCAACAGTCTTTGGAAAGAGTTTCAGGCTGGTTTTTGGAAAATAAATGTACTTTTTCTTGGTGGCTTCCATTTTGGCTGTAGTGTTTCCAAGCGCATGGAGGAGAGCGTGTTCTTTGGTATTTTTCTCAGGCAAAGAAAATAACAATTCTCCTTCTTGAATTTTGTTGTTTATTTGCATATTAGGTTACCTAAAGTTTATTAGTAACATTTGGGATTCGTTTTGTATGCATTTTGATGGAGGGAAACTGGGTGGATTATTGACTGAAGCGCGCCAGCTAAACTGAGTTTTAATGGATATAAAGAAGGACATTATCGAACAAAAGGACCATTTGTGATGTAACTGGGACCTTTTGGAGTGCCAACAGAAGAAGATCATCAAAGGTAAGGCATGTTTTATATCGCTATTTCTGACTTTCGTATCGCACCTGCCTGGTTGAAATATGTTTTTCATGTGTTTGTATGCGGGGCGCTGTCCTCAGATTATCGCATGGTTTGCTTTCGCCGTAAAGCCTTTGTGAAATCTGACACAGCAGCTGGATTAACAAGAAGTTAAGCTTTATTTTAATGTATTACACTTGGGATTTTATGAATGTTAAATATTTATAATAATTTAGTTTGAATTTGGCGCTCTGCAATTTCACCAGATGTTGTCGAGGTGTCCCACTAGCGGCACGCCTTTCCCAAACAGGTTTTAACAACTTAAAGTCAGGAGTAGTCCTTTTGAATACACCTCGATAAAAATCTATCGTTCTGCCCCTGAACAAGGCAATTCAAATCTAATTGTATTGGTCACATACGCATGTTTAGCAGATGTTATAGCGGGTGTAGCGAAATGCTACCCACCGTTCCCTGGGCGCCAAAGACGTGGATGTCGATTGAGGCAGCCCTCCGCACCTCTCAGATACAGAGGGGTTGGGTTTAATGTGGAAGACACATTTCAGTTGAATACATTCAGTTGATCAACTGACTAGGTATCCCCCTTTCCATATTCATGTAATCTATGCACTGATAGTTGAACTGTCTTCCTTTCCACCAGGGCTATGATGCCAGAAGACTGTTTGAGGGAGATGGCATGGATAGGGAGAACAACCAAAGTGACTGTGTCAGCAAGAAGAGATTGAGATAAACGTCAGCTTCAAATGAGAACAAGTGTTTGTTGTTTGAAAAACTAAACCATAACATACAGTATGTGTAAATAAAAGCTGATTTGGCTTTCATTGACTTTCCATAACAATTCACTGTGTTTATTAATTTATCAGGAAAAGAAGAAGCCACGCTTGAACAGCAATGTGACTGCTTTTGCATCACAGGCAAAGTTGGTGTACCCTATCAACAAGAAATATAGAGTAAGATCCTTTATTTAACCTTTATTTAACTAGGCAAGTCAGTAAAGAATAAATTCTTATTTTATAATGACGACCTACCCTGACAACGCTAGGCCAATTGTGCACCTCCCTATGGGACTCCCGAACCTGGCTGGTTGTGATACAGCTTGGGATCAAACCAGGATCTGTAGTGAGGCCTCTAGCACTGAGATGCAGTGCCTTAGACCGCTATGCCACTCGGGGATATCTGTTTATATTACAGACTTCATACCACAGAAGCTATAAAAGGTTCTAACCAAATCTATCCAGATTGTAACCCTAATTGGAAGGTAATTTTGCCTTCATTCCAAGACCATGGGATGGGGCTCAAGGGATAGTTCAGCACAAATACCTATTTTATTTCCCTTTCCTTGAAAGCAGTCTATGGCTGAATTTTCCATTTTAAGACCACATTAAATAGGACTGAATACATCTGGCAAACTTTGACATTGATGCGAACTGTCCCTTTAATGTAAATTCCCAACGACAGCCCTTAGCGCATTGTCCTCATCTGACTCTAGCGGGGTCACTGAGCCATGGCCAGGACGATGATGACAGCAGCCAGTTCATCTCCTCGCTGGTCCCCAAGAGCGTCCAGAACGAGAGTTTCACCCGGGTGGCCCAATACCCCCACACAGTCTCTCAGACAGGGTGAGCTGATGTGGGATAGATATTCAGTTAAATGGATAATTCAGAGAAATTACAAATTAAGATGTGTTTTTTCTTACCATGAAATCAGTCTTCACTCTTAGAAAAAAGGGATCCAAAAAGGTTATTTGCCTATCCACATGGGAGAACCTTTTTGGGTTCCATGTATATCCCTCTGTTGAAAGGTTTCTACATGGAACCCAAAAGGGTTACTCAAAGGTTTCTCCCATGGGGTGTATAAGAGTGTATAGACAATCCTCACTTTAATGTAGATAAACTATCCCTTGGACTGGATCATCAAAGTTCTAGCTGTGCATGATGATGTCATGTTTCTGAGTACCTTTAATGCGTTCTACTGTAAATACAAGCTGTTTCTAGTGTAGCTGTTATCATTGTAGATTTGAGTGCAGGATCAGCCTATACTGTCTGGCTCTGCAGGAACATGCAGCAACACTGTTCACAGGTCCTGAAGGAGAAATGTGTGGTGGGTGACCTCTTTATTTCATCACACACTAGCAAACTATTTATAATGCTAACTGTTCATGATGCATTGACTGACTGGTCTGTTGTGACAAAGCTCTTAAAAGAAAAGGAGAAAAAAAGCGAGAATGGACTCTACCTACATGTGTATTTATCCTACTGTTTTTACTAAACTAAGCCAAATATTCATAATCTGTTATGAATTCTCTTATAGTGCCTATTATATCCCCATATAGCATTATAAGACATGATATAAGCTTTTTTGTCCATTTCTATCAATAATACTTGCTATGTAATGTCAAATCAAATAAAAATGTATTTGTCACGTGCCGAATACAACAGGTGTAGTAGACCTTACAGTGAAATGCTTACTTACAAGCCCTTAACCAACAATGCAGTTTTAAGAAAATACCTAAAAAAGTAAGAGATAAGAATAACAAATAATTCAAGAGCAGCAGTAACTGACTTGTTTACTTGCGTAAAGCTGGATATTGTTACAAAAGTATCTCTAAAAGCCTTGATGTTCATCAGTCCACGGTAAGACAATTTGTCTATAAATTGAGAAAGTTCAGCACTGTTGCTACTCTCCCTAGGAGTGGCCCTCCTGCAAAGATGACTGCAAGAGAACAGCGCAGAATGCTCATTGAGGTTAATAAGAATCCTAGAGTGTCAGCTAAAGACTTACATAAATCTCAGGAATGTGCTAACATCTCTGTTGACGAGTCTACGATACGTAAAATACTAAACAAGGAGAATGTTTATAGGAGGACACCACGGAAGAAGCCACTGCTGTCCAAAAAAACCTTTCTGCACATCTGAAGTGCACCTGGATGTTCTACAGCACTACTGGCTAAATATTATGTGGACAGATTAAACTGCAGTTGAGTTGTTTGGAAGGAACACCCAACACTATGTGTGGAGAAGAAAATGCACAGCACAGCACACCAACATCAAAACCTCATCCTAACTGTGAAGTATGGTGGAGGCAGCATCATGGTTTAAGCAGCCTCAGGGCCTGGACAGCTTGCTATAATTGACAGAAAAATGAATTCTCAAGTTCTCCAAGACATTTTGCAGGAGAATGTTAGGCTGTCTGCCAATTTAAGCTCAACGGAAGTTGGGTGAAGCAACAGAATGGCTTCAACAGTAGAAAATACACCTTCTGTAGTGGCCCAGTCAGAGTCCGGACCTCAACCTGATTGAGATGCTGTGGCATGACCTCAAGAGAGCAGTTCACACCAGACATCCCAAGAATATTGCTGAACTGAAACAGTTTTGTAAAGAGGAATGGTCCAAAATTCCTCCCGATCGTTGTGCAGGTCTAATCTGCAACTACAGAAAACATTTGGTTGAGGTTCTTGCTGCCAAAGGAGGGTTCACATAAATCCAAGGGTTCACATACTTTTTCCAGCCTGCACTGTGAATGCTTACACGGTGTGTTAAATGAAGACATGAAAACGTATAAAACATTGTCTACGTAGTAGACTAGCACAATCAAACCTTTCAACCCGCATAGTATGTAATTCACATTATACAAATTGAACCGCCAAGTCTGAACCATATTATTTGCTCAGACAAGTAAGACGCGATTTAAATGGGGGGAATTAAGTTTATGGGGAAACTTTAAAAAATACATCTTGAAGTTTGTGGGATTTTTTTTTCGAAAAAGATCTTAAAGTTTGGTGGGAAACTGTAAGTACTGTACGTGTCGCTCCACAGACAAAGGGCTTTAGCAAACAGGTGGAGGCCTTCTGCCAGAGACTGCTGGGCAGGTCCAGTATTCTCCCCAGAAATGAGGCCCAGGATGTTATCCACACCCTCATCCACTGTCTCCTATTGGTGGAAAACCAGTTGACTGAGACTCATGCCGCAGACATGAAGGTGAGAAACTGTAAGAATGAGTCAAAATAAGGGAGAGACATCATCTCTACTCAATACATTTCTATCTGGACGTTCTGTAACGTCTGTAAAGTCTTCTGAACAGGCCCCAGGTTTCACTCATCATGGGTCGTATTCATTAGGTACCAAACTGAAGAAAATGGACAGAAACAGGGAGAGATAACCTGGACTTGTTCAATAAGAACCACTTGTTTTTGCTTTCCATTATAAAATGTTTTGCTACGGTGTGCCTTAATGAATACATCCCTGTTTTAATACTGTTTGTTTGACTCGCTCTAGGTATGGCATACACGTATCCAGTTTTATGGGCTTCTCAGATCTAGCTACACAAGTGAATTTAAATTTGATCAAATGTATTCATAAAGTCCTTTTTATATCAGCAGTTGTCACAAAGTGCTTATACTGTAACCCGAACTAGACCCCAAAGACTTTGCAAAAACAAAAGCAATGCCAAGGCGGTAAGGCTTGTTTCTAGATCCATATCTCTCTTCCCACCGGCTCTCCCAGAGGACACAGGAGAAGCTGCTGAGGTTGGGAGCAGCTGAAGGGTGTGCTGCGGGCCAAGCAGGCCCTGCTCCGGTGGGAGGCATCCCCCAGACAGGGCCTAGTGGCCCGGGGCCTGGAGCAGCTGACCAGTGACGGACACCTGACCTTCGCCACCATGGATAAGACCCTGGCCGAGCTGCAAGCTGCCCTGACTGATGGGCTCCAGTACTGCAGTGAAGGTGACTCATGACGCAGACACAGATGCATACTCGCAGGAGCATGCACACTCACACACACACGCACACATTTTTCGTTAATCTGTTTGTGCACTGCTAACCGGGGGATTCCTGACACATTATTGTTCTCGCGGGCCACCAACTTCAAATAGCCAACCGGTGAAGCAAAGAAACTGGTGTGTGTTTTTAACAAAAGAGTGACCTCCTTGAATTCAATATCAGGTCAAATATTGTGTAGTAGATTAGCATTCTAGTTCATGTGAAATCAGTACCCAGAGGGTAGAATTTGGAACATAGTATCATAATGACGTCTTTGCAAGCAGTTATGCCCACTGGGAAGTTGTGTAATTCTGTAATACCCTGCTGGACGTCCCTCCTGAGGAATATGGTGGCAATCTTTCAGTATTATGTGGCCTAGTTCCTCATCTTAAATGAACTGGTGTCTTAAAATATCCCATTTTACGGCCTCTTCTCCATTGCTAACAAGATTGAATCAAATAAATGTATGGAAGTCTCAAGTGATTAGTCTTTGAGAGCACCAATGCAAACCAAAATAAAATATAATTGTATAGTAATACAGTCTTGACATAGGGAAAGGGGGATATCTAGTCAGTTGTCCAACTGAATGTGTCTTCCACATTTAACTCTCTGAATCAGAGAGGTGCGGGGGCAGCCTTAATCGACATCTACGGTGCCCAGGAAACAGTGCCTTGCTCAGGGGTCGAACGGCAGATTTTTACCTTGTTAGCTCGGGGATTCGATCCTTCAACCTTCCAGTCATTGGCCCAATGCATCCAACCACTAGGCTACCTGCAGCCCCATCATGAGTACATTTGTAGTAATGAAATGTACTACTAGACTATAAATGGTAAGTGCATAATGATACACAGAAGAATGAAGTGAAATGTGTTAAACTGGTCATATTCTGTGCCGAATCAGCAACTTGTGATCAAAACTACATGTTGCAGAATGCAGGATAAAACCAAAGGAACTTCAGTATGAAAAGTGCAAGAAGATCGACTCCAAGAAGAAGAAGTTCTTGAGGACTCAAGCGAAGGAGAGAAGCCGTGTCTTGGATTCTGCACAGACTCACAGTGACCTACAGAAATTTGTGAAGGTCAATATCTCTCTTTTAGTAGGCTCATTCGTTCCCTGTCATATGTCCAGTGCCACAACAATAGTAGTAGTAAACTACTGCTCACATTGATCTATTCAATCACTTCACTTTAAAGTCTACTTTGGATGAGTGCCACCTCTGTGTAAGTCTATAACAGTTATCCATCTCATTACATTACATTGTTAATTGCTCCTGATAGCTGCATGCTCCAGGTTTAACAGTTAAATTTTCCTCTCCAGTTGTATCAAGAGCAGGTAGCCTAGTGGTTAGAGTGTTGGGCCAGTAACCGTAAACGTTGCTAGATCGAATCCCTGAGCTGACAAGGTAAAAATCTGTTCTGCCCCTGAACAAGGCAGTTAACCCACTGTTCCTAGGCTGTCATTGTAAATAAGAATTTGTTCTTAACTGACTTGCCTGGTTAAATTTAAAAAATATTCTGAAACAAAAGAAGCAGAGCAGTGACTTGGAGCTGCATCAGGGTGGTAGAGTGGCAGTCTGGGGTCTTTGGAGGGTAGTTTGTCATTAATGGTACACTACATGATCAAAAGTATGGGGACACCTGCTCAGTTGAACATCTCCTTCCAATATCATGGGCATTAATATGGAGTTAATCACCCCTTTGCTGCTATAACAGCCTCTACTCTTTTGGGAAGGCTTTCCACTATATGTAGGAACATTACTGTGGGGACTTACTTCCATTCAGCCACAAACGCATTTGTGAGGTCGGGCACTGATTTTGGCGATTAGCCCTGGCTCGCAGTCGGTGTTCCAATTCATCCCAAACTTGTTTGATGGGGTTGAGGTCATAGCTCTGTGCAGGCCAGTCAAGTTCTTCCACACCGATCTTGACAAACCATTTCTGTATGGACCTTGCTTTGTGCACAGGGCATTGTCATGCTGAAATAGGAAAGGACCTTCCCCAAAGTTAGAAGCACAGAATTGTCTAGATGCTGTAGCATTAAAATTTCCCTTCACTGGAACTAAGGGGCCTAGCCCGAACCATGTAAAATAGCCCCAGACCATTATTCCTCCTCCACCCAACTTTATAGTTGGCACTATGGATTGGGGCAGGTAGCGTTCTAACGGCATCCGGCAGACTAAAGATTTGTCCTTCGGACTGCCAGATCGTGAAGCTTGATTCATCACTCCAGAATATGCGTTTCCACTGCTCCAGAGTCCAATTGCGGTGAGCTTTACATAACACCAGCCAAAGCTTGACATTGCGCATTGTGATCTTAGGCTTGTGTGCAGCTGTTCGGCCATGGAAACCCATTTCATGATGCTCCCAACTAACAGTTATTGTGCTGTCGTTGCTTCCAGGGGCAGTTTGGAACTCGGTAGTGAGTGTTGCAACCGAGGACAGATGGTTTTTATGCACTTCAGCAGTCCTATTCTGTGAGCTTGTGTGGCCTACCACATTGCGGCTGAGCGCTGTTGCTCTTAGACATTTCCACTTTACAGTAACAGCACTTACAGTTGACTGGGGCAGCTCTAGCAGAGCAGAAATTTGTTGATCTGACTTGTTGGAAAGGAGGCATCCTATGATGGTGCCACGTTGAAAGTCACTGAGCTCTTCAGGAAGGTCATTCTACTGACAATGTTTGTCTATGGAGATTGCATGTGTCGTGACTTTACTTTCATTAATCTGTTATTTATCTAATCAACTAACTATTTTTAATTGTTACCTGATTAAATTAATTATGTAACAATTGACTCATTAGAATTTGGGGCACCAAGAGAGTAGTTCTTTAAAGAGTTACAATCTCCCAAATTAATCTCTAAATGTCTTATCATTCATAAACAGTCAACTTATTAATCATAACCTTGTATCATATCATCATTCTGAACAGACGTAACCTCCTGTATCTGCAAAAGTACTACACAAATTGGTTTAATTATTTATTTACTAGCTAACTAAATGGTAACACAGGATAAACATACACTTAATAAATTAGAAACAGGTCACTAGCGGACTGACACAATTTGGTGGCTTGTTACAAAAGAGGAGGGCAGAGACGGACAGAGACATAATACTTTGGTACGTTTAGAAACTACTCTCACAGTAATCATATACTTTGTACACGAACCACCGTCCGTTTGAAGTAAGAAATCATGAATGCATTTACATGTAAATGCCTTGGTTCTTCGTGTATACCTGTCGGACCAGGCCGCCTTGGAAATGGAGTTCAGCCTCTGCTGTCGTCCGGTATCCGGTGACAGAGTTTATTCTACTTCCATTCTCTACTTCCAAATAAGATGCTTATTTGAAGATAGGCTAGCCAGCCGTGTCAATGGTTATCAGCGGGGTGATGAGAATAGCATACTAAGGTGATTTGAGAAGAGTAGTAGAATGGTCCCACTTAAATTTGCTTCTCTAGATACTTTAGTTAGGACAGCTAATCAGCAGTACCAGTGATTCTCCAGGAGGTGACTTTATCGTCTCTACCTCGTGTTGAGATTCAGAGTTCGAACCACTTTGGATGTGAGCTGCAGCTCCACGTCTTTCTAGTCTGATATGTTCATTCTTAACCCACTTTTTTTATACAATTCATTCGAAAGGGCGGTTCTGTCAGGCTGACACACTCTCTGACCTCACTCAAGGGGGCGGTGAATACTTACTTGAACAAAGTTATAGAAACAATTTCCTCTTATAGTTTCTAAAATCACATCCCTCTCTTAACAAAAACACTCATCATATTTCATGCACAACGCATCGGAAGGACACTTTACACATATAGTGTGTGTACTTTTCAAGTTACAGTATATCCTTTATAAAAATTTTTATGACATCACAAAATAACAACCGAAATGACATTATTATTCTTTAGGTCGCCTCTGACCATTCCCCATGTTCTACGTTAGAAATATATTTTCCAGTATTTGTTTTAGAAAGTGTTAGAGTTTTGGTAGGAAAAGTGTCTGTGAAACAAAGGCACATTCCTGTGGTGATCATTGGAGAGGGAGATATGTGAATGTTCTGTCCTTGATTTACAACAGGGTGTGAGCTGTCAACTCCCACCAGTTCCCTTATCCCCTCTCTGTGGGTGAGAGAGGTTCTGTTGGAAATGATTTGTTGCTAAGCTGATCTGACCTATTTGGATCCTTACAGGACAGTCATGACACATGGCTGGCTGTGTGCTCGATTTTATACAACTGTGAAATAGCCAAATCCACTAATTTGAAGGGATGTGCACATACTTTTGTATATATAGTGTATTTCGTGTAGCACCCACCTAAAGTCACAATATGACAACATGACGTCACAGTCACAACACAATCAGAACGATTGGGAACTATTTCGCGCTGGGAAGATTATTACATGACACCACCCAACTTTTTAACCTATTGTATGTGTTTTGTACTGTTATCTTCATTCTACCTTGTCAAAGAGGTTGAGGAATCCCCTGGTTTTTGTCAATTGATATATCCTAGCCAATTGCCCCAAGCAGTCAGCATTCGCCTTGTAGCACTGGTCTTTCTTATTTCTCATGGTATATCACCCATGCTTTTGTATCTCCAGAGGCATCATGCCAGACCAGGATCAGAGGCTATGGTTGGATCAAGATGGTGACCTGGCTGCAGAGGCCAATGCCAAACGGCAACTGGAGGGCCTACGGGCTCAGCTGGAACAAGATGGACAGGTAGGAATTCTTCCAGACCTAGAAATGTAATGAATAGAGCTGACTCGATTTCTTATTTGACCTGACAGACATCCTTTCTGCTCAATACATTTCTATCTGGACGTTCTGTAACATTACAGTCCACTGAACTGAGGCCCCAGGTTTATCTCATCATGGGTCGTATTCATTAGGTACCAAACTGAAGAAAACGGAATGAAACAGGGAGAGAATACCTGGACCAATAAGAACCACTTGTTTTTGCTTTCCATAATAAAAAGTTTTGCTACGTTGTGCCCTAATGACTACGCCCCTGGTTTTAATACTGTATTTCTGTTTGACCCAATGTAGGTATGGTGTGAGGAGGTGGCCCTGGTCTGCCTCAGACACCTAGATGAACAGCATTCCTCAGAGGCATGGTGGTAAGACAGAGGTACGCGCTGAATTTATTATAACTAACATAACTAGACAAGTCAGTTGAGAACAAATTATTATTTATAATGACAGTCTACCCTGGCGACGCTGGGCCAACCTTGCGCCACCCAATCACAGCCAGATGTGATACAGCCTGGATTTGAACCAGGGACTGTAGTTTGAAACTGAGATGCAGTGCCTTAGACCACTGCACCACTCAGGAGCCCACAGGTGAACCAGGGAGCCACATCAATCCATGCTTTTGCCTGGCAGGTGTGCCAAAATATATAATAGAATATTCATTATTGACAACTTAATAGATTTAATACAATGTGTTTAATGTACATAATATGATTCAGTGTCTTTGAAATCAATGACAACATATGCATTTGGACATATTGACCTATCACTATTCTGTTCTATTTTGTTCTGTTCTATTCTATCCCAGCCACGATGGGATGTTGATCGAGAAGAAACAGTAACTACTGCTGGCTGTGGTGCAGAGGCACTTTTTGGCCAGGCACTTCTGCCTGAGGATCCTGAAGGAGATGAGGCTGTCCAAGCTCAAGGTGCTGTCTCAGAGTGACTTCAGGTCCCTGCTGGCTCTAGTGGACCAGACCCAGGCAACAGTCAGCCCAACCAAGACGAAAGCTCAGCATCAGGTCCAGTAACACTTCCTCTTCCATTTACAACAATAATAAACTATACTGAACAAAAATATAAACAAAAATGTATATTGTTGGTCCCATTTTCCATACGCCTATTTCTCTCAAATTGTCTGCACAAATTTGTCTACATCCCTTTTAGTGAGTATTTCTCCTTTGTCAAGATAATCCATCCACCTGACAGGTGTGGCATATCAAGAAGCTGATTAAACAGCATGATCATTACACAGGTGCTAGGGACAATAAAATGGCAACTCTATAATGTGCAGTTTTGTTACACAACACAGTGCCACAGATGTCTCAAGTTTTGAGGGAATGTGCAATTGGCATGCTGACTGTAGGAATGTCCACCTGAGCTGTTGCCAGAGAATTGATTCTTTATTTCCCTACAGTAAGCCGCCTCCAACGTTGTTTTAGAGAATTTGGCAGGTTGTCCAACCATCCTCAACACACAGACCACTTGTAACCACACCATCCCAGGACATCCACATCTGGCTTCTTCACCTGCGGGATCGTCTGAGACCAGCCACCCCGCCAGCTGATGAAACTGAGGAGTATTTCTGTCTGTATTAAAAACATACTGATTGGCTGGGCCTGGCTCCCCAGTGAGTTGGCTCCACAGGCCCACCCATGGCTGCGCCCCTGCCTAGTCATGTGATATCCATAGATTAGGGCCTAATGCATTTATTTAAATTGACTGATTTCCTTATATGAACTGTAACTTAGTAAAATTGTTGAATTTGTTCCATCTTGCGTTCACATTTTTTTTCTGTTTATTTCTTACAACAATACGGAGATGAAGACGTTTTGTCCAGAGTTTCTCAAGCCATTCCCAGGGGGTGCACATTTCTGTTCCATCCCAGCGCAAACATGTCTAATTGCCTAGCCCTTGATTAGTTGAATCAGGTGTGTTAGTGGACACTCTAAGATCCCCCCCAAGGAATTAATTGACAAACTGCTTTAGAGGCATTCACTGAGTATACAAAACATTAAGAACACCTGCTCTTTCCATGACATAGACTGCCCAGGTGAATCTAGGTGAAAGCTATGACTCTATATTGATATCACTTGTTAAATCGACTTCAATCAGTGTAAATGAAGGGAAGGAGACAGGTTAAATAAGGGTTTTTAAGCCTTGAGACAATTGAAACATGGATTGTGTATGTGTGCCGTTCAGAGGGTGAATGGGCAAGACAAAATATTTAAGTGCTTTTGAACAGGGTATGGTAGTAGGTGCCAGGCGCACCAATTTGTGTCAAGAACTGCAACACTGCTCGGTTTTTCACGCTCAACAGTTTCCTGTGTGTATCAAGAATGGTCCAACACCCAAAGGACATCCAGCCAACTAGACACAACTGTGCGAACCATTGGCGTTACCATGGACCAGCATCCTACTGGAATGCTTTCGACACCTTGTAGACACCATGCCCTGACAAACTGAGTCTCTTCTGAGGGCAAAAGGGGGGGTGCAACTCAGTATTAGGAAGATGTTTCTAATGTTCGCTATACTCCGTCCAACTATGGCTCTGTTTGAGACTGTCAAGATGTCCCTGTCACCTTGTCACTGTGGTCTGTCACCCACCTCCCTATGTCTCCATCTCTCCCTCCAACAGGATCTCAGTGCCAGAATCGCCAAGACGCACCTGGGACTGGAGACGCAGTTGATTGGCCACAGTTTCCAGCAGGAAATTGGAGATGGGGCGGAGCTCCTGCAGGCCAACGCCCAGCTGCTGGTGGGACACGCCCTCAGCCAGGGCCTCTGGCAGCAGATGGATCAGGCCTCTCCCAGGTCCCCGCCCCAACCTGACCACAGCAGGAAGGTACCAGATCCTTTGGCCTCATCCAGAAATAACCCCTCGGCCACTGTTCCCTAAACTCGGTCCTGGGGACCCCAAGGTGTGCATGTTTTGGTTTTTGCCCTAGCACTACACAACCGATTCAAATAATCAAAGTTTGATGATGAGATGATGATGTGCTGGGTTTTCTCGCTGGATTTTTGTAGAAGCACTTTGTGACATCTGCTGATGTAAAAAGGGCTTTATAAAATACATTTGATAGATTAATTTACTTAATTATTTGAATCAGCTGTGTTGTATTAGGGCAAAAAACAAAATGCACACCCCTTAGGGTCCCAGGGCCGAGTTTGGGAAATGCTGCCCTAGTCCCTACCCCCTAGGCCAGACATGGGAAAACTACAGCCCATGTGATCATTTTGGATTAAAGTTGAATGACCAAAACCAAATAGAAATGAGGGACCTAGGTCGATATGTGTTTTAATAACCAACCATTTGGCATAGATGGGATATGTGATCTATTCTCATTATTTATGCTTTGTGTATGTGTAGAGCCAGCTGACGGTGGTAGCCTCGGAGTGTATATGTGACCAGGGATTCGCTTAGTGCTCTGGTCACCAGCTACTAGTCTCAGATCAAA